>NC_082640.1:145572216-146197216 GCF_028023285.1 Balaenoptera ricei | reverse complement strand
ATTTCAAAAAGTACTTGTAAATAATATAGTATAAGTGCAATTTCACGACCATGATTTTGTTTGATTCCCTGAACTACCCCCTGAGGTAAGTACAGTAAAATCTAACATCTGGATTTTCTAGAGGTAGTTCTCAACTTAAATTCTTCTGATCCTAGGTTCTGAGCTGTTTTCTCTCACAATGTATTTGTCAACACTGCTAAGGGCAAGACTTTATTTAAGGCTATGATTTTATATATATATATATAATTAGAGGAAGCTGTTTGGAAAACTGGTAGTCAAATTTGTGTTGAGTTGGGGAAAAGTGAGATAAAGAGAGATGACATGGATGGATAGTCCATTCCTGATAGTCCAGGTGTTCCAGAAAGAGAGATGCTGAGAGGACAAGGACGGGTAAATTGTTTGCTCTTATTGCCTTGAGGAATTCCTGTGAACCAGGCTGCACTTTAGCAATGATCCCTTACGCCTAACTAATCCAGTTTAAGGAGACAACTGAGGCAGCATGCTCCTTTCCCTTCCTGTCTGTATTCATATCCACTGGCTTAAGAGTGATAATTAAAAGGCCAGCTTGTTGTCTAAACAGGCCTGGTCTAAGCCAGCTGCCCCAGGCCTTCTTAGGAAAGAGCAGTGTTGAGTAAGAGTAGGTCCTGGCTGGTGTTTCTTCCCCAGTCTCAATGAAGTGGAGTCCAGAGAAAGAAACTCCTGGGAAATTATTTGACCACCTACCCTATAGTGGTAGTCAGTGAATTCTCTTGAACTTGACTCCTTCCTACAGGTAATTCTCTCTTGGAGGTGGATTCTGGGAGGAATGGACAAAAAGGAAAGAGCTTTGAGCATTCCTTAGGGACCAAAAAATCCTATGTGAAATAGTTCAACCAGAGAAGCTGCTTCCCCCTTCAAGGAAGAAGATCAGACAGCATCTGCAAAGATTTTGCCCATTTTTTCCTAGAGCCATGTTATCAATCCTTGTAATTATGTCTGAGATCAAAGTTTTGGCCATTTCAGAGACTCAAGATCTCTTGAATGTTGCCTTTCAAAACCTACACAAAGCCAAAGTTGGGCCTTATTACATGTTTACAGACATGTCTAAACAAACTCATCAGACAGTCACTCAAGGGCACCAAATAATAGTATAACCCAGATAAAATTATATCAGTGATATAGAATGCTCTGAGCTTGTCACCATCATACAAAGTTAAACAAAAGGAGCTATTAACAGTAATTCCACAGAAAATGAAGTCCTCAATATCAATCTCCCCTTTTTCCCAAAGCTCTTTAAACAGTTCCAAAATACATATTAAAAGACAGCTATCTATTTCTTCCATTTTCCTCTAATTCTGATCTATTCTGCTATGGGTATCTTATATAGGTTGGAGTATCTCCAAAGTTGATAACAAGTGTCTTTTTCCAAATTTGTGGAGAAAGAAGACATGTAAGAATTTTATAATATCAGTTCCATATCCCACCAAATTTAGACAGTACTGCAAATCCCACAATACAATGTAATCATTGCACTAAGCATATAATATTTGTTAAAATTTAAGGAAATATCCTTAAAGGAGATGTCCCTTTACCGTAATAAATCAAAAAAAAAAAAAAAAAGGCATAGCTCTTAGCATAGTTTCTGTCCCATATGAGGTACTCTATAAGTAAAAGTTTAAAACATGTTATATCGAATATTGTTTTACTTGTCTGTCTCTCCCCTTATTCCTTCCAAAACTATAATCTCTGTGTGTACAAACTGTCTTATTTTTACATTGTATCTTGAGTATCGCCCATGGTGCTAACTAATAGGAAACACTCAATGAAGGCTTGTTGAATGAATTTTAATTATACCATAAAAAGCATTTAATCAATTAATATGATATAGAATTATAAATGGATTATCCAGTTTTTTAGATGGGAAAATACATTTATTTTCTATTATAATTTGAGGTATTGGAATGTCTCTTAACAGAATATGATTATTTTATTTACTTCAAAAAGTTAATGTCCTGAACTTCCAGATGGTTATTGTCCATCCTACACTTTTGCATAGTCACCCAGGGCTGGAGGTGAGAGTAAGAAGTTTACAAAGCAAAGAAACATTTTAGTATGAGACCTAGGGAGGGCAGCAAGAAAGGGATTGTTTTACATTAAAACAATGTAAAGTACAATGCATGAAGAGAGAAAACACAAATTAAGGGTTAGAAACAAAGACTCACAACAAAGATGATGATTCGGTTGATAGAGCTGGGATATACTCCTAGATGCAAAGGAAACCTGCAAGTCAGAGTATGGTAGGATACACCAAGCAAGTCCTTGGTCAGGAAAGGATTTGTAAGGGGAAAATAGTGGTTGAGTCGACAGTAGCTCTCTGATTGCTGCTGGGTTGATATTACCTTCCTACCTTCCCACCTTCCCACCTTCCCTCCTTCCCCTCTTTCCTTCCTCCCTCCATCCCTCCTCTCCCTTCCAGCCCTCCCCTCTCTTTCCTTCTTTCTTACTTTTGTTTTTCTTCTTTTCTTTAGAGACAAATTAGAACTTACACGCTCCTCTTTTTCTTGGTAACTGGACTTTCCATTTTCATCCTGCTACCACCATTACTTTTCATGCATACAGAGGGCTGGACTTATAAGGAAGGATTATATTTTGCATTCATTTCCTTAAGTACCATTGGTTTTGGTGACTATGTAATAGGTAAGTCAATTGATTTTAATCTTAGAATTGTATAGGTACTCACAGCCACAGAATCAATAGGATTTGAAGTAAACGTATAACCAGAAAAATAGCATTTATCTTATAGGAGTTAGGGTAGAGGTCAAAAAAATTTTAAAAACTTCCATCATCTGACAATCCACAAAAGAATCCAAAATAATTCCTTTCCATCCAACTTTCTCCTTTGTTTAGGCCACAGAGTACACTAATTATGGGCAAATGGAACAGAAGAATTTCTTTCAAAATATGTCACCACTTGTTCACACAAGCATTCAAAGTTCATGTGTAATGGAAACAGTAGGTACAAAGGATGAATCCCATGCAACATGTGTTTAGTGTCTTTTCCAGTAGATAAGTCCACTTTCACATTGCATGAGGAGGAAATAAAGACTCTCCCAGACTTTAAGTATTCATGTACATACCTAAAATTCAACCATAAAATACCCAAGCAGTCTTCTGTGTAAAGGATTATGTCTATATGGCCTTTTTGTGTTTATAAATTCCTTAAAGGAACAAAGCAAATCTCCAGGCTATATATTTTGGGAAACTTTTCCATTGTTCTTGGCTCACCTCTGCCTCAAAATAGCATCATCGTATCAGGCATTATTTTTACTATTAACATATTTTTTAAAAATTAGCCCAAAGAACACAGGTATGGCACACCATCATGCATACATGTACCTGCCTCACATCTGCATAGAAGAAGCAATTCTCTGCCACAATAAGCACAGAGCCAAGAAGCAGAACATTGATGTCTCCTCTGCCATAATCTATCTGGGTCAAACTGAACAAGCTATTTGACCCACAGAACTCAATTCAATCGAATATAAAATAGCTGGAGTAAGGGAAACTTGAACTAGTTGATTTCTTTCTGTCAGTCAACTAGTCACTCAACCAACCTAGCAATCAGTATTTCTTGAGCCTTTCTTACTATAAGAAAGTCTTAAGTGATGTGTGCTGGGGAATCAACCATGGCTAAAACTTGGCCCTGTCTCTAAGGAGCACACATTGAAGTAGGGAAGATTTAGACATATAAATAGATAATTATAATCCAGGCCACAATAAGCCATAATTGAGTTAAATATGCACAGTGTTATGATGGTCCCAAGGAAGAAGAAAATGTTCTTGACCATGAGGATCTACTAAGGCTTACCAGATGCGTCAGGTATGGCTAAATGTGAGTCTTCAAAGAGAGGTATAAATTTAGCAATCAGGGAGTGAAAAATAACTAATACTTCAGGAAGAATACTTATAAAACTTTTCAGCTCTAATGTTTACCTATATCTGATTAAGTTACCAAAAAGGACATGTATAGACATTTGGGGTTTTGTTTTTTAATCACGAAGTCACAGAAATGGAATAATCTGTATTAGTCCCTTTATTTAGAAAGGTAATACTGAAAAGAGCATGGTATATGTGGTATATATGCTATTGGGTTGGCAATAAAGGCAATCACACTGAAGAATGCCTTGTGTTAGCCCTCCACCAATGCCAATATTTTGGCAAAATTTGGAATGGTGGGGAGTGGGAGAATTATTTGGCTGAATGATCTTTTTTGAGGGGTTGGCACATCTGAATTCCAATCCATCCTGTAAGTCCACGCTGTCATTTAAGGAATGAATAATTTTACTTTGTGTTTGCAATTCCCCACAATCTCTGGCAGGTCTGCTTTGTCCATACACACCCGGCTCAGGTATGGAAGCTGCCACATCTCTTCTGCTTATTTATGAAGAACTCATTCCTCTCTAAAATTTAGTTAATCAAGGTTTCTTGCATCCATTGCTTTTTTCTGGGACCATTAAAAATGATTTTCATTTTGTCTGTTTTCTCTTTTGCTTTCTTTTACTATGGAAGAGAAAACCTTTTTATCCTCTTATTATCTAGCTAGAGCTGGATGTTTTATTATAAATTTGGAGGAATTTTATTTATGTTTTATTATAAATTTGGAGGAAGCTGGTTAAGGAACTCCAATTACTATGTCATTTTAAACTGAAAAACAAAGCCTTTTCAACTTTCTTCTCAGTGAAATTATGCTGTCTTTCATAAAGTTAAGTTTGTTAATGTATGCCACAGACTGACATTTTATTCTCCTTCCCCTTGTCCTAAAATAATTTCAAATGCAGTTAAAATGTGTTCTTTTGCTCAACAGCCATATTTTATCCTGTGCTCCTTGGCAATCTTTATTGAAGGACATGCTCTCTTCATTAGCAAAACCCAGAATGCCACCAAAGTTCATATGATTATTTACATTTTGATATAAAGTATTAGTTTCAAGGATATTTGAGGCAAAAAAACAGCATAGAGATTGGGGGAATGGAGCTAATGTTTACTGAGGCTCAATAAAGTGTGAGATGTTTGTTGGGATTGTGTATGTTCTTTCTTTGTGTTTCTAATTATTAGTTCAAATTGATTTTTACAAAAGTTATAAAATATCTGGCATGTTTGTAGCCATACAGAATGAACCAATGGCAGAGAAGGAATATATATTTGTGGATGATCACATTACTTTTCAAACAAAATTTGAGTTTCTTCTAAAAGATTTTTTTATATCTTATGTTTATTTTAAGAAATTTCCAACAGCCATGAAAGAAAAGAAATGATCAAATTAACATACGTCCCAAAGTTTTATGACATCTGTATTCTAATCCATCCTGTGAGACGTTCAGAATTCAGCTCAATATATTTGCGTAGATACTTTTCAAACCATACATAGAAGTAGAGCTTTTTTACCTTCATGTAATAGATATGTTACAAAAATATTTAATGTAAATTAAAATGTGTAACTATAATTCCATATTCTTATTGAATATGATATTCATTTCAGAAGTGCTACTTTTTAGTTTCCATTCTAATCACTGGTCTTTAATAACCAGTGATTAGAATTTAAAAGTCGACTTTTTATGGGTTTACACTAATGTGATATAGTTTACAAGGAGAAGAGAAGATTAGAAGCAAAAGTTATCTTCCAATAATTTAAATTCGATTTACTTTTTTTCCTTTAGGTATAAATCCTTCTCAGAATTATTCACAAATTTACATGGCAATAATAATACTTTGGTGTACGTTTGGTCTTACTTGGATTGCTCTTCTGTTTGATTTATCTTCAAAAAAATTGGAAAAAACTAAAATAAAGCTTACTTGCAATATGTTATGTCAAACAGAAAGAAAGTCATCTGGGAAAAGTTCTTCGTATTTCTGGTCTTCTTTGCATGAATAATCAAAAAGAGTATCTCAAACTTTTTTTTTTTTTTTGAAATAGTGGGACAAGGTGATGCAAAAGAGAATAAACATTTTTTTTCATTAACCTGCCATATGAGTGACATCCACAGTGAAGTTTTGTAATTCATATTTTATTTTGAATTATATTAAATAACTAATAGAAAATACAAAATCTTAACTGTCATTATTGAACCGTTCATTTTCAAAGGCTTTCATAATGTAACATTTGATATATACAAAATGACATGCAATCATGTAACTTAAAAAGTGTGATAAATTTCCATGAATCCACCAAACAACTTGTGAAGTAGAGTTAATGACAATACAATTGAAGCTACCTGTGTGAAACTCCCCAATACCATCCTCCTGGCTCCCCAGAGGCAACAATTATTTCAACCCATGTTAGTTCATAGTTACCAAGTTATTTTTTAAAGTAGTCACTCAATTTAGGCTCACACCAGAAGTGCATTTGAGTTTTCATTATTAATGAGTAATAATTCATTATTAATAATTATTAGAATTATAATAATTCATAATTATAATAATAATTCATTATTCCATATTTTCACTTTAATTTGATATTGTCAGATTTAAACTTTTTACCCATACAATGCGTATAGAATGCGATCCTGTAGTTTTGATTTGCTTATTCATGATTACTACAGAGGGTGAGTACTTTGTATTTCTGGCCATTGTTGTTTTTTCTTTTGTGAATTGCCTCTTCATGAATTTTGCTCACTTTTTCTACTGGGTTGTTTGTCTTCTAATTAGTAAGTTTTAGGAGTTATTTTCTTTTTAATAAATTCTGAATACTAATCTATTTTCAGTTATATTTATTGTAGATATCATATTAAGTTTGTGATTCATCTTTCCACTCTTTATGGTATATTTTGATAAACAGAAGCTCTTAATTATAATGTAGTTTACCTTTTCTTGTATAATCACTGTTTTTCCCATCTTGTTTGAAGATATTTTCTGATTAATGTATTTAATCAAATTAACTGAGAACCTAAGCAATGTAAATGACTGCCCTAAGCACTGTGAAGAATATGAAATAAATAAATATATGTCTTAATGATAATTAAATATCAACTAATATAAGGTACAGAATAATGAATGCCTGTTGTGTGCCATTCACTGTGGTAAATATTTTGAATAACTAAAACATATTGAGAATTTATATGCAAAATGTTTTACATTCATTTTATCTAATCCTAATAAAAACCTTAGACATGGGTAAGTAATACCATTTTACAGATGAAGCAATAGATCTATGAGAATTTACCGAAGTCACTCAGCAAGTAAGATGCTGAACATTGTTCATTCAAGCATTGTAATGTCCCCAAGTCATCTTTCATATATTGTAAGAAAAACATAAAATTATCCAAATTTAGCATTTACATTTTGAAGACTTGTTAAGTACAGAGCATTGATTTATGTCTTCTGGTGTTCACACATTATTTATATAGATAAATGAGTACCATAATTAGGGTCAAAATACTTTGAGATCAAAGAGGGAAAAGCCTAGGTTATGACTGAGAAGAATCAGAACCAGCATCCACAAGAAGGTAGCAGTGATCTGAGACTGGATGGTCAAAGACTCTAGCAGGTGGAGCAGGCTGGGAAGATTGGAGTAAAGGCACAGGACTTGACAGTGCCCAGAAAATGGCAGACTGAAAAGAGACTAGTAGGGCAAGAGATGAGGTTGAGGACACAAGGAGTTTTGATGTCTACAGAATGGAGCTGCATTGTGGGTGGAAGGAAGATACATGTGGGACTTAAGAGTGTGGATGGGTAAGACTGAACTGAAAGAGATTAGGAGAGAAGAGAAACTCTGAAGGCTTTGTGATGCTCAGAGTCTGTTAATCACAAGGACAAAGTTTCTTGGTGTTGGCCAACGGATGGATGTGGTAATAATGGGGAGCAGGAACTCATCATTTAGACAGGCTCAAAATGTTTACTCTGGTGTGAAAGTCTTAAAAGATGAATGAGGGGCTTCCCTGGTGGCGCAGTGGTTGAGAATCTGCCTGCTAATGCAGGGGGCACGGGTTCGAGCCCTGGTCTGGGAGGATCCCACATGCCGCGGAGCAGCTGGGCCCGTGAGCCACGATTGCTGAGCCTGCGTGTCTGGAGCCTGTGCTCCGCAACGAGAAAGGCCGCGATGGTGAGAGGCCTGCGCACAGCGATGAAGAGTGGCCCCCACTTGCCACAACTAGAGAAAGCCCTCGCACAGAAACGAAGACCCAACACAGCCATAAATTAAAAATAAATAAATAAATAAATAAATAAATAAAAATTAAAAAAAAAAAAAAAAAAGATGAATGAGTCACTGCCCAGTATTGTGCTAGAGAAGAAGCCAAGGCCTTAATCGTTTGGTATAACTGCTTGAGTGAGGGATCTGGCCAGAAAAGATCTACCATGGTTTTGGGGCTTCTCCCCCTTGGGTAGGGGGCAGCTTTGGCATGGTATCATAAATACTTTAGGAAGTCCTCACACAGTCTGTGAAGATTGGGAGTAGTGGCTGTCTTGTCTAACGTGCAGATACCAACACAAAAAGTCAAGGAAAGTAAAAAAAAAAAAAAAACAGGGAAATATTTACCAAACAAAATTACAAGATCAATATCCAGAAACTGACTCTAATGAAATGAAGATACATGACTTACCTGGTAGAGAATTCAAAATAACTATTACAAAGATGTTCTACAAGATCAGGAGAACAAATCAACAAAGTGAAAGCTTCAACAGAAATAGAAATATAAACAAGTACCAAACAGAAATATGGAACTCAATATGGAATGGAACTCAATAGAATAACAGAAATGAAAAATTCACTAGAGGAGTTCAAAACAGACTAAAACAAGCAGAATTAAGGACCAGAAAATTTGAAGACCACTCATTGGAACTTATCCAGTCAAAGGAACAAAAAGAAAAAAGAATGAAAAATACTGTAGAAAGCTTAAGGAGAATATGGGACACTACCAAGCAGATCAATACATACACTATGGGAGTTTTGGAGACAGAAGAGAGAAAAAGAGGCAGAAATCTTAATCAAAGAAATAATGGCTGAAAACTTCCTAAAACTGGGGAAGGAAATGGACATCCAGATCCATGAAGCCGAAAATAGTCTAAATATGGTGAATCCTGAGGGAAAGAGGCCTTGGAATATAGTTAATGTAGCTTAAAAATTTATAAGAAACAAGAATAGTTTCTAAGTGTGTTGTATCTTTCATCGCTCTAGTAGCCTTGTTGCTATAAATGAAAACTAAAAATTATTGTTACGTATTCCTCTGGATGGCCCATGTCTGCATTTTGCATTATTTTATCAAACAAGTGACAATCTTTATCATTGTTAGGTGGCTTCTATTCTCAAGAAAAAAAGTGCCAGCTGACAGCCTGTAAAGTATTTTATTTTTCTGCTAACAAATGTATTTTTAACAAGGCTAACCTACCTGTCCCTCCCTTGCAACACTGGAGAACAGAAGTGAACCCATGCCATTTGATGATAAACAAGATGTGTAGAACCCAACATAAAGCAATATATTAGCCAGGAATTTCCATTATAAATGACAGAGACCCAAATTGGCTTAAGAAAAGAAAAAGAATTGTGGCTTATATAAGAATTATAAGCCATAATGAAACTAAAGTAAGTTCAAGAGAAATTTAGGTACAGCTAGATCCAAGAATCTATCTTTATTTGTATCCCCTTCCTGCTGTTTTCTGTGTTGGCTTCATTCTGAAGCAGGTTATTCCAAGGAACATTGGTCTTACATTCTCCCAGCCTTGCAAATGTGACAGATTATAAAGGGTATGCAGCACTAGCAGAAGCCCTATGTCTGATGCACTAGGCTGATATGGGGCACGTGCATGTTTTTGAAATAGTCTCTTTGGCAAAGGAGATGCAGAGCTCTGATTGGCTTGGTCATGTGCCTATCCCTGGAGCCCAGGGGCAAGGTCAGTCCCACCTCAATGACATGAACTGAAAGTTAGAGGAAAGTGGCCCCTAAAGGCAAATCAAGGTACTGTTACTAGAAAAGAGGAAAAGGAATGTTGGTCAGACAAAAACAGCTGAAAGTCTGCACAGGCACAAACGGGAAAATGCTTCCTTCATCTTGATGCTGGGGGTAAAATAAATGTCCAAGGCACAGTGTGAAAACTCACTGTGGTAGGATGAATAATAAAACTTTTAGGGACTTCCCTGGTGGTGCAGTGGTTAAGAATCCACCTGCCAATGCAGGGGACAAGGGGTCGAGCCCTGGTCCTGGAAGATCCCACATGCCGCGGAGCAACTAAGCCTGTGAGCCACAACTACTGAGCCCACGTGCCACAATCACTGAAACCCGTGCGCCTAGAGCCCGTGCTCCACAACAAGAGAAGCCACAGCGCTAAGGAGCCTGTGCACCACAACAAAGAGTAGCCCCTGCTCGCCACAACTAGAGAAAGCCCGCACGCAGCAACGAAGACCCAACGCAGCCAAAAATAAATAAATAAATAAATTTATTAAAAAAAAAAACTTTTAGACTAAATAATCGACAGTGATTAAGAAAAGCTTTTTCTTAGTCATTTCATCATTCAAAATAGAGAAGGAGAAAAATGGGAGCCTGGAATTAGCACTCATTGTTTGACTGTTCCAAGGCCTTGAATAGTTACCTCATATGCAACAAGAAATGAAACACGTGGCGCGAGAAGGACCTTTTCCACCCTGCTCTGTACTTTGGGAGGCTGACCCTACAGACCACATCAACTTCCTCAACCTCTGGCTTCCATTTGCTTCCAGCTGGGGGAGATTGTAGGGTGGGAGGAAAGTGAAGCTGAGTACTTATTCCCTAGACTGCTTCCCTTCAAAACCATAGCTTTTGCCTGGGAGCTCTCTCACAGCTACCGCTACCCCTGGCTCTGCTGGGTTCTGGTAAGCACTCTTTCCCCTTGACCTTCAGATCTAGAGGTGGTAACGGCTTCCTGCTGTTGCTTGCTCTGGGTTGTTTCTCCATCTCTTAAGGTTCTCTTTAACCCTGCTTACACCTTTGCAAATAGTCTCTTTATTAAATTTTCCTCAATTTAAAAAGAAAAAAATACAGTGAATCCAAAGAAATCCATACCTAGACACATTATAATCGAATTGTCAAAATTCAAAGACAAAAAATTCTTTGTTTTTTTTTAAGGCAATTATTTAATAAAGACATTGCCACTGATGTACGTCTTAGAAATGTGTGAAAGAAACTGATGAATGCTGTTTGGAAGGAAGGGGAAGAGAGATTCAAGAACAGGACTCTATATAAAGAAAAGTGTATTCCAACTTATTCTATTCTTTTGAATTTAGAAAAAGTCATCCTTAATAGGTACATAATCATTTTTTTGTATGTAATGAGAATGCCTAAGACCTACCCTCAAAGAGAGAATTTTAGAAGCAGCAAGAGAAAAGCAACTTGTCACATACAAGGGAGCCCCCATGAGATCATCAGCAGATTTCTCCACAGAGACATTACAGGCCAGAAGGGAGTGAGATGATATATTCAAAGTGCTGAAAGAAAACTGTCAATCAAGAATACTATACCGGGGCAAAACTGTCCTTCAAAAATGAAAGAGAGATAAAATCTTTCCCAGACAAACAAAAGCTGAGGGAGTTCATCCACACTAGATCTGCTTCAACTTGATAACAATTTAAAAACACCCTATTTTTAAAAATGGGCAAAGGACTTGAATAGATATTTCTCTAAAGAAGACATACAAATTGCCAACAGGTAAATGAAATGATGCTCAAAATTACTAAATGCAAGTCAAAAATCCACAATGAGATACCACCTCACACCTGTTAGGATGGTTATTATAAAAAAATAATAATGTTAGCAAAGATGTGGAGAAATTGGAACCTCTCTACACTATTGGTGGGAAAGTGAAATATTGTAGCCTCTATAAAAAATAGTATAAAGTTTCCTCAAAAAATTGAAAATATAAACACCATATGATTCAGCAATTCCACTTCTGGATATTTATCCAAAAGAGTTGAAATCAGGATCTCAAAGAGATAAGAGATATTTTTACTCCAAAGTTCACTGCAGCATTATTCACAGCAGCCAAGCTTTGGAAATAACCTAAATGGCAATGATGGATGAATAGATAAAGAAAATGTGATATGTATAATAGAATATTTTTCAGCCTTAAAAAGAAGGAAATTCTGCCATATGTAACAACATGGACGAACCTTGAGGACATCATGCTAAGTGAAATAAGCCAGTTACAGGAGGACAAATACTGCATGATTCCACTTATATAAGATATCTAAAGTAGTCAAAGACATGGAAGCAGAGTATAATGGTGGTTGCCTGAGGCTGGAGGGAACCCACTGAGTTGCTATTCAATGGGTATATAAAGTTTCAGTTATGTAACACGATTAAATTCTAGAGATCTGCTGGACAACATTGTGCCTTTTGTTAACAATACTGTATTTCACACTTAAACTTCTGTTGAGAGTAGGTCTCTTATTAAGTATTTTTACCACTATAAAAGATAGTCCTCACAGGTTTTTATTGATAGTATATAATTTAATCCCAACAGAGTAATACAGTGATTCCCTAACTAAACTAGATATATCATTAGATGCATTTATTCGGGAACCAGAAACTACATAAAGCAGCAAAGTATAGTTAAAAATCAAGCAAACTTTCCAGAATTAAAAAATGGAATAATTAAAATTCAGAATAAATGAAAGCCAGAAAGGTTGAAGGAGACAATATCAATAAATAAAAATCAGTTGTATTTCTATACACCAGCAATGAAAAATCTCAAAATGAAATTAAGAAAACCATTCCCTTTACAAATGCAGCAACAAGAATAAAATACTTAGGACTAAATTTAACTAAGAAAGTTCAAGATTTGCACACTGAAAGCTACAAAACATTTTTGAAAAACAGACCTAAATAAGTGGAAAGATTTATGTTTATATATTGGAAGACAATGTAAGATAAGAATATTCTTTTAAGAGTATTTTAAGAGTACTGTTACAGATTCAGTGTATGAGTTTTCCTATGAAAATTTCAACTGCTTTTTTTTTTTTTTACAAAAATTAACCAGCTAATTGTAAATTTTATGTGGAAATTCAAGGAACTCACAGTAGTAAAAACAATCTTGAAAAAGAGTTTAAGGACTCACACTTCCTGGATTAAAAAATTACAAAGCTACAGCAATAAAAACAGTGTGGTACTCACACAAGGATAGATATATGGACCAACAGAATAGAAGTGAGAGTGGAGAAATAAATTGACCATAGATGTATGGGTTTATTTTTTGAAAGTTTTAATACACTTTTTTTTTTTTTAACAAGTTTTAGGTTTACAGAAAAATTGGGCAGAGAATACAGAGTACAGAGAGTTTCCAGATACCTCCTATCTCACTGCACAGTTTTCCCTATTATTAACATCTTGCATTAGTGTGGTACAATTGTTATGATTGAGGAATCTACATTGATATTTATTATTAACTAAAGTCCATGGTGTACATTAGGGTTCATTCTTTGTGTTGGACACTCTGTGGTGGTCAATTTTAAGTGATATGATACTTTCTATATATTCTAAACATTTTACTTTATTATTTTTATAGTCTAATACCAAAGATGATTTCCAAGTTAGTATAAAATGATTTAGGATATCTGAAGTATATATTCCAAAATGGTGACTTTGAAAAACTATGACTGCCAAATTAAGTTTGCAAACAAAAATTTTGAGCAGTTTCTAGTGAATTATCTTGCTCGCACCCAGGCAGATTCCTTAATTAATATACAAAGTCAAACTCTTTCAATTGGTTTCATAACTTCTTCACCTCTTTCAATAAACAGGCAAAAATTAATGTTCTACATGTCTTTCATCTGGCATAAGAGCTAATAAATTATAATGCCTAGAAACATTAATTCATTTGAAATTACTCATTAACTATAATAATTTCATAATATTTTACACAATTTACTGTAGCTTCTAGCTTGGTTTATGTATTAGAGCTCTCCAGAGAAACAGAATACATATAGAGAATCTATATATGTATGTATATCTATATATATAAAGAGGTTGTTATTATTATAAGGAATTGGCTTACATGACTATGGAGCCTGACAAGTCCCATGATCTGCTGTTTGCAAGTTGGAGACCTAGGAGAGCCAACTACCCACACTATCATGTATGATTCTCACTAAGTAATAATGATAACAGCAGATCGCATTTGCACAGGATAGGAGACATAAAGGGTTTTGAAGTAAGTGTCTTTTATTGGTTCGCAGAAACTACATATAGTGCCATTGAGAAGTGGACAATCTTGGTCCTAACAGATCTTCCTTTCTCTCCCAAGCTGGTAGACAGATAACTGGCTCTTGCCAGACTGCTATCATCAACATACTGAGTTGATGAGTTTGTAACAGAGGAAAGTACGGGAGGGATCAGCGTCAGAAGTACTTCCCTGCTTTATGATCTCTGTGCATATGGCTAGGAACAGGAGGAGAGGAAACACTGAGCCTACTGATATTTACCAGTCCTACAATGAATTCTGATTGAAAAATTTATTGACTTTCTCTCTTTTGAGATGTTCATTAATTGTTACCACCTTAATATAACAAAAAAAAAAAAAGTCCTTCTCTTTCTAAAAAAAGCATAACCTCATTATTGGGAGTATAAAATCACTGAGAGACACTGATGTGAGCTAAGTCCCTTTAGCCAAGTACAAGAACCTCACACTGGCCAAGATGCTCTGGATAAAGTTCAGTACTTAATCAACCAGTTTACAAAAGCAAACACCTCCCTCTAGTTTCTTAGACTTTATCTTCAACCACACCTTTAGCTTTTGAGTATTTTGACTTACCAGGGAAGGCCTGCCAATACCTTAGAGAAAGTACGAGAAGGGGAGGCTGAGTTTGGGAAGAGCATCCTTAAATCAAAGTTTAGGAGTTTCTTGGCTAAATGTTCCAATGCATTTTAAATTCAGCTGTAGAATTGTACAGCTGTGCATCTAGGTCATTTAAAAGGGCAATAGAGACATGGGCCCCTTCTATCTTTGGAGGCTCTTAATTTATTAAAAAATTTTAAATGTCAAAATAGTTAAAATACTTGAAGATTAACATGTCTACACTTAATAACAATACTTTTAATACAGAAATACAGTAAAACATAATTATGCTATTTAGAAGATAATTACATTTGCAAAAGTTATATATTCATAATACATGATGGGGTTAGACTGTCATTTAATGGGATACAAGCATGAAAATGTAGGATGAAAGTCATTGTCTTTCAATGTGTTCAGTGTATCCCATTTGGAGACTGACATTTGAGGCCCTTCACAAATATGGACCTCAAATAAATGGTCTGAGATCCCCATTAGGATAGAGCTGGGCCCAACTCACTTGACCCAAGAATGTACTTCACAAGTAGACCTCAGACTTAGTTGGCAAGTGATGATATTATTTCTGAGACACTCCTGTCCCCTCCCATCAATTATCCTCCTAAGAAACATTTTTTAATGGCATATTTTCAGTGTTTATGACTTAGGAAGTTGTATAACTCAGCTCCTTGTGGGAATGACTCAGAGAGCTTTATTTTTCACAGGAATTTCTTTTGATTCCATAACACAGTCCCAGCTGCAAAACCTCTGCAACAGTGTCAACTGGGTTCTGGAGTCACACAGATGTGGGGACAAGTTCTGCTCCACCACGACTAGTTAAGTGACCTCGAGAAACTGCCAACCTCTCTGAGCCTGTATCTCAACTGTAAAATGGCAATAATAATAGTCCTTATTTCGTAGGGTGGTCTGAAATGAAATGACTTGTTGCAAGTAAAGCACACTGCCTAACAGCTAACCGGTACTCAAGAAATGTTAGCCACAGGTACTGGTATTCTTTTCCCAAGTAACAGAGCTCTGTGTAGAAGACACGAAAAACATTCAAATCAAACTCTTTTTTTCCACTACTTTTTGATATTTTAAATATTTCAGATGTTTTACTTATTTTTTAAATTTTATTTTAATATTTTATATCCCTTATCACTTTGTGACTGTAAATGTATCTCCAAAATTAATTAACTAATTAATTAATTAATTAAACTTATTTTAAAGAGGATTAGAGACACTGAAGAAATATGTAATGTTGGTACTTCTCATGTAGTACCAAACCCGGCCTCCAGATGTCAGTATGAACTCAACTGATTGAGGCAGTTACCCAAATAAGATGGTTACGCGCTACTCTACTCTTATGCATTAAATAGCATTGCAGATATACAATAACCATTCTTCAATTATAGAAATGTAATAAACAGACCAGCTTCTTTGAATTCAGAAGACATTGTATTATAAAACTAGTAATGAAAAGTATGCATCACGTGCATGAATCTGGAAGTACCATTACAAGAAGTTTGGACACATTTAACCAAAATATGAAAAGAGGGTTATATTTAACACTTGCTCTTGGAAAAAAAAAATTATTATTTACATGATTGTGATATGTAGTCTATGGGTCTTCAAAAATTATTCAAGATAATCAGTGGCCACATCTAACATTTTCTACATTCTACTCTTGTGCCGTAGACATTTAGGGCCATTCCACTAGAAAGGTAAATCAGATAAAACATTGTTTCATGCCCATGAAAACCAAGTAAAAGTAAATAAGTTTATAAAGCGATGCAGATTTATTATGGGTGTTGCTACAGAAGCTTCAAAACGTTTGCTTTTAGAGGGCACTATTACCCATTTTATTCATTCAATAAATATTTATTGAGTATCTACTATGTTTCAAGCAACTTTTTAGATGTTGGGAACAGAGCTGTGAACAAAGCAAACAAAATCCCTGCCCTCATGGGGTTTTCAGTTCAGGAAAGAAAGAAAGATGGGCAATAAATGTAATAAATAAATAAACAACAAAGTGAAATAGTATATTAAAAAATAATAATTTCTACAGATCAAAAAAAAAAGGGAAACATTTAAAATGTAGTGGTTAATGTGGGCCACACTGTAAAAGTGATGTGTAAGCAAAAACTTAAAGAGAGTGGGGGAGCAAGCCAGAGGTATATCTGGGGGAAGAACACACCAGGCAGAGGCACTCCCAAAGGCAAAAGCTCCAGGGAACCTCTATACTGTTCCCCATAGTGGCTGTATTAATTTACATTCCAACCAACAGTGCAAGAGGGTTCCCTTTTCTCCACACCCTCTCCAGCATTTGTTGTTTGTAGATTTTTTTGATGATGGCCATTCTGACCAGTGTGAGGTGATACCTCATTGTGGTTTTGATTTGCATTTCTCTAATGGTTAGTGATGTTGAGCATCCTTTCATATGTTTGTTGGAAATCTGTGTATCTTCTTTGGAGAAATGTCTATTTAGGTCTTCTGCCCATTTTTGGATTGGGCTGTTTGTTTTTTTGATATTGAGATGCATGAGGTTCCTTAAAAAACTAAAAATAGAACTATCATAGAACCCAGCAATTCCACTACTGGGCATATACCCTGAGAAAACCATAATTCAAAAAAGAGTCATGTACCACAATGTTCATTGCAGCACTATTTACAATAGCCAGGACATGGAAGCAACCTAAGCGTCCATCGACAGATGAATGGATAAAGAAGATGTGGCACATATATACAATGGAATATTACTCAGCCATAAAAAGAAACAAAATTGAGTTATTTGTAGTGAGTGGGTGGACCTAGAGACTGTCATACAGAATGAAGTCAGAAAGAGAAAAACAAATACCGTACGCTAACCCATGTATATGGAATCTAAAAAAAAAAAAGGTTATGAAGAACCTAGGGGCAGGACAGGAATAAAGATGCAGACATAGAGAATGGACTTGAGGACACAGGGAGGGGGAAGGGTAAGCTGGGACGAAGTGAGAGAGTGGCATGGACATATATACACTACCAAATGTAAAATAGATAGCTAGTGGGAAGCAGCCGCATAGCACAGGGAGATCAGCTCGGCGCTATGTGACCACCTAGAGGGATGGGATGGGGGGGTGGGGGGGAGACGCAAGAGTGAGGAGATATGGGGATATATGTATATGTATAGCTGATTCACTTTTTCATACAGCAGAAACTAACACAGCATTGTAAAGCAAATATACTCCAATAAAAAGATGTTAAAAAAAAAAAAAAAAAAAAGGAATAGACTGAAATTGTGGAAAGGGCAGAGACCAGTCAGGAAGCTTATGTATTACTCTAAGTTAGAGACTATGGTGGTTTGGAGGAAGACATTGGTGGAGTATCTCAAGGTTGATATTCAAGCAAAGATCTCTGGATGCTTCTGGTGCTTGGAAAGGTCTGCTAGGTTAAGGATGAAATGTTTTAAAGTCCACTCCAGACACCAACCAGCCAACCAACCAACCAACCAACCAACCAACCAACGAGTCCCCATAATCCTTTTATGCTAAAGGATTGCTTCTTGGGAGCAGTTATAGTTGAAGTTACAAGAAAATAACCTTTTATTTCACAATAGTGCAAAAAGAAGGGTCAGAAAAAAAAATGTCAGCACGAAGTATACATACTGCACAGTGGTTTTTATGGGAGATAAAATGCAAGGTTTCTTCCGACCCTGGCAAATATTGGGACCAGATTTCACTCATAAAATAAAGAATTTTCTATTTTCTCTGGAATCCTAGGTTTTTTAAAAAATACCACATTTATCTCAGAAATACTAATTCAGTGCTTTTTAAATTAATAAACTTATAAAAAAAGGGGTTTTAGGTTTACAGAAAAATGGAGCAGAAATACAGAGAATTCCCACATGCCTCCTCTTTCTCTCCTCCCCAGAGCAGTTTCCTCTATTACTAACATCTTGCATTAGCATGGTACATTTGTTACAATGCATAAACAAATATTGATACATTATTATTAACTACAGTCCTCTAGTTTACATTAAGGGTCATTCCTTGTGTTGTACAGTTCTGTGGGGTTTGATAATGCATAATATAATGTATCCACCGTTATAATATCATACAGAATAGTTTCACTGCTCTAAAAATCCCCTGTGATTTACCTATTCATCCCATTCTCTTTCCCTGAACCCCTTGCAACCACTGCTCCTTACTGTCTCTATAAGTTTTGCCTTTTCCAGAATATCATATAGTTGGAATCACTCAATACATACGTAATCTTTTCAGACTGGCCTCTTTCATTTAGCAATATGCATTTAATGTTCCTCTTTGTCTTTTCACGGCTTAATGGCTCATTTAATTTTATTGCTGAGTAATATTCCATGTGTGGATATACTTGTTTCTTTATCTGTTCACCTATTTGGCAATTTTGAAAAAGCTGCTATAAACATTTGTGTGCAGGTTTTTGTGTGGACATACATTTTCAACTCAGCTGGGTAAATACCAAGGAGCTTAAGTGCTGGACTGTATGGTAAGACTATGTTTACCTTTGTAAGAAACTGCCAGACTGTCTTCCAAAGTGACTACTGTTTTGCATTCCCGTCATGAATAAATGAGTTCCTGTCGCTCCACAACCTTACCAGCATTTGATGTTGGCAGTGCTTTGGATTTTAGCCATCCTAACAAATGTGTAGTTTTATCTAAATATTGTTTTATAGTTCCCTTATAACATTTAATGTTGAGCATCTTTTCTTAAGCTTATTTGTCATCTGTATATCTTCTCTGATGAGATGTGTGCTTACATCTTTTGCCCAATTTTTTTTTTTTTTTTTAATGATGTTACCTGAAGAGAGCTTTTTTTGAAGGTACTTTTCAGTCCATTATCTCTCTTAAGTCTTTTTTTTTTTTTTAAACTTTGGGTTTATTTATTTATTTATCTATCTATCCATGGCTGTATTGGGTCCTCGCTTCTGCGCGAGGGCCTTCTCCAGTTGCGGCAAGCGGGGGCCACTCCTCATCGCAGTGCGCGGGCCTTTCATTATCGCGGCCTCTCTTGTTGCGGAGCACAGGCTCCAGACGCGCAGGCTCAGTAATTGTGGCTCACGGGCCCAGTTGCTCCGCGGCATGCGGGATCCTCCCAGACCAGGGCTCGAAACCATGTCCCCTGCATTAGCAGGCAGGTTCTCAACCACTGCGCCACCAGGGAAGCCCCCAATTTTTTTAATGTTAAGTTTTATGACTTTTTTGTACATTTTAGATACCAGTCCTTTATTAGATATGTGCTTTGCAAATATTTTCTCCCAGTCTGTGGCTTGTCTTTTTACTCTTAGCATGGTCTTTGCCAGAGCAGAAGTTTTTAATTTTAATGAAGTCCAACTTATCATATATTTTCTTTCATGGATTGCACTTTTGATGTTGTGTATACAAAAACTCATCACTGAACACAAGGTCACCTAGATTTTCTCCTATGCTATCATCTAGAAATTTTTTTCCAGAAATTTGTTGAAATCGCTTGCCTCCTAATGATGTCCCTCCCCTTTTCTTCACCAATCTAGTTTACCCAAACAGAGTATTGAAAAAGACAGGAGATGAACATTTTTTATGTTTGCATTACTTTTTAAAAATCATTTTTGGTATGCAAAATATATTAGATTTTATATATTTATTTTTATTCTAACATGGCATTCTTATGATTGATTCCTACTTGATTTAAAGTTTTAGTTGAGATAGTTTCTTAGTTGTTTTCTTGGTTGACATAGTTTCTTAGTTGTTTTCTTAGATTTTCTAGGGAAACAGTAATAATTGACATCCTTTCTAGAATTTGTTAGTCCTTCTTTATCTTATGCATCAAATATCTTCAGAATAATGTTTAAGTGGTAATTAAAGGCAACTGAATTTTTTCAAACTTAGATGGGACTCTCTCTGGTATATCTCTGATTCTGAAAGATACTGTCTATCAAGCAAAGGGACTTTCCATCTCTTTCTATATTATGAAGTGTTCTCTTAGATGCTGAATTTTAGCAGAAGGCATTTGGTAGGGGATCATTTTTCAAAATGATAACTAAGTTTTTTCTTCTTTAAAAGTATCTTTTTTGACATCTGTATTTGCCATTTTAATTCTATATTTCTTTTTTTTTCCCTCTGAATTCTGGATAAATTTTTCTTGATATTGTTCTAATTTACATTTTCAGTGGTGTCCATTCTAGTATTCATCTCTATTGAGTACTTAATACTGCTTAAGCCTTTTATTTTTAATATTTTGAGTAACAGGTCTTTTCTGTTTCTTGTTCTTTTGCTTTTTTGCCTGACCTCATTTTATACTTTCAAACTAAAGGATGAGTTTGAATCATTAAGACACTTTTCTGTTTCCTCAATCAGTTCTGCTTCAGTGGTGGCCATTTGTATGTTAGCTTTGTCGCTTAACTTCTAAAAATTTTAATGAGAATTGTTTATAGTCTGCTATACATAAAAATTTATAACTAAAAAAAAAGATATGCAGAGGTTACAGATATCAGTGTCAAAATCTTCCCCATAGAACTGACAAATAATTCATAACCAGTGAGCTTAAAAAGAAATTTTTGAGCTATAGATTTTAATCATACGTCTCATAATTTTTCATGTTCTGCTTATAGTTATAAGTGGAAGTCTTATTTATACACTATTGGTAGTGATATGAACAATGTAAGTATTTATTTATTCATTCATTTAGCTTTAAGTTCCTGTTATGTTCCATAATCTGTACTTGTGTGTTTCTAACCTTTCCCATCCTCAGTCCCAAACAGTTAACTAAGCTGGCAGGGAGGCAAATAGGTACAATCCTGCCTTTGCATAAACATAGTGAACCATCTTCAACCTTGTGAATGAGGAAAACATTTTAAGAGATGGCAGAGCAACAAGCTAGGAGCCTAGAAACTGCTATATCATCCCTGGTTTATACCGTTGAGACTATCATGTGAGAAATATTGGGGTTTTTTTTGGTCTTACTGTAGAGTCAATTTCTTGACTGACTTACACATAAAAACTTTTGTCTTATACTTTGCAAACATTTTGTAAGTTGTTCTCTGAGCTTGTGAAAATTTTCAGCTCTTCAAATTTCACCAGCTCACACAAAATTTAAGGGAGCACCAAAACTCTCATAAAGATACTCATATGCTAGTGCAATATTTTGTAAAATAAAAAAGGTATGCAAAAAATCTATGAAGAACAAAATTTCAAATTTTAAAGTAAAGGCAGGATCAGTATGACTGATTTTTCCCTATTGCTTCAGACTTCAACATGGCTCAGAATGGCACTGTTACTAATTCTGCCTTTATTTAAAATTTTGATACTTCTAATCTTTCTGACCCTTCTTGTTGAAGTTTTTGACACATGCCCCTTAAATTTTGTCCGCAAGGTGACGAATGAGTGCCTCACCTAAATTATCCTAGTCCTGGCTGTCCTCTTTTACTACAGTATGTACAACACACTGATTTTCAGAATCATATTTTCTACCTTGGCCCAGATTCATAGCCAGATCAGATTTTCCCAGGCAATTCCAACACACTCACCAAGTTCACTTTTCTTTGACTTTAAGACAATACTCTATTCAGGCAAACCAGGCTGATGAAGAAAAGGGGAGTGAGGACATCAGCAGACAAGAGATTTTAACAAATTTCTGGAAGACAGGAAGGAATTAGAAGAGTGACATCTGGTGGAGCAGCAAGAGGAAGCCAGAGCCTAGTACAACTAGATAGTCATGGTGTCAGCCTCAAAGAGGCTCAAGGCTTGGAAACTCCAGGGTGACAGTTTGATGTGGAGTGAAAAACACAGGCATTAATTAAAAATCTATATGCAGAACTGTTAATACCCCCATGCCTTCTCCAATCCAACACCTCACAGTTGCTATATTCCCACATCCCAAACTCGAGGCTATTTCTCTAAAGAAATTCAGTGGCTCAGAAGCAAAGACCTCTACATTCTGGCATTTAGAGGCCTCCTAGCATAATAGCCAGATCTCCTTCTGGTGATCTAAAAGTAAAACTCACCAGTTAGTACAGCTCTATGCCTGTGCATTCTCTAATGTCAATGAGCATCTTAAGACCACAGCACTATTGAGGTGGCCCCCAAAATGAGAGAACAAAATAAACAAGCAGGAAACAAATGGGTCTGAAGGAAATAGAGATGGCACACAGAACAGAAGAGAGTCTGATTAGTCTCCTCAGAGATCTTATGAAAATATTTCATCCTGAAAACAAGAACTGGATGACAGGAAAACCAAATAATCAGCACACTTTTAAAGCCTTTGGACATAAAAATTATAATGTCCAAACCAAATAACTTAATGGAGGGTTGGAAGATAAAGGCAAAAAAATATTTCATAAAGCAGAGCAAAAAGACTAAGACTCACATTTTTTGAGAGAACATGTGAGATCTAGGGGATTGATCTAGGAAGCCTATCACTCTAGTAATGGTAGTTCCAATATGAAAAAAATAGCAGAGCAGTGTTTCCCAGAGGTGAATGTACTGCTCTTCATACTGACACCAAGGGGCTGACACAGTGAATAAATCAAAGTCCCATATGTTAGATGAAATTTCAGGAAAAAAAAAAATGAAATCTGAAAACTGGAGACAGAACCAGAGTGGGACACAGAGAGAGACAGAGAGAGAGAGACAGAGAGAGAGAGAATGAGAGAGAGAAGATTAAACAATGAGAATCAAACCATGAAAATCTGAGAATCACACCAGCACTGGATTTCTTATCACCAAAACTGGATGCTAGAAGAATATGCAACAATATCATTAAGGCTGTGAGGAGAAAAATATATTCAACCTCAACCCAAACGTTCAAGTACTGATCATCGATGGCCTGCCCAGTGAGAGAACCCTGAGAAGATTTATGGGTATTTACAAAGTAGAAGCAGCCACCTCTGACAGTGTTAAGGAGAGAATGATCAAGGAACATTGTCAAGTCCACAATTCTAAGTGAGCTTGTGGGGCACTAGTCCTTCCTTCATTAAAAGGATGGGCACAAAGGGAAAAACACTCCAGAGTAACATTAGCAACTGCTTTAGAAGTATTCATTTCTTAAGCCAGTGCTTCAGAGACACATTTTTTTTTTTAGTTATGTTGACATTTAAGTAGCTCTTGGTAGGACAAATGGTACTACTCTAAGTGTTGGCTTTGTAGACCAACCAGCTAGGATCTCACTGGGCATGGGAAAATGAAAGCCCAGGGGCTTCCCTGGTGACGCAGTGGTTAAGAATCCACCTGCCAATGCAGTGGACATGGGTTCGAGCCCCGGTCCTGGAAGATCCCACAAGCTGCAGAGCAACTAAGCCCATGTGCCACAACTACTGAGTCTGCGCTCTAGAGCCCGCGAGCCACTGCTGAAGCCTCGTACCTAGAGCCCACGCTCTGCAACAAGAGAAGCCACCGCAATGAGAAGCCCGCGCACCACAACAAAGAGTAGTAGCCCTCCCTCACTGCAACTAGAGAAAGCCCGCGTGCAGCAACAAAGACCCAATGCAGCCAAAAATAAATAAAAATAAAATAAACTTATTAAAAAAAGAATAGGCCAGACACTATAAAACTCTTAGAGGAAAACATAGGCAGAACCCTCTATGACATAAATCACAGCAAGATCCTTTTTGACCCACTTCCTAGAGAAATGGAAATAAAAACAAAAATAAACAAATGGGACCTAATGAAACTTACAAGCTTTTGCACAGCAAAGGAAACCATAAACAAGACGAAAAGACAACCCTCAGAATGGGAGAAAATATTTGCAAATGAAGCAACTGACAAAGGATTAATCTCCAAAATATACAAGTAGCTCATGCAGCTCAATATCAAGAAAACAAACAACCCAATCCAAAAATGGGCAGAAGACCTAAATAGACATTTTTCCAAAGAAGATAGTAGCCCCCTCTCGCTGCAACTAGAGAAAGCCCGCGTGCAGCAACGAAGACCCAATGCAGCCAAAAATAAATAAATAAAATAAATAAATTTATTAAAAAAAAAAAAGCCCAGATTTACACATGATGCAGTTAATTGGAAATTCTTTTAGCAAAATGAAATAGCATATTTAAAAAATTAAAATAGCAAGCCCCAAACATACATCTCCCCAAACATATTGCTTGATAAAGAACTGGGCATTGGTTTTATATACCATCTGGGGCCAAAAAGAAAAGGTGGCTGGAAAGGGCTTTGAAGGTGACAGTTTCTGAAAAGTTACAGTATGCCTGGAGACCCCACCTTCAGTGTGAGCCTGGGAGTCTGTGCCAGTGAAAGGCTGCCTTGGGCAAACCATGAAACAGGGAGTCTGCAAAGCTTTGGTAGCTGACACACTCAAAGGAACCCATTTGCTCCTGTGGTGGGTGGTGTTTGGGAGTTGGGGTGGGAGTGGGGAGGGAGACAAGTCCCAGCATCTGTACTTCAGCTCTTTATTTCTTTTTGTATTTGTTTTTTCTTTTTTCTTTTTAATTCAAGTATAGTTGATGTACAATATTATGAGTTACAAGTGTACAATATAGTGGTTCACAAATATTAAAAGTTATACTCCATTTATAGTTATTATAAAATATTGGCTGTATTCCCTGTGCTGTGGAATATATCCTTGTAGCTTATTTTATACAAAATAGTTTGTACCTCTTAACACCCTACGCTTATATTGCCCGTCCCCCTTTGCTTTCCCCACTGGTAACCACTAGTTTGTTTTCTATATTTGTGAGACTGCTTCTTTTTTGTTATATTCACTAGTTTGTTGTATTTTTTAGATTCCACATATGTGATATCATACAGTACTTGTCTTTCTCTGACTTATTTCACTTAGCCTAATGCCCTCCAAGTCCACCCATGTTGCTGCAAACAGCAAAATTTCTCTTTATGGCTGAGTAGTATTCCATTGTATATATATACCACATTTTCTTTGTCCATTCATCTGTTGATAGACACTTAGGTTGCTTCCGTATCTTGGCAATTTTAAATAATGCTGCTCTGAACACTGGGGTGCGTGTATCTTTTTGAATTGGTGTGTTTGGTTTTGGGGGGATATATACCTAGGAGTAGAATCGCTGGGTCATATAGTAGTTCTATTTTTATTTATTTTGAGAAACCTCCATACTGTTATCCACAGTGACTGCACCAATTTACATTCCCACCAACAGTGTACAAGGGTTCCCTTTTCTTCATATTTTCACCAACATTTGTGATTTGTGGTCTTTTTGATGATAGCCATTCTGACAGGTGTGAGGTGATATTGTGGTTTTGATTTGAATTTTCCTGATGATTAGCGACAGTGAGCATTTTTTCATGTGCCTGTTGGCCATCTGCGTGTCCTCTTTGGAAATATGTCTGTTCAGGTTTTCTGCACATATTTTAATTGGGTTGTTTGTTTTTTTGATGTTGAGTTGTATGAGCTGTTTGTTATTTTGGATATTAAACCCTTATTTGTCATATCATTTGCAAATATTTTCTCCCATTCAGTAGGTTGTCTTTTCATTTTGTCAATGGTTTCCTTTGCTTTGCAAAACGTTTTAAGTTTAGTTAGGTTCCATTTGATATTTTTCCTTTTATTTCCTTTGTTTTAGGAGATAGATCCCCCCAAAATATTGTTACCTTTATGTCAAAGTGTGTTCTGCCTAAGTTTTCCTCTAGGAGTTTTATGGTTTCTGGTCTTACATTTAGGTCTTTAATCCATTTTCATTTTATTTTTCTACATGGTGTTAGAGAATGTTCTAATTTCATTCTTCCACATGTAGCTGTCCAGTTTTCCCAGCACCACTTATTGAAGAGATGGTCTTTTATCCATTGTATATTCTTGCCTCCTTTGTCATAGATTAATTGATCATAAATGCATGGGTTTATTTCTGGGCTCTCTTATTCTGTTCCATTGATCTATGTGTCTGTTTTTGTTCCAGTACCATACTGTTTTGATGACTGTAGCTTTGTACTCTAGTCTGAAGTCAGGGAAAGTGGTTCCTCCAGCTCTGTTCCTCTTCCTCAAGATTGCTTTGGCTATTTGGGGCCTTTTGCCTTTCCATACAAAAATTAAAATTATTTGTTCTAGTTCTGTGAAAAATGCCATTGGTATTTTAATAGAGATTGCACTGAATCTGTAGATTACCTTGGGTAGTATGGCCATTTTAATAATACTAATTCTGCCAATCTAAGAACATGGTATATCTTTCCATCTGTTTGTGTCATCTTCAATTTCATTCATCAGTGTCTTATATTTTTCTGAGTACAGGTCTTTTACTTTCCTAGGTAGGTTTATTCCTAGGTATTTTATTCTTCTTGATGCAATGGTACATGAGATTGTATCCTTAATTTCTCTTTCTGATAGTTTGTTGATAGTGTATAGAAATGCAACAGATTTCTGTATATTAATTTTGTATCCTGCAACTTTCCTGAATTCATTGATGAGGTCTAGTAGCTTTGTGGTGGCATCTTTAGAATTTTCTATGTATAGTATCATGTCATCTGCAAGCAGTGACAGTTTTACTTCTTCCTTTCCAATTTAGGATTCTTTTTATTTCTTTCTGTTGTCTGATTGCTGTGGCTAGAACTTCCAATACTTTGTTGAATAAGAGTGGCAAGAACAGGCATCCTTGTCTTGTTCCTGATCTTAAAGAAATGCTTTCAGCTTTTCACCATTGAGTATGATGTTAGCTGTGGCCTCTATTATGTTGAGGTATGTTCCCCCTATGCTCACGTTCTGAAGAGTTTTTTTTATCATAAATGGATGTTGAAATTTGTCAAAAGCTTTTTCTGCATCTAACAAGATGATTATATGGTTTTTAAAAAAAATTTTTACTTTATATTGGAATACAGTTGACTAACAATGTTGTGTTAGTTTCAGGTGTACAGCAAAGTGATTCAGGTATACATATATCATTTCTTTTTCACATTCTTTCCCCATTTAGCTTATTACAAAATATTGAGTATAGCTCCCTGTGCTATATACAGTAGGTCCTTCTTGTTTATTTTTTATATAGTAGTGTTATATGTTAATCACAAACTCCTAATTTATCCTTCCCCCTTGCACCCTTTCCGTTTGGTAACCATAAGTTTGTTTTCTGTATCTGTAGTCTGTTTCTGTTTTGTAAACAAGTCCATTTGTATCATTTTTTAAAGATTCCATATACAAGTGATATCATATGATATTTGTCTTTCTCTGACTTACTTCACTTAGTATGATCATCTCTAGGTCCACCCGTGTTGCTGCAAATGGCATTACTTCATTCTTTTTTATGGCTGAGTAGTATTCCATTGTGTATATGTACAGTTTTTGTTTGATGTTTACAAAAATTTTTTAAATAAATTTTTTAATGGAATATAGTTGATTTTGTAGATTAATCCTCTGTCAGTCATTTCGTTTGCAAATATTTTCTCCCATTCTGTGGGTTGTTTTTTGTTTTGTTGATGGTTTCCTTTGCTGTGCAAACCTGTTAAGTTTAATTAGGTCCCATTTATTTTTGTTTTTATTTCCATTTCTCTAGGAGGTGGGTCAGAAAGGATCTTCTGTGATTTATGTCATACACTGTTCTGTCTATGTTTTCCTCTAAGAGTTTTATAGTGTCTGGCCTTACATTTAGGTCTTTAATCCATTTTGAGTTCATTTTTGTGTATGGTGTTAGGGAGTGTTCTAATTTCATTCTTTTACATGTAGCTGTCCAGTTTTCCCAGCACCACTTATTGAAGAGGCTGTCTTTTGTCCATTGCATATTCTTGCCTCCTTTACCAAAGATAAGGTGACCATATGTGCGTGGGTTTATCTCTGGGCTTTCTATGCTGTTCCATTGATCTATATTTCTGTTTTTGTGCCAGTACCATACTGTCTTGATTACTGTAGCTTTGTAGTATAGTCTGAAGTCAGGGAGCCTGATTCCTCCAGCTCCATTTTTCTTTCTCAAGATTGCTTTGGCTATTTGGGGTCTTTTGTGTTTCCATACAAATTGTGAAATTTTTTCTTCTAGTTTAGGGGAAAATGTCATTGGTAGTTTGCTAGGGATTGCATTGAATCTGTAGATTGCTTTGGATAGTATAGTCATTTTCACAATGTTGATTTGTCCAATCCAAGAACATGGTATATCTCTCCATCTATTTGTATAATCTTTAATTACTTTCATCAGTGTCTTATAGTTTTCTGCATACACGTCTTTTGTCCCCTTAGGTGGGTTTATTCCTAGGTATTTTATTCTTTTTGTTGCAATGGTAAATGGGAGTGTTTCCTTAATTTCACTTTCAGATTTTTCATCATTAGTGTATAGGAATGCAAGAGATTTCTGTGCATTAATTTTGTGTCCTGCTACTTTACCAAATTCATTGATTAGCTCTAGTAGTTTTCTGGGCACATCTTTAGGATTCTCTATGTATAGTATCATGTCACCTGCAAACAGTGACAGTTTTACTTCTTCTTTTCTGATTGGATTCCTTTTCTTTCTTTTTCTTCTCTGATTGCTGTGGCTAAAACTTCCAAAACTATGTTGAATAATAGTGGCGCGAGTGGGCAGCCTTGTCTTGTTCCTGAACTTAGAGGAAATGGTTTCAGTTTTTCACCACTGAGAATGATGTTGGCTGTGGGTTTGTCATATATGGCCTTTATTATGTTGAGGTAAGTTCCCTCTATGTCTACTTTCTGGAGGGTTTTTATCATAAACGGGTGTTGAATTTTGTCAAAAGCTTTTTCTGCATCTATTGAGATGATCATATGGTTTTTCTCCTTCAATTTGTTAATATGGTGTATCACATTGATTGATTTATGTATATGGAAGAATCCTTGCATTCCTGGTATAAACCCCACTTGATCATGGTGTATGATCCTTTTAATATGTTGCTGGATTCTGTCTGCTAGTATTTTGTCTGCTGAGGATTATTGCATCTATGTTCATCAGTGATATTGGCCTGTAGTTTTTTTGGTGACATCTTTGTCTGGTTTTGGTATCAGGGTGACGGTAGCCTCATAGAATGAGTTTGGGAGTGTTCCTCCCTCTGGTATATTTTGGAAGAGTTTGAGATGGATAGGTGTTAGCTCTTCTCTATATGTTTAATAGAATTCTCCTGTGAAGCCATCAGGTCCTGGGCTTTTGTTTGTTGCAAGATTTTTAATCACAGTTTCAATTTCAGTGCTTATGAATGGTCTGTTTATATTTTCTATTTCTTCCTGGTTCAGTCTCAGAAGGTTGTGCTTTTCTAAGAATATGTTGATTTCTTCCAGGCTGACCATTTTATTGGCATAAATAAATGCTGGTATTAATCTTTCATGATCCTTTGTATTTTTGCAGTGTGAGTCTTCTCCTTTTTCATTTCTAATTCTATTGATTTGAGTCTTCTCCGTTTTTATCTTGATGAGTCTGGCTAATGGTTTATCACTTTTGTTTATCTTCTCAAAGAACCAGCTTTTAGTTTTATTGATCTTTGCTATTGTTTCCTTCATTTCTTTTTCATTTATTTCTGATCTGATCTTTATGATTCCTTTCCTTCTAACTTTAGGAGTTTGTTTTTGTTTTTCTTTCTCTAATTGCTTTAGGTGTAAGGTTAGGTTGTTTCTTTGGATTTTTCTTGTTTCTTGAGGTAGGACTGTATTGCTGTAAACTTCTCTCTTAGAATTGCTTTTGCTGAATCCCATAGATTTTGGGTCGTCGTGTTTTCATTGTCATTTTTTCTGGGTATTTTTTAATTTCCTCTTTGATTTCTTCAGTGATCTCTTGGTTATTTAGTAGCATATTATTTAGCCTCCATGTGTTTGTATTTTTTACAGTTTTTTTCCTGTAATTGATATCTAGTCTCATAGCGTTGTTGTCGGAAAAGATACTTGATACGATTTCAATTATCTTAAGTTTGGCAGTACTTGATCTGTGACCCAAGATATGATCTATCCTGGAGAGTGTTCCATGACCTCTTGAGAAGAAAGTGTATTCTGTTGTTTTTGGATGGAATGTCCTATAAATATCAATTAAGTCCATCGTGTTTAATGTATCATTTAAAGCTTGTGTTTCCTTATTTATTTTCATTTTGTATGATTTGTCCATTGGTGAAAGTGGGGTGTTAAAGTCCCCTACTATGATTGTTTTACTGTGGATTTCCCCTTTTATGGCAGCTAGCATTTGCCTTATGTATTGAGGTGCTCCTATGTTGGATGCATAAATATTTACAATTGTTATATCTTCTTCTTGGATTGATCTCTTGATCATTATGTAGTGTTCTTCTTTGTCTCTTGTAATAGTCTTTATTTTAAAGTCTATTTTGTCTGATATGAGAACTGCTAGTCCAGCTTTCTTTTGATTTCCATTTGCATGGAATATCTTTTTCCATCCCCTCACTTTCAGTGTGTATGTGTCCCTAGGTCTGAAGTGGGTGTCTTGTAGACAACATATATACAGGTCTTGTTTTTGTTTCCATTCAGCCAGTCCATGTCTTTTGGTTGGAGCATTTAATCCATTTACATTTAAGGTAGTTATTAGTATGTATGTTCCTATTACCATTTTCTTAATTGTTTTGGGTTTGTTATTGTAGGACTTTTCCTTGTCTTGAGTTTCCTGCCTAGAAAAGTTCCTTTAGCATTTGTTGTAAAGCTAATTTGGTGGTGTTGAATTCTCTTAGCTTTTACTTGTCTGTAAAGGTTTTAATTTCTCCATTGAATCTGAATGAGATCCTTGCTGGGTCGAGTAATCTTGGTTGTAGGTTTTTCCCTTTCATCACTTTAAATATGTCCTGCCACTCCCTTCTGGCTTGCAGAGTTTCTGCTCAAAGATCAGCTGTTATCCTTATGGGGATTCCCTTGTAGGTTATTTGTTGCTTTTCCCTTGCTGCTTTTAATGTTTTTTCTCTGTATTTAATTTTTGGTAGTTTGATTAATATGTATCTTGGCACGTATCTCCTTGGATTTATCCTGTATGGGACTCTCTGAGCTTCCTGGACTTGATTGACTATTTCCTTTCCCATATTAGGGAAGTTTTCAACTATAATCTCTTCAAATATTTTCTTAAGTCCCTTTTTTTTTCCTCTTCTTTTTTGGGACCCCCAGAATTCGAATGTTGGTGCGTTTAATGTTTTCCCAGAGGTCTCTGAGACTGTGCTCAATTCTTTTCATTCTTTTTTCTTTATTCTGCTCTGCAGTAGTTATTTCCACTATTTTATCTTCCAGGTCACTTATCCGTTCTTCTACCTTAGTTATTCTGCTATTGATTCCTTCTAGAGAATTTGAAATTTCATTTATTGTGTTGTTCATCAGTGTTTGTTTGCTCTTTAGTTCTTCTAGGTCCTTGTTAAACGTTCCTTGTATTTTCTCCATTCGATTTCCAAGATTTTGGAACATCCTTACTATCTTTACTCTGAATTCTTTTTCAGGTAGACTGCCTATTTCCTCTTCTTTTGTTGGGACTGGTGGGTTTTTATCTTGCTCCTTCATCTGCTGTGTATTTCTCTGTCTTCTCATTTTGCTTAACTTACTGTGTTTGGGGTCTCCTTTTCACAGGCTGCAGGTTTGTAATTCCCACTCTTTTTGGTGTCTGCCCCCAGTGGGAAAGTTTGGTTCAGCGGGTTGTTTAGGCTTCCTGGTGGAGGGGACTGGTGCCTGTGTTCTGGTGCATGACACTGGATCTTTTCTTTTTGGTGGGAGGACAGCATCTGTTGGTGTGTTTTGGGGTGTCTGTGAACTTATTATGATTTTAGCAGCCTCTCTGCTAATGGGTGAGGTTATGTTCCTGTCTTGCTAGTTGTTTGGTATAGGGATGTCCAGCACTGTAGCCTGCTGGTCGTTGAGTGGATCTGGTTCTTAGCATTTTGATGCAGATCTCTGGGAGAGCTTTTGCTGTTTGATATTACATGGAGCCAGGAGGTCTCTGGTGGACCAATGTCCTGAACTCTGCTCTCCCACCTCAGAAGCTCAGGCCTGACACCAGGCTGGAGAACCAAGACCATGTCAGCCACACAGCTCAGAAGAAAAGGGAGAGAAAAAAAAAAAGAAAGAAAGAAAGAGAAAAATAAAATTAAAATAAGTTGTTAAAATAAAAAAATTACTAAAAATAAAAAAATTAAAAAGTAATAAAAAACAAGAAAGAAAGGAAGAAGAGAGCAACCAAACTAAAAAACAAATCCACCAATGATAACAAGCACTAAAAACTATACTAAAAAGCAAAAAAATGGACAGACAGAACCCTAGGAGAAATGGTAAAAGGAAAGCTATACAGACAAAATCACTCAAAGAAGCATACACATACACACTCACAAAAAGAGAAAACGGAAAAAAAAAAAAAATATATATATATATATATATAAAAGGAAGAGAGCAACCAAATCAATAATCTACCAATGATAATAAGCTCCTAATACTAAACTAAGATAAACATAAAACCAGAAACAAAAATTAGATGCAGAAAGCAAACCCCAAGTCTACAGTTGCTCCCAAAGTCCACCGCCTCAATTTTGGGATGATTTGTTGTCTATTCTGGTATTCCAGAGATGCAGGGTACATCAAGTTGATTATGCAGATTTAATCCACTGCTCCTAAGGCTGCTTGGAGAAATTTCCCTTTCTGTTCTTTGTTCGAGCATCTCCTGCAGTTCACGTTTGGATTTGGCCCTGACCCTGCATGTAGGTTGCCTGAGGGCATCTGTTCCCTGCCCTGAGAGTACGGGGTTAAAGTAGCAGCTGATTAGGGGCTCTGGCTCACTCAGGCGGGGCGGGGTGGGGGGGGGGGGTGGTAGGGAGGGGTATGGAATGTAGGGCGAGAATGTTGTCACAGAGGCTGGTGTGATATTGCAACAGCCTGAGGTGTGCCATGTGTTCTCCTCGGGGAAGTTGTCCCTGGATCACATGACCCTGGCAGTGGCGGGTTGCACAGGCTCCTGGGAGGGGAGGTGTGGATAGTGACCTGTGCTTGCACACAGGCTTCTTGGTGGCTGTAGCAGCAGTCTTAGCATTTCATGCCCTTCTCTGGGGTCCGTGCTGATAGCCGTGGCCTGTGCCCATCTCTGGAGCTTGTTTAGGCGGTGCTCTGAATCCCCTCTCCTCATCCACCCCGAAACAATGGTCTCTTGCCTCTTAGGCAGTTCCAGAGTTTTCCCCAGACTCCCTCCTGGCCAGCTGTGGCACACTAACCCCCTTCAGGCTGTGTTCACGCAGCCAACCCGAGTCCTCTCCCTGGGATCTGACCTCTGAAACCCAAGCCTCAGCTCCCAGCCCATACCCATCCCAGCACGTGAGCGGACAAGCCTCTCAGGCTGGTGAGTGCTGGTCAGCACCGATCCTCTGTGCAGGAATCTCTCTGCTTTGCCCTCTGCACCCCTGTTGCTGTGCTCTCCTCCGTGGCTCCAAAGCTTCCCTCAGCCCATCCCCCATCTCCACCAGTGAAGGGGCTTCCTAGTGTGTGGAAAATTTTCCTCTTTCACAGCTCCCTCCCAGAGATGCAGGTCCCTTCCCTATTCTCTTATCTCTGTTTTTTCTTTTTCTTTTGCCCTACCCAGGTACGTGAGGAGTTTCTTGCCTTGGGGGAAGTCTGAGGTCTTCTGCCAGCGTTCAGTAGGTGTTCTGTAGGAGTTGTTCCACATGTAGATGTATTTCTGATGTATCTGTGGGGAGGAAGGTGACCTCCATGTCTTACCCCTCCACCATCTTGAAGTTCCCCTCGTTCTTTATATTTTCTACCTCTGTTAAAAAGTAACTTCTTGCTCTGTGCATCCATTCTTCTCCTAAGTTCTTTGATCATCTTTACAATCATTACCCTGAACTCCTTCTTGGGTAGATTGCCTATCTCCACTTCTCTTAGTTCTTCTTCTGGGGTTTTATCTTGTACCTTCATTTGGAACATGTTCTTCTGTCGCCTTATTTTGCCTAAGTTGCTGTTTGTATTTTTATATATCTGGTTGGTTAGTTATGTTTCCCAACCTTGGAGAAGTGCTCTTCTATAGGAGATGTCCCATGTGTCCTAGCAGCGCATTCCCCCATCATCACCCAAGCTTTATGCTCTAGGGTTCCCCCTGTGAGGGCTGAATGGGTCCTTCTCTTGTGGCATGCTGACTATGTGGGTGGTTTGGTAGATTTGGATGGTCCCTAGTCCAGTTGGTTGCCAGGCTCTGCCTTGTGCAGAAGCTACTGGCTCCTGATTGGCAGGGCCTGGTCATGAGGTGGATGCCTGCTGAACCCCAGAGGGCCCTGAGGCTAGTACTGGCTCACTGGTCATGAAGTCAGGGTCCAGAAGACTCTGAGACTGTTGCCCACACACTGGTGGGTGAAGCCATGTCCTGGGCTTAGTGCTGGACTACTGTCAGGCAGATCCAGGTCCTAGAGTCTGGATGCAGGGCTCAGGGATCCCAGAGCTGGTGTCAGATTGCTGGTGGGAGGGGGCCAGTTCCTGACACAGTTTGGTATGGGGTCCAGGATGTCCCAAAGCTTGTACTGGCCCAGGTCCCACTGGTCCCAGGGCAGTGTCTGGTCTGCTGTGGACAGGCTGAGGGATTGTGGTTTTCTTATGTCTGGTGTCTGCCCCCTAGTGGGTAAGTCTGATCCAGAGGCTAGAGCACACTTGCCAGAGGGCAGCACTGGTACCTGCTCACTGGTGGGTGGAGCTGGGTCCTGGCCCTCTGGTGGGCAGGGCTGTGTCTAGAGGCATGTCTAGAGGTGGGTGTGGGCTCAGGAAGTCTTTAGGCAGCCTGTCTGTTGATGGGTGGGGCTGTGTCCCCACCCAGTTAGTTGCTTGGTCTGAGGCTTCCCAGAATTGGTGCCTATAGGTTATTGGGTGGGGCCAGGTCTTGGCACTAATGAGCTAGAGGGAGGATCCCACAATGGTACCTGCCAACACCAGTGTCCAGTCCACATGGTAGAAGGAGCTCCCAGGAATGGCTGCAACCAGTGTCTATGTCCCCAGGGTGAGCTTCAGCACCCGCTCTCCCAGCCTCTCCAGGAGCCCCTTCAAGACCAGCCAGTAGGTCTGTCCCAGGCTCCCATCAAATTATTGCTTTTGCCCTGGGTGGTGGAGCATGTGAGATTTTGTGTGCACCCTGTAAGAGTCTATTTCCCAGTCCTGTGGGACTCCTGAAATTAAGCCCCTCTGGCCTTCAAAGATAAATGCTCTGGGGGCTCGTCTTCCCTGTGTAGAACCCCTAGGCTGGGGGGCCCATCATGGGGCTCAGAACTCTCACTCCTGTAGGAGAACCTCTACAATATAATTATTCTCTAGTTTGTGGGTCACCACCTGAGTGTATGGAATGTGATTACACTGTGAATCCACCCTTCCTATCCATCTTATTGTGGTTCTTTATGTCTTTAGTTGTAGAAGATCTTTTATTATAAGTTCTGGTCTTTTTCACTGACAGTTGTTTTGCAAATAGTTGTCATTTAGGTGTTCTCATGAGAGGAGGTGAGCTCAGCGTCTTTCTACTCCACCATCTTATCCGATCCCTCTCAGCTCTTTTCAAAATTGCTTATTAGCACAGCCTTGACCTCTTTTGTCTTTTATATTTTCTATTTCTCTTCTGGTTTTAATTATTTTATTTTCCCTATTATACTTATTTATTCTTAGTTTTATTATGTCATTTTATATGGTGTTTTTTCACATGTACCTGGACTTTTCAAGTTGAAGTATATTCTCTTAGCTATTTTAGTGTGTAGTTTTATAACCTGTATGTCCTATTTACCACTGGAAAGTACAAAGTAACTTCTCTTCTGCCAATATTTTGGTCAAACCGCTAGAGGCCCTATCTTAGTAGTCATTAAAATTGCCTCCTTTCCTTCCTGGGGTTGCTCTTCTACAGATAATCCCCAGAAGTCTTTGTGAAGCATTTCCTGTGCAAAGGACTAATCTTGGTTCTTCTTGCTTTGCCCCCAGAACTGGAACTCAGACATATCCCCTTAAGGCTGTAGGACATCTCACCCCCCACTAGAAAACATATACCAAAGATACACTCAGGAAAGTACCTTTGTGGCCATGGCTGAAGCACTTGTCCCCAGTTGTGTCCAAAGTGACCCCTTTGGTCACTTTGAACTTGCTCTGTTCCCTGCCACAGGCTCCTGTGTGGATTCCTGCCTGAGTTGCAATGCATACTCAAAGCTTGGCAGCAAATCAGCCTCATACCTTCCACTTCCACATACTCAGGACTATGAAGTGATCCAGGGTGAATCTGGCCTGAGCTCTAATATTACATCTCTTTGTGTTCACTTATCCAGATTATTTCTCTCAGTAAAATGGCATCAGGACAAGATCCTGTTTAATGTGGTGGGAAAAGATAAAGGAGGGAATGATCTAGGTGATATTTCGTCATGTCTGGTGACTTGACCTCTTCTGCTCAGCACTAATTCCTTCCCAGAAAGAAATCCAGTGGGGAATACCAAATGGTACAGGACCTCAGGGCAGTCAATGAAGCCACCGAGGATACACATCCTGTAGTCCCTAATCCACTGTCCACCAGGACCTGGCATTCTGCATTAGATTTAAAAGATGCCTTCTTCCATTAGCCCTGGAGTCACAAGAAATTTTGCTGTTGAGTGCCAAGACCCAAACATGAAACAAAAACAGCAATACTGCTGGGAAGTCCTGTCCCAAGGTTTTGAAAAGTTCCCCACCATCTTTGGGGAAACTTTAACTAAAGACCTAAAAGATCTAAATCTGGAGGAGGGAACTCTTCTCCAATAAGTAGACAACACTCTGATTGCTGGCCCTACTAAGGAGGCCTCTGACAAAAATACTGTAACCACTCTGAACCACCCAGCCAATAAAGGATATAAGGTGTCCAAGAAAAAGTCTCAAATATCACAAACTAGGGTGACCTACTTAGGCTTCTTTCTCACAGAAGGTTGGAGAAACCTACCCCAGGAAAGGAAAGGAGGCATTTGAAGCCTCTCTCCTCCTAAAACTAGAAGACAGTTTAGAGGTTTCCTGGGGGTGGCTGGGTTTTGCCACATGTGATCGCTAACTATGGTCTAAGAGCTAAGCCTCTATATGAAAAGTTGAAGGGAAAGGATGTTGATCTTTTTGGATGGAATTCAGAACATAAAGGGGCCTTTCAAGAATCAAAAAAGCAATTACTTCAGGCCCCTGCCCTGGCCCTCCCAGATTTAGCTAAACACTTTGACCTTTACATTTATGAGAGAAGTGAAATCACCTTTGGGGTATTAGCTCAAAAACTGGGACCCCTTACTCAGCTGGTTGCTTATTTCTCTAAACAATTAGATCAAATCACTAAGGAATGGCCTCCTTGCCTACAGGCAGTAGCAGCTACTACAACCCTAAAGGAAGCTGAAGAGTTAATGTTTGGTGAGCCAGTCACTATATGGACTTCACACCAGGTTCAGGCTTTAGTAATTTCTAAGGGAACAGAATGGCTATCCCCTGGAATCCACCCATTCCCCTGATTCAAGTTCAAGCTATGCTTTTAGATAACCCAGTGGCTACCAAAAAACCTGTCACATACTAAATCCTGCCACACTGCTACCCACAGAAATGGGGTCCCTGGCGCATGATGGTACAGAAACCATAGACGTGATCTATTCCAATCACCTTGACATGGGAAGTGAGCTTCTCCCTAATGCCGAAGAGGAATGGTTCACAGGCAGGAGTAGTTTTAACAGAGAGGGGAAAAGGCTGGCGGGATACACAGCAACCTCCCAGACCCAAGTCTTAGAAGCAAGAAGCCTACCCCCAGGGATTTCTGCCCAAAGGGCAAAGATGATAGCCTTCACCTGAGCCTTAGAGCTCAGGACAGTGAAGCTCTTAAGTGTTTACATACACTCCCAGTAGGCATATGCCATCCTACATGCACATGGGGCTATTTGGAAGAAAAGAAGTATGCTTATTGCAGAGACTAAACAGATGAAACATGGTTTAAGCATACTGAAGCTCTTAGAAGCAGTACAGTTTCAAAAACAGGCGGCAGTGATTCATTGTAGGAGACACCAAAAGGTGGGTGCAGAGATAAAAAAGAGAAAAACAAGGTGGCTGCAACTGCCAAAAGGGAAGCCCTAGAACCAGTAAAGTAACTTGGCCACTACCCCTCATACCTCCAAGGCCAGATCCATCCAATTATTCCCCAATCCACACAAGGAAGAATTAGATAAAACCCAAAAATGGGGCTTCAACAGAGATCTAGGAGGCCATGTGTGGCTAGTTAATGAACATGGGCAATACTTCTTTCCCCAGACTGCAGCTTGTCAAGCCATCAGGGAGGCTCATCAAGGAACTCACTATGGGAGGGAAGCCTTATGTAATTGGTTAGTTGAGGTCATGGTAACTCCTGGCATGAAAAGTATAATCAGTCAGATAGTTGAGACCTGCGTCATCTGCACAGTGAACAGCCCCAGCACCAGACCCCCCAGAGACCCTAGATTAGGCCCATTCAGACCAGAGGGACATGTCCCGGGGAAGACTGGCAGACTGATTTCACATGCCGAGAGTACGGGCAACTTCAGTTATCTCTCGGTGCTAGTAGACACATGTTCTGAGTGGATAGAAGCATTCCCTGCTACAACTGAAATGGCAGCTGAAGTGGCTAAGGCATTATTAAGAGAAATACCCCTCAGTTTGGGGCTCCCAGGATCCCTACAAAGTGGTAATGGTCCAACATTTGTGTCTCAAGTGAAAAGGGGATAGTGAGTGCCCTGGGCTAAAATGGACCTTGCACTCAGCCTGGAGGCCCCCAGTCATTGGGGGAAAGTAGAGAGATCAAATCAGACCTTGAAACAGGCATTAGCCAAGCAATGTCAGGAGACTCAAGAAAGTTGGATTAAGTTGCTTCCCATTGCCCTGCTCCGCACGCGGTTAGCCCCAAGGGATAAGTTTAGTGCATTTGACTCATGTATGGTAGACCCATTCCCCAAGCCCGAGAGGAGGGACATTTTAACCCCCTTGAAACAGAACAACTCAAGTATGCCCTCCAGGTAGGAGCAACCACGAAAGCCCTCACGAATATGGTAACCAGGTGCTGCCTGCACCCACCAACCTGGCCCTACACCCGTTCCAGCCAGGAGACTGGGTGAACCTAAAAACCTGGAAAACCGGCAGCCCGCAAAATCAGCTCACTCTTACGCCGCAAATGGACCCCACTTGCTGGTCCCAATCGCCTGTTCGGCCCTGAAGCTGGAGGGGTCAGTCCAGGGGTACATCACACTCGAATGAAGAGGTCCCAGAGCTCTAACCTCCAGAACGACAACCTGGGGCAATGGACCCCCCGACTGCTGCTGTGAACCTCTCTCTCACATGAAGCTTCTCTTCCGAAAAAAAACAAAAGTATGACCAGGGATATTCAGGCCAGGGCAGTGAGCCTCAACAGCAGGGCACACTTGTGCCTTCAGGCAAAAGAACTAGATACTTTCATGTTTAGGAAAAATTTGACTTGTGACCATTATTCTCTTGCTAGTATATGAGGCAAGCACCTGAAATTGTCTGGTGTCCTTTGTCTCTGAAAGGTTAACGAATGCTGGTCGCTCAGGGATAGAACAGTTTGGATTGAGGCCAGGAGACAATCACACGCATCTAAAGGCGGCTGGGGAGAAGTTCCGCTCCTCCACCCGGGGTTACGACGATGCCCAGACTCAGCAGGAAGCATTTACAGAAGATGAACCTGTGCCCCTCAGCGCCCTCAAGAATGAGGAGGAGGACAAAAGGCAGAGGAGGGATTCGTCACTGACAAAGCCCAGTAACAATTCCCAGGAAATAAAGATAGAATCTGGGAAATAAAGTCTAACCTTTTTTTTTCTTTTCCTCAGTGCCTCTTCTAGTTTCCTTCGCTCATGGGGTGCTGTGTGCGGAGGCCTGGGCACCCGGCCCTTCAGACCAGCGTTCTTGGTGGGAACTGGCCGTGACACCTCAGCCCGGCGGGCCGCGCGCGGAAGCACTGCGCCCAGCGCCGCGAGCTGGAGTGTGAGCAGGGCAGCTGCGCATGTCCCGTGGGAACTCCTCCCCCTCCGCATGCGGACAAGACCCCTATGAAGCATCCCCGCCCACAGCCAGGAAGAGCGCGTGCGCTAGGGCGGGAGCTGACTCTTCTCAGTTCTCTGATCCAGGAATAAAACTTTCCTTTGCTTCTGAACTGAACTGCCAAAAGAGGAATGCTGGGCTGGGCATCACTAAACAGTCACAGATCTGTAAATATAGGTAGGTCTGGGGACTCCTACGCACCACTGCTCTCCATTTTGAGAGGCTGAATATACAAACAGACAATGGCCAGACCACATATGACAACAGAACTCTGACCCACAACCTCTGCAGCAACCAGCCCAGAGTGGTCAGGCTTTGACCAATGACTGCTAACTTCCCTAGTTTTTTTTTTTTAATTAATTTATTTTATTTTATTTATTTTAGTTTTGGCTGCATTGGGTCTTTTTTACTATGTGCAGGCTTTTCTCTAGTTGCGGCGAGCAGGGGCTACTCTTTGTTGTGGTGCACGGGCTTCTCATTGCAGTGGCTTCTCTTGCTGCGGAGCACAGACTCTAGGCACGCGGGCTCAGTAGTTGTGGCTCGCAGGCTCTAGAGCACAGGCTCAGTAGTTGTGGCGCACGGGCTTAGTTGCTCTGCGGCATGTGGGATCTTCCTGGGCCAGGGCTCGAACCCGTGTCCCCTGCACTGGCAGGCAGATTCTTAGCCACTGCACCAGCAGGGAAGCCCCCTTCCCTAGTTTTCATCCCTGCTTTCACCTCAGGACCAATCAAAGTAAGCCAAACATGATTCCCCCAAAGCTATCACATGAGATGCCTTGCTTCTATTGCAGGCACCTCCCATGCCTACAATCTTTAATCAGAGCACACCTGAAGTCTTCACTTCTTTTCACTATAAAGCTTCTCCATTTCCCTTGCCTGCCTTTGAGTCTCTGCCAAACACAAGTAATGGTGGATGAGTCCCTTGCTCTAGCAAACTCTGAATAAACAACTCTTGTTTGCTCTCAGTAGAGTGGTGTCCATTTATTTCCACAATTCTTATTGGTTAGGCAGAAGATTCATTTTATTAGTAGAAACAAACAAATGTGTTTAGGTTCCAGGCATTCTGGCCTTACATGCAGCCATTTAGGGAGCTGTCTGGGAACCACAGCTGCCTAGTACCTGGAGATGTTGTGGAAAGTTGCAGCCCCTTCTGAAGATGGGGTCGAGGGATAGGAGAGGGAAGCTCTGGTAGAAGGGGAGACCCCCTATTCCCTGTCGTCTTAGTATCCATGCTACCTGGGCATAAGTTCCCAGGGTCACTGTTGGACAAATTTGCTTGTTATACCATAGTTGCATTCTTGTTATAACGAAGTAGGCAGGGGGAAAATTAGGGCTTTATAAACATTTCTGAAACCAGAAGACAGAAATTCGTTGCTTCTGTTCCCTCTATATCTTACCTGTAAATACCTGCCAAAGCAAAAAGGAGAGGGCTGCAGGGTTCCTCTGTGTCGCATCACTTGATCCTAGGAACCTGCTTGGGCAAAGAGGCCTCCCCGTTGGCATTCTGGTCAGACAGGTGTGTTTCAGTCCGCTCGGCTGCTACAACAAAATATCACAGACTGGGTGGCTTATAAACGTCGGAAATTTATTTCTCACATTTCTGGAGGCTGGAAGGCTGAGCTCAGGGTGGCAGCATGGTCAGGTGAGGGCCCTCTTCCTGGTCCATAGCTGGCACCTTCTCGCTGTGTCCTCACAAGGTCGAAGTGTTCCCGACCTTTTCAAGCTGGTCCCTAACAAGGGTTCTCCTGACCAGTGTTACTTGAGCCATAGAATAAGACCGAATTTTGTTCAGAAGCAAAGGAAAGCGCTATTCTTGGATCAAAAGAATGGAGAGGTGCCAGGTTGCTTTAGAGCACACACCCTCCCAGAGAGGCCATGGGCAGGGCTGCTTTATAGGGAGCTCATCAGCGGGGAGGGGGAAAGGATGCGGTTCTGGCGGGGTCGGTGCAGCTGCGCTGCTCAGGCTCCAGTTTGAAGTGCTGGGCGCAGCATCTCTGCACAGGGCCTTCCGAGCTGAGGTGTCAGTGCAGCCATTTCGTACTAGGAACTCTGGTCTGAAGTGCCAGGTGCAAGGCCTCTGCATGCAGCACCCTATAGGCAAGTGAAACTAGACGAAGCACAAAAGAAGTGGTTTGACCTTATCATCTAGATTCCATCTTACTTTTCCCAGGGATCCCAGTGGGCTTTGCCTGTGACAGAAGGGGCTGGGGTCCTCTATGAGTTCTCTTTTACAAGAGCACTTGTAAACGAATCGCCCAAACCAATCACATCCCAAAGGCCTCCTCTACTAATAACATCACCTTTGGGGGTTTGGAGTTCGCCATATGAATCTGGGGGAGGGCACAAACATTCAGACCACAGCACCATGATTATAAAAGTCACCTTTGAGGGTGGTTATTAAACAAGGCCAACAATTATGGTTGTGCATCTGCACCAAGCCCGGAATAGGAGTAGGCAAAATGCAGGCCAAGAAACCCAAATAAATTTCTACTGGGCTCTGAAGTTTAGAAGGCCAAGGAATGTTTGGGATGCTTACTGCCTCTTTCAGCATCAATGATCTCTTTGGGGCAGCAGAGGTGGACTGAACCCGAGCCTAAGTTCTCCTCTGGGCCAAAGGAACCCAGATGCCAGTAGTGGGGCTTCTGAGACCTGTATCAGAACCAGCCTTGCAGGCAGCACAGGAGTCCTTGGGGATTTTCTTTAAGCAATTTTGAAACGTGGTTTCCAATCATTCTCTGAGTTTTTGACTCAGAGGATTTGGAGACTCTGGGCCCTAGGGACTAGATGGATAGCCCTAGTCTCTAAAGATGATTGAATTTCCTTCTCCCAGGACCTCTTGTCCAATGTCTTTCGGGTGGCTTTCTCTTCCTCTTCGGATGATTTCTAAATGTTTTCTATCCCTAAACTTGCTCTGGCTCTTCTATCTTTCAAGAATTTTTATAGGTCCAACCCTGATCTTTACATTAAGTGTTTTTATGTCTCTGACTCACAAAGGCACTGGTAGACATCCTGGAAAATATGGCCCATAGCCAGAAACTCATTTTCCGAGAGCTCCTGTGTTCTTTGCAGAGCAGGCTGTCTGCAAGCAGCTACACTCTCACTATGGTTACCAGCGGGGAGAGGGAAGGGAGGAGGAGCCAGGTGTGGGTAAGGGATTAGGAGGTACAAACTGTTATGTATAAACTAAATAAGCTACAAGGATATATTTTACAACACAGGGAATAGAGCCAATATTTTATAATAGCCATAAATGGAATATAACCTTTAAAATTGTGACTCACTATGTTGTACACCTGAAACTTATATAATACTGTACATCAACTATACCTCAAAACAAAACAAAACCTAATGCTGCTCTTTCCTCCACAGACTAAAGACTGGGATCTAAGGGATGGTGGTGGCATTTCTCAAAATTATGTGGAAGGATCCATCCACAAATTTTTTGCTTCTCATCTCTATCACCCTGGCTGTACTGGATGCAGATTTTATTACCCAAGGGAGAAATTCTTCCTCTAGAGGACACCTACTTCCCTTAATGTCTTCATTCCTTCCTCTACCTTCTCCTACCATTTTTTAGCTAATTCAAGCATTTTTCCCTTTTTCACGCAGTGCTTGCCATCTGTGTATGTTTATATCGATATCTATATTCATATCTATGTCTTTATAGAGATAATTCATACTTTGGTTTTTAAAAAAGGTCATAATAAGCAATATTTTATAAAGTCAAAGGCTAAATTTCTTTGATTTCCATAAAAAGATATTGCTATAATATACAGATGATACCTTTGAAAAAAACAAATCTCTCAAGCCATTCTTTTGGGTTAATGTACTTTTTGTTTGATAGGGCTAAAAATGCATAAAATATTAAGAAGCACTGGATTGATAATTAGAAATAATGTGTACAAGAATCAGAACCCAATGAAATTAGCTCTATATACATGGACATTTTGTACATGCACACTTCTTTTATTGAAATACATGGTAGAAAAAAAAAAGGGAAACACAGCTTTCAGAATAAGCTTCTACTGTATACAAATGCCAGCATGAAACCAAACATGGGATGAGACTGGTGTGGGGAAGGATAAGTGAAGTTGAGATTTGCATTATATTTTAAAATTATTTTTTAACGACAATACAAAATTAAAATAAATAAATTTCAATATGGAAATGGAACTCACACAAGAGATTTATGGAGAAACACCTGATTGTTCTTCTTTTCCTCCTTCCTATTCTGACACTTTTAAAAGGGCTCTGTGGAAACTCTCTGCAGTTCGGGTGGAGGAAACCTACTAAAAGTATTGCTATTCAGAGCTTGACTCCTTTTCTTCTTCAGCTTCTGTTTCAGATGTGTATTTAGTTAGCTTTGATTCCATTTCTTGAAAAAAGCTCCTATCAAATTAAAATTTTTTTTTTTATTTATTTATTTTTGGCTGTGTTGGGTCTTCGTTTCTGTGCGAGGGCTTTTCTCTAGTTGCGGCAAGCGGGGGCCACTCTTCATCGCGGTGCGCGGGCCTCTCACTATCGCGGCCTCTCGTTGCGGAGCACATGCTCCAGACGCACAGGCTCAGTAGTTGTGGCTCACGGGCCTAGTTGCTCTGCGGCATGTGGGATCTTCCCAGACCAGGGCTCGAACCCGTGTCCCCTGCATTGGCAGGCAGACTCTCGACCGCTGCGCCACCAGGGAAGCCCTCCTATCAAATTAAATAGAAGAGCAATCCAGGCAAGACCATGAGATTCCAAATTAATAATAAGATTGAGTAAGTGATGTCCTGATTGTCTTTCATAGGATTTGAAACTAAAGACAGGAAGCAAATAACATGCAAATAATTAAATGGTGACTTTTCCCCGTAACATATTCTTTCATTCATTAATACCTAGAAAAATGCCTCCTTTTAGAATCTGATCCTGAGAACAAATTAGAAATTAAAATAAAGCATATCTAAAATTATCACTGCTTTTAAGGAAAGAATATAATTTAAATTATAAATATTCAGATTCTATTCACTTTTAGAGCACATCTGGAGGTTGAAAAATTCTCTTCCCCTTTGAACATTATCCTTTTTTAATATCACAGTAAGTATAATATTTTGCAATGAGGTAATATTTTTTATCATTGCTACAGCTAGGAAACCTTTAAAACAAGAGAAGAAAAAGATAAATATATAGCACAAAATCATTTAAGATGGGATTCAGATTTTGTTAACAAAGATACAATGTGTTTCATTGTATCAGGTCTCTGTATTTCTATGTTTAAAATTCTATGAATTCATTACCTTTGTCTTTAGAAATCTTGAGAGAACTCTTTGCAGAAGGAAAAGAAAATCACTCATAATTAAAGCATCCTAATACTGTAATACTATAACTTTTACACTCCCTTCAGGTCTTGTCATTTATATTTCATGATTGTAGTCTACTTGTATAAGGAAGTGTAGCTGAAAGTGCATGAACTTTGAAGTCAAAGAGAAGTAACCGGAGACAAATAACACAATAAACATGTTGTGATTTATCACAAGAATACAATTTAACTGTGCTTATTAGAGCATGAAATAACAAGAAATATTTTAAATTATCAGACATGAAATGATTTGATATTTATCTATAATTTGATAAATTAACCAACATTTATGAAGCAAAATGATCAGAGAATAAATTGAATAAGTATAACTGGAGGGTTACACTCACTTTGGATTTAAGATGACACTTGGTTAACTGTCTCTGATGCAGCTTCTTCCAAACACTGCCTCTCAAAACACATGTGTGCAAACACACACACATACACACACACACCAATAAAAGCAAAATCCTAAGCTGAGATTCTATTGACACAATCTGAGTGTGTATTTTACTAACTAAAAAGCGAAGTATGGACCTTCTGTTTTAGTATGTAAAAAACCAGAAGAGATGGTCATACCCACACTAACACAGAGAAAAAACTGGATACACTACAAAATCATAGTTTTATCACAAAACAAAGTCAGAGAGCCGAGGACATGAAAAAGAATCCTAAATGAACTAAATTTTAGAAAGTGACAAGTCCTTCCTAGGAGAGACGATGTTCATGGCTGCTTGCTTACCTAGAGAATGATACCCACTGTGGGTACCCCAAGTGCAAGCGAGGTTGTCCACTGAAGTCTGGAGGCGGGGCAGGGCAACTGAATGAATCTGCCTACCGCACACTGGGTCTTCACTGCGTGAAGGCAGCAGCTGGCAAAGGGGAGAAGCTGGGGGCTGGAGAGCAAAGAGAATACCCAGGAACCCAAATAGCTATAACCAGGCTGTAAACTAGAGATCTTCCGTGATTGTTTAGATCCTCACTGGTACTCAGCTCCCAAGCCTTGCTGAAGGATATATCTGACCTCAAAATAGTCCAAGCCAGTGATGAACCGAATCTAACTAAAGCTGCAACAAAGCAGAGACCCAGATCATCTAAAGAGTCAATAGCCTCACCCCACCCCTGACACTACCAGCCCATACTAGTAGCCTGGAAAACTCAAGCGATTTCATATCCAGTTGTTTCAATAATAGCTCAAATAAGCAGAGTTTTAGCCACTTAGAGCCTGCCTGCTCTGCACATCCTATGAAATTGTGTCTAACATCTGGGAGCCATAGATAAGATGAACACTATGGCTGTAAAAGACTCCAAGCCACTGCTGTTCTTTGGAGCTCTCTGACCCAGAGACTCCCTGTCAGGTTGCTGAGTGATACTACCTAGACCCATAAGCCCCTCTGATTGTCCTCTGCCTCCCAAAGTTCCCTAACCCTCCTCTCCTTCTGGTAGCTTCCCCCATGCTATAACCTCTGCATGGCCTCATGCTGTGAGGGATTTACCGCACGTACAAACCTGTCAAAGTGTAACCCAAATAAAGCTCATGCATGCTACTGCAACCTCACGGTCGTATCCTTTTCCTTGATCAGCTCTGAGATCTCCTGAACTCACTACGGGAATTGACTGTAAAGGATCATAAAGGTACTTTTGAGGTGGTGGCATGTAATAAACTCTGATTTTATTTTTGGTTTTTGACTGCTGACAGTTTCCAAGCCTCATCCCTCCTTCTTTCCCTCATCTGGGCAAACAAGCTCACACACTCCCTCAGTGACTGTGGGAAATTCAACCATGCAAGCTCTGGTCCAAACATGGGAGCTCTCATGGCTTTCCCACACTCTAATCACATAAAAGGCAAAACCAGTCACTCCTCTTGCTCTCTCAAGAAAGTTTCAGACCTGCTTCAAAGTCACCCTGCTCTGCTCAGAAAGCCTCATTATGTGAGTAATAAATCTCTTTTTACCACTACTACACAAAACTCTACATACCATACTACACCACTACTACACACATACATTCTTGGGGTGTGTGTGTGTGTGTGTGTGTGTGCGCATGACCATCTCAACATCCAAACCAATTTTGGTTGCAAGGTCTATCCTGCCTCTGTAGAATGATCACAACATGGACATATTCTGTTTTCTCAGTGCTTGCCCTGAGGCATGTTAATCAAATCTCATCAAACTGAATACTTATGATCTGTGTATTTCACCCTAAGTACAGTAAATCTCAGTTTCAAAAGAGAGCATATTTTAAAAATCCCATTTATGGTATTGGCAGTCAAGGATATTTGGGCAAATTATCCTTGCAAAAAACGAAAAAGTATATTTGATTACATGTTTGAAAATTATGTTAAAGTCATCAGAAAACATAAATGTTTGGGAAAATACTAGACCACATTATAAGCACAAGAGTACCTAAGCCACTTTTTCCTTAAAGGTGTTTTCCTATTCTAAAACACTAGGGCATTGGCTTTGGTAGCCTCCTGTGGTGTGGTGAAAGCAACATAAATCAGTCTCCAATATGAAACACCCCTCACATTAAACTGGGATCCCAATGGGCAATAACTTTGGGGAATATTTGAATCAGAAATAGTCTCACCAGGCATGCAAAGAAATTTTAGAAAGCATGGCTAGGTGTAAATACACAGGAGAAAAATTATAATATGATCTTAGTAGTTTCTGTTATCATGTTATCTGAATTCTATGCCTTTTAAAAAATATTCACCTACTTGACATCATTAGTATATATTATTTGGTAGCCTTTAATGTAGCTTTATATTATCAGGCTTTCCCTAAGTCACTAAAAGCTCTTCATAAATTGAAATGTCATGCTTTCTAAAATTTCTTCAGTGAGCACTGGAAATGTTTATTTCTTTAAAAGTATTTTCACTTTAAATTATCATTCTTTTTACTAATAAGAGAATGTAATTTTTAAAGAGATGAGTAGTGAGCTTCATAATATAAGATGAAATTTTCTGTTGTAAAATTAGAAGCAGATTTCTATGAGAAGGTCAAGGAAGTACTATCTCTACTCTGGGAATCCAGAAAAATGTAACAGAGACTCTTCTGAGTGATATTTAAAAATAGTTCTTAGATTTTTAGGTATGTATCCTCAAAATATATTTATATAAAATTATCAATCTATATATTAAATATTAATTATTTAATTATTAGTTCTATTTAGATTAAAAATAAATATAATAGGGGCACTTTCATTTCTGGGTAGGATGCAGTGGTTTGTGATGGAACAATGTTCCAGCTGAGAACAACCAGAAAAGTCAGATTAATTAAAAGCAAAATAAAACACAATCATGTTTAAAGGCACTAGAGAGCTACTAAAGCAATCGAGACTAGAAGGCTAATGTTCCAGGTAGGAGAGATAGGCAGAAAGTCTGAAACTGCTTTTCCCCTTGGGTTTTGGTTTTTTTTTTTCAGAGTCTGGGCATAGGCAAAAGTCTGTGGATCTGGGCTAAGCAGAAGAGCACTATAAGGAAGATAGAAAGTGGCAGAGCTTCTGGTAGTCCTTCCGGGTTGTATTGACACATTGGAGATCTGAAGGATTTCAAACCTATGGCTTGTTTTCCCCTCCAATACATTGCCAAATTCTGAAGCCACATGAGGTTGAAGGCTAAAAAAGGTAAGCTAAAAACCTTTTAAAAAGCAGAGCAGAGTTTCCAGTAGATTCAAGTGCAAGAAAACAAAGAATTGACTTCAAGAACAAACTAGGAGAGTGGTTTTGTGAACATACCAGGCTTTCATCATTTGAAGTTTGTAAAGAACTATGATTTAGGAACAGGAAGAACCAAAGGGAAACTAAGGCTTTACCAAATCTGCAATCTAGTCTCAAATCATAACATTTCCTGACTGGATTAGGTGTTTAGTTACCCTCTGTACTCCTGTATCTCTATTTGCCTAGCAGAGGAAAGAGTAAAACCTCTCTGGATGAAGATAACATTACCTGAAGCATCTATAATTTTAAAAATATACAACATCCAGCATGCAACCCCAAATTATCAGGCATGTCAAGAGACAGAACTATATGACTAAAAATCAAAAGGAAGAAAAAAGACTATAAAATAGACCCACAGGTGTTCCAGATATGGAAATAAGTAAATAAGAACTTTAAAATAACTAGGAATATTATGTTTTTAAAAATATAATATGGAAAAAGAGATGAAAAGATGAAGGCTTTCACCAGAGAACTGGAATCTACAAAAAAAAGTGGGGGGGGGGATTAAGTGGACATTTTATAATTTAAAAAATATGATATTAACATTAAAAACTCATTAAATGAATCTGAAAGCACATCACATACAGCAGAAGTTACAATTAGTAAACTGGAAGACAGGTTAATAGAAAATATCCTAAGTGAAGTCAGAGAAAAAAAATGGAAAATACAGAAAGTCATTAGAACATGCAAAACCCAGTGAGGAAGTCTTACATTAGAAGTAGGAGAGAGAAAACAAGGAATAATCTGTATTTGAATAGACAGTAGCTGAGAATTTTTCAAACATATGAAAGATTTCAATTCCTCACTTCAATAATTTCTGTGGTCCCCAAGCAGAATCAATACAAAGCAAGCCACACTGAAGTAGGTAATGGTTAAACTGCTGAAAACCAAAGACAAAAATAAAAGTTTAAAAGCAGGTGGAGTGGGGATTGGGGGGAATGCAAGGGGTAGGCTCCTTACCTCAAAGGATCAACAACTAAACTAACAGCTGACTTGTCATCAGAAATGAAGGAAGCCAGAGACAATGGAATGGCATCTTTAAAATACTGTAAGAAAATAACTTCCAATTTAGAACTCTATACCCCCAATAATTTAGGAATTATTTTAACTTGATTCACAGGTGTTTATGAAAAAAAACCCTAATGTCTATAATTCTATCCCTCTCCTTTCTCCATCTTTATTTTAGGGAGGAATTTGAAATACATTCGGAAAAGTTATATATAAGGTATGGGATATAGGGTTCATCACTTAAGTCTAGTGTTTTGATTGTATATGCCTTTTGCTTACCATGTGTGATCAAGCAGAGATATTTAGTTTAAGAGGAATTACTCTGTGTCTTATTCCCATAGTCAGTGATCACTGTAGGGTGAGGAGAGAGGGAGGTGATGGTGTTGGGTTTATTTATACAGTGAGTTTTTATTTAAAAGGGCTTGAACTTTATCTTATCTCTCAAAGAAATCTGTTAACATTTCCATTTGATTCTTTATTTTATATCCTGCTTCAATCTGTTGCTCTGATAGCGAATCTTACTTCAGGATTATTAAGACTCACCTACTGTATAGTCTCCAAAACCAATAGCACTTATGGTGTTGAATGAATAATAAATTCCTTCAATATAACTCCAATTCTCTAATGACATGAAAACAAATGGTGGTAATACCAGAAAAAAAAGTGATCCAATTATGACAAAAAATAAGTTCTTCCAGAGATAAACATTTTTCTAAAATATATTAGAAAAAGAGATATAATGTTAGCAGTTATATCATAAACGAGCAACATTAAGAAGTACTATTTGTTTACTCCACTAGTTCAGTGTTCTTATCTACTTCTTCATTGCTCAAAGGCTTGAAGCCCTATAAAGGGATCCTTCTTATGAATAATCCTGCCCCTGGGAGTATGTCCAGGCTCTACAGCTCTACCTCCTGTTGTCCTTTGTCCTGCCATCTTCTGTTTTCTCTCCTGTTCATTCTTTCCTATTATCTGCATCTAGACTTTGATTTAAGATTAATTTCCATGTGACACTTTACCCCCAATGCCTTCTAAGATTACCCTTGCCAAGATATCAGGCTACAGTTCCTCATTGTTTTGGGCTCTGCCCACATACCCCAGGCTTAGCTCGGACTCCCGATCTGGACACAGCCCCAAGCTTTCTGGTCTGCTTGCATAATAAGGTAAGTTAGATAACTGTTGCCGGAAGATCAGAGCACTACTTGGCCTCGAAAAAATACCATTTACTGTATAGAGAGCCCCACAGAACAAAATCAAGACACATTTATATTTATAAATATAGTTTCAAACAAAATTAAGACATTCATCTTATAATTAATTTCTTATTTATCAATTTCTTTTTATCATATAATTCAAGTCTCTACTCATTTATTATAAAGTCATCATTTGTCATTTATCCAGCATCATTTGCCCTTACTACTGGCCAGCACTGTATGAGATATAAAGCAAAGGGAAAAGACATATTTTATGCCTTCATCAAGCTTTGATAAGTAAATAAACATTTAGAAAATTTGTTCATTATTTATATATGTAAGTATTATTTACTTATATTTACATATAATTTACTTCACAACACCAGGGACTGTAAATTCTAAGTACCACAATATCAGAGATGAACTTTTAAAAATGCTATTGCATAAGGACATTTATATTTTGATGGTAATTTGTTGTAGTGGTCACATTAGAGCCTGGAGTGTACTGTATTTTCTTTTGTGGCAGTAGAATATTCTAATCTAACCTTGTACATTATCCTGAATACTGAAAAGGGGGATACATGAGGAACCTGACTTTGGAATCAATCAATATTGGAGAGGCCCTGACTTGGAATCCCCCAAAAAACCCTCCTGGATGAGACTGAGAAAAATTAGAAGAAAAGGGCAGTGACAGACATTTGGTATACTTTTTGTGAATTTTATTTTCCGTGGAATCAAGGCAGAATTGTGTTAAAGCATTCATTTCTCCATGAGCATAATGAGAATGTTCTGATTTTATTAAACAAAATCACATTCAGACAGAAGTTGAGCATTTAAAATGGTTGGGAATGTCTGGTCTCTCTATTCTATTTTATTGATCTATGTGTCTGTTTTTGTGCCAGTACCATACTGTTTTGATGACTGTAGCTTTGTATTATAGTCTGAAGTCAGGGAGTGTGATTCCTCCAACTCTGTTCTTCTTTTTCAAAATTGTCTTGGCTATTTGGGGTCTTTTGTGTGTCCATAGAAATTTAAAAATTATTCATTCTAGTTCTGTGAAAAATACCATTGGTATTTTGATAGAGATCGCACTGAATCTGTAGATTTCCTTGGGTACTATGGCCATTTTAATAATACTAATTCTGCCAATCCAAGAACATGGTAAATCTTTCCGTCTGTTTGTGTTGTCTTCAATTTCTTTCATCAGTGTTTTATAGTTTTCGGAGTACAGGTTTTTTACCTCCTTAGGTAGGTTTATTCCTAGGTATTTTACTCTTTTTGATGTGATGGTAAATGGGATTCTTTCCTTAATTTCTCTCTCTGACAGTTTGTTGTTAGTGTATAGAAATGCAACAGATTTCTGTATATTAATTTTGTATCCTCCAACTTTACGAAATTCATTGATGAGCTCTAGTAGTTTTCTGGTAGCATCTTTAGGATTTTCTATGTATAGTATCATGTCATCTGCAAGCAGTGACAGTTTTACTTCTCCCTTTCCAATTTGGATTCTTTTTATTTCTTTTTGTTGTCTGATTGCTGTGGCTAGAACTTCCAGGACTATGTTGAATAAGAGTGGCAAGAATGGGGCATCTTTGTCTTGTTCCTGATCTTAGAGGAAATGCTTTCAGCTTTTCACTGTTGAGTATGATGTTAGCTGTGGGTTTGTCATAGATGCTTTATAATGTTGAACTATGTTGCCTTTATGCCTAATTTCTGGAGAGTATTTTTTATCATAAATGGGTGTTGAATTTTGTCAAAAGCTTTTCCTGTATCTACTAAGATGATCATATGGTTTTATTCTTTAACTTCTTAATGTGGTATATCACATTGATTGATTTGCAGATATCAAAAAATTTTTGTATCCCTGGGATAAATCCCAGTTGATCATGGTATAAGATCATTTTAATATATTGTTTGATTTGGTTTGCTAATATTTTATTAAGGATTTTTGCATCTATATTCATCACTGATATTGGCCTGTAATTTTCTTTTTTTGTGGCATCTTTGTCTGGTTTTGGCATCAGCGTGATGCAGGGTGAAAAGAGAACACAGAAATAGACCCACACACACTTATGGTCAATTAATCTATGGCAAAGGAGACAAGAATATACAATGAAGAAAAGACAGTCTCTTCAATAAGTGGTGCTGGGAAAACTGGACAGCTACAGGTAAAAGAATGAAATCAGATCATTCTCTAACAGCATTTACAAAAATAAATTCAAAATGGATTATAGAGGAAAGCTCCTAGAGGAAAACATAAGTGGAACACTCTTTGACATAAATCATAACTATATTTTTTGGATCTGTTTCCTAAAGCAAAGGAAATAAAAGCAAAAATAAATGGGACCTAATTAAACTCAAAAACTTTTGTGTAGCAAAGGAAACCACCAACAAAATGAAAAGACAACCTATGGATGAGAGAAAATATTTGCAAATGATATGATCGATAAGTGATTAATATCCAAAATATATAAACAGCTCATACAACTCAACATCAAAAAAACAAACAACTCTATGAAAAAATGGGAAGAAGACCTGAATAGATATATTTCCAAAGAGGACATGTAGATGGCCAACAGGCACATGAAAAGATGCTCAACATCGCTAATCATCAGAAAAATGCAAATCAAAACCACAATGAGATATCACCTCACACCTGTCAGAATGGCTATCATCAAAAAGACCACAAATAACAAATGCTGGTGAAGATATGGAGAAAAGGGAACTCTCATACACTGTTGGTGGGAATGTAAATTGGTGCAACCACTGTGGAAAACAGTATGGAGGTTTCTCAAAATAAATAAAAATAGAACTACTGTATGACCCAGCAATTCCACTCCTAGGTATATATCCCCAAAGGACCAAAAACACGAATTCAAAAAGATACACGCACCCCAGTGTTCAGAGCAGCATTATTTAAAATTGCCAAGATACGGAAGCAACCTAAGTGTCTATCAACAGATGAATGGACAAAGAAAATGTGGTATATATATACAATGGAATACTACTCAGCCATAAAGAGAAATTTTGCTGTTTGCAGCGACATGGATGGATTTGGAGGGCATTATGCTAAGTGAAATAAGTCAGACAGAGAAAGACAAGTACTGTATGATATCACATATGTGAAATCTAAAATATACAACAAACTAGTGAATATAACAAAAAAGAAGCAGACTCACAGATATAGAAAACAAACTAGTGGTTACTAGTGGGGAGAGGGAAGGGGGAGAGTCAATATAAGGGTAGGAGATTAAGAGGTACAAACTATTATGTGTAAAATAAGCTACAAGGATATATTGAACAGCACAGGGAATATAGCCAATATTTTACAATAACAATAAATGGAGTATAAAATTGTGAATTACTATATTGTACACCTGTAACATATAATATTATACATCAATTATACTTCAATTAAAAAATGATGAAATAAAATTCTAAAATACATTTAACTATAATAAAATAAAATAAATAAAATAAAATGGTTGGGAATGTCTTATTTGAATTCTGCTAGTATCTAGTATAGCTTTTTTAAAATTTTTATTTATTTATTTTTTTAAATTTTTGCCTGCGTTGGGTCTTTGTTGCTGTGCACAGGCTTCCTTTAGTTGTGGTGAGCAGGGGCTATTCTTTGTTATGGTGTGCGGGCTTCTCACTGCAGTGGCTTCTCTTGTTGCGGAGCACAGGATCTAGGCACACAGGCTTCAGTAGTTGTGACGTGTGGGCTCAGTAATTGTGGCTTGCAGGCTCTAGAGCGCAGGCTCAGTAATTGTGGCGCATGGGCTTAGATGTTCCACGGCATGTGGGAACTTCCCAGGCCAGGGATTGAAGCTGTGTCTCCTGCATTGGCAGGCAGATTCTTAACCACTGCACCACCAGGGAAGTCCTCTAGTATAGCTTTTATAAGCTTTTCTTGAATGGGCAAGATTGCTGAGCTTTACTTGAGAGGGAAAATAGAATGAGTTGAATTTGACCCCGTTGTGATGTAGTCTTGTCATTGATTATTGACCTTGTTCTGTTTCCAAGGACCACATCATTGAGGTTTTGAGCATCTGCCCATCTCTGTTACAGCGTGGATTTGTGGGAGAAGGGAGCAAGGTGGGTGAAGAGGTCCCTCAAAGGCATGGGTAGATTTCCCTGATAGGCACAGCAGCATCCCCAGTTGACCACAACCTCTGCCTTTGTGTCCTTTGGGTTAACAAAAGAAACAAAAAGGCTGAGAAAATCTGGCTCCTAGTTAGGGCTAGGTGCTCTTCCCACTCCACTTCTTCTCTACCATCGAGTCAAGTTCAGGAATATTCCTGGGCCAAGCACTAGGTGTTTGGTCTGTGTTTCTACCTCTCAGGAGTTTCTCTCTCTTTGGACTCCATTATGGACTGAATTGTGTCCCCTCAAAATCCATGTGTTGAAGCCCTAACCCCCAGTACCTCAGATACTTTAAAGTATCTGAATTCTTTAAAGATGGGGCCTTTAAGAGGTAATTAAGTTAAAGTGAGGCTGATAGAGTGGGCCCTAATCCAATAACACTGGTTCCTTATAAGAAGAGGAGATTTGGACACTCAGAGAGACCCCAGGGGCCCACACGCCCAGTAGAATAGCCATGTGAAAAGGCAGCAAGAGGGCAGCCATCTGCAAACCAAGGAGAGAGGCCTCAGGAGAAACCAAACCTGCTGACACCTTGATCTTGGACTCCCAACCTCCAGCACTGTAAGAAAATGAATTTCTGTCGTTTAAGCCACCAAGTCTGTGGTATTTTGTTATGGCATCCTGAGCAAACTAATGCAGATTCTTTTCTTCCACAAGTTGAAAGATTTTGTATCAACCTGAAGGCTACCTTGCTTCAAGGAGTCTTAACTCTCTACTCATATTTGGGCAAACACTCTTCTTTTTGGGGGCTTGCTATTCCCTAATAGACATTCGTCTATACTTGCCTTTCTCTTTCATCAGAGTTATACATGGATATGGGTCCAAGGGAGAGGAGAAGAAAGAAGTCATTTAAGTTTGACTAAAGTTCTTTTTATGGTCCAACCTGAGTCACCACAGGACCATATCCATTTAGTCCAAATACCTCAAAGTATATAAAACACACACATTCCTGCTCCTTCCCCATCTGCATAAATCATATCAGAGCCATAATAGAGTGGTGGTTTTAGCAAAAATAGATAAGATTCTGCAGGCCTGCTTATTTTATCCAAAATTTTAATTGTGTATCTTACCCTAAGCTCAACACAGTTTATGTAGCACTTTTTCATTCTATAGACATGAGAAATATTACTGTATCTGAAAGTCTTAAACAGTCTACTGTACAGAGTAGTGCGATGGAGAGAACCGTGTGATTTGGATTTAGATACTAATGTTAGAAATCCCAACTCCGTCACCGTCCCTTTCTATTGAGTTTTAGTTAGTAATAGCTTCCCTACCTTCTTTGTGGGTTTGTCATGAGGACCAAATGATAATGTTGTAAAACTAAACTACATACTATAAATCCCCAAACAAATATTTACTCATATATATGACTTTTAAAAGAAACTATTCAGATACACTCTTCACTAAAATAAAGACAAAGTCCTGTAGTTTTCTGCTGAGAGCTTATCACTTGACCCCAAGTGTTTCAAGATTTTTAGACTTAGTTTCTTGATCTCATTGCCTCCCTATTTCTCCATTTATGAAAGAAGATTACAGTAGATCAGCTTTTACATGTTTGACTTTTACAATGAATAAAGTAGTGTTCTGTAGGCCAGGGAGTTATTATAATTGGGGATGGGGCAGTAAAAAAATGTATATGACAAAAAATCTCTGGCCTCTTGCTGGGAAATAAAACTCCTTTATACAATAATGTATAAGCAGAATTAAAAGACCAAAAACTGTTAAAAGCTATAGACAATAAAAATTCACATGCATCCCTAATAACATTAAAGATTTGCTAGATGTTTAAAAGGGATAAAATGATTAGAAGTTATATGTAATATATATATTCTTTTTCTTTTTAAAATGTTTCATTATCAACAAATCCATTTTTTTTCTTTAATTTATTTATTTTATTTATTTTTGGCTGCGTTGGGTCCTTGTTGGTGCGTGCGGGCCTTCTCCAGTTGCGGAGAGTGTGGACCCCTCTTCGTTGCGGTGCGCATGCCTACCGCGGTGGCTTCCCTTGTTGAGGAGCACGGGCTCCAGGCTCACGGGCCCCAGTAGCCGTGGCACGCAGACCCAGCAGTCGTGGCACACGGGCTCAGTAGCTCCGCGGCACGCGGGATCCCCCCAGACCAGGGCTCGAACCCGCATCCCCCGCACCGGCAGGCAGACCCTCAACCACTGCGCCACCAGGGAAGCCCCAACAAATCCATTTTAACCACTATTATAGTTCTGCTTAAAAGTTTGTTAATTTTTTATTTAAATTATTAATATAAATATAAATTAATATGATATATATGAGACTGTATCACAATAATTTAAACATAACAAGTAAATTGTGAAAAATATAATGGAATACAACTGTCATTAGATTTAATTAGGCAACTCTTCAAAATACTATCACAGAGAGGTGTCCATAATAATTTGGAAGCTAAAGAGATAATATGATCTAATTTTTATTTTAAAAAATCCTGTGTAGGGAGTGAAGTCAGCATCATGGTAGCATAAGACATCCCTCAATTTTTTCACTCCCAACAACAAAAAGTTGGCATCCATCTTGGACAAAAGTGCCTTTGAGGAAGCTGTAGGATCTGGCACCATATGCCAAGGGACCTGAGAGAAGTCTCGCCCAACTCTGTGTCAGGTAATAGACAGACAGACCTTGGTCCCAGCTGTTGACCCTGCAGTGGCCTATGAAACATCACTGGCCTCTCTTGGCTGTGGTCCAGGAGTCTTTAAAGAACATTGACTCAGACAATCACTCACAGATAGAGAGCCTTTGTGGAAGTCTACGTTTCCAGAGAAGTTTCAGCACTCCATTGAAAGAAAAAACCAAACCAAAACAAAAAAACCCAAACAAGTTTGGAGACATTGGAGAGGGAAAGAGGAGTTTTGACTTTGGCTTCATCAGCCCTTCCCCAGGGTAGCACAACTTCACAACCTGGGGCCAAGAAAGATCTTCCTCAGCCTGTGATTTATCCCATGGGGGAAAGGGAGCTTGTGTGAATGAGCGCTCGGGTTTCCCAGCTGTGTGGGATGCTCTAAAGGGGCTCATTTCTCTCTCTCCTCATTCAGAGTACTGAATTGGGAGCTACATGACTGGGGGATGTGGGTAGAGGCAGGAAGAGTGGCAGATAGAACTCTTCAAGAACATTAAAGGGACGTAGATCCTATCTATGCCACAGATGCCATCAAGAAGACCACCGATGAGCCACTGGGAACACGTCATCATTAGGTCACCCCAACTGGTCCACAGTCACTTCCAGCGCTATGTGTGTCTCACCCACACACCCGCTTCCCTGTGGCCAGCTGTCCTGCTGCACTGCTGACAGCAGCTGATAGGCTGGCTACTGATCAAGTGTAGAAAGTTGCCCAAATCTGCGGGGCCAGAGAGAGACCACAAACTCACGCTTTGGTGCCACCTTTGGGAAAACAAAAGAGACCTGTCACACTCGGCCTGCTGCGTTGAAAATCAAGAGAAGGCATAGAGTACAAGCTTAAGAGTTCTGCCACAAGAGCAGACAAGAAGCGTGGAACAGGTCTGAGATAGCCTTAGAATCTCTAGAAGGGCTGACAGAGTAACTCTATCATGAAGACAGTAAAGATTAGAGGGAGGTGACTGCTACTTCAAATGTGAAGACAGAATGCAAAATATCAAAGAACATGAAAAATTAAGGTAACATGACACTACTAAAGGGTCACAATAATTTCCTGCTAGCCGAAGATAAAGAGAACTATACTTAACCAGATTAAAAAAAAAAAAAGACAAGAGAAAACAAATGCTGTCAAGGATGTGGAGGAAAAGATCACTTGTGCACTGTTGGTGGGAATGTAAACTGGTCCAGCTACTATGGAAAACAGTATGGCGGTTCCTCAAAAAACTAAATATAGAACTAGCACATGAGCCAGCAATCCCACTTTTGGGTATATATCCAAAGGAAATTAAAACAGAATCTTGAAGCCATATCTGTACTCCCATGTTCATTGCAGCATTATTCACAGTAGCCAAGACATGGAAACAAACTAAATGTCTATTGACAGGTAAATGGATAAAGATGTGATATATGTATATAATGGAATATTTTTCCGCCATAAGAAAGAAGGAAATCCTGCCATTTGCAACAGTATGGATGAACCTTGAGGGTATTATGCTACGTGAAATAAGTCAGACAGATAAGACAAATACTGTATGATAAAACTTATATGTGGAATCTAAAAAAGCTAGACTTGTAGACACAGAGAGTAGAATAGTGGTTACCAGGGACTGGGGGTGGGGGAAATGGGGAGATGTTATTCAAAGGGTATAAACTTCTAGTTATAAAATGAGTAAGTTCTGGGAATTGAATGTACAGCATGGTTATTGTGACTAATAATACTTGGAATTGCTAAGAGAGTAAATCTTAAATTATCTCACCACAAAAAGGAAATGGTAACTATTGACATGGTGGAGGTGTCGGCTAAAGCTGTGGTGGTAATCACTTTGCAATTTTGCTATGGTGGTATCAAATCAACATGGGGTACACCTTCAAAATCCACAATATTGCATGTCAATTATATCTCAATAAAGCTGGGAAAGAATCCTATATACATATATGTTTGTATGTACATAGAGAAAATTTTGGAAGGATATATAATGAACTTTTTTAGCTTAGCAATTTATTATAAGGTATTAATATAAGCCAGAATCACATGAATATGTCCCATTCCTTCCTTTTCCCAAAGGTAACCACTACACTGCTTTACATAAAGATCATTTTCTTGAATTTCTTTATGGCACTGGTTCTTTTTTGAATTTATTTTATTGAAGTATAGTTGATTTACAATGTTGTGTTAATTCTGCTGTACAGCAAAGTGATTCAGTTATACATATACATATATATACAATTTTTTTAATATTCTTTTCCATTATGGTTTATCACAGGATATTGAGTAGTTTCCTGTGCTATACAGTAGGACCTTGTTGTTTATCCATTCTGTGTATAATAGTTTGCATCTGCTAATCCCGAACTCCCAATCCATCCCTCCCCCACTCCCCTCCTCCTTGGCAACCACAAGTCTGTCCTCTATGTCTGTGAGTCTGTTTCACAGATAGGTTCATTTGTGTCATATTTTATATTCCACATATAAGTGATATCGTATGGTATTTGTCTTTCTCTTTCTAATTTACTTCACTTAGTAGGTAATCTCTAGGTCCATCCATGTTGCTTCAAATGTCATTACTTCATTCTTTTCATGGCTGAGTAGTATTCCATTGTATATATACCACATTTCCTTTATCCATTCATCTGCTGATGGACATTTAGTTTGTTTCCATGTCTTAGCTATTGTGAATAGTGCTGCTATAAACATAGGGGTGCATGTATCTTTTTGAATTTTAGTTTTGTCTGGATATATGCCCAGGAGTGGGATTGCTGGATCATATGGCAACTCTATTTTTAGTTTTTTGAGGAACCTCCATACTGTTTTTCATAGTGGCTGCACCTCTTTACATTCCCACCAACAGTGTAGGAGGGTTCCTTTTTATTCACACCCTCTCCAGCATTTGTTATTTGTAGATTTTTTAAATGATGGCCACTCTGACTGGTGTGAAATGGTACTTCATTGTAGTTTTGATTTGCATTTCTTTAATAATTAGCAATATTGAGCATCTTTACATGTGCCTGTTGGCCATCTGTCTGTCTTCTTTGGAGAAATGTCTATTTAGGTCTTCTGTCCATTTTTTGATTGGGTTGGGTTTTTTTTTTTTCTGTTTGTTTTTGTTATTGAGTTGTATGAGATGTTTGTATGTTTTGGAAATTAAGCCCTTGTTGGTCACATCATTTGCAAATCTCCCAATCTGTACGTTGTCTTTTTGCTTTGTTTATGGTTTCCTTTGCTGTACAAAAGCTTGTAAGTTGATTAGGTCCCATTTGTTTATTTTTGCTTTTATTTCTATTGCCTTGGGAAACTGACCTAAGAAAACATTGGTATAACTTACGTCTGAGAATGTTTTGCTTTTGTTCTCTTCTAGGAGTTTTATGGTGTCAGATCTTATATTTAAATCTTTAAGCCATTTTGAGTTTATTTTTGTGTATGGTGTGAGGGTATGTTCTAGCTTCATTGATTTACATGTGGCTGTCCAGCTTTCCCAGACCCACTTGCTGAGGAGATTCTCTTTTTTCCATTGTATATTCTTGTCTCCTTTGTTGAAGATTAATTGATCATAGGTGTGTGGGTTTATTTCTGAGCTCTCTATTCTGTTCCATTGAGCCATGTGTCTGTTCCATGCTGTTTTGATTACTGTAGCTTTGTAGTATTGTCCGAGGTCTGGGAGGGTTATGCCGCCTGCTTTGCTCTTTTTCTCAGGATTGCTTTGGCAATTCTGGGTCTTTTATGGTTCCATATAAATTCTAGGATTATTTGTTCTAGTTCTGTGAAAAAATGTCATGGGTAATTTGATAGGGACCACATTAAATCTGTAGATTGCTCTGGGTAATATTGCCATTTTAACAATATTAATTCTTCCAATCCAAGAGCATGGGATATCTTTCCACTTCTTTGAATCATCTTCAGTTTCATTTATTAATATTTTATAGTTCTCAGCATATAAGTCTTTCATCTCCTTGGTCAGGTTTATTCCTAGTATTTTATTTTATTTTATTTTTTGATGTGAGTTTAAAAGAGGTTTGTTGGGGGGGGGGGTTACATTTCCTTTCTGATATTTCATTGTTAGTGTAAAGAAATGCAACAGATTTCTGTATGTTAACCCTGTGTCCTATGGCAGTGGTTCTTTTTTTTTTTTTTTTTTTTTAATTTATTTTATTTATTTATTTATTTGGCTGTGTTGGGTCTTCATTTCTGTGCGAGGGTTTTCTCTAGTTGCAGCGAGCGGGGGCCACTCTTCATCGCGGTGCGCGGGCCTCTCACTATCGCGGCCTCTCTTGTTGCGGAGCACAGGCTCCAGACGCACAGGCTCAGTAGTTGTGGTTCACAGGCCCAGCTGCTCCGCGGCATATGGGATCCTCCCAGACCAGGGCTCGAACCCGTGTGCCCCACGCTGGCAGGCAGATTCTCAACCACTGCGCCACCAGGGAAGCCCCTGGCAGTGGTTCTTATAGTGTGGTCTGCAACTCCCAGACCCCCAACACCTTTCTGGTCATCTACAAGGTCAAATCTATTCTCATAATAATACTAAGACATAATTTGCCTTTTTACTGTGTTGACATTTGCATTGACAATGCAAAAGATATAGTGGGTACAACTGCTGGCACATTTACAAAAATCAAGGCAGTAGCAGCTGACTATACTAGCAGTCATTACATTCTTGAACACCATGCACTCAGTTAAAATAAAGGCAACTTCACTTAAGAATGTCCTAAGTAGTTAAAAAAATAACTACATTAAATCTTGAGGCTTCAGTACATGAATTTTTAGTATTCTACAAAATTAATTAATTTAAATTTTCTATATATTAATTTAATGTTCTGAAAAAAAATGGGAAAGTATGCTTAAAGCATTTCTGCTGCTTACTGAGGAATTGTGATTTTCTTAAAGAAGAGTAAATAAACAAAAGCCCTTTGGGGTTCTCAAAAATTTTTAAGAGTGGAAAGAGGTCCCAAGGCCAAAAAGTTTGAGAACCACTGCCTTATGATTATACTACCATATATGGATCCCTGGACGCATTAGTCTTTTCCATTTATTTTAACTTGTTATGCTTTTTAAGCTTCTCTTCCCCCCTTTAAAAAAGAGGTACAACTGACATAAATAAACCGGACAACTTCATAAGTTTTTACACCTGGGAAACCATTATCACAAGATAGTGAATTTATCCATCAACCCTAAAAGTTTCCTCATGCCCCTGATGACCCCTCTTACCCAGCCTTCTGCATGCTATTCTCATCTCAGACCTCAGGCACTAACAGGTCTGCTTTCTGTCACTATACATTAATTGCATTTCCTTAAATTTTTTATAAATGCAATCATGCAGTATATGTTCTTTTTTTGGGTTTCTTTCAGTCAGAATAATTATTTTGAGATTCACCCATGTTGTGAAGTATATCAGCAGTTCATTCCTATTATTGATAAGCAATATTCCAATACTATATAAATATATCACAGCTATTTATTCATTCACCTGTTGATAGACATTTGGGTTGTTCTCAGCTTTGAGCTATTCCAAATAAAGCTGCAATAAACATTCATGTACTAGTCTTTGTAAGAACATATGCTTTCATTTCTTTTGACTAAATACCTAATAGTGAAATAACTGAATCATAAATTTGATGTATGTTTAGTTTTTTAAGAAATTGCCAAAAATTGTTTCTCAAGGTGACTGTACCATTTTAAATTCTCATTGGCAGTGAATGAGAGTTCCAGCTCCTCCATATTCTCACCAACAGTTGGTGTGGTCAGTCTTTTTATTTTGAGCCATTATGTTAGGTTTATTAGTTTCTCATTGTGGTATTACCTTGCATCCTCCTAATAACTAATACCTAGTAAATTTTAATCTTCTTGCTTGCCTTGTATATATCTTTATTGGTAAAGGGTGTGCTTAAACTTTTTGCCCATTAAAAATATTGGGTTATTTTTGAGTTTTAAGAGTTCTTCAGTATTCTGGATGCAAATCCTTTTATAGGGTATATAATTAGCACATATTCTCTTGCAATCTGTAGCTCATCTTTACACTCTTTTAACAGTTTCTTTTCAAGAGCAGAACTTTAGTTTTTTCTTGGTGGAGTATTAATTAGGCTTTAGGTCAGTGTTTCTCAAACTTTAGCATACAGCATAATCTCTTGCAGGGCTTGTTAAAATAGATCGATGGGCCCCATCTCCAGAGTTCCTGATTCAGTACTCAGGGATTTGGGCTGAGAACTTGTATTCCTAACAATTCCCAGGTGACAGTGATGCTGCTATTCCTGGAACCATACTTTGAGAACTCCTGGTCTAGATCAATTTCTCAACCTTCATACTGACATTTTGGACCCAGTAATTCTTTGTTATGAATGCCTGTCTTATGCATTGTAGGATGTTTAGGAGCATCCCTGGCCTCTACCCATTAGATGCCAGTAGCGCTTTCCTCCTGAGATGTGTACAACCTAATATGCTTCTAGACATTGCCAAGTGTCCCCTTCGAAGGCAAAATCACTCCAGTTGAGAAACATTGGTCTAGATCCATGGTTCTCAACCTTTTTGCACATTGGAATCACTTAGGGAGTTTTAAAAACCATTGAGAGGGACTTCCTTTGTGGTCCAGTGGTAAAGAATCCACCTTACACTGCAGGGGACGCAGGTTCAATCCCTGGTCAGGGAAATAAGATCCCACATGCCGTGGGGCAACTAAACCTACGTGCCACAACTACTGAGCTCTTGTGCACCTCATCTAGAGCCCAAGTGCCGCAAACTACAGAGCCCACATGCTCTGAAACCCACGTGCCACAACTACAGAGCCCACGTGCCCTGGAGCCTGCGTGCCACAGCTGGAGAAGAGAAAAAGCACACACGCAACAACTAGAGAGAAGCCCGTGCACCACAATGAAGAGCCCCCGCGTCTCAACGAAAGATCCCGAGTGCCGCAACTAAGACCTGATGCAGCCAAAAATAAATAAATAAATAATAAATAAATCTAAAAAAAACCCAAAAAAACATTGAGAGTTCCATCCTCAAAGATTTGGATCAAACTGATCTGGAGTGGGGTCTAGGCACCAGGATTTTTAAAAGCTTCTCCAAGTTGTTCTAATGTGCACCTGAGGTTGATTACCACCAGACTAAATTCTAATTAGAACAGAAGAACAGATCTTAACATAACCATAGACCTCCAAAAAGGACACAAAGAAATAACAAAGAATGTTATTGTGACAGGCTCTGCCCCAGAGCAAGGACTTTGATTACATCAACCACTAATGGGATTCTCTCTCGCCTGGCCCACCTGCTCTCACGGGCTTCCTGAAGGGACCCCTTCTTTATATTCCTTTATAGAAAAGAAAAATATCTTCTTGAAGAATGTCTACAACTCAATTTAGTAATAAATTTGCAATAATTTTAATAAAGAACTGTCTTTCTAATTTTTAAAAAAAGGTAAAACATGTGCTAATTACTCAATCGACCACACATGATTCAACATGGTATTTGGACAAAGCCTTGGTCCAAACACCTCTAGGGGTAGTGGCAGCACTGCTACTAATACTCTGGGTAATCTTGGGCAAGTCACATAGCCTTTAAGAAATATTTTTCCAGTTCTGTAAAATAAGGTTTTGGCCAACTGACGTAACAGAACACAGACCTATGAGAATTGTTTATGCACAACTCACCATTGCTCATCTTCTTTATTTTTTGTTTGTTTTAACATCTTTATTGGAGTATAATTGCTTTACAATGGTGTGTTACTTCTGCTGTATAACAAAGTGAATCAGCTATACATATACACATATCCCCATATCTCCTCCCTCTTGCGTCTCCCTCCCACCCTCCCTATCGCACCCCTTGAGGTGGTCACAAAGTACCAAGCTGATCTCCCTGTGCTATGCAGCTGCTTCCCACTAGCTATCTATTTTACATTTGGTAGTGTATATAAGTCCATGACACTCCCTCACTTCGTCCAAGCTTACCCTTCCCCCTCCCCATGCCCTCAAGTCCATTCTCTACGTCTGCGTCTTTATTATTCTCTTGTCCCTAGGTTCTTCAGAACCTTTTTTTTTTTTTTTTTTTTTTACATTCCATATATATGTGTTAGCATACAGTATTTGTTTTTCTCTTTCTGACTTACTTCACTCTGTATGACAGTCTCTAGGTCCATCCACCTCACTACAAATAACTCACTTTCGTTTCTTTTTATGGCTGAGTAATATTCCATTGTATATATGTGCCACATCTTCTTTATCCATTCATCTGTTGATGGACACTTAGGTTGCTTCCGTGTCCTGGCTATTGTAAATAGTGCTGCAATGAACATTGTGGTACATGACTCTTTTTGAATTATGGTTTTCTCAGGGTATATGCCCAGCAGTGGGATTGCTGGGTTGAATGGTATTTCTATTTTTAGTGTTTTGAGGAACTTCCATACTGTTCTCCATAGTGGCTGTATCAATTGACATTCCCACCAACAGTGCAAGAGTGTCCCCTTTTCTCCACACCATCTCCAGCAGTTATTTGTAGATTTTTTGATGATGGTCATTCTGACCAGTGTGAGGTGATACCTCATTGTAGTTTTGATTTGTATTTCTCTAATGATTAGTGATGTTGAGCATCCTTTCATGTGTTTGTTGACAATCTGTATATCTTCTTTGGAGAAATGTCTATTTAGGCCTTCTGCCCATTTTTGGATTGGCTTGTTTGTTTTTTTGATATTGAGCTGCATGAGCTGCTTGTAAATTTTGGAGATTAATCCTTTGTCAGTTGCTTCATTTGCAAATATTTTCTCCCATTCTGAGGGTTGTCTTTTGGTCTTGTTTACGGTTTATTTTGCTGTGCAAAAGCTTGTAAGTTTCATTAGGTCCCATTTGTTTATTTTTGTTTTTATTTCCATTTCTCTAGGAGGTGGGTCAAGAAGGATCTTGCTATGATTTATGTCATAGAGTGTTCTGCCTATGTTTTCCTCTAAGAGTTTTATAGTGTCAGGCCTTACATTTAGGTCTTTAATCCATTTTGAGTTTATTTTTGTGTATGGTATTAGGGAGTGTTCTAATTTCATTCTTTTATATGTAGCTGTCCAATTTTCCCAGCACCACTTATTGAAGAGGCTGTCTTTCGTACATTGTTTATTCTTGCCTCCTTTATCAAAGATAAGGTGACCATATGTGTGTGGGTTTATCTCTGGGCTTTCTATGCTGTTCCATTGATCTATATTTCTGTTTTTGTGCCAGTACCATACTGTCTTGATTACTGTAGCTTTGTAGAATAGTCTGAAGACAGGGAGCCTGATTCCTCCAGCTCCGTTTTTTTTTCTCAAGATTGCTTTGGCTATTCAGGGTCTTTTGTGTTTCCATAAAAATTGTGAAATTTTTTATTCTAGTTCTGTGAAAAATGCCATTGGTAGTTTGCTAGGGATTGCACTGAGTCTATAGATTGCATTGGGTAGTATAGTCAGTTTCACAATGTTGATTCGTCCCATCCAAGAACATGGTATATCTCTCCATCTGTTTGTATCATCTTTAATTTCTTTCACCAGTGTCTTATACTTTTCTGCATAGAGGTCTTTTGCCTCCTTAGGTAGGTTAATTCCTAGGTATTTTATTCTTTTTGTTGCAATGGTAAATGAGAGTGTTTCCTTCATTTCGCTTTCAGATTTTTCATCGTTAGTGTATAGGAATGTAAGAGATTTCTGTGCATTAATTATGTATCCTACTACTTTACCAAATTCATTGATTAGCTCTAGTAGTTTTCTGGTAGCATCTTTAGGATTCTCTTTGTATAGTCTCATGTCATCTGCAAACAGTGACAGTTTTATTTTTTCTTTTCCAATTTGGATTCCTTTTCTTTCTTTTTCTTCTCTGACTGCGGTGGCTAAAACTTCCAAAACTATGTTGAATAATAGTGGTGAGAGTGGGCAACCTTGAATTGTTACTGATCTTAGAGGAAATGGTTTCAGTTTTGCACCATTGAGAACGATGTTGGCTGTGGGTTTGTCATATATGGCCTTTATTATGTTGAGGTAGGTTCCCTCTATGCCTACTTTATGGAGAGTTTTTATCATAAATCGGTGTTGAATTCTGTCAAAAGCTTTTTCTGCATCTATTGAGATGATCATATGGTTTTTCTCCTTCAATTTGTTAATACGGTTTATCACATTGATTGATTTGCATATATTGAAGAATCCTTGCATTCCTGGGATAAACCCTACTTGATCATGGTGTATGATCCTTTTAATGTGCTGCTGGATTCTGTTTGCTAGCATTTTGTTGAGGATTACTGCATCTATGTTCATCATTGATATTGGCCTGTAGTTTTCTTTTTTGGTGACATCTTTGTCTAGTTTTGGTATCAGGGTGATGGTGGCCTTGTAGAATGAGTTTGGGAGTGTTCCTCCCTCTGGTATATTTTGGAAGAGTTTGAGAAGGATAGGTGTTAGCTCTTCTTTAAATGTTTGGTAGAATTCGCCTGTGAATACATCTGGTCCTGGGCTTTTGTTTGTTGGAAGATTTTTAATCACGGTTTCAATTTCAGTGCTTATGATTGGTCTGTTTATATTTTCTATTTCTTCCTGGTTCAGTCTCAGAAGGTTGTGTTTTTCTAGGAATTTGTCCATTTCTTCCAGGTTGTCCGTTTTATTGGCATATAATTGCTTGTAGTGATCTCTCATGATCCTTTGCATTTCTGCAGTGTCAGTGGTTACTTCTCCTTTTTCATTTCTAATTCTATTGATTTGAGTCTTCTCCCTTTTTTCTTGATGAGTCTGGTTAATGGTTTATCAATTTTGTTTATCTTCTCAAAGAATCAGGTTTTACTTTTATTGATTTTTGCTATTGTTTCCTTCATTTCTTTTTCATTTACTTCTGATCTGATCTTTATGATTTCTTTCCTTCTGCTAACTTTGGGGGTTTTTTGTTCTTCTCTCTGTAATTGCTTTAGATGTAATGTTAGGTTGTTTAGTTGAGATGTTTCTTGTTTCTTGAGGTAGGATTGTATTGCTAAAAACTTCCCTCTTAGAACTGCTTTTGCTGCATCCCACAGGTTTTGGGTCATCGTGTTTTCATTGTCATTTGTTTGTAGGTGTTTTTTGATTTCCCCTTTGATTTCTTCAGTGATCTCTTGGTTATTTAGTAGTGTATTGTTTAGTCTCCATGTGTTTATATTTTTTACTGATTTTTTCCTGTAATTGATATCTAGTCTCATAGCATTGTGGTCAGGAAAGATACTTGATAAAATTTCAATATTCTTAAATTTACCAGGGCTTGATTTGTGACCCAAGATATGATGTATCCTTCTCAAGTACCATGAACACTTGAGAAGAAGTGTATTTTGTTGTTTTTGGATGGAATGTCCTATAAATATCAATTAAGTCCCTCTTGTTTAATGTATCATTTAAAGCTTGTGTTTCCTTACTTATTTTCATTTTGGATGATCTGTCCATTCGTGAAAGTGGGGTGTTAAAATCCTCTATTATTATTTTGTTACTGTCGATTTCCCCTTTTATGGCTGTTAGCATTTGCCTCATGTATTTAGGTGCTCCTATGTTGGGTGCATATGTATTTACAATTGTTATATCTTCTTGGATTGATCCGTTGATCATTATGTAGTGTCCTTCCTTGTCTCTTGTAATAGTCTTTATTTTTAAGTCTATTTTGTCTGATATGAGAGTTGCTCTTCTAGCTTTCTTCTGATTTACATTTGCATGGAATATCTTTTTCCATCCTCTCACTTGCAGTCTGTATGTGTCCCTAGGTCTGAAGTGGGTCTCTTGTAGACAGCATATATATGGGTCTTGTTTTTGTATCCATTCAGCCAGTCTATGTCTCTTGGCTGGAGCATGTAGTACATTTACATTTAAGGTATTTATCGATATTTATGTTCCTATTACCATTTTCTTAATTGTTTTGAGGTTGTTTTTGTAGGTCTTTTCCTTCTCTTGTGTCTCCTGCCTAGAGAAGTTCCTTTAGCATTTGTTGTAAAGACGGTTTGATGGTGCTGAATTCTCTTAGTTTTTGTTTCTCTGTAAAGGTTTTAATTTCTCTGTCGAATCTGAATGAGATCCTTGCCGGGTAGAGTAATCTTGGTTGTAGGTTTTTCCCTTTCATCACTTTAGATATGTCCTGCCACTCCCTTCTGCCTTGCAGAGTTTCTGCTGAAAGATCAGCTGTTAACCTTATGGGGATTCTCTTTTACCTTAATTTTTGCTTTTCCCTTGCTGCTTTTAATATTTTTTGTTTGTATTTAATTTTTCATAGTTTGATTAATATGTGTCTTGGCATGTTTCTCTTTGGATTTATCCTGTATGGGAGTCTCTGCACTTCCTGGACTTGATTGACTACTTCCTTTCCCATATTAGGGAAGTTTTCAACTATAATCTCTACAAATATTTTCTCAGTCCCTTTTTTTTTTTCTCTTCTTCTTCTGGGACCCCTATAATTCGAATATTAGTGTGCTTAGTATTGTCCCAGAGGTCTCTGAGACTGACTGTCCTCAAATCTTTTCTCTCTTTTTTCTTTATTCTGCTCTGCAGTAGTTATTTCCACTATTTTATCTTCCAGGTCACTTATCCGTTCTTCTGCCTCAGTTTTTCTGCTATTGATTCCTTCTAGAGAATTTTTAATTTCAGTTACTATGTTGTTCATCATTGTTTGTTTGCTGTTTAGTTCTTCTAGGTCCTTGTAAAATGTTTCTTGTATTTTCTCCATTCTATTTCCAAGATTTTTGATCATCTTTATTATCACTACTCTGAATTCTTTTTCAGGTAGACTGCCTATTTCCTCTTCATTAGTTTGGTCTGGTGGGTTTTTACCTTGCTCCTTCATCTGCTGTGTATTTCTTTGTCTTCTCATTTTGCTTAACATTATGTTTGGGGTCTCCTTTTCGCAGGCTGCAGTTCATAGTTCCCGTTCTTTTCGGTGTCTGCCCCCAGTGGGTAATGTTGGTTCAGTGGGTTGTGTAGGCTTCCTGGTGGAGGGGACTGGTGCCTGTGTTCTGGTGCATGAGGCTGGATCTTGCCTTTCTGGTGGTTAGGACCGCATCCAGTGGTGTGTTTTGGGGTGTCTGTAAACTTATTATGATTTTAGGTAGCCTCTCTGCTAATGGGTGGGTTTGTGTTCCTGTCTTGCTAGTTGTTTGGCATAGGGTGTCCAGCACTCTAGCTTTCTGTCATTGAGTGGAGCTGGGTCTTAGCGTTGAGATGGAGATCTCTGGGAGACCTTTTGCTGTTTGATATTACATGGGGCTGGGAGGTCTCTGGTGGTACAGTGTCCTGAACTCGGCTTTCCCACCTCAGAGGCTCAGGCCTGACACATCTGTGTGTAGGTTGCCTGAGGGCATCTGTCCCCTGCCCATACAGGATGGGGTTAAAGGAGCAGCTGATTAGGGGCTCTGGCTCACTCAGGCCGGTGGGGAGGGAGGGGTATGGAATGCGTGGCAAGCTTGCAACCCCAGAGGCCAGTGTGACTTTACAACAGCCTGAGGCACGCTGTGTGTTCTCCCGGGGAAGTTGTCCCTGGGTCACGGGACCCTGGCAGTGGCGGGCCACACAGGCTCCCGGGAAGGTAGGTGTGGAGAGTGACCTGTGCTTGCACACAGGCTTCTTGGTGGCTGCAGCAGCAGCCTTAGCGTTTCATGCCCGTCTCTGGGGTCCGCACTGATAGCCGCGGCTCGCGCCCGTCTCTGGAGCTCGTTTAGGAAGTACTCTCAATCCCCTCTCCTTGCGCACCCCGAAACGATGGTCTCTTGCCTCTTAGGCAGTTCCAGGTTCTTTCCCGGACTCCCTCCTGGCCAGCTGTGGAGCACTACCCCCCTTCAGACTGTGTTCACGCCGCCGACCCCCGTCCTCTCCCTGGGATCTGACCTCCAAAGCCAGAGCCTCAGCTCCCAGCCCCCACCTGCCCGGGCTGGTGAGTGCTGGTCAGCACCGATCCTCCGTGCAGGAGTCTCTCCGCTTTGCCCTCCGCACCCCTGTGGCTGTGCTCTCCTCTGTGGCTCTGAAGCTCCCCCACTGCTCCCGCCTTATCTCCACCAGTGAAGGGGTTTCCTAGTGTGTGGAAACTTTCCCTCCTTCACAGCTCCCTCCCAGAGGTGCAGGTCTGGTCCCTATTCTTTTGTCTCTGTTTTTTCTTTTTTCTTTTGCTCTACCCAGGTACGTTGGGAGTTTCTTGCCTTTTGGGAAGGCTGAGGTCTTCTGCCAGTGTTCAGTAGGTGTTCTGTAGGAGTTGTTCCACATGTAGATGTATTTTTGATGTATTTGTGGGAAGGAAGGTGATCTCCATGTCTCACTCCTCCACCATCTTGAAGATCGCCCCCACTGCTCATCTTCTGAATTAAATGATTAGAGGCAAATACCTAAGAGGAAATAGACGGTCTCTCGAACAATGGATTTTCTCATGTCTGCATTATAACAGACGATTTGCTTGATCTACTCATACAAATTTCATTCAACATGAATTCAGTAAGTATTTATAAAGTGTTGTATGTCTAGTCAACCTAAGGTTGTGAATCCACATAATTAAAAAAAAAAAAAACAGAATGTCTCTACCAAATGCGTGTGTGTGTGTGTGAGACTGTGTGGAGAGAGAGAGAGAGAGAATTTACCTCATTTATTCCCTTATGTTGAAGGTATCTTCCAAATTTTTCAAATGGCAGATAAACTAATGTACCAACATATTTAAATATTATAATAGTTAGAGGTATTCCAATTGCAGCAAAGACAACACAAAACATCTGTCCACCAGAAGTTTTAGGAAAAATTGTTCCATAACCTGATAAGAGGAAAAAAAAGAAAATTGCAATGCCCTTCAATACAGCAACTTGGTACAATTTTCACATTTGACTTTGGTCTTTGAGGGCAAATTTTCAGTCATTGGTTTTCTAAGAGCCGTAGCACACATAGTACTTACTTAAAAAGAAATAAACAAAATACAATGAGCCAGCTGATCTTATCCTAAAAAAATTATCAAGAAATGTAAGTTAAAAAGGGTTTTTCACAGTATCACTATTTCAAATTTTGAAAGATTGGAAACAGCTTAAATGTTCAATTAAGGAGACTGGTCATGCACAATATGGTATATACTGTAATGAAATACTGTGATATCATGAAGAATTACAGTGAAGTATGTATGACATAGAAAATAATAATGACATACTGCCCTGACAAAGCAGCCTAAAAGTATATACTGATATATCTATCTATCTATATATATCTATATATCTATCTATCTCAAGAACTTTCTATGACTAAAAGTTAAACAGTTATTGTGGGTGGAGCAGTGAGATGTTAATTGGTTAAAAATCATGTTTTTCAGGTTTTCTACATTTAGCACATTCTACTCCTGCAATTAAACAAGTTAAGAGCATTTACTTTGGAATCAACTAATTTTAAGAAAGCATGCTGTAATTTATGCTCGTGGGCCCTCATGCAGATTCCCTTGACCCTTCTGGTAACCCACCTCCAGGCGTCATGAGTATTAGCTGTTAAGTCAGTTGCCTCCTTCTCTTGAGAACTGCTCTTAGCCCAGGGGAGCTACCACAACTGGGAGGTTTGCCCACACCTCAGCTTGGAAGGTGCTAGTACCAACAGCTGACTAACACAGGAACGTAAAAGGCCAGACTCCAAATCTAGGGTGAGACCAATTTTGTGGTAGAATTTCTGCTTCAGAGCTACACTGTTGGATTAGACTGATGTATGTGGTTATATATTCATTTGTTGACTTATCAATTTTAGATCATATTTTGGATATGAAAGATAGGGATTCAACTCCTATAACCACCTTCTTCCTCCTCTTCTCCATGTTTGACATTTATATTGCTACTTTTTATTCTCCTATATTTACCTTTGTACTTTTAAACAATATTCCTAAACCTCTGTTTAAATATTTATAAATTCTTGTTTCCTGATACTGTATGGTAAGAGTGTTATACCCCTTATTATTTTCTTCCTCTGTCCTGTGCCTCTTCATCATTCTACATTTTGGTTTCTTTTTTATATCATCTATATGATAACATTTACCCTCTGTTCTGCAACTACAAGCTACCCCTTTTGAGAGCGTCTTATTCTAAGAAATTTTTTTCCTCACTCATGGACTCTCTATTGCCCAAGAGCTGGTAATGCAGATTTTCAGGAAGTGGGAGAAGAGAATAAGTCTCATTTGACTTATTTGGGAACATTTTTCTATATTTGGAACACTTTTTGTTGAAATTCAGTAGTGGGGGACAGCTTTTCTTATGCTCCATACTTCCTAGTTTACAGACAATAGTCTCAAGCCAAGATTTTAATGGATCCAAAGTGCAGGGAAAAAGAAAAATTGTCCTTTTCACAGAGAGCCAAGAATATTGCCAGCTTCCTTCCCTTATCTTAGTAGACCTTGTTATGGATGGGCTACTGCCCCTTAAACTAACCACTTTATTTCATTAAATCTAAGATATCATATAAAGGTGTGGACAGTACCTCATGCAAAACATCTATAAAATATTTAGCATCCTAAGTGGAAAAAAAAAAGCACAAACCTACCTATTGTGGATAAGATGATTATACAAGTTATAAAAGAGTTTGTAAAAGTCCAAAAGAAAACATTAGTCTTATTTCCTGTGGGAGGTATTCCTGATAATATGAGAGGAGTCATCATCTACAAATTAAAACAAGAGAAAAAAACAAAAACAAAATTTGGGTTGTAAAATTTATATTTCTTCAAGTAAAACACTAAATAAAATTAATTCCATTTAGCTGGATTAAAACCAAACCTATATCTAATTGGGTCAAATTGGAAATTTTCCTTAGGATCAAGTGAAATAGAAATGCTTATGATAATAACTTATAATGGAGAACCTTATTTGTTTTAGTTGTGTCAACCCTTTTGGAAGTTGTATATGGGTTGGACATGTGACTACAACAATATTTTTTTAAGGAAATTTGTGACAGTAATGTGTACAGATTTAGCACAATGATTAAAACATTAAGCGAGCTCAATCATTTTCAAATAATTAGCAATTATGAGCTGAAGATAGCTGCAGAGAGACTTCTCATTGAGGCAAATGGAAATCATGAGAGATATGAGGAAAAAGATATAAGAACACAGTAATTTTATCACATCATTAGAACATAAGAAAGAAGTTAATGAGAGGGGCTTCAATTTCTGGGAAGTCTAAAATACATAGAATTCTTCTGATGAAAGAACCTCGGCCAAAAACTTCACAATCTACGCAGCAATAGTAATGATCTGCTCAAGATATTGATGTCTTTATTTCCTAAACAACCCCCTCCCCCAAGAAACTTCAAATACAGAGTCAGAAGGAAAGGAAGATGGGAGTGGAAAGTAGCACAATGAGCAGAATAATTAAAAGATTTTTTTCTATGCTTCTTGATTATTTATAGAATTCTGGAATGAATCTGATACTAATATGTCAAAACCAGACATGAATAGCACAGGGTTAAGGAAGGAAGGAAGAAAGGAAAGAAGGGAGGGAGGGTGGGAGGGAGGGAATTATAGAATGCCTATAAATATAGAATCCCCAATTATAAATAAAATATCAAATCTAGCAGAGTTATAAAAGAATACATTATGACTAAAGGAATGCATTGTTAGTAGGAAATCACAAAAAAATAAAGATGAAAACTCATATATTGAGCACTTCAATAAGTACAAAAATAGATAAAATGAAATAATTTTAGGGAAATATTTTATAAGTTAGAAATAGGAAAAAAATGTTTTAATTTGATATAGAGTAACCATAATAAACCCCAGCAGCTTCAAGCTTAATAGTGAAACATTAGAGGCATTCTAATTAAAGTCAAAAGCAAGATAGGAATGTCACTATGAGAGTCACAGAAAAATCTTATAGCAGAATTAAAATTCTAAAGACTTCAAATATTGAGTAATTGGACACAGAATATAAAATATGTTTAAAATGTTCATGAACCACACACATTTTAAAAGGATAAAGAGAACTTTTAAAGGATAAGGAAAGGATAAGAGATAGAAAGGATAAAGGATAAGAGAAAGAGAAAATAAAACCTTTGAAATTAAAAATTCAAAACTCAGATAAAATTGGGCCAAAGAGAAAATAAGTAAATGAAAGCTATGTCTTAATGTATTACTCAAAATACACCAAAAAGGGTAAAATAGTGGAGAGTATAAAAAAGAAGTGTTAAGAGATACAGAAGATAAAAATAATAGGTCAACCATATTGGTCATTTTTAAGGAATTAATAGCCCAGAATTTCCTAGAATTGATATGAGAAATAAATACAAAGATTCAGGAAGAAAACCCCAAGCAAAATAAAAACAAAAATCACATCTAGACTGTTGAATTAAATAGTAAAACAACAGAGATGAAGAGAAGATCATAGAATCAGAGAAAGCCTCAGATGCCAGAGAGAAAAGATCAATTATTTACAGAGGAGAGGCAATTAGATTGACAGAAAACTTCTTAGAAGCAGCTGAAGGAAGCTACAAAACAGTGGACTAATGTCTCCCATGTTCTAAAAGAAAACAATTCTCAACCTAGCGTTGTATACTCTGCTAACATATCTTTCAAGAAAGAAGATGAACATATTTTTAGATTAAAACAAAACAAAACAAAAAAGGGAGAGTGTTTTCAGAAGCAGACTGTCATGAGATAAATTTATTACAGATATATTTTGCAAGAAGGAAAATTATCTCTGAGAGAAACTCTGAGATGAAGAAAGAAAGAATAAAGAAGTCAATAAAATGTGGATAGATAAAAACAAAAGCTAAACACACAGTAATATATATGGGAGTTTTAAAAATGAGATTGAACAGAAACACTCTTGGATGACATGTTAAATGAGGACGGGGTGATGGTAATTAAAAGTAAAATATTTCAAGAGACAGACTGCTGCTTCCACTCACGATGGAGTAACACAGTCCAAAATTATCCTCCCACAGTAAACAACTAGAAAACTGGACAAAATATGAGAAACAACTGTTTCTAGACGGCAGACAAGAGAAAATGCAGAACTGTAATTACTGAGAGAAGGAAAGTAAATGAGGTGAGTACTACCATTGCCCAGACTGGCAATTTCTGGCAATTTCTAGATGGTTGCATAGGAAGAGGGACCCCCAAAGAGAGCATGGTGATTTTGCTGAGCTGAGGAAACAGAGATTGGATTTCAGTAAAACTGAGGTGGCTACAATTTGTGGGCAGAGTTCCACAGAGGACAAAGCTACCCAGAGAAAGAACTATAGAAATCTACATAGCGGTATCTTTGAATCTTGGGCTCAATGACATTCTGCACATGAAAAGAATAAAACTTTATGAGACTGGTCAAAAACAATTTCCTGAGCATGGCAGACAGTCTCTCAAAGTGGCCCCTATGGTCTGGAGTTCATGCCCTTGTGCGACTCCCTCTCTCTCTGAGTGTGGGTGGGGCCTGTGACTTATCTCTAGCAACATATGTGGCTATGAATATATCAAAGGTGATAGGATGTACATGACTCCATGTATGTGATTAGGTTAAATAAGACTGTAGTGGTGACCTTGCTAGAGTCGCTTTCTCCGTTGCTGGCTTTGAAGAAGGAGGCTACCATGTTATGATATGCTTATGGAAAGGGCCACGTGGCAGGAACCTGAATGTAGTCTCTGGGCAACAGCCAGTGTGAAACTGGGGTCCTTGGTCTGACAGCCTTAAGGAACCAAATGCTGCTAAAAGCCACATGAGTTTGCAGGCAGATTTTCCCTCAGTTGAGCCTCAGATGAGACCACAGCCCTGTTTGACACCTTGACTGCAGTCTTGCAGAAGACCCAGCTAAGCTGTGCTCAGACTCCTAACCTACAGAAACTGATATAATAAATGTTTTAAGCTACTAAGTTTGTGGAATGTTGTTAGGTAGCAACAACTAACTAATATATTGGGAGAAAAATAATAACTATGGCCTGTAAGATGAACAATTTCTACAGCTCACACGAGCTTAAAAACCATTTGAGTTTCTGGCTAGAGTGCAGAAGCCCTATTATATGTTCATGACATTCAGTGGAGAATGACCATAACCGAGAAGTGCAGCAAAATTAACCCTAGGAAAAAAGGCTACTTTAAGCCTGGAAGGTGTTTAAAACAAATCTTGAAATGGTTAAAGTAATGTTTAAGTAACTTACTTAATTGCCTGTCAGAGAAGGTCCAAGCATCCCCAAATAATTCATAATGTCCATTATCCAATTAAAAAAAATTAACAGACATACAAAGAATCAAGAAAATGTAACCCATTACCAGGAGACAAATCAGTCAAAAGAAACAAACTCATAAATAACAATTCCATTAAAATGATGGAGTTAGCAGAAAAGGATCTTAAAAGGGCTATTATAAATATGCTCAAAGAGGTAAGGAAGCATTAACATAATGAGGAGAGAAATGGAATATGTAAGATATAAGCAAGTGGAAATTCTAGAAATGAAAAATATAATATCCAAAAAGGAATAGACAAGATTATCAACAGAAGAAAAGAATAAACTTATAGGTACAGTAGTAGATTATATCCAAACTGAAGCACACAGAGGAAAAAAATTGAAAAAAAAATCAGATATCAAGTATGTGTGTTGGGAGAAAGAAGCCAAAGGAGGGGCAGAATAATGACTGAAAATTTTCAAATTTGATGAAAATGAGACACACAGAGTTACAAGAAGCTCAGTGAATCATAAGCAGGATAAACACATATACACATGAAACATATACATCATAATCACATTACTAAAAACTAGTGATCTAAAGTGTAACCAGAGGAAAAAAAAGACACAGTATGTAAAGAGTAACAAATCTAAGAATAACATCAGGCTTCCCATCCTAAGCAATGCAAACCAGAAGCTTGTGGAACAATGTTTTTAAAGTGCCAGACTAGAATTATATATCCAATGAAAATGTCCTTTTAAAAAAGGCAAAACAAACTTTTTCAGACAAAATCTGAGAGGATTCATCATCAGATTTTTGTGGTTCTTCATATGCTGAGTCCTTTTGGACTGTATCCTCTACATTTTGAATACTAACTCATCTACAAGACTCTGAGTCTTATTTAAATCCCATGGATAATGTTATTTTCAGTTTAGCAGGCAATTTGTCTGTTTGCATTCAGACTGCAAGTTCCAACTCACATTCTGCGGGATGGGGTTCTGGTATTGGTTCAGCTCTCACAGCCTCTGCAGTATCATCTGGACCTGTTCCACATGTCCATCACTCAGAGGTCAGTCTGTGACCTAGATTCAGGTCTACCCACTAGTTCAGTTCTCAAAGTCTTTGTTGTGAAAATTAGGATCAGATCCATGCATCTGCAAGTCAGAGGTGAACCCAGGAGATCTTAAGCAATTTTATAGGGTGACTTCCCAAACAGCTCCCTCTCTGTGATCTCACTACTTTCTTGTTCCTGGGGGCTCCCCTTTTTAGTCTTTTAGCCAGAAAACAACCACTACTTCCGTGATTGTGCCATATCTAGGGCTAAGTGGTAGGAGGAGAGAAAGAAGGAAAAAAAGTATAAGGGTTTGGCCCTAGCTTTGAAACTACTGCTTCAGGGAACAGAGGATGAGTTCCTTCTCCCTTAGAATTGTGTGGGTTCCTATTGCTTCCAGTGTTGCTGCTGACACTGCTGCCACCACCACAGGATTGCTTGGGAACTGAGGTGCAAGACAACGAAGAAAAGGAATAAAAGGAAGGATTTCCACACTCTCTCTGAGCATTGTAAGTTCCCTTTCCTACTCCTGGAGCCAGAACTAGAGGATGTCTCCTAGGGCTCTCTGACTGTGTTATGTCTTAGTTTCCAGCTACATTAAGATCAGGCTTGAGGGGGCTTCCCTGGTGGCACAGTGGTTAAGAATCCGCCTGCCAATGCAGGGGACACGGGTTCAAGCCCTGGTCCAGGAAGATCCCACATGCCATGGAGCGACTAAGGCCACACACCACAACTACTGAGCCTGTGCTCTAGAGTAGCGAGTCACAACTACTGAGCCCACGTGCCACAACTACTGAAACCCATGCGCCTAGAGCCCGTGCTCCGCAATAAGAGAAGCCACAGCAATGAGAAGCCCACGCACTTTTATGGGGTGACTTCCCAAATGCCCATGCAACGAAGAGTAGCCCCCACTCGCCACAACTAGAGAAAGCCTGCATGCAGCAACGAAGACCCAACGCAGCCAAAAATAAATAAATAAGTAAAATTTAAAAAAAAAAAAAAAAAAAAGATCAGGCTGGGAGATACCAGAGAAGTACAAGAGTGCGTAACTCACCACCAGTTCAGTACTTCAAATCATGAAGTTGTTCCTTATATTGCTGCTATTTACTTTTCAGATTCCTCAAATACATGATCCATATATTCTTTCCAGGTTTTATAGTTACATTCAATGGGAGAGAAAGAGTGGAGTGTGCTTACCCTCCCTTACCCATAACTGGAGCCTGGTCAATTGGCTTTGGACAAAGTTGAAATGGTAATTCCATGAAAAAATGATAGTCTTTTCAACAAATGATTCTGATGTAACAGGAGATCTGTATTAAAAGTAACAACAACAAATCTTGATGCTTACCTCTCACAATTCATCAAAATTAACTTGAAATGTATCAAATAAATAAATATAAAAGCTAAACTAGAAAACTTCTAGAAATCTTTGTGACTTTGGTTTAGCAGAGGATTTCTTAGAACACAAAAAGCACAATCCATAAAAATTTATTAACTAGAATGTATAGAAAACAAAATTCTCTTCAAGAGAAACCATGAATAAAATGAAAATCAACCCACCATCAAGGAGAAAATATTGGCAACACATATGCGTGACAAAGTACTTTTCTCTGGAATATATAAAAAATACTTATAACTCTGCATTAAGTAGACAAATGAAAAAAACAGGCAAAAGATTGAACAGATAATTCACAAGAGATAATATAAAAATGGTCAATAAGCTCATAAAAATGCTCAACATGATTAGTCATCAGGAAAATACAAATTAAAATCACAATGAGATATCATTAAATTGGCTAAAATAAAAACACCTTACGACATCCAATTTTGGCAGGGATGTAGAGCAGCTAGAGCTCTGAGATAGTGTTGAAGGGTGTGTAAAATGATATAACCACTCTGGAGAACTCTGTTGGGCAGTTTCTTGCAGAGTTATACATACTTACTATTTCACATAGCAATTCCACTTCTAGGCATTTACCAAAAGAAATAAAAACATGTTTCCCAACAAAGAAAATATTTGTAGCAATTTCATTTATGATGGACATAAACCTGAAGACAACTCAAAGCTCATCAATGTGAATGGATAAGGAAATTTTTGTGTAGATATACCATAGACTACTACTCAGTAATAAAAAGAAACGACATACTGACAAATGCAACAATACAGCTGAACGTCAAAAACATCATGCTAAGCGGAAGGAGCCACTCACAAAAGACTATGTATTATATGACTTGAACTAACTGATTCCATTTTGTGTTTAAGAATGCTCAATATCATGACATAAAAATTCTTCCCAAATTCAAAGAAATTTCCATCAAAACCCCAGCAGAGTATATTATGAAATATGATAATCTGATCTCAAAATTCATACAAAAGGATAGGAAAGTTCATTCCAGGACTTATTGCAAGGCTATTTTAATTCAAACAGAATGGAACAGAATCAAAAGCCCAGAAACAAATTTATGGACATAAGAGAACCTGGAATATGATAAAGATAACACTAAAAATTAATGGAGAAATAATAATGAATGAATCAACAAACTGTTTTGGAACAATGGGCTCTCTACATGGAAAAATACATAAAATTAGAACCTACTTTACATGGACACATACGTACACACACACACACACACACACACACACACACACACACACACACGTAATCCAGGATGGATTAATTATTTAAATGTAAAAAAGCAAAATTTAAAAACTTCTAGAAGAAAGTTTAAGAAATATTTCTATGACCTCAAAGTTGGAAAAGACTAGCATAAGTTGTACAAACCCTAAAAGAAAAGAATAACAAGAATAACTACATTAAAATTAACTTTTCTCAAGTATGAAAGATATTACAAGGGAATATTTAAGGACAACATGTCCAGAGTTTAGAGCATGACAACATCTGGAAAAAGTGGAAGGGAAATAATCCATATTTCCTGCCAGATTCTTATCTCCTTTGCAGATAAGAAGATATTTCTGAACTTCATATGGAATAATGAAAAGGATCACTTCAATCAGAACATTTTTAGTTTTTAATACTCATCTAGTGATTGGGTTGTAATTTGTCCCTTCTCTGCCTTTTACCTTCTTCCATCTTGTTATCCTCTGCTGCCTTCCTTTTTCTTCCCAGTCTGCATGATTTCCTTATTTTCCTCCTGCTAACCTGAAATATCTTGCTTAGGTAAACTATATTTAGTCTCAATGAAGCAAATTATTTCATAGAATTTTCACACTAAACGGCTTCTCTGCATAGATAGCAGTATTATAACCCTGAAAATACCCACTTCTTCATCTCTTACCTGCACAAACCTTTGGACATCTTCCCTAGTCATATTAGAACGATTTTTCAGAAAATCAGTTTTCGCCTTAACCGCCAAACATCACTGCTGTACCTCAAAGTCTCTCTCCAAGGTTCCAAATATCACCGCCCCAAGCACGATGTATGATATGTAGGTAAGCAATAGGAAGCCCTTCTGGACTTTGGTGCCTGTCTTATCTTTATCTAGTGGAACGAAGTTCAGAGAAATCAAATCACTGTAATGCAAAATGTAGTGTTCTCTCAAAAGAAACCCAATGTATTTGCTTTGTTGTAACAAAGCAGAACAAAATCCCAGATACAGAAAGTGAACTCTCTCTTATTTCTTAACCTACCTTTAACAACTATACAAAAGAGACCAATTCCTAAATAGTCAGGGAAGCAGAAAAATAACTCTATTTCACTCCTGACTATAAACTTCCTTATTTTTTAAAAAAAATAATGAATTGTACTATTTGGGGAGACAGGGAAATATTGCAAGGTCAAAGTTAGCCAAATGATTCAGTCACTCACGCAACTTCCTTAGCGGAGATTTTATTACGGAGTTACACTTTGGCATACGTTCAGTGAATATTTTTAAAAGAGTACAATGTTAACGTTTTAACCAGAGGATAAAATGGATTAATTAGACCATTTACACTCTCCAGTTACTAACAGTGTGAATTTAGGCCAGTCAGGTATCTGGCTGTGTTCCAGATTCTTCATCTACATTTTACAAAATGAAGTTAATAATAGTTACTTGATAAGGTTGTTGTAAAGATTAAATGAATGATATATTTAAATTCTTAGGAAGAGGCCTAGCAAATAGGCAATACCCAACAAATCCTAGCCAGTAGTCCAAGAAGCAGTAGGGTGTGTAGTAGCAGTAGTAATAGCAGTAGTAGTATTAAGGGGAGGAGGAGGAACAACTCTCTCTCTCAATTTCTCTACGCCTCTGTCCTGCAAGCGTGGGGCAGAAACAAACAGCATGGCTGCTGACACGATGAAAGAGACTCTTATCTTGATGAGGTCAGATTCTGATACTAAGAAAGGTGAAGCCCCACGTGTTTCCCAGGGCTCTGGGATGATGCTTTGAGGAAGGCATTTAACTGAAGTAGCAGTGCTCTCCACTTGAATCTGCCCCCTCACAGCCTCTTCCACTTTAGAGAACAGGGCAAATCTCAGTACCCATGATGCTCATCACTTGGGTGAACTTTCCCGATGGGATTTTAAAAATGAAAGCACATGGCTATAGGTATTATATGTGACATTCAAAACTGCAAGAAATAGTTGCCCAAGAACAAACATGTTTTATAGCCAATAGGGTTAAAGTATCTAAAATCCACCTGAATAAAACATTATACTATTAAATATGTCATAGTCACAGTTATTAATGTACATTTCCAGTGTTAAATAATAAATTTAATCATACTACATGTAAATAATTCAGAATAGCCATAAAACAGTACAGTCTCACCTAAGGAGCCTTTTTACTTTGAATTTCTACCAGGATAATAATATGCTTTTATTATCTTCTATTTCTATGTTTAAACTAACAATAAATACTAACTAAACAAAAAAAGATATCTGAGTTAAACCTCCATAGAATCTTTCTTAGGTTTCCCTGGCTTCAGTAAAACCCTGAATAGGGAGCAATCAAATCATTATGTTGTATACCTAAAAATAATACAATGTTCTATGTCAATTATATCTTAATTAAGAAGAAAAAGAAAAAAATACTTTCAGGAGCCATTCGTTAGTTGAGCATTAAAAACAAATGCATCTGATTTAGCCACATTTTGCGAAAGGGTCTTCATTGATATGTTGGGGTAAGACGTTACACTAGGAAGGTTTTAAATTTTTTCACTAACACTCCAGCATTTGGGGGTACATTCTCCAGTCACACCACTAAGCCAAGACTGTTCCTCACCATCACGGTCACCAAAGACCATACCCCACTCTACTGAAGCCTTTTCAAAGTAATCTTACCTCTTAAACATAAGCTCTGGCAATCAAAACTATAGGATAGTTGGCTGGAAAGGGACATTTTGAGGCTGTCTAAATGATCTTATTACCACTCCAAGTTCCACCTGGAACCTTGGGGATGGCTAGTTCTACACACCAGTCATCTCCGCCTTATTACCACATCCCTCCAGCATGTATATGATTCAGTCATTCTGCACCCAAACCCCTCCAACCTGCTACATTTTTGCTGTGATCTCCTTCAGCTCCACCCTCCTGTCTTGTCAGTCCCCCATGAATTCCGGCAATGATGTGACTCCCAGTCTGTAGTCAGCGAACCTCTTCATGTTTGCCGCTTCAGGCTACTTGCTGCTTCAGCTCTTGTCCCTTTAGACTCATGCTCAGTACTACGTGAGGCCTCTGAAACTTAGCTATGTTCTTCACATTGCCTCTCCACTGCCTTGGTACCTGACATCAACTGTGAGCCCCTCTCTGATCCTCTCTAATCAGAAATACAGCTGACAGCAAAGCATTTTTCTAACCAAATCTTAAAGGAAGAGGAGTCTCTGATGTTAATTCAATTATAGCATTTATTTGTACTATATTCGAGCACAACCCCCTAGGGAAGATATAGATAGACTCTATCTTATCCGAGTTGTTATACCTTCTTTGAACACCTAACAGGGATTTACATTCTCAATAAATGCTTCTTGGATGCAACTGAGTAATTTCCACACAACCTGTATTATTGACAGACTTTCTATTTTCCACTCTAGATTATAATATCCAGAGATAATATATAATCTTGCAAAAATCGTAGGTTTCAGAGTTCTGCGGCACTGGGTTTGAGTCCTGGATCAGTCACTATCTAGTTTGTGACCTTGGATAGCTAATCTCGGTGAATTTCTGCTTTTTTATTTGTAATGTAAATTTCATCATCTCCTTGCACTGTTATCATTTTGGATTTGAGTTCCTGTGTAGATTGCCTGACACCAGACAAATTCTCAATAAACAGCTATTATGACTTTTATAGCTAGTTGTAATAACTGTCTTTAGGCTGAACGAATCTTCATGGCACATTTTATGGTGGCTTCCCTCTAGTGTTTATCTTTTTAAATGTTTGTTGCATGAATGGAAAACATGGCAATGAACGAACAGAGTCTTGGCCAGAAGAAGTTCCTGGGAGTTAGTCTGTGAGAAGTATGAATGAGTCATTTCCTCTTCTCTTGAATCCCAAGGAACCATATGGGATTCTTCCTTCACTCTAATGTAATCCTTGGCCACTATGAACTAAGAATGAGATAGCTGTTTTGAGTATGCACCAAGAGTATGGCTCCCAAATACTGAGGGAAACATTGTAGCTGTTCCAGATTCCAGGTTTTTGTGAACATGAGTGACTCTATACTTGGACCACTCCCTAGGGCTGTCCCAAACAGTGTAGAAGTAGGCTACAATGTCTCTGTATTCAAACAATTGCCCTAGTGCCTCATGACCCTGGTAGAGCAAAGCAGTGCAGTGCTGGTTGAGTTGGAGTGTAACCTGCATTGTAATGCTAGGACACATGGGCTGCTGAGTCAGCTTGTTGCACATGGAGGCTCCAGGATGCTTTTTGTGCTAAGCAGCAAGTTGGAAACGCTAAGGAAGAAAAATAACAAGCTAAGCTTTTTACTTCAAAATAGCAATGAGAGAGAAGAAAGAAATGGAGGAAGGGGAAGGGGAGGGGAGGGAGGAAGAAAAGGAAGCTTTGTTAAGTGCTTCTTATGTATCAGGTACTGTTCTAAACACTTGACCATGACAGAACCTCTCTGAGTCATAACACTCTACAAAGCAATTACTTTTTTAATTAAAAAAAATTTTTTAACATCTTTATTGGAGTATAATTGCTTTACAATGGTGTGTTAGTTTCTGCTTTATAACAAAGTGAATCAGCTATACATATACATATATCCCCATATCTCCTCCCTCTTGCGTCTCCCTCCCACCCTCCCTATCCCACCCCTCTAGGTGGTCACAAAGCACCGAGCTGATCTCCCTGTGCTACGTGGCTGCTTCCCGCTAGCTATCTATTTTACATTTGGTAGTGTATATATGTCCATGCCACTCTCTCACTTTGTCCCAGCTTACCCTTCCCCCTCCCTGTGTCCTCAAGTCCATTCTGTACGTCTGCGTCTTTATTCCTGTCCTGCCCCTGGGTTCCTCATTTTTTCTTTTTCTAGATTCCAAGAAACATTTTTTTTTCTAGATTCCATATATATGTGTTAGCATACAGTATTTATTTTTCTCTTTCTGACTTACTTCACTCTGTATGACAGTCTCCAGGTCCATTCACCTCACTACAAATAACTCAATTTCCTTTCTTTTTACGGCTGAGTAATATTCCATTGTATATATGTGCCACATCTTCTTTATCCATTCATCTGTCGATGGACACTTACGTTGCTTCCATGTCCTGGCTATTGTAAATAGTGCTGCAATGAACATTGTGGTACATGACTCTTTTTGAATTATGGTTTTCTCAGGGTATATGCCCAGTAGTGGGATTGTTGGGTCGTATGGTAGTTCTATTTTTAGTTTTTTAAGGAACCTCAATACTGTTCTCCATAGTGGCTGTATCAATTGACATTCCCACCAACAGTGCAAGAGTGTTCCCTTTTCTCCACACCCTCTCCAGCATTTATTGTTTGTAGATTTTTTTCATGATGGTCATTCTGACCGGTGTGAGGTGATACCTCATTGTAGTTTTGATTTGCATTTCTCTAATGGTTAGTGATGTTGAGCATCCTTTCATGTGTTTGTTGACAATCTGTACATCTTCTTTGAGAAATGTCTAGGTCTTCTGCCCATTTTTGGAGTGGGTTGTTTGTTTTTTTGATACTGAGCTGCATGAGCTGCTTGTAAATTCTGGAGATTAATCCTTTGTCAGTTGCTTCATTTGCAAATATTTTCTCCCATTCTGAGGGTTGTCTTTTGGTCTTGTTTATGGTTTCTTTTGCTGTGCAAAAGCTTTTAAGTTTCATTAGGTCCCATTTGTTTATTTTTGTTTTTATTTCCATTTCTCTAGGAGGTGGGTCAAAAAGGATCTTGCTCTGATTTATGTCATAGAGCGTTCTGCCTATGTTTTCCACTAAGAGTTTTATAGTGTCTGGCATTACATTTAGGTCTCTAATCCATTTTGAGTTTATTTTTGTGTATGGTGTTAGGGAGTGTTCTAATTTCATTCTTTTACATGTAGCTGTCCAGTTTTCCCAGCACCACTTACTGAAGAGGCTGTCTTTTCTCCATTGTATATTCTTGCCTCCTTTATCAAAAATAAGGTGACCATATGTGCATGGGTTTATCTCTGGGTTTTCTATCCTGTTCCATTGAAAGCAATTACTTTTAATTCCTCTCTTCTACAGATGAAGAAACTCAAGCCTAGATAAATTTAAAAAATTGTCCAAGATCACACAGCTATTGTGACCTTAATAAGGTGAGATTCAAACTAGTGTCTAATTAGCTCCAAACTTATTTGTGCCCTTCACTGCTGTTCATTAAGTAAATATTAATTGAGCACTTATTTATTATATGTTAATAACTGATCTAGCACTGAGGACATAACAGTGGACAAAACAGACAGAAATTCCTGCTCTCATGGAGCTTACATCCTAGTGGGGGATTCAAATAATAAACAAATGGGTGAGATGTAGAATGTCAGGTGGTGGAGAGTGTCCTGGAAGAGAGTAGAAGCAAGAAGGGAGATGGGACTGGGGGCTGCCATTTTAAATGGAGTGATTAGGGAATACCTCACTGACAAGATAAAAGTTGGGCCAAGAACTAAAGGATTAAAGGAGGGAGCTATGAGAATCCAGGGATAAGCTTTCCAGGCAGAGGCAATGGCAAGTGCAAAGGCCCTGAAGCTGGAATACTTTTAATTCATTTTAACCTGTGTGAGGAACAACAGGGAAGCCAGAGTAGCTGGAGCAGATTTAGTGGTGGAAGAGTGGGACTCCTAAAAAGCAGGGTGTGGTTGCAGAGGAGAGACAGCATGGATGCTATGGATGGAAAACATCATGTGATGCAAGTAGGGTCTGCGGAGGAAATTCATAAGAGAAATAAACGCACAAGGAATGTGTGCTATTTACCTCCAAAGAGTTGAAGTGGGGGTAGAAAGAAAGGACAGGATGGAACTTACACTTTTCATTTAATACACTTCTCTACTTATTTTTAAACAAAGCACGTATTTCAATTTTAAAATCTAATTAAGGGAATTAATGTTCTATAAATGTGCCTAAGTACATGCACAAGAATGTTTATTGCTTTACTGTTCATAATAACAACCAGTAGGGACCTGCTTTTAAATATTGGACTATCTATACAAGGAAATATAAAGATACTCAAAAAGCAGATCTACGTATTGACTTAGAAAGAGGTCTATGATCTAGGACTCAAACCACTGGAGTATGAAGTGTACCTTATGGATATAATTGAATACATGTGCGCATTTATTTATGTGCTATTATACAAAGTTCCTTCAAAAAGCTGTTTATACAATTATAGCGAAAAACAATAGAAACCATCTGTTTACAATTATGGAACTGAAAAATATTATGGAGCATTCAAATGCTAAACTATTAGTCATTAAAAATTACTGCATACATCTATATTTAGCATGAAAATATATATATAAAATTGTATATTTAAAATTATATAAATGTATATTTAAAATTGATAAAAAGCAGTCTTTTAAATTATAGGTGTGGAATGATCTCTTTTTTTGGTAAAAGATACTAGAACATAACTCCACGAAAGGAGGGACTTATTTTCTTCAGTGCTATATTCCCTGAAAAACACATGGTTCCTAGGGCATGGCCCGCACACAATAAATATCTGTTGAACATTTAAGCAATGAATAAAAGTGTATATCCACACACAAAAACACAAAACCCAAAGGGCCAATCACAATATGTTAACAGAATTTATCTTTAGGCAATAACATTTAAATGTTTTTATTTTTCTTCATACTTACCTGTATTTCCATCTTTTAAAATGAAAATATATCATGTAACAAAAATAATACTTTCACTTAGTGCTTATTTAAAGAGTTATAAGTTTCAGTACATTTCAAGGCTAAGAGTTTAGAAAATATCTATTATCAGGGATAACTATAATTTATCATTACCTAGCTCAGGACTAAGTGTTGAAGTGCCGTCGGCAGGGCCATCAGCTTTTACTAGGTAGAAATGGTAGTTCTTGTGGGAGGCTGAACAAATGAAAGTTACCAAGGGAGAGTTTTAAGCCTGTAGAGCTTACAGAGGGCTGCTGTATCCTCAAAGGCACATGGGGAGCAGAGAGTCCGAATCATTTGGGAATTTGAATCATGCCTACTCGTGATTTATTTTTGGATGCTGCACTTGCAAATTGGGTAGCTGCCCTTTGAGGACTACACAGTTAGGATTCCCCAGGCGTGGGTGTGATTTGCACATGATTCAGTCAGTTATGAATTTTCTCTGGAAAATGATGCCTTCATTAAAAGGGAGAACAAAATGTGGACTTGTAGGTCTGCCTGACCAGGAATAAGGCAGAAGCTTTGCATTTCCACTGGGGCTGGGAAGAAGAACAGTTGGAACTGGCCCAAAGCTAGTTGGCAGTTTCTTTACCACAAGGTTAAAAGAAAAAGTCGGGAGATACCTACCTTTAGCATAAGGCTATAGAGACACCCTTTCTTACATTTTAGAAGTATGCAAGAAATTTAAGATATTTGCTGGCCTTCTATAACTATCACAACCTGAAGAGCTGTAAACTAAAGTCATATAAACCCAAGCTTTCTGAAGCTGTTTCTTCTACTTTTCTTTTTTTTAATTTTTTTCTTTTTTTTAAAAATTAATTAATTTATTTTATTTATTTTTGGCTGTGTTGGGTCTTCTTTCTGTGAGAGGGCTTTCTTTAGTTGCGGCAAGCGGGGGCCACTCTTCATCACAGTGCGTGGGCCTCTCACCATTGTGGCCTCTCTTGTTGCGGAGCACAGGCTCCAGATGCACAGGCTCAGTAATTGTGGCTCACGGGCCTAGTTGCTCCGCGGCATGTGGGATCTTCCCAGACCAGGGCTCGAACCCGTGTCCCCTGCATTGGCAGGCAGACTCCCAACCACTGCGCCACCAGGGAAGCCCTCTTCTACTTTTTTTCATCTTGTTTTAAGTATGTTCACTTAATTGAATTTGTTATATCACTATCTTTGATCTTTTTGTTCTTCTGTTATTTCCTTTTATTCCTTACTCATGTACCTGCTGGTATCGTTTATTTTCTTCCTCTATCTTGCAGCTTTTATTGTCTTATTTATGTACTATATTTATTCTTTATATTATCTTATTTAAAAACTATTATATCTTACCATATCACCTTGGATAATTTTATCCTTCTACTTTGTAAAAAGTAATCACCACATCCCATTTTCTCAGCATGATGTATGGTCACATTTCTTTTAAATATTCCTATTAAATCACTTGAATCCCACCTGGGCTTTCTCTCCAGTGATACCCACAAGTGTTGGAAATGCTTTATCTCATCCAGGAGGTCAATCCCCGACCCTCACCCTGACTCATTGCTATGTTCATCCCAGGTACTCCACATCAAATCTACCTGGGACTCCCAATTTACAATGTTGCAGCTCTTTGAACACACAACTGTGCCATCCAAAGGACCAGGTCAAGTTCTACTATTTACTACATCACCCAGAAGCACTTGTGCAGACAGTATTCTTTGCCTAACAACGGCCACTCCCCTTGCCCTACTCTCCTGCTGCTATGCATGCCTGACCAATAAGGATGAGTGGGAAGTATATCAAGAGTAAGAAGAAATGTATAGAGGAAAAACAACTTTTCATATATGTTGAATGTTATTATGTCTACATGTGATGCCTGGAACTACTGCAGACCTCATGAGACAATGAGGGGAGATACTGTCAACAAACTGAGGATGGTGAGGGGAAAAATAGGAAAGTACCGGAGTTCATCACTGCATTGGGTTATTGAACCAAACCTGGAACCACTTTGCCTCTGGACTTCTTCTTGTGGGAGATAATAAGTACCCTTATTGCTTAAGTCAATTTTAGTTGGGTATTGTGCCACTCCTTGTCAAAAGCATCCTAACTGGGACATACTGTCCCTGTGTGAAGGTCCACAACAGGCAGGAGTCACCACACTGACTTCATCTCTTTTCTACTCTCATGGTGACTGTCTTTTATAGACCTCCATTACATTTCATTGCTACTTAATTAAAGCCCCACAATTCTCCCCAACAGTGTCAGTAACTATGAATCACTGATAGAAGGAGTCAGATTCTTCTTCACCTCCCACCAAATGTTTGGGCTGCCTATGCAAATTTGCCTACAAAGTCCTAAGCAATTGTCAAATTCATTATACCAGATTTTCTTACAGAATAAAATTGTGAAGTCTTCACTATATACCTGCTATATTATAACTTTCTTCATAATTATAGAAGCAAAGTATGTTCATGTAAAGAACTGGAAAATGCCAGAAAATTGCAAAAAAAAAAGAAAATTTCAATCTGCTATCCAGAAATATGTTAACATTTTGGCATATTTCCTTTGAATCTTATACAACTGAGGTCATACTGCATGTATAATTTGGTATCCTGGCTTATTCACTTAACATATTGTTTCTAATCTTGCATGACTATTCTTTAAAAGCATGATGTTTAAAGGTTGGAAAATATCCTATCATGAGGATGTACCAAAATGTATTTAATCATTTCATTATAGAGAAAGAAGCTATATAACATAATGTTAAAGCTATGGATTCTGAAGCAAAAATCTCAACTCCACTTTTCATTAGATGTGTGGTCTTGGGCAAGTTGATTAACCTCTTGTAGCCTTGATTTCCTCATATGTAAAAGAGGTATAATAATAACACCGATCTCCTAAGCTTGTTGTGAGAAACAATATGAAGGCTTAAAACAGAATCTGGCACAAAGTTAATACTCAATAAAGGCTTATTATTGTTATGAAAATATTGGGGTTTTTTCATTTTCTCAAATATAAAGAACTCATGTCTTAAAACATCACTGAACATAAATTAGTTTTTGCACCTTTGATTATTTTGGGCAATCATTTCCTAGGAAGGGAATTCCTGGTTAATGCCTATTAGTTTCTGATATTTTATCAGAGTTTTATAAAAATGAAAAAGCAGGGAATTCAGGCCTCAAGAGACGATAGTAAGAGGAATACATTCCCTGAACAAAATAAGTATTTTCCATTTTAGTTAGTTTTCCAGTAACCCTCCCAACATCATAGGATAGATTCACCCATTTCCTCCAAAGTTTAGCTTTTTGTCCTTAAATTGAGGCAATCCAGTCCATTCACAGGTCACTAACATAACAACACGTCTATTACGGGGACCACTCAGATGACCTAGTAGGAGGGTATCATCTTTTACAGTTATGAATTCTCATTTTCCTTTTTGAAGAGAAATGGGATTTAAATAAAAATCTAGGCGTTTTCCACCATACAATTTTTGAAAACTCATGGGAGTACAAAGAATGAGTAAGGAATCCTTTCTGAAGGGAGTCTCATTGTAGCCCTCAGGTATAATTTTAATTAAGTAGTTTAATTAACTACTTAATTAGGCAATTAAGTAGTTTCATCAACCAACTGTCAATTTCCTCAGATACACTTTCATTCATCCTATGTTCTTATTGAAGATGTTAGTATACCTTTAGCTGCCTACTTGCCACCATTTCAAAGAAAGGCCATAGCATCTGTCCTGATTTCTTAGTTATTAGTCTTAGAATTCTCTATCCATCATGGCAGACAAAGAGACAATAATGAAAGGAAGAAGGCATCTTCTGTTTTTACCGCACTCAGAAAATCCTTTCACCAGAATCACTTCTCCTACTTATTCTTTGAATCTTTAAATTGAATATAAAAGTTCCTTTGGATTAAATTACATGAGTCATTAAGAAATATTTTGCTGACTCCCAGCAGTTTTGAGTCCGGATTCTGTGACAGATTCATATCTTTAAAAACTTGTGGTTCTTTAAGGGACGCTCGGGAGTTACATGTGTGATGTTTTTGCTGCCCTCCAGTGGCCATCCCGGATCCTAACAACTTGTACCGCCTTTTGTCCAGATTCCTGGTCTCACTCTTCGTCTTCTGCTTTCTCTGCTCGTTAGCCTCCTCTTACTCTCATCTATAATATCTGAAGGAATTCAGCCCCTCAGTGACTCATCCAGATTCATGACTCCATTTTGACCCCAAGACCGCAATATTATCCTCTACTAGACTCTTATCTCCCTTCCGGCATCGGTTCTCCCATGTGTGACTAAATGCTCCCTTCCTCTTTGATGGGGAGTGTACATTCTTAGAAATGGTGCATTCAGTTAAGTGATCATTTGTTTAAAAGTTGTATTCTCAATCCTTGCTTGTTATATGGCCCTTCATCAGCCAGATGATCAGGCTGGGCACATCTGTTAGCAAAGCTTGGCTTGTTCACTGAGCGTTTTATGGGCATTTCTGGGTCTACTCATTCTAGGGGGCCCTTTTTCCTATATTTCTGTCTCTCCTGACCATCCAGTCAAATATGCCTTTTCCTTGTTCAGAAAGCCTCACAAAGGTCTTATCTCCAGTGCAAGGAAGATTTCTAATGCAGAGTCATTTGCCAAAATGAAATGCCTGATGAGCTTTACGCAAAATTAATCATTCAGCTTTTCCTGGCACTTTCTCAAGTTTTTGGAAATGATTTCCTCTCTTCTCTCAGTGGAAACAGCCTTTAAAAATTAAAATTTAAAAATATTTATGACTGAAGATGCCAAATTTCATTAAAAGGTAAAACCAACATTAGGGACTTCCCTGGTGGCACAATGGTTAAGAATCCACTTGCCAATGCAGGGGACACGGGTTCGATCCCCGGTCCACAAAGATCCCACATGCCACAGAGCAACTAAGCCCACAACTACTGAGCCTGCGCTCTAGAGCCCGCGAGCTACAACTACTGAAGCCCACGCACCCTAGAGCCGGCGTACCACAACTACTGACCCTACATGCCACAACTACTGAAGCCTGTGTGCTCTAGGCCCCATGTTCTGCAATAAGAGAAGCCACCACAATGAGAAGCCCGTGCACTGCAATGAAGAGTAGCCCCCGCTCGCTGCAGCTAGAGAAAGCCTGCACACAGCAACGAAGACCCAACGCAGCCAAAAAAACCCCACAAACAAACAAACATTAAAAGTGAGCTAATAAATGGGGTGACATCAAGATCTCGGGTTAAGAACAGTTACTTAACTCATTGTCTCTTAACTAAACACACCAGTACCAAAAATGCAGGTGAACAATGCAAGGTACTGGATATATGACACTGTATAGTGATTTAGTGATTAAAATGAGTATTCTCTAGTATTCTCTACCTCTGTGAGCAGTTCACTTAACTCATCACTGCCTCAGTTTACTCATTTTTAAAATGGAGGTAATAATAGATACTTTTCTGGGCTGTTATAACAAACAGATGTGATATTTTTACAAAATTTAAATCAAGATGCAAATATAAACTATTATTATTTACACTTTATCTTTTTTAGAATAAAATTAAAAGGAAAACAACATTAAAACAGCCAACCAAGAAAGATGCTTTTCTGATGGGTCCTTTATAAAAATTAAGCATCTAGGAGCTGATAATTCATAAAAATAAATTTTATTCTAAAGATAGTTTCCCCTATTTATCTATCATAAATATGAGAACATTTTAAATAAATAAATAGCAACAACAATAATAAAACAGTTATCATTTGCTGAGCAGTTCTAAGCATTGAGCTACAAATTGCTAAAACCCATGAATTTCAAACCAGAATTTTAAATGTGGATTTACACTGAATGATGATCTTTAACAAACAACGTGAACATATTCTTCATCATCTGGTGATCCAGTCCTAACACTGAGTATTGCTACTTCATTTTAGTGTTCAAGCTTGCATTAATGCCTGCCATTGTGAAAGCCAAATAATTCCTTGGCGTCCCACAGCAAGAGAGGTTTCTGGCAGTTCAAATATAAAAATGTAATGAGAGATCTGTGTTCACAGGGCACATAGCGGTTTGAGAAATCTGCTCAATAAATGCTTGTGGTTGATTGAATACTTAGTTTTGAAAATAATATTTAACTTTTCTTCCAGAATACCAGTTTAGCAGGAAATGTTATCATAAATATAAAGAAATTGTTTCCATTCCCAGAAATAAATGGATTAAGTTCCCATTTTATGCAGACTTTAATCCCTAAAAATACTAACCTTAGTGCTAATCTTTAGCAATTAATTAAAATTGGCATGTAAGAATTTCTTGCTGGAAGAATTTTGATAAATTATGTGACTAACCTGAACTATCAAACAAATCCTTGGAGCTTCAAATTGCATTTTGTACAGCATATTTATGCTAGTAAACCTTTTTTGCATTGGAAACAGTGAAGCCAAAATGCTGAAAATTATGGAGGCTGACATGAAGCCTCATGTATTAATATTAAATTCAACATCAGTGATTTATTGTCACAAACAACATTATCTGTCATTTTAAACAAACGCTGTTAACTTATACTATGTTTTTATCTGATTTGTGTGTCCATTTTGATTTTTAAATATTTATTGTTGAATAAGGCCTGCAAGTGTGAACAACTTATTTCTAAATTTAGGTTTATATGTTTGAATAATATTATAATAAAATTTTAAATCCATATTGTGGAGGCCTACGAGTATATATTTCCTTTAGAGGGGATCTATGTATTACTCAAGTCTGAGAAACACTGGTCCAGATTAGCACTGATTAATTTAACAGCATCCTTCAGAAACATTTTTGCCACTTAATTATCCAATTCCTTGAGCTAATTTCCAAAGACCATGACAAAGACTGTCAAATACCTTGATGAAATCAATACATTTTTGGTGCCTTTTTGACATTTTGGGTACATTTTTGGCATTCCTGTGGTCCATTCATTTAGTGATGCTATTAAAAAAATAATGAATTTTGGAATAAAGTTTCAGGGTCACTTCATCTATCTGGAGACTCAGCAAAATCCCTATTTGTTCCATCTGATCCACTCTGAAGCCCATTCTTCACTGTAGAGAAAACAGAAGCCAAAATGAGATTTAAGTAGCTTTAGTATTACGTGGCGAGCTTGGGGACTATAGGAGGGCTGCACTCCACTTTGGATCAGAAAGGACTGGAAGGGAGAGAGAAGATCCCAACACTGGGGTGGTTTCCATCTCTCACTCTCCTCTTTTTGGTGGAAAGAGTGATGTTGCTTCTGCTGTAGCCCAAGGTCTGTCTGCATCTCACTCACCAACTACAAGTAGCTGTGGTGTCCTGCCTCGTTCTGGAAAGTGGTCACACCTATCCATCTAGGTCCTGAGACTGGGATTTTATTGCAGATTCAGACTCTAGTCTCTGCCAGTCTCTGGACACAGGCCACAAGGACATGAGGTATCACCTCTGTTTCCTGCTCTCCTTTTGAGGATATAGGTTCCCATCCAAGCAGTCACCCACGGCTGCATATTCTAACTGGCTCATTGACCCTAATTCTGCCCAGCTCCAATCTCAGCCTGTGCCACCTTGTGCCACTCTAAACTTTAGAACTAACAAGTCTCACACAATTTTATCTCAACTAGCTGTTAAGGCCTGTGAGGGCAAGAAACTTGTTTCTTTTGTTCATCTTTCTGTTTTGAGCATCTAGCTTGGTACTCTGCATATAGTTTACTTTCAAAAACTATTTAGTAAATGAATGCATGAGTAAATGAGTGCAAGCCTTGAAACACACCCTATTCTACCGGTTAAATAGACATGTGAAGCATTTCCTCTCAATTCAGAAACACAAGTGATTTTTTTTTTTTAATCCCAGGTTATTTCATTTGTGTGGTCTCCAGATCTAGCACCTCACTCCTTGTGGTCATTCTAGCTTTTAAAGGCCTCAAACAGAAGGCTCTCCTCACACCTTTCTCAATCTTGGAACAGGAGGAAATGCAAGATTCCCAGGGGCTGGCAGTTGGCAGCCCTTCTCTTCCAGGAGGTTAAGGAGAGAGGGTTCCAGCTGTCCAAACAGTGGAGTCAGAGACCTCTCCTTTACCTCAAGAACTAGAAGAATTTTTCTTTGCTCTGCTCAGAAGCCTAGAAGTTCAACGTGAACACAAAATAGGATTTTAAAAAATCAGTTTCTGGGGCTTCCCTGGTGGCGCAGTGGTTGAGAATCTGCCTGCCGATGCAGGCGACATGGGTTCGAGCCCTGGTCTGGGAAGATCCCACATGCCGCGGAGCAACTAGGCCCGTGGGCCACAACTACTGAGCCTGCGCGTCTGGAGCCTGTGCTCCGCAACAAGAGAGGCCGTGACAGTGAGAGGCCCGCGCACCGCGATGAAGAGTGGCCCCCGCTCGCTGGAACTAGAGAAAGCCCTTGCACAGAAACGAAGACCCAACACAGCCAAAAATAAATAAATAAATAAATTAATTAATTAATTAAAAAGAAAAGTAGGTAAACATATATATTAAAAAAAAAATCAGTTTCTGGGAAAATTTCTGTAGTTGCAGTCATTATACTGCTCACTTTCACTCTCTGCTTCAACAGAAATACTCCTAGGTTACATCTGAGCAAAATGTATCCATCTATGCAAGTATCTTATTTTTGCCTTTGCTTAAAAATGTATCAATAATATTGCTCGTTTTAATTCCCATTTCAAATAAATTTTCCAGAATGAAAGGCTGTGATTATAATCAAACTCTCAAATTTCTATAGAATTTCAGATTATTCTCCAGGAATCAAGGACCTTCTCACACCAGAAAGAACTTATTTCTTGCTACAAAAGGCCACGCTAATCAAATAATGACATATTTGAGGAGAGGTAGCATAACTAGAAATAGAATGATTAATAACACCTAGCCAACATCTAATCTTAAAATAAAAATTGTCAAATTTTCAGTATCCCATTATGTGCCCATTTGGCAGGCTGTACTTTTTAAAAAGGCTACAGCAACATTCATGGTCCCACATGTCACTCATCATCAAGCAGTAGAGTCTATTTTTCCTCCCCTTGAAATTGAGTTGACCTTTGTGACTATCTGCCTAAACAAATAGAATATGGTGGAAGAAACACTGCACACTTCCAACGCAAGGTGATAAGAGTTCCACCCAGCTTTCTCTCGTGGAACGTCTACTCTGGGAACCTAAAAATGACGTTATGAGGAAGCCCAGGTCACATGGAGAGGCCACATGTAGGTGTTCTGGTCCCCAGAGAAAATCTCAACTGTCAGCCTATGAGTCAGCAAGCCTTCAGGTAATTCCAGGCCCCGTCTTCAAGGCACCCCAGATGAAGTTGTGTGGAGCAGGAATAACTCTTCCCACCATGACCTGCCCGAACTGTAGCTTGGTGAGCAAGATAATTGTTGTGGTTACTTTAGGCCACTAGGTTTTGGGTTGTTTGTCATGCAGCAATAGACAACCAATAACCAAATACTGTTATCTCATTCAATCCTCTGAAAGGTAGCTATGATTAACTTCGTGATGCTGATGAACAAACAGGCACTGTGCTGAGCCGTGGAAATACAGGGCAGACATGGTCCCTGCCCTTCAGCAAGCTTTAGGGCAGAGTGACTGTCTTCCTTCCCTTTAGAACCATAACGCATAAGCCATCCGAGGCACTGCTGACCCTTCACTATACATATGAGAACGAAAATCATGTCTTTCCCTAGACATCATCTTAGTCCGTAATATTCTCCAGCAGGAATAAATCAATCATGTGTTTCTTTTGGCTTCACATGTAGTGTGTGTGTGTGTGTGTGTGTGCGCGCACGTGTGACAACTGGTCCTGTTCTTGCATTAGAATGTTATAGACTGGGCCTTAAGCTATGATGGTTGGCTTTCTTTCATTTGATTCTTTTAAATATTTTTTTCTGAACTTTCTTATTATTCAATTAATATGTGTTTAATGGAGGGAAATTAGAAAATATAATTAATAAAATGTAAAATTACCCCAAAACATCAATATAGACAGATACCTCTACTAAATATTTTAATAAATAGGCTTCCTGGAATTTGCTATGCCTATATATGCACATCTCCTTTTGTTCCTACTCTGGCTGCTCCACCCTTAAATTTGAGTCGCTGCATCATTTCCATGCTACTGTGCTTCCTTTAAGCAATCACACTCACAATGCTCCAGGCCTCACATCAAAGCAAGCCTCACTGCATAAGTAATTAAACATACTAGCTCCTAAATCAGCTAACTCTGCTAACATCTTGCGTCCTGTCCTGCTTTCCGGGATGGGTATTTTCTGGATAATAATGCTGTTAATTTCTCCATCTCACCTCTGTTTTAATGTATGCCCTTCAATTTTCTAGTTATGGCCTCGGCTCCTACCTACTGCTTCTATCCTTGCAATCCACGCATAACCAGCCCTATCGGCTTGACCTGATCTGAGACACATTCCACCCGGAGAGTGCACCTACCTAACACATCCCTGCCCTGCAGGGACAATCTAGGCATCAGGTTCATTCAACCAACCTTCAGCACTAAGGAAGAGGTTAAGTAAAGTAACACATCCTAATCAGATGGCAGAATTTTGCTGAGGGCACACTAGGCTAAACTTTTATAATTTCTTACAAAAACACCAATTCTAAAAGATTAATGGACCCCTATGTTTACTGCTGCATTATTTATAATAACCAAGATATGGAAGCAACCTAAGTATCCACTGATAGATGAATGGATAAAGAAGAATGGAATATTACTCAGCCATAAAATAATGAAATCTTGCCATTTTTGACAACGTGGATGGACCTAGAGGGTATTATGCTAAGTGAAATAAGTCAGACAGAGAAAGACAAACACCATATGATTTCACTTACATGTGGAATCTAAAAAAAAAAAAAAAAATCAAATGAACTAACATAACCAAATAGAAACAGACTCATACATACAGACAGCAAACAGGTGGTTGCCAGAAAGGGGGTGTAGGGGGAGGAGTAAAATAGGTGAGGGAGATTAAGAGGTACAAACTTCCAGTTACAAAATAAATGAGTCATGGGAATGAATGTACAATGTGGGAAATATAGTCAATAATATTGTGATAACTTTGTATGGTGATCATTTTGTAATGTTTAGAAAGATCAAACCACTATGTCTTACACATGGAATTAACATAGTGTTGTAGGTAAGTTATACTTCAACAGAAAATTTTTTCAAATAAAAATTTTTTTAAACTTTTATAATTTCTTACATTTTAACCTCATTCGCATTGGTACTAGAAGTGAAATGATCACTTACTACGCTTTTCAAAACCAAGCTGATTTTACTTAAAATCAATGTGAGTAAAATCAACTTGGCTTTGAAAAGCATGATGAGCTTAGAGAGGACTCCCTTCAAAAAATTTTTTATATTCTTTCACTTTAGGAAAGTAAGATCATTTAACAAAATGTAGAGTAACTTTAATGTTTAAGGACTCCTCAATCTTTGGGCTCACATATGTTCCTGTGTATTTACAATTATCTCAGATATGGGGGTCATTAACACATTGGCTGTGACTTTGAAGCCTTGGCTATGAAGTTGTACTTCTCCCATTAGCAACATCTCACATTCTTGAATGGCTACCTCTGAATCCTGGTTTTAGCTGATTGTGGCAATCTGGGTTTCATTACTTAAGAGAGATAAGATGATATATTGGGCTGGTTCCCACTATCTCAGAATAGCAGTCTTAAGCATTTGGAAAATGTGAACACAAAAGTATTTAGGGATTTGAAGAGTGTAGGTTATTTGCTGACTGGGAGAGAAAGAGCAGATTATCACCCAAATGATTTTGATATTGGGTTTTATCTTCCTGCAACAAGCAGACTATAGTCTTTTGCCATTTATCACAAAACTGTGGACTTACTCATATCTCTGGTATCTCTCATTTATTTTTAGCCTCATGTTTAGTTAGCAACAGTGGAATCTGTGTGCCAGCATGTTTTTAGCAAATATTGTCCAGATCTGCCTGTGATTTTAGCTGCTCATGGCCATGTAGCAATACAAAGCAGGAAAAGTGATGAAGAGAAAAGGAGCTTTCAATGAGGGAATATTCAGAAAGGTTTCATAGGTTAGAGTTCAGCTGCATCTATGAATTTCAGTTTATTGCACCTTTTCTTTTATCTCTTACAGTACTCATGTCTGAAGAAATGATCCTGGAAAAGAAGTCATTTTGGATTGTCTTATTCATCACATGGAGAGATATTCTTAATAGCCAAAGGGCTCATATTTTACAATCTTTATTTCTAAAAAGACAGACTTCTATTTGCAGCTACCAAACACTGCTCGGCTCCTAAGAGACAGTCTTCCCTCAGTAGTGACTAGAGCTCACACACATCAGAACTTAGCAGATGCTATAGTGAAGGTCAGTATTCAGGAAGCCTGGATAAGCTGTGTTTCCCAGGTGAGAGTTTTCTGAGCAATTAAAACTGCATTACTGAATGTAGCTTTCACTTGAGGTACCCGTTCTGGCCATCCCCCATATGATATTCTACATTTAAATCAGACCACCCAAATGGAATAGAAATGTGACCAGCAGTTATTGGCATAGTTGAAAATATAAAGCCAGAATTGAATGGCCCAAGAGATATTGGCTGTTTATACTGTCTGCTTCCTCATGTGCATAAATAAAAGTACCAAAGAAAGGAACAGAAGGCCAGATAGAACAGCTGGAAAACTGTATGACAAATCTACAGTCCATTCACCTTCTAATTTCATTCCAGTTCTTTGCACCAACCAATTCCAGTTCTATTGCACTACACAGGCTTACGGAAGACAGTCATTATCTTGCTCTATAACACTAACTCACATTGGGGTGAAATAGGCAGTGCGATTGCAGGAGGTTACAACAGTTGAACAAAGGGAAGCCAGTCCAGTATATTTTTTTCTTATCTGAATGGGCATTCTAATGTCACTGAGAACAAAAGAAATATCTTCCTCTTTCCTTTTCTTACCTCTGACCATCAAGGAAGGCTTAGAAATGCTATTGTAATTATGGCTTACATTTCATCATTTCTTGACACTCTGGAGAATATAGAAAATGAAAAGATAATGTTTTACCTTGAAAGACTGAAATGGAGAAAGCTTCTGTTTATGGGATTTCTCTGGAATGTAGTGATTTGTGTGACTGCAATCACAGAATCAGCTAAAATAGCATACGAATTCTCCAATGTCTTCTTTCTGTCAAAAGGAACATTTCCATAAAACTACCTTTATAGACTGGAATGGCTGTCTGCTTTCCAAAAAGAGCTCTAAATAGCTATTAAGCAACCAGTAACTTTACCTAAATGTAGAGCAATTAGAACCATTTTCAAAGTTTTGAAAGATTATTCTAACCTCCCCCCTTCCTTTACCAAGATTAGATGGAATCAAGAAAATAAGTGGCTTGGAGATGAATGAGACTGAAGCATGTGGTGGAAGTTTCCTTTGAGACATAAAGAAGTCAGCTTTATGTTTGAAAGTGAAATGCATCTTTACCTTAGGAGCAATTTTTGACTTTTTAATTATTATGATTAAATGGGGGGAATGGGGTGCCATAATCACAGAATACCTCCCTATTTAAAAACAAAAACAAAAACACCTCTCAGGTGCAGAGTTGAACTAACCCTATTTGTCTATGCAGAGCACATCATTATGCATCCATGCAAGGCTCATCATTTTTTAATTATTTTTCTCTACTTAATTCCTTATTCCCACTCCCATTCTCTACACTATAGCCCCCTTCTCCAAAGTGCCTGATATGTGTCCCTGTGTATGAATAGATACTTATAAATCTACACTGTGTGTGTGTGCTAACTCACATAATGGCATTGTTGTATAGATATTGTTTTGTTTCTTACTTTTGGGACAACACTATGCTTTTAAGATCTACTCCTCTTGCTCTATGAGCATCAAATGCATTGTTTCTGACTACTGCATAGTCCAGGGTGTGCATTTGTCACTTTTTCTTTATCATTCCCCAGTATGGACACTTAAGTGACCTATAACTCCCCAACCCAATAAGCAACACTGTAATAAATACCCTTGTACTGTCCTTCATGGATCTATAAGAGTGTTTCCCTAGGATATGGATCCAGGAGTAGGATTTCATGGTCACATATGCGTACCTAATTTTACTAAGTCCTCTAGGACCTACTCTAGTTCTCTAGGACGGCCAGGACAGTTTACTCTTCCATCAGCAGAGCATGGGACTTTTTGTCTCTCTATATTCTCATTAATATTTGATGGTATCTTTCTAATTTTGATAATTTAATGGGTATAAAGTAGTATCTTATTGTTTTAACAATGTTGAGATATTGGCATAGCCTTTTGGGGCAGGTTGAGTACATTTCGTTTGTATGGGGGTAGTTATATTAGGTAGGAGCCTGTGGTTGCTTCAGAATTTGAGAATGGGGAAGAGCATGTACAGAGGCTGAGCTGAGGGGTATTGGAGGTAGACGTAGATGCTCAGCTTAGTCTGTTTTGTCAGCCCTCCCAATGATTCTGTGAACTATACATACCATTTAATAAAACCCTCTTCTGTTCAAAATAGAGAGGGTGCTGTTGCCCGCAACGAAGGAGGCTGGTCTATGCAGTAATTGGTACCATCAGTGGTTAACAACCCTCAAGGAATAAAATGGGAAATTAGGATTGGCTATTCACATAGATTAAGTTTGAAAACAGTGAGAATCTGGTTCCCATTATAAGACAGGTCACTGCAGGATTTTATCTGCAGACTTTTAGTTTTCCATATACATTTTGGAATAGATTTGATGAGAGCCTCAAAAATACTCTAGGATTTTTATTAAAATCATATTGAGTTTATTGAATGATTTTGAGATAATTGATATCATTATAATATTGTTGTGCCTCGGTGAACATGGTATGGTTCTCTAGTATTTCCTTATTTTATGCCCTATAATAGTATTTTAAAAATTTCTCCATAAAAATTTTGTAAGTTCTTGTTTGATTATTTGCACTTCTGGGGGATATTCATTTCTCCTCTAGTTCAATAACAATCCTGCCTTGATATCCAGGAAATTATGAACTATACTGTAATGTTAGCCATTATAACCACATTATACAACCACTATAAAATACAAAGGGAATGGTGGAAGAAAAATAATAAAATTGTTTATTATGTATAAACATACACTTTCCCAGTTTTTAAATGCCCTTGCGGATGATGCCTGTATTTCTAATGTATGTTCTGGTTGGTTGTTCTGGTATAAAGAAACAGTATGGGTGAAGGAAACTTGCTACACTCTCTTATTAGTTCTCAGTTTCTCAGCTGATTCAGCTTTTTTAAAAAAAAATGTAGATAATCTTATCATTTTCAAATGATGACTGTTAGTTGCTCCCCTTTCAATCTTTAAACTGTTACTTATTTCATTGCCATATTTTGCTGATCAGGACTCCAACACTATGTTGAGCATAATCAACGTTAGAGAAAGTCTATTCTTGCCCCAGTCTTGAAGGGGATGCATAAAAGGAGAAAGTTGAAAGACTTAGCAGTCTGGCTTCCCAATTTGCCACCAATCCCCTCCCTGCCACCTGCCCATCCCTGTACTCCACAATTCTCCTTTTCTGAGAGCTGTTTCCCTCAGTTGCAACTAATAGTTCTTGGGGTGTGCAATGGGAGAGAGGTTGGGGAGGTGGAAAAACACAGGGCCTGCTTAATTGTCTGTATTTTATTCCTCCCTGTCTTCCCTGGGCTCAAAGATTATGGTTGTGTTACTCACACTAATCTGGGCTTCTCTTTTCCTGCCTCAAGTTGCGACAGAGGAAGCAAGACCCATTCAGGGCTCTCCTTTACACCCATGCTATCTTCCATCTGTGGCTCCTTGCCCCTTCCCTTCCTAGGCTGTCATTTCAGGGGGAACCTGGAACCCAGCGAACTTCTGTCTCTCCAGAGACTTCTCAGTCTTCTCAGTATTCAAAGAAATCCATCATTTTCTCCCTCACTTCTGTGGCATCTTTAGGATTGGATTTAGCGTAGAGATCCAGAAATTCTTTCAAGTAACATCTTACATTTTTCTACCTGGGACTGTTGTCTACAAATGAAAACAACAGAGATGAAACTGATTGACAATGTAATTAGGATGTACTCACACAGCCTCCTATGGCCTCCTGTATGACCAACTGTGAAGCATTATCTATGAAATACTGCAGAAGCTGGCCAAAGACTAGAAAGGAAGCTGAACACTAGCCCATAACTCTGCATACCTTGAGCTAAAAATAGATTTCTCCAAAAGCTGGTGTCATAATCCTGAAAGGCATATCCCAATCCTTCTTAGAGGGAGAATAACAGGGGAGCTGGTTGCAGCTGAAGAGGAAGAGGTACTCATAGTCTATTCCCACGTGACTAAGATCTAACTTTTAGTCTATGGAGCTAGAGGTTGTGAAATTGGGTAAAAGAAGAAGAGAAGGTGGCAACGGACAGATCATAGCGCAGAAAAACGGTGGCCAGACATCTTTGCTTTTGAACACCAAAAGCTGAGAGAGACATACTCCCAAGGCAAAGAAAACAAATCGATGAGATGGCACTTAAACCTCAAGCAAAGCTCTGGCCTGCCCATCTCATGCCTCTTGCTTCATCTTCACATTATTCTCTAATAGGAAATTAGTACTTCTCAAAGATAAGCAATGATCTGAAAAGTGCTGACATTGGACTTGTGCACAGATATGAGATATAAGTGGACAGGAGGAGGGGAACATAAACAAAAGATTAAAAAACTAACCTCACAAACAGGAACTTTTAAAAATGAAGACATAATTGAGGGAATAGTTCATTATCTCGAAGCAGTTACAAATAATGGGCCATTCCTCACAGACTTTTGCCTTTGGAGTCCCTCATTTTATGGAGCTCCAGGTCATCTTTCTCTTGCTGGATCCACATTTGCTCCAGGGGGAATATCCTCCTTGCCCAGCTCTTGGTGGGAGCCTTGTTACCTCCCATTCTCAGGCTTTCTGCCCCTTCCTGGATGTGAACCAGCCACTGGTCCAGTGTGTCTGCCAGCTGCAGGGCACATATCAGACCCTTGAAAAGTCCAAATGATGTTGACCTCCCACCTCTCCCATCAAATTCTCTTTTGGAAGTAGAAGAGTTACCAAATAAATATTTTGTATGAAAAGAAAAGGTTACATGTAAAATTTGACGTTATGTAAGCAAAATACAACCACAATTGTATGAATTAAAAAACCAGAAGGATTCTTATTTATCTATAGGCAAATAGATTTTTTCCATAGCATTTACCTTTCTTTTTTAAAATTGTGGTAAAATATACATACCATAAATTTTACAATTTTAACCATTTTTAACTGTATAGTTCAGTGGCATTAGGTACATTCCCATTGTTGTGCTACCATCAGCACTGACCATCTCCAGAACTTTTTCTTCTTTCCAAAATTCTATCCATTAAACAATAACTCTCAATATCCCTTTCCCTCCAACCCCTGAAAACCATTATTCTATCTTCTATCTTAATGAACTTGAGTACTTTAAGCACCTCATATAATCAGCCTTCAACATTCTTTTAGCATTCATTTAACATTCTTAAAATCAAATAAATCACATTTTATAGGGGTCTTATACTTGTCTCTACTTTGCACATTCTTATTTTCCAAGCTGATTCAAGCAAGATTCACTTTAAGCCGTAACTTGTTTGGATGTAACCATGTTACATTGTTTTTGTTTTTTGTTTTTCCTGGGATGAATAAGGAATATCTCTAAACTTTAATGCTAGTAAAAAAAAATATTCTATATAGAGAAATAACACTGAAGGAGAAAGTGAGAAAACAGAGTTACACACAGAGAAAAGGATCCCAGAAAAGATCCAGCTGACAGAATTCAGTGACTCAGTGGGTTGTGTAAGTTTAATTCAATCAATAAGTAAGTGTACCAGTTGGTTTGAAACCATAGGGCTGAACATATATGTCCTGGACTGAAATAGAAGGCAAGGTGTTTGGCTTTGGTTCACCACATAAGCACATTCATTATTCAGAAAAAGAAAATATAGTCAGACATTTGTTCTGATTCTTGGTTTGGAAACTTTCAAATGCTGAAATTGTTAAGAGCCAGTAAGATAATATTCCTGAAATTTAAAATTGATTCACTGGCTCTTTATAACAGATAATGACTTCATATTTATTATTCCAGGGTTGCATTTTGTAATTGAACTTTGCTTAGATAAAATTCTGAAAGACATCATTCACTAATCATCAGTCCTTTAATGAATCTCTACCATGTTTCAGGTGCTGTTGGGCACTGGGGAATAAAAGATACTACATTCAAATTGTTCATGAGGGAATAGAAGACAGATAGGTAGATAGGTAAGTAACTAGTTAGATAGCTAGCTAGCGATAAGGGGGAGGAAAAGAGGGAGAGCCATAGGAAGAAAGAGAGAGAATGAAAAAATAATGTGGCAAATTAAGAAATTTAGGTGAAGGGTAAATAGGAGTCCTTTGTACTATTCTTACAACTTTTATATAAGCACAAAGTAATTTTTTAAAGGTGTCGCAAAAAGAATAAGAAAATAGAATATATAAGTGACCCTAACTGTTCATTTAGAAAGTTGTGTCATGAAAGGGTCTTCCAATCTTATTTTTTAAAGGAATGATTCCTCATCATGTTAATGGGTATTTTGAGAAAAATGGTGTTCCGTGGTAGTCAGTTTGCAAAATATGTACTATTCGCCTCTCCTAGATAGTCTAGTGTATATTTTAGCATATTCAAGGATCAGAGAAGTCCCTTAGGAAAGAAAGCCAACTACTTTATTCTGTTTAACACAGGATATCCCAATGTATTTGACCATAGAATTCTTCTTTTTTTAGAGTAACACATTAAAATAGAGATTTCAGAAATACCATTGTAGGATAAGGAACATTATCTTAGTTTGGATGCATTCAAATTCATGTGCAAGGAAGCTACTTGTAATGCTATACGTGTTGCTGGGTTTATGCAGATACAGTTCCAGTTGGTTCTCAGATACTTTGTGCACAGGTATAGACATGTGGTGCCCCTTTAATTAGAAACTCTTACCCTTAATGTGGTATTTATTGAATCTCATGCTGAGATAAATAGTTTTTGTTTACACAATTTCCCAGGGCTAACTGTCGAGTTTTTAGAACAGCCTTTCACTAAGCTTTAATGAGTACAATTAAATGAACCACTAAGATAAAACAAATCATCAATTCAGCCACCTATCGTGAATCAGTTGATCTTGGAGTACATGATGTAAATGTAAGATCATTGGCTTCTTGCCTGAGATTGCTAAAGGCAAGATTACCAAATAATTTCTTCTTGTTCCCTTTCCTCAAAATTCCTCAAGAGTAGAGGATGACTTTGGAAATGTAACATCAGGTTTTTCTCTTCAGCAATAATGAAACCCTGGTTACACATACTCTCACTCTATGTTTCTTTGGTAGAAAAAGGTTGCATTTAATACTTTGAAAAGTTCTAAGAAGCAATTAAAAATAATTTTTCTTTCATTGAAAAAAATTTCAATAAAAATCTTGAATAAGATGTCTTATTTCTTAAGCGACAAAAAGACTTCGTGGAAGTGAAATTAGAGAATGCTAATTTTTTTAATTAAATGTGCGTTCAGGTGTTATTGATTAACTCCAACATTCTGCTTCCTTCTGTATGTACATTTAGGACAAATGGCCAACACTGCAACAAATTGGAAAATACTAATTCAGTTTTATAAGGAATATAATGAATTGTCTCCACAATACTATGTAATTGCTAATAATTGTAAAAATATTTCCTAACTAAAGTAGGTTTTCTTCATAATTATATTTGTAATTTCAAAGAACAGAATACAGTGATTCTTAACGAGCAGGTATCATCTAATAATGCACCAATTCTTAGTTAATTAATTGACTACGTTGCTAAAAAAGTAAGTGCATTAATGTAAAACATTAAATAGATAAAAGTAGGAGAAAGATGATGCCAAATAGACAAAGCTTCAAAATGTCAAGCTGTCATTTTTCATGATATTCCTAACGAGCATATTTCTTCATTGTTCTTTACACCCATGCTCAGCACACCATGTAGATTGTCATTTAACCATGTTAATTAATTATCTTGATTTCTTTGACTAAGTACCTTGTGCCTTAGATTATATGAAATAATACAAAGTAAGAAAAGAAAGACAGGGCTTCCCTGGTGGCACAGTGGTTGAGAATCTGCCTGCCAGTGCAGGGGACACGGGTTCGAGCCCTGGTCTGGGAAGATCCCACATGCCGCAGAGCAACTGGGCCCGTGAGCCACAATTACTGAGCCTGCGCGTCTGGAGCCTGTGCTCCGCAACAAGAGAGGCCGCGACAGTGAGAGGCCCGCGAACCGCGATGAAGAGTGGCCCCCGCTCGCCGCAACTGGAGAAAGCCCTCGCACAGCAACGAAGACCCAACACAGCCAAAAATAAATAAATAAAATTAAAAAAAAAAAAAAAAAAGAAAGACAGAAGGACTAAGTGAAGATAGACAAAGAAGAACCCAACATCCCCGGCTGACCCAAGAGTCAGTTTTGTATTAAAATATAAAAGGACATAATTTTTATTTCTGATGATCGGTTGTTATGTGGAAAACGCTTAGTACTTTTTCTTGGTTAGACCAAAGGTAGAGAAAATAAGTTTAAATTATTTACAAAAGAACTACAGGTTAGAGTTTAGTTCAATTCATTAAAACATTTCCTAATCACCTATCATTCATTCATTCACTCATTCATTTAATCCTGGAATTTGTAAACTACAGCCCCTGGCCAGCCACCAGGTTTTATAAATAAACTTTTACTGGAACGAAGCCTATGCCTATTCCTTATATTTTCTCCGGCTGCTTTCACACTAAAACAGCAGAGTTGAGTAGGTATAACAGAGACTTTATGGTCCACAAAGCCTAAAATATTTACTACCTGGCTGTTTACAGAAAACGTTTTCTGACTCCTGACTTAATCAGGCATTTAGTCATTTGTTATCATTTAATAAGTGTTTTGCAGAATCTTACAGTCATTGGTCTCAGTGGTAAGAATAAATCAAAGAACATTCAGCGGTAGTCTGTGCACCCATGAAGTTTATAGTCTAGTGGAGGAAACGATTAAACAGCAATGACATCAATAGTGTGATCCAGTCTAGAAAAGGGAAAGTAAAGCAAATTATGGGAACAAAGATCAAAGGCACCAAACCCTAGAATGGAGAGGGGTAAAGGAAGGATGTTCCTGGAAGGAAATGATGTCTAAACTTAAATCTGAAGGATGAATAGGAGTCAGTCAGAAAAATAAGACCTGGGCTGGGAGGAGAAGGAAAGAGTCCGAGGTGGCTTGTGAGTGTTACAAGGAGAAAGTCACATGCTGTGTGTAGAGATAAAAGAAAGTGTGGCACGGGTGATATCCAGTCTGGTCAGAGCAAAGACTTCTAGGGAAAAGAGGGAAAATGAAAGCTAGAAAAGCAAGAAGGACACAGATTATGCTGAGTCTTATAAGGAGTTTATTCTAAGGAAAATGGAAAGCCATGGAAGGCTTTAAATTATGGGAAAGATATGACCATATTAGTGTCTTAGAATGAAAACTTAGATTTCATCACGGAGCTTGGAGGGAGCTATTGTAGAGATAGAATCCCTGGCTGTGGCCAAGTGAGGACACTGGCAAATCCTTTCCCTGAAAAGCAACTATAAATCTGGACAAAATAGCCTGAAAAAAAAGAAAAATCCTTTTTCAACCGTCTGGAAATGAACAAGAGCAGGTAACAATCTGAAAAGCATTTTTACTTAAAAATCTGCTTAACCTCCTAGGTAGAAACACTGGGAATCTGTGATGCTCTGGCCCCGGGGCTGCTCTCCCCGCCCCCCCCCTCGCCCCCCAGCCCAGTTGACAAGGAGATTTTCCAGAGCAGGGCAGGTCTTAAAGACCAGCAGCTTCTCTCTGACTGGCGAAGGGGCTCCCTCAATTTGGTGTGGTGGGAAAAGCCCACACCCAGCAGTGTGGTCAGTGGAAGTGATAATCACAATGGTGGTTTGAGTAGGGAAGGCCCACACCTCTAGTAGTCTGAGGTTGCAGTCATCGTTGGAGAAGGCGTATTTCTTGCTAGACTGTGTGAATGTGCAGCAGACACTGGAGAAAACCCAAACTAGTGACAGATGCCTGGCCAACCCCGGAGCAGAACACATGTGCAGAGGAGACACAAAAGGGCCCAGCAGAAAGTAAAAGTCTGGTCATACTTGAAAATGGCATGAACTTTGAATGCCACCTGCCTTATCCACATACATATCTATCAGCAGAGAACAGAAGCCTTACTGGTTTGAAGTGGTTGAGCACAACCTCTGTCCAACCTAGATCTGACTGAAGCAATGCAAACACAGGGGTGACGTCAAGGAATAAACACAAGACTATTTTAAAAAACAAAAGACCATAAGCAGAGACATCAGCAATCACAAACCACAGAGGAGACAGATTTCACAGACCTAGCCAGGTAGATTCCTAACAGAGAAATAAATAAATTAACAAAACTGCAACAACAACAATCTTCAGGGGGAAGAAAAATCAGAATCCAGAACTGCTTTAATATATTACCTATAAAGTCCAGGTTTCAACAAAAACTACTAGACACAAGAAGAAACAGGAAAATGTGACCAATACTCAGGAAACAAAGTAGTCAATAAAAATTTGTCACACGTCACTGAGGTACGAGTTTTGGCAGTTCACAAGGTCCAAGAAGCAGACCAAGTTGAGATCAGACATGCCAAGAGATTCACTGGGAGAAATGCTTGAGAAGGATGAAGGGAGAAGGGAGCCTTCAGACCGCAGTGCAGATCTGCAACCTATGAAATGAGGGAGGGAAAGGAGGGACTGGGTAGGAAGATGCTTAACTGCAGTGCAGTTCTGAGAAAGTCTCGGCGATACCAAAAAGTCTCTGAGCAAAGAGTGCCTAACAGAGGAGGCCAGCATTGGGCTGGCTCAACTCTGGTACCCACACTACATACACTTAGTTATTGGCTGGGAACAACCCGAGCGAAGTGTGGCCTCAGTGTGAATAGAGAGATCTGAAGATGCAGCAGCTCAAACATAAAATCTTCCATCTTCCCGTAATACATCCACTCCTGCACACTCACCTCCATCAGCCTCTTCATTCTGTTTTGTTCTCCTCTTTGGCTTGCCAGAATAACTCAGGCCTTTACACTTTACTTAGCATCAGCCATCACTTTCTCTAGCCTTCTAAGACCCACCTGACAGTGAGTTTGCCTGATCTTCTGGGGCCTCACCAGAGTATTAAATGATGTGTCATAAGAGAGAGCCCCAAAGTTAATGAATTCTTGCTTAACTATTCTTTTGTTCCAGCCCTCTTGATCAAGCACTCTCAAAATCCTGGGCTTCCCTGGTGGCACAGCGGTTGAGAGTCTGCCTGCCGATGCAGGGGACACGGGTTCGAGCCCTGGTCTGGGAAGATCCCACATGCCGCGGAGCGGCTAGACCCGTGAGCCACAACTGCTGAGCCTGCGCGTCTGGAGCCTGTGCTCCGCAACAAGAGAGGCCGCGATGGTGAGAGGCCCGCGCACCGCGATGAAGAGTGGCCCCCCGCTTGCCACAACTAGAGAAAGCCCTCGCACAGAAACGAAGACCCAACACAGCCAAAAATAAATAGATATTTAAAATGTTAAAAAAAAAAAAAAAAAGTCCAATTCTAGGGGTAGTCCTCTCATTCTTCACGGTACATGCTAGCTTCTTCTTAAAACTCTTACAGATTGTAATTTCTTCCATTCCTTATCAGCCCCAGCACATCCCCAGCCAGGTCCTGTGGAGATTTAACCCTAGTTATCGCTCCAGCAGCCAGGAAAGGAAGTAGGAGCAGCTCCTGAGGGGAGCACCTGTTGCCTTGCTTGCAGCAAGGAGTGACAGCTCCCTCTCAAGGAAGGGTGGGCCACCTCTGCAAGCCCTGAGCATTCAGGGTCCCAGGTTTTTCCAACCGGGGCCCTGGCTTGAGCATTTAAACATCGCCAGAGCTCTTGCCTCTATCATAGACTCTCTGCTGCTCAGCTGTTTTCACTCTTCCATTTCAGAAGATAAAGATCCCTTCTTAATTTGTCAGAGAGCCCCTCTGGCTCTCACAATTAGCCTTTAATAGCCTGTTAACGGCTCTCAATTTCTCATTATCCCATCATAGGACGTCAATATAGCTTGTTAATAATAAGGCAACTCCACTCTTCCTAGGCATTAGTCCCCAGTATCTTTCACATGCCAGAATCACTGCACTGTCGAGAGCATTTCTCACCACTGGGACATTTTCCAGGGTCGCCGCTGGGGAAATCTTCAGTGGGCTCTCACCTTGTGCCAGAGACTTATCATGCCTTCCCCACTCCACTCATGAAACAGTTCTTTGTGTTGGCCAGACAGTGAGTGAGCCAGACCCAAGCCCAATCTTACTGTCAGCTTTCTCAGTCCCCACTCTTGATACCACCTGTCTCCATTTAGGACCTCCAAGAAACAGACACTAAGGTGTATTACACATTCGAGATTTACTGGGGCAAGGATAAAGGGATGGGAACAGGAGCAGGTATGGGGAACCTTCAGGCTGCAATGCAGGTGCAGGTGTGACTCTTGCAAAAGGAGAGAGGAAAGGAAGGATTGGGTAGGAAGAGGCTCAGATCTCAGGGCAGTTCACAGAAAGTCTTGGCAAGACTGATGGAGCCCCACTAGTGTGGGGCTGCCCTGAGCCAGAGGTCAGGGGCAAGGGGTGGTGACCTTTGAGCACAAGTGAGAAAAGATTACCATTAGAAGTGTCCCGCATCAGGCAGGCATGGCCCAGTTCAAGCACCCATACCATGTTCAGTCATTGGCTCAGTCAGTGGCTGGGAGCAGCCAGGGAAGCACGGGTTGGGTGTGATTGCCATGTGGCTCTAAGCTGTAAGTCAACCGCGACCCATAGCAGTTCCTGTTGAATGATGATGTGGGCAGTGCAATTCCATCACTGCTACCTGTGTCCCTCCCCTGGATTTCTGAGGACCCCTGGACTAGAGTGTTTGTGTTCAAAGGTCTCCTTTTGTTTTGAATTCCTGCTTCTAGTTAAGTACTCTATCTCCTTCAGTGATCTCACTACCACTTCTGGCTTCCTCAATGCCCTCTTGGCATCTATGCCCCAAATTTGAAGACCTCCATTCCACAAAGTAGCCCTATCACAGTGCTATGATAGGTATCTGACATATGAAAGATTTGGTGATAATGGGGAAGATTCCAAGAGAGAGAAAGGAAGAACTTAAATTTTAATTTTAGATGTCATCATGTTTAAAGTCCACTGGCCCTTCTCTGCCACAAGGAATTTCTTATTTTTTTTCCCATTCATTTCTTACCTTGGTCTCAATTCTCAAAATTCCCTTTCTCCTGGGTTGTCAGGAAGGAAAAAAAATCACCATTCCTCTCTTTTGCATCCCTATAAGTAGTGTGTGGCCAATCTCTCTTTTATCTCTACTGTTATCTAAGACGAGGTTCTGGTGTCTAATCGGGCATAACCAAAAATGGGTTAATTAGGGTGTTTATAGTAAATATTGTAGTCAATCCTGGATTTATGGTACTTTCTCATATCTTAGTTTTGGCTACTTCTGACTATATTTTTATTTGTTAACAAATTATTAAAAACTCAATCTTAGATTAAACAGAAGGTTATGAAAAACCTAATGCAAAAATATAAGAAAACAAATAACGATAACCCACAGCCTTTTCTATGCAATTCCTTATCTCAAGTTCATTTTCCAATCTACTGATATTTTTATCTTTGAAAATGTTCAGTAATGTCAAATGTACATAAAAAAAGACTACGTATCAATTTACGAACAGATGTAGGCATGTAGCCAACATGTATAAAAGGAAAACGGTTTAAGGAGCTGATTCTTTGATGTGAAGTTTCTTTTATAAGAATTTTTCTTTATCTCTCCCTTAATAAAAAAAAAAAGTAAGAGCCTAGTTCAAAGCACAATCAGTCTTTCATGGTAAGGACAATGGATGGAAGCAATTTGAAGCAAATGCCCTTTGATTAAATAGATGACTATTTGACTTCTTAATAAATAATCAACATCAAAATGAAAGTCTAGAAATTTTCAAGTTCACATGGTTATGGTTTATTTTAGCAGAATTGAAATGGTATACGCACTTTGAACTCTATAGCTTAAATATTTTAAAAAGACTCCTTGGAAATAATTTTAAAATAACCCAACTACATTCATTCACTAAAACATGGAAAATTGAAAGCAAATTAAGATCCCAAGAATATATATTTGCCTTTCAGCATCACGTTGTACCTGTACTTTTGATTCCAAAACTGCCCTGGCATGTGTTTGTTTTGAAGTCAATTTTGATGGGAGAGGCATGTGCTGCAGTACACAGATAAGCAGGAAATGAACCATGGAAGAAAAATCTATTAGTTTCAGAACTCAAAGAGAGTAACTGCCCCAGCACTGCATGTTTTTCCTTTTTCCAGTTTAAAATTTTCTCTATTCCAAATAATGCCATATACAATTGCCCCAGTTTTGAACCAGCTTATTCGGCACTTGTACTAGTTGGTTGGTACAAATAATTTTTTTTTCTTACCTACAAGTTCCAAAGAAAAACTATCATTTTTCACAGGTGTTCTCTGCTGGGATGCCCCGGCAATGGCAGCTCTGGTCCTGCAGCAGGAAGACCGGTTGCTCTTCTAGTGACAATGCCTGCTGGCCCTTCCTTCCATCCTGGTTGTCCCTTTAAAAGTCAGAGTTGTGTTTTCTTCCCCAGGGTCAGGACAAGGTGTCCTTCTCAGTGAGCTGGAGATCCTTTCTCCTTAAACACACACAAAGCATAAAAATACAAAACAATAGTTCTGCCACACCCAAGTTTAATTCTCATTAAGTAGTTCTCTAAATAGGCGTTAGCAGATTAAAAAAAAAAAAAAAGACTCTCTGTGCAGTACATCTGCTCACAATCTACTTGTCCTTTGCTTATGGCAAAGAAGAGAGATTTCTTAAGTGATGCAAATTCTTGCAATAAACTATTCACATCCACCCGGAACCTCAGAATATGATCCTATATGGAATAGGGACTTTGCAGATGTGATTAAGGTAAGGAGCTTGAGATGACATCATCCTGGAAAAGAGAGAGCCCTAAATTCAATGATGAGTTCCCTTATAAGAGACAGAAAAGAAGACACAGACATACAGACAGAAAGCCATGTGAAGACAGGGCAGAAACGAGAATAATGTATCTATAAGCCAAGGAACACTAAAGATTGTCTGCAGCCGCCAGAACCTGACAAAAGGCATGGAACAGATTCTCCCTCAGAGCCTCTGGAGGGAACCAATCCTGCTGACACCTTGATCTCAGATTTCTGGCCTCCAGAAGAGTAAGAGAATAAATTTCTGTTGATTTAAGCCACCAAGTTTATGCTAATTTGCTATGGCAGCCCTAGGGAACAGATACGGTACATAATTATTTATACACACACACACACACAAACACACTATTAATATCTTGGAAAGTTTCCCTAAGGATCAGCGGCTCTCACTGAAGGCCGTACTGCCCATATGGAAATATATGATGGTGGTGGTTTGGGTTTCAGGTGATTGGAGGATGTTACAGGCATTGAGTGGGCAGCATTCATACTGGTCCCACACAGTGAAACACTGTTCAGCCTTTTGCACGACCTTTCAATATTCTCACCAGTCATTTATGTAGGTGGAAAACTGATTCATAATTATTTGAGGCAAGAACCTAATGTTGGTGAACACAAAGTATTTTTTGCATAGTTTCAATATACACGCATTTCCTGAAGTTTTCAGGAAATACAATTACTGTAAAGTGAGGGAAGTTTGCATTTTCTTTTGTTTGAATCATACTGATGCAGCTGTGTTGGTCTGCGTTTGTAGATTCTGCCTCAAAGCATTGACAGTACTATCTTACCTGCTAATTTCATTGTGCCTGAAGATTTACATAATTAAATAGATATTGTATTAATCAGGCTTCTCCTGAATAATATGAAGAGATTTATGATAAGGGATTGAGCTGCATGGTTATGGAAGCTGAAGAGTCCCAAGATCTGCAGGGTCAGTTGGCAAGCAGGAGACCAAGAAGAGCCAATGGTGCAGTTTCAATCTGAAGACCAGGAAGAGCTGATGTTTCAGTTCCGGTTTGAAGCAGGAACAAAACCATGGCCTAGTTTAAAGGCAGCCAAGCAGGAAGAAATTGCTTCTTACTCAGAAGGAGGTCAGCCTTTTTGAGCTATTCAAGCTTTCAACTGATTGGATGAGGCCCACCCACATTAGAGAGCACAATTTTGTCACTCAGTCTACTGATTTATATGTTAATCTCATTAAAAACCACACTCACAGACACATCCAGAGTAATGTTTGACCAAATACTTGGGCACCTTCTGGCCCAGTCAAAATGACTCATAACATAAATCATCATAGATATTAATATATAAGTTGTTTACTATTTCTACCTCACATTTTAATTAAAACAGTATATTGGTTTCTAAAAATACAAGTGTATAAGAAGGTTATGTTATTTATGAATTTCGTTTTCAATAGTAAAGAGGTCGTTAAAAAATATTCATTACAAAGAGGAGTCACTGGCTATTACAGGGCTGAGCAAAACTAACCTAGGTGTGCTGCATTCTGTTGTGATGGCTTAATAGTTCTCCATATATGGACACACAATGATACATTGAATTAATGAACACTTGGGTTGTTTTTTTTTTTACTATTACTAAAAATCTCATGGAGAACACCCTCATACATGTATCTTTGCACATTTTACAATATTTCTGTATAATAGATTCCTCAAGAAAGAATTCCTCGGAAGAGTATGCACATTTAAAATGTTGATAGACACTTTAGCCAGTGGGTTTCAAGACAAGAACTCTTTCTTCAAGGGAAATTATATACTGTGGATGAAAACTGTTGCCTGCCATATCGGTAAACAAAGAATGTTGCAGCCATCAAGCCATCAGCCATTGTAGCCACCCCCAACTGTGCATCCTGAGGGGATTCAGGATGGAGAAAAGCAGGCTACTGGCCCTAGAGAGTTAAGGTGCATATCAAAGGAATGATTTCAGTGAGCCCAGACTCTTGCCTCCTATGCATAGAAAAGCTCGCTAGAATCATTTACTTGAGATGTCTAGTTTTCTTTCATTAACAGTAATCTTTTGATGGTCCCACTACCTGGTTTTTGTTATAAAACTCCTATATATACCAGTTCCTCCCTTACCTCTTCAGGGCAGTCCCTCAGAGCTGTCTGACAGGCTGTCTTCTGGGCTTAAGTCCTCAGTCTTGCCTGCCAGATAAAACATAATTCTCAACTTTTAGGTTCTGCATTTTTTTTTTCAGTTGACAATACCAAAGACTATAAAACAGACATAAGTAGAGCTGCTTTTGAAAAAGGATAGAAATCCAGAAGCCCTGCCCATTCCTTTCTTGGCCAAGGCAGTCCCTGGGCATCTCCACAGAGCTCCTCAGGCTTCAGGAGCATAGCTTGAAAACACTGGCCTGAGATGCAATTTATCCCTTTCTTGGTGGCTTAGGCTTTGTAAGGCTGGCCCTCCCTATGAGACTCCTTGATAGCTTCTCCTCACTCTCCCTGACATCTAGGTTGTTATCATGAGGTTAAGTGTTGGCTCATTTATCAGCTGTATAAGGCCAACCAACTAGAATCCCCATGCTGCCTTCATTATTATTATTTACTTTTATGAAATGTTTTAAATACATGTGCTGAAAAGTCCATAAAAGGTAAACATGCAGCTTAATAAAACAGCATAATGCATATACCGACATAGCCATTACCCCAATAAAGAAATAAAATAGCACCCCAGACACAACCACCACACTCCTCACCAAAGCTAATCACTGTACTGACATTTATAGTTATCATTCCCTTGTTTTTCTTTGTCCTTTTACTCTAGCATATACTGTATATGAGTAAATACACTATAGTTTCTTTTTCGCCTGTTTGGAAACTCCATATCAAAGGAATAATATAGTATGTATTTTCTGTTCTTTGGTGCAATACTATTTTTGTGAAATCTGTACATGCTGGTGCATATGGCTGTAGTTTTTTAAAATTTTTATTCCTATGTTGCATTTAATTCTATGAATATACCACAATTTATTTATCCATTCCATTGTTGATGAGCGTTTGGTTGTTTTTCAGTTTAAGGCTATTATAAATAATGCTGCTAAGAACTTTCTTATACATATCTTCTGATTCCCATAGTCTTACATTTCCATTTCACATATTACTGGAGATAAAATTGCTGGGACATATGATATGAACCTGAGCTTTCCATTCTAGGTTGTTTTACTTATATAAACAAACAACTCTACTGCTTGGTTTTAAAAAGTATTTGTTCTGTAGATTACCCGATAACCATGTGTAACTGCAATCATCATTGTCTCAGGTATCTTCCACAATATTTTATAAAATGTAAGATTGTATGGGGTTTCTTTTGGGGGTGATGAAAATATTTTAAAATTAAATAGTGGTTATGGTTGCACAACTCTAAATACACTAAACCCCTCTGAATTGTACACTTTGAAGGGATGGATTTTGTGGCATGGGGATTATACTTCAATTAGGTTGTTATAAATAAACAAGTTAAAAAAACCAAATGACAATAAAAATTCAGGGTTGTCGCTGGCAGAAGCAGTGTAATGGGGGACTCTCTCTCCCTCCAACCATCCTACCAGGAATTATGTGTGAAGGGAGGGGACAGGCAAGGAGCAGGAGAATGGGATGGGGACGTAACGAAGGAGAGAGGACAGTATGAAAGTGGTGGGTTTAGACGGTGGCTTAGGAAATATTATGGTGGCCTGATGTATTATTTGATTATGGGAAATGAGGAAAAGGAAATGGAATAGAGTTGACGGAGTACTTTAAGAAATGACTATGTTTAGGGGCTTCCCTGGTGGCGCAGTGGTTGAGAATCTGCCTGCCAATGCAAAGAACACGGGTTCGAGCCCTGGTCTGGGAATATCCCACATGCCGCGGAGCGACTGGGCCCGTGAGCCACAACTACTGAGCCTGCGCGTCTGGAGCCTGTGCTCCGCAACAAGAGAGGCCGCGATAGTGAGAGGCCCGCGCACCGCGATGAAGAGTGGCCCCCGCTTGCCACAACTAGAGAAAGCCCTCGCACAAAGACCCAACACAGCCAAAAATAAATTAATTAATTCAAAAAGAAAAAGAAGAAATGACTATGTTTAAATACACATGATTTTCTGATCTGCACGTATCAGCTCTCCACATGCCAAAAAGTGTTAATATGTTCATGGAATACATGAGGGAAAGTGAGTTGCAGGGATGGAACTCAGGGTCACAGGGCTAATATATAGAGATAACAATAATAGTAACATCCTAGCTAACACTAGTATTTCATATTTATTTTGTATTTATTATAAGGTTTCAAATCCTGGCTATACCACTTACTATCCGTGTAACACTGAGCAAGTTACTTAGCTTTTCTTGACCTTACTTTCTTCATCCAATAAGCTACCATTGTGCATTTCAGTTCCAGAAACGGTGTCACGGGAATTGCCTTTGTCTCTCCACTTTAAAGGAGGACGCACAGTGGCAGATATGCCAGTTAGAAGGCGTGCACACTTGCCCCACTGCCCACACACACCCCTGACACAACCACATTAATGAGGTAAGACTGTTGGCACCAGACAGGAACATCCCGTGTGTCAAGAGAACACAGAAAACTGCCTTTCTGCTTGAAACTAGAGAAAAGGGGAAAATAATGTCTCAACAAATCATCCTGTCACACAAGCATCCTACTAACTGAAGAATTTTAAGCAGTATAACTACAAAAGCCCTTGCTCAAATTGTGTGGTATTCTGTGCCTCTTAAGTTATGGAGTGAGAAACAATTTTTTAAAATCTACAAATGATTCTTTGAAATAACATCTTTTTATTTACACGTAGGTATTTTTGGATAACGTGGGGAATAGCTCGTTTGGGTTAACAAATACGTAACACAACTTATACATCCGTTTTGTTCATTGAGAAGGTTTGGGGACATGTAAAGAGCCCAGAAAATTCCAACAGGCTGTTGTTATCAAATGAATCAGTACGGCTTCTTCAGCAGTTGAATATCACTCTCTATAACACTTTTCTTCTATAAATGAAGGCCTTGTTTTATAACTGGTCTGGATGCTTCTGATTTTATTGGGACTATACTAAGAAGTTGGTTTGCTGTGAATTCCTTCCTTGTGGCTAAATGTGCATGAATTCAATACAGCATCTGAGCCGACACTAGGTCTCACACCACCCACGTCCCAGGTGGAATTAAATGTCCTCGAGTAGGCTGCTTTGAAATTCTAGTTTTTAAAGCACGCTTTTCAGAGCAGCAAAGCACAAATGACTGTGTGTATATTTACTGCACTTTATGCATCCTGTGTATAAAAGCTGTATTGAACATTTATGAGGGTTCTCCTCTGAAAAATTGCAGATCATAATAGAAAGTATGTTTTTGCATTTTTATCAGAACCTCAGACTCCAATAGTCTGAGGACTTGATGGAGCCAAGAAATAAAAAGAGGGAGCTGCTTACCACAACATATAGTGTTCCTGGCACAAACAGATCTGTTTCATTCACTCAGGCCTTGAGGCACGGGAACAAAAGAACCTGAGCAGTTCCAGCACCCTTTGCCCACATCTGCCCATGCCCTGCCGTTTTTCTCCACAGAGAGCAAGGGAAGGGAAGAAGTGAGGCAGGCAGTGCCCATGAGTTCTGAAAAACAGGGTAAAGGGAGATGCTGGGAGCCCTTTTCATCTTTTCCCATGAAATATCTAGTACATTTTCCTTGACTTTCAAATTTTAAAATGGCCGTACATCATTCAAACAGCAGAGGTCTAATGATAATGGCCTCCAAATGTTTGCATTAAGTAAGTTGATTTATTTCCAAGGTAATCTAGAAACAAACATTGGCTGTGTTCATTGTTTGAAAAGTGTTTAACTATGCCTGATTTCCTCCCAACTGCCTACATGTAGCAGTCAGGGGCCAACAAGGAAACCACTTTACCATTTTTTAATAAAGAGATATCAATGCAGGGAATTGGGTACAAGGGTGACAGAAGAGCTGGAAGCCAAACAGGAGGTAGCATGGCAACCGGAGATGAACAATGGCAGAGAGAGCCAAAGGCTGTTGTGGGGTTTTCAGAGCCCAGAGCCAAGGTCACAGGACAGTAGCTGGCACCTCAATGGACCTGTCCGGGGAGGGGTGGGGGGAATGAGCCACAGGGGATATGCAGCCGTGCTAGAGAAACACCCAAAGCAGAGAGCAGTCCTGTGTGCTCCCTTCCTCCTGCAACCCCCAGCCTCTCACCAGTTCTCACGTTGCCCAAAGCCAGAAGCCAGCGGACACAGGAGGCTGGGAATCAGCCTGTAGGCAGGGGTCAGCCCCACTGCTATAGAGAGCAGAGCAAGGGAAGAGAAATGAATCTGAGGGCACACTGAGATCACATCTTCCTTGGTCATTTCTCTGACTTCCCAAACTAAAGAAAAAAATATATCTGAAATGAAATCTCTAGCTTATTGGACAATGGGAAAGATGAGGTGCTGAAGGCTGCAGCAACCGAAGAAACTCCGCCTTACCCTGACCTATGAGCTCAATACCACCCACCTATGGTAGCATCAGTCTCTACGTTGCTTCCAGCCGAGGCTCTAGACAATGGGACCCACTGCACACTCATACAGGGGAACAGTTGCCTTTGTCTTGATTTTCTTGACATTGTTTCTGTATTTTCTCATACATATTCACACAGAAATGATTATGCAGCATTTTATGAGCTGTCACAAGGGAAAATGGCTGTGGCATGAGTCCACGGCTGACAGGGTGCTCTTGCCACCTGTCATCCAGAGCTTTGAAGTGCAGGGAGAAAAAAGGAGAGAAAATAAAATGTGAATGGGTGGTGAGTTACATCTCCTGACTTTTGGGGAAGTAACTAGAGTCGAGTCACCCTTGCCTTTCTTATTCTTTTCTTCTCTTTTTTAAGAAGAAATAAATATATCTAAGAGAAACATTCTGGCTATCTAAGGGTGGGGAACAAGAGCAGTTAGAAGAAAACAGCTGGAATGTGTCCGCAAAAGGAATGGACAAAAACGCTCTTTCTGTGCCATCAGTGAATCGCTGCTGTGAGAAAGCCAAAATAGCAACTTCTTTACCGCCAAAACAATTCTCCCTGAGGCCAGTTCCCAGCTTCCCATGCATACCCAGGACACTTCCCAGCTGTTTGGCAGTGCTGAGTGCTTCTTGACTGACCAGAGCCTCAGATCACAATGGAAGCTGCCATGTCTAAGGGACCTTCACATCACATGCAATGGAGGGGTACAGGGGGTCTGGACAAGTCCCATGGAGACAGGACACTACACGGGTCAGTGTGAATAAAGAGAGGAAACTATTGTCTTTAATATAAGTGGCATTACTGGCACCTATTGAGCACTTTGTATATGTCAGGCTCTCTGTTACCTTGCTGAATCTTCGCAAGAGCCCTCTGCGGTCACCATTCTGATTTTCCCCATTTCACAGATGAGGATCCTGAGGCTTGGAGGTTGGGTTATTTGTCCAGTGTCACACAGCTAGTAAATGGAGATTTGAGACTCAAATCTAGGTCTGTCTCTCTCCTCAGACCCGAAGCTCTTCATCACCATGCTATTCTGTATATCAACTCTAACGGAAACTCCGTGGACAGTTTGTATGTTCAGTGCAAACAGGCACTGACCTCTTCACCCATGATTTATGGAAGAGATAGTAAAACAGAATTGTTACTTGTTTGTTCTCTCTGTGTAGTTTCTGAATGCAAATAGTCAGTGAATTCTTGCTATCTATTTAGTCTAAATGACTGAGTCATATGATATCTGCTGGTGTTCTAGAAGCTTGTATGTTCCAAATCTCTCCAGCTACCCAAACCCTAGAGAAGAAATGCTCTATTCCCGCAACTTTTCTTCCCACACCTTCTCAGCTGAAATCACCAAAGACTGGAATCTTTAGGCTCAGATCCTGGCCAGTTCTGGAGTGACTCCTAATTTCATCTTTAGGGAGAGTCACATATTGTAACAGTGTTTTGCCCTGGATCCATCATACCTGTGGTGAGTACTATTCATTCAGGTGCCCACCCAGCCCTCCTCTTTTCCAGCCCATATACGTAGAGTTTGCTTTCATCTCTGTTGCATTGCTGGAGTCCAGCTAGCTCATCCCTACTGTGTAGACCCTTCTCCCTGGAAGTTGACCCTGTCCCTTGGATTCTTACAACATTTATAGAAGTAAAACAGCATGGGATGACAAACACATCGCACATATGCTGTCCATTTCCTTTCCTGCACCCACAGAGTTAGGGTGATCATTTGTTACCTAAACCAGGACCCTTTGGGAGTGAAAAGGAGGACTAAATTACATGAAGACAACAGGTATGAGCCCGGGCAGTCCCATAGGAGCATTGCTCATTGATCCTATGCTTCTCACCAGTGATCCTGGCAGCCCCTCAAAGATGAAAACTAATTGGCACTTTAGGACACTTACTTCTCATGTTTATGTGCATGCTACTTATTTCATTTTTTTCTGCATAAAGTGGAGTGTTTACTCTGCAAATTTCCAGGCAAGGAGCAATTTACTCTTTAAAGAAAAGGAAGCCATTATCTCTGCTCACCAACAGATTATAATCTAGTTTTGAAGAAAAGGCATCATAAAATAAATAAACAAATGTATAAAATGTATAAATGTGTAAAATAAATGCACTTTATGAATGCAAGTATTCTGTCCCATAAATGAATTTCCCAGGGTGAGTGAGAAGACCAGGTAGCAATTTGCAAAGCAACTTAGGCTGGAATGTAAACATTCCGTTGTTTCACTAGGAGTTGACATAGAATATAGCCCAGATTTTAGATTCAAAAAGTCCTGGATTCGGGACTTCCCTGGTGGTGCAGTGGTTAAGAATCTGCCTGCCAATGCAGGGAACACGGGTTCGATCCCTGCTCTGGGAAGATCCCACATGCCGTGGAGCAACTAAGCCCGTGAACCACAACTACTGAAGCCCGAGTACCTAGAGCCCGTGCTCCGCAACAAGAGAAGCCACTGCAATGAGAAGCCCACACGCCACAACGAAGACCAAACGCAGCCAAAAATAAATAAATTAAAAATTTTAAAAAGTCCTGGATTTGAGTCCTGAAACTGCATTTTCTAGCTGTGTGAAAATAGTGGAGAATAGAAAATAAGTGGAGGGAGGGATAGTCTTATAGGACTGAGCCCTTAACCTGTGGAATATGGTGCTCTCTCTGCTCCAGGCTCTCCACAGGTGGAGAGTAGTAGAACTGAGCTGAATTGCAGGACACCCAACTGTGTCAGAGGATTGCTTGATGGTGTGGGGAAACCAACCCCCAAGCCCCCCCAGCCCCGTACACACTGGAATTTGGGTGGCCAAATCATTGGCAGTTGAACCTCACCAAGTACCCCAATCAGGAGAATGGGAATTTGACAGGACTGTTTCCTAGAAAGAGATTCCAGGTGGCCCTTAAAGGACAAGGTGGATTTTAAAGGGCAGAACAAAGTCCTCAGGGGAGGACTAAATTTCTCCAGATACTCTGCAACACATAACTCTATATAAAGCAGGTATTCTGTGAAAAGTAACTAGTTTAGCAAGATTCCTCTAAGCGTCACATTAGTACCTGGAGGCCAGTTTAATGTGAATTAAATTGCAATGAATATTTTCAAGCCAGACAAACCATCTGCAAGATTATTGAGGACCCACAGAGTGCCATAATGACCCAGAAGCAGAGGCCCAGAGGTACTGGTAAGGAGCTTGTGTAGAGCTGGTCTCTCGGGAAGATTCAGATGCAGGGTTTAAATTTTATGAAGAATTATGATTCTCAGTGATGAATCAAGAAAGCTAAAGCAAAAGTACTCAGCCAAAAATGAAAAAGGGTCTTAAAGACTTGACAACAGTGGCAATTCTGCCTGCCAATGCTGTGGAATAATTTATGAACCACACAGCAATTGAGTGGTTTAACAACAATTACCAGATAATGAAATGCATACTTGGAAATGTTACTATTTCTGCAATAATAAAATGATATCAAATTAACAAATTCTACTTTACTCCTATTTCTGAGGGTTTGAGGAGACAATTAAATATGCATAGGTATAACCCCTACTTGTTGAAGATATCAATGATCCATAAAGACTTTATGAGTAAGAACCTTCTATATTTAGAAAAATGTAGACTCTACACGACTCAAGGATGGATTGGTCTGGTTTTTATATTTACCTAGTGTGGTAGGAAGAATAATGGCCCCCCAAAGATGTCCAGGTCCAAATCCCCAGGACCTGTAAATATGTTACCTTACATGGTTAAAGGGATGTTGCAGACTTAATTAAAGACCTTGTGATGGGGAGATTATCTTGGATTATCTCAGTGGGCCCAATGTAATCACAAGAGTCCTTTATAAGAGAGTCAGAGTCAGAGAAGGAGATGTGATGGCAACAGAAGCAGAGGTTGGAGTGATTTGAATAAGGGACCAAGAGCCAAGGAATGCAGATGGTTTTAGAAGTTGGAAAAAGGCAAGGAAATGGATTTTCCCCTAGAGTCTCAAGTAGGAACTCAATTCTGCCAACTTCTTGATTTCATCCCAGAGAAACCCATTTTGGACTTTTGACCTCTAGAATTTACTAAAATAAATGTTTTAAGACACTAAAGCTGTGGTAATTTGTTACAGCAGCAATGGAAAACTAAGACACCTAATATCTTTCATTATTCTTTTCTTCATTTCTTTGCCTCATAAATTCAGAATCCAATAAGCCAAGTCCAATACTGAAGGAAAACTCAACAAAGCCAATTTAATGAAGAATGAGAAAGGTATCACATATATCTAAATAAAAGCAAGAGAAATATGGGATAATACTGTAAGCTTTATGCCATATTAGCCTAGAACCATCTTTTGTTAGTTGGTAATTCAATTTATTTAAATATTTTCAATGTCTCTTACAGATTATATTAAATCTACCACAGCCCCCTAGCAAGGCTCTTTTCACAGAAATCTCTTCCACATATTTCATGGAAATCTGAATATTTTAAAGGCAATAAATTTTAAATGTTAGGTTTTCAAAAACTTATATTTAGATGTTGTGATAGATCCTTTTGGGGATTCTCCTCTAATTTCCCTGATAATTTCCACCTCTTTGGGAATTGCCCCTGATCCACAGGGCCTAAATTTAATCCTCCCTTCTAGCCAATGTGAATTGGAACAAGGAGGAGCCAAGAGGAACTCCTGGCCCAAGCTAGGCCAATTATTTCCCCTGGGAATCTAGAATTTGAACTATGAGATTCAGAATCTGGGAATTGGAAAAAGAGTTACTTTAATGTCAAAAATTTAGAGAGAATGTCTGAGTTCCACAGCTGAATGTTAAGCCTCCCTAGGCCTTGTTGTTAAACTCGTCCTTGGATTCCGTAAGATACACGTGGAAAAACGATTTGTGTAAATAGCAGCAATTCTCACCCCTCTCTGGACCCACCCTCTTCCCAGTGTGATTTGTAGTTCCTCCAGTGATGGAATATGTTTCCCTATCCTTTGAATCTGGGATGACCTTCTGACCTGCACTGAACAATGGAATGTGGTCAAAATGATGTACAAGTTTCCACGCTTCTTCTGTCTGTCTGTCTCTCTCTCTGTCTCTCTTTCCTCTTCTCTGCTTCCTACGAGAACAAGTTCAACAAGTTCAGTGTAGCCTTTAGGATAATCAGAGACATGTTACCCACTCACTGCCTTAGTCCCAGTGAAGAACCAGTCAATCACCAGACATGTGAGTGAGGCATTGAGGCTATTCCGATCCTGTCAGCCCCTATTTGACCTGGCAGCCGATCACAAATTTCTGAGCAAACCTAGCCAAGATCAGCCAAGCCTGGCCCAGATCAGTAGACACATCCATCTGACTCCTAGGTGCACAAGCAATAATACTTTCATGTTTTAAGTCAGAGTTTAGAGTAATTTTTCATGAAGTAATGTCTAATTGATATATCCTAATTTGTTTTGTTTTGGTTTGGTTTTTTTGCCTGTTCTCTTATTTATTTTAAGAAATATTCATTGAGTATCTAATAAATACCAGATAAGTCCTTATGCTAAGAATATGAGATTACTGTGCTATTACTGTAAAACCAAGTCCCCACTCTCATTAAGCTAGCACTCTAGTGAGCATTGCGCGGGAGGTGAGGAGAGGGACAATAAACAAGTCAGAGAGTAAAACTACAGCACGGTAAATGGAAAAGAATAAAACAGGATTAGGAAAACAGGGAGTGTGGTATAAGGAGAAGAAACTGGTATCTTATAAAGAATGCAAAGGGAAGGCATCACTCCAAGATGACATTTGAGCAGAGACCTGGGTGTAGTGAGTAAGTAAGCCATGCAAATATCTGGAAAAAAAAAAAAGCACTCCAGGTAGAGGGAACAGCAGATGCAAAGGCCCTGAGGAGGAGAGAGAAACAGGAGATTTGTGTTTCTGGAGCAGTGAGGTGAGGGAGAGAAGAGTCAGAGGAGAGGTCGGGGTGGTGGCCAAGGGTGAGGCCATGGGAAGCTTGAGTGTAATGATAGGGACTTTGGCTTTTACTCTCAGCAAGATAGGAAACAATAAAGAGCTCTGATCCCAGTAGTTAAGTGAAAGGAATCACATTTTAGAATGTTCACTATATATATATATGTTGACTATAGTGTGAATCAACTCTAGAGGGCTAAGTAGGGAGCCAGCTGCCTGATAACTAGAGGGACAGGCAATGGAAATGGGGGGAAAGGGGAGGATTTAGAGAAATCAGGACTTTGGTTTTGGACATGCTAAGTTCGATCGTGTTTTTCGATAGCCTTAAGGATAACATCAAGTAGACAGCTGGCTGTATGAATATGGAGCTGCAGTCAGAGACATGAATTTAGGAGTCACTTGAGTATAGTTGGACTTGAAAGACTGTGAGCCTGAGAGAAATCCTTCAGGGAGCACAGATAGAAAGGAGAAGCAGCCCTGGGGCTCCCCAGTGATTTTATCCAGGGAGATAGGAACAACCAGCAAAAGCTGAGAAGGGAGGCCAGCCAGGTACAAAGAGAACCAAGTGGGGTTTCTGCCAATAAGTTCCTTTCTTTTCTCTTCAACCTATAGCTTAAGCTGGCTTCCGCTTTTTATGTAATGGGATAATATATGGAGATTTTAGATGGAGGTTTTCCTTTCTGAAAATTATCTCTGTTGTCCCTCATCTCTCCATGCACCGGATACATGGCATTCGGGGCTGCATGGGGAGGGCAGAAACAGGGAAAAAGGCTTCCACTGACTTGCTGATTTTTTTTTTTTTTAAGTCATGGCAGGCATAAAACCAAAGCATTTTTTATTTGTGAAAGCTAAGAGTATGAGAGAGAAGTGGTTTTGTTTTGATTTCTAAAAGGGCCAGAGCCTGGGGTAGAGCACAGAGCCATGCAGGATAGGGATGAACTGCAGTTTCTTGCCCCACAGGAGGGAGATCAGATCACTTCCTGGGCAGCAGGGAAGCTGGAGAGAGAAATCAGGAGCGTCTAGATGCTTGTGAGAAGCCTTTCCGGCCTGCTGTTCGACTGCATCTCTACACGCACCCCCTCAACCAGGGTGGAAAGCCCTGCTGGGCGCAGGGCAGACCAAGACCCCAAGCAGGTTTGAAAATCCTCTGCTAAAGGGCTTTGCTCCCCACTTCCCATCCTGAGTGCTAAGGGGACTAACTCACAAGGCATCTCACACTAATTCAGGAGAGTGACAGCCGAGTGGTTCTGAATATTTAGGCAGAGAGAGCCTGGGCCAGTAGACACCTCCCATGGTCCCCTCTGAATTCTGCAAAGCCAGCACAAGGCACAGATAAGATTCAAATATTTTCTCATGCCCCAAGAGGGGATGTAGAAGGCGGCTGCAAGTTGAATGCCTGCAGTCCTTCCAAGGAGCCGCCAAGGCCATGGGCAAGGTCCCAAAGGTCTGCGGTGGAAAGCTCAAAAGCCCGAGCCAGATGGAAGCCTCAGCTGAGGCTCAGAGAAGCAGCAGTGGCAGTGAGAACCACAGGAGGCCACTGTGCATTGACCCTGTGGGTTACAGAGAAAGTCAGTTATAGCTGAGCTGTGGCGATAAATTTTAAAGCGGTTACACTTATAGTGGAAATATCTCTGCTTAATCTAGACATCAGACTTATAGTTGAACATGCTGCATTGCTTAGGCAACAATTCTGTAAATTCTATTGGAAATATTTTGGTGACAGTTTTGTCACTAGTAATATGGGCAGTCCCCAACTGGTGGTTTGAAATTTACTCTACCATATAAATGGTGTTATAGATAGTGGTTAGTTTCACATATGAGCTCACTAAGTGTAGGTAATCCATAATATAATTGAGTTATGACAGTCTAGTTGGTGCCAGAGTAGTACAGTGAAAAGAGTGTTTTAAATCCCTAGCACCACCTACTCACAGTGGATCCTTAACTACATACTTAGCTTTTCTGGGTCTCAGTTTCCTTATATGTAAAATGAGGATAACAATATCTTTCCTTGTAGGTTTGTTGTAAGAATTGGTAAAAATTTCCACAAGACACCCAAATCTTCACTGTAACTGATCTTGGCTAGGGGTTAGAAAAAAACAATCTGATTAAACAAATCTACTCTAAGCTATGGATGGTTCATGTTCCCTTAATTCTCACAGAAATATTTGTACTTTGAAGTGAGAAAGATTTCTAATCTAATTAAATATCTAAATAAAGGGATTTTCAGTCATTCTTTTGATAACAAAATCAACTGAAATTTCCAGTACCATAAGGGAAAATGTTTGAAATGGGGTGATTATCCTTTAAGCAAGGTGGATCTGCCTGTCCAAGCCAGCTGAGTGTCCTCTCTCTTAGGATTAGTTTGGGCTGCATATACTAGAAAATCCCTAAAATGCTTAAATGAGATAGACCTTAATCTGTCTTATACATGTAAAAGGAATCTGGAAGTTAGCAATCCAGGACTAGTATAGTTATTTCACAAAATCATCAAAGTCCACAATTCATTTGTCATCCTTGAGAGTGGTTCTTGTCCTCATGGCCCAAAATAACTGATATAGCACCAGCCATCACATCTACATTCTGGGAAGCATGATGAAAGACAGGGCAAAAAAAAAAACAAAAAACCAAAACCCCACAAAACCCAAAACAAAAACAAAAACTTCCTGGAAGCACCACATAATAATTTCACTCACATTTATCAGCTAAAATATAGTCACATGACCATATCTAGCTGCAAGGAAGGCTGAGACACATCCTTTAACTGAGTCTTGCCTCCCAAATAAATTTAGGGTTCTATTACTAAGAATGAAAGGAAGAACAGATGTTAAAAATAAGCAACCAGCAGTCTTTGCCACAGCACTAATGAGCCAGTTACTTAGCGCTTGCCTCTCAGTTGCAATTTCTCCCTTTTATACTCTGCTTTGTGCTGCTGGAGATGGGACTTTGCAAACTATATGCTGCTTTGCCAGGGGATTCTGGAGGGAGACTAGAAAAACTGAGGAGGAAGGACGCTGCTCCTGTTCATGTTACTCAGCTTTGCTTCTTCCCCCGGCGCTGGCAGTTCTTTCCAGGAGCAGCCGTTGATCCCAGTTTGCAGCTTTTTTCAGCACTCATAGACCAGCCTCACTTCTCCTCACTTCAGACGTACCAACACCAGGCCACCTGTCATCCCTGCTGTGGACTGAATTGTGTGCCTTCAAAAATCATAGGTTGGGCTTCCCTGGTGGCGCAGTGGTTGAGAATCTGCCTGCCAATGCAGGGGACACGGGTTCGAGCCCTGGTCTGGGAAGATCCCACATGCCGCGGAGCAACTGGGCCCGTGAGCCACAATTACCGAGCCTGCGCGTCTGGAGCCTGTGCTCCGCAACAAGAGAGGCCGCGATAGTGAGAGGCCCGTGCACCGCGATGAAGAGTGGCCCCCGCTTTCCGCAACTAAAGAAAGCCCTCGCACAGAAACGAAGACCCAACACAGCCATAAATAAATAAATAAATAAAATTAAATTAAAAAAAAATCATAGGTTGATGCCATAACCCCTAATGTGACTGTATTTGGACTTTGGGTTTTTAGGAGATAATTAAGGTTAAATGCGGTCATAAAGGTGGGGCCTTAATTTGAATCTCTCTCTCTCTCTCTCTCTCCAGTAGCACCCACCCCAGAAAAGGCCATGTGAGCACACGGCAAGAAGGTGGCTATCTGCAAGCCAGGAAGAGAGCTCTCATCAGAAAGCGACCACGCTGTCCCCTTGATCTTGAACTCCTGCCTGCCGAACATCATGTTCAAGTCACTGGTATTTTTTCATGACAGCCCGAGCGGACTAACGCAACTCCCTCCTCAGAGGTCTGAGTTTTCAATCCCACAGGGCCCCTTCTCCCACCCCTTCGTTTAGCTCCTCCAGACTCAGGAGCAGTAGCTGTTTTCACCAGTTGCAAATTTTTGATAATTTATGTTCTACTTTTACCTTTTCAGTTCCTCAATATCTAGTCAATTCTTCATACTAAGGTTTTTTGTTTGGTTGGTTGGTTTTGGCTTTTTTGTTTTGTTTCTGTTAAATAAGTGATGGTGGTTTCTGACTGTTGACTAGACCTTCACTGGTACAATACAAACAGCTCTGGGATACTCCCAGTTGTGGCTACAGACACTTTAACAGAAGTGTCCATTGGTAGCACATTTCCTACCTTTCCTCTACCCCCAACCACTCTACCAAACTCTACCTGCCTCTTCATACGTCTGCTCATTCCTGGTCTCCATTTTCACCTCCCAATGGTCCTGTATCTAGATTCTTCCTCCCTCTTCACCCAGCTGTATGATGTACCTGGGTTTTTGTTCCCTTCTCCATAGAACACAAATTCTCACAGCCTTGCCTTAGAATTGGGCTGCACTGCTTTCCTAAATCTGGGCCCAGCATTCCATGGTTATCTGGATGGGATAAGGACCATAATCTGAAACCAACTCCCTTAATCAAGCTATTATTTTTTCAAAGTTTTAGAACTTTCACTTTTATAGCCTACAAGTTCTCGAAATAGTTCCAGTTTGTTCTCCTGATGGCAGCCAAGGGAATCCCACAGAGTAGGTGGGGCACTTATGTGAGAAAAATAATTACTTTGTTAGTGAGGCAGGCATTTTAGGTTGGGGGCAACCAGAAAAAACTTTGTACTTAGCTGTGCATTTAAAGAATAAATAAATTTCCAAGCAGTACCTCATCTTCACACATTTTCAGGTTGCTTTTGCATACTCAAGATTTGTTCATCCTTTTTTTTTTTTTTTTTTTTTTTTTTTTTTAATTTTTTTTTTATTATTTACTTATTATTTATTTTTGGCTGTGTTGGGTCTTCGTTTCTGTGCGAGGGCTTTCTCCAGTTGCGGCAAGTGGGGGCCACTCCTCATCGCGATGCGCGGGCCTCTCACCATCGTGGCCTCTCCCGCTGCGGAGCACAGGCTCCAGACGCGCAGGCTCAGCAGTTGTGGCTCACGGGCCCAGTCACTCCGCGCCATGTGGGATCTTCCCAGACCAGGGCCCGAACCCGCGTCCCCTGCATTGGCAGGCAGATTCTCAACCACTGCGCCACCAGGGAAGCCCTGTTCATCCTTTTAATGCTATATTTGAGTTGTTTATGTGTTTTCATTTATTGGATGCACTGGAACAATAAAAACTTTTTGGAGAGTTTATCTTTCCTTTCACAGCAGTATTCTTCTTTCTATTATCTCTGTTTCTCTCCTTAAGCTATCTGGTTTAGTTTAATAGACTTTCCTTTACCTATCATCATAAATCCCACAATCACTAAAAAATGCTAGGGAACAAATATGAAGCACTCTCTTAAAGTGCCCCCTTATCAAGTTATCTTGTAGAAGATAATAACATTTTTAGGCCCTATTCATGTCAAGAATCTTGTTTGCCTGAAGAATACTTCTTGTAAACATGTTTTTATAGCCTTAGGCATGGGTGAGGAGGGAGGCTGGAGAACCATTCACTGATATAAATTCCCTTGCTTTCTCTGTGACTGAAGAAAAGGAAAATCCTCACCTATGTTCTCACATGAAAAGCTAAGTTGCAATAAGCAGGCATTTTCAAAATACCTAGGAAGCCTCAGGACAAATAATGATCACATTGATTCAACACAGTGATCACTGCAGCCTCTGCCAGTTTCTGTGTTTCCATGCTCCTCGGGAAACCTGGCATTTACACCCATGGGGGCAGTACTTTTTTAAACCAAAGAACAAAACATACTATCAAATCAGTATAAATTTCCTCATATACACATCTGAGGACAATAGGGAAATAACAATAGACAGGCTGTCCCAGGAAATTGTAGTATGGCTGCCCTATCAACACCAGATGTGCAGAACATACCAGCCAAACCAACAGAGAATTTGTGGAAGCTTTGTCCTGTTTTAAATGCACAAGTGTTGGCACACTTCTTCTGTAAGGGGCTAGAGAGCAAATATCTTAGCCTTTGAGGGCCACATGGTCTCTCTTTCAACTACTGAACTCAGTTGTACCATAAAACCAGTCATAGACAGTGTATAAATGAACCAGCCTGACTGTGGCCGATACTGCCTTTTTTTTTTTTTTTTTTTTTACAAAAGAGGCAGAGGGCCATTTTGGCCCATGGATCATAGTTTGCCAACCCTTGTTCTAGGGTGTCCGGCGATACTCTTTTCTATAAAAAGAAACACATCACCAAAAAAACTCTACTTTCCTAGTATTCCACATAATAACCTACACATTATACCTGTAAAAACATATGCAAAAATGTTGTCCTTTTTCTTTCAGCTTCCTGAAGTGAGGCAATGAATTTTTACTCCCATAGAAAAAAGGCATTTAGTGCCATTCTGTCATTTCCTGTTTGCTAGGGTTGTATATCAAGGCAAGACATTGTAATTATCAGGATCATTTATGAGCAAGGCCTGGGTTCTGACTTAACCTCTTCCAAAAGGATAAGTGTAAGTACATTCCAGGCCATTACAAACCAAATAACCCAGCTAGGACAGGTGAAGGCTAATGCCTTTAATGGTACTCTGGAAAATCAATCAGCCAAGACAAACAGAGAAGGCTGTCAATGATATGTTGACTAACTGGTGGGTGGTGTATTAGAAAGAAAGGAAGTGGGTGAGGGGAATATGGAATGATATATATATGGGGAATGTGGGTGAGAGCAATAGAGGATGAAATTCCTTCCAGACCCTTGAGGCAAATGTTCAAGTTCAGGGTTGAGGTTAATGGGGTTCATGGAAAAGAGGCTTCATCTACTAGAGTCTAATGATCCAGTTCTTATGGGATTCTTCTTCTTCTTCTTCTTTTTTTTTTTTTTTTGATAAATCAACAAAGTTTTAAAAACCCAACCTTAAAAGAATTGTGCTTGAAGTCCTCAGAGTGGGGAAAAAAATATTAATAGCTAATATCTGAGTGTTTACTGTGTTCCAGGTTTATATATTACCATATGTATTTATTATTATTATACCCAATTTATAGGTGAGGAAACAGGCTCAAAATGGTTCAGCAACTGCCCAAAGACACAAATATTAAGAGGCAGGGTCAGGGTTTGTTAGTGGGTCTGACTTGGAAGCCCACATTCTCAATTTTTACATTATACTAAGCTATTTTCTCTCCCCACTTCTTGTTGATAGTTAAATCTTCAGGTCATAAAGGATTTTGAAAGTAATTTTTGAATAGATGGTAACTCTCATGTTTCAAAGACACCCAAGATCAAATTTTCCTCCCACTGAGTGGCTTGAAGTTCTCTTACTGAGAAGATGATGTATTAAATTTGGAAATTTTTATCCTGTGTCAGAAAAAGAAAAGATAGGAAAGAAATGGTAAGAGAAAGAATTTAGTAAGTTTAATATTTAGTTAATTTTTATTAAAATTTTATTTAATTAATATGTTTCTGTGAAGGTTTAGACAAAATATTTTAGGGCCAGCACATTGATGAAATTAAAATAGAAAATGCCAGTTTACATAAGGTGCATGATGTTGGAGAGGAAATTTCACTCAGTCAGATGCAAATAATGAACAATCTAAAAAGTAAATATGTGTGTGTGTGTATATATATGTATTTACGAATTTTTAAAGAGCATTCCCATCATTATACCCAGCTAGTCTCTTGAAGGAGCATTCATCTTCTTAATCAGGCATTATTCCTTCCTTTCTGCTACCTAATGCACCTTGCAAATTTAAGAAATTCTGCCATTAATATGGAGGTTATATCAACTCATTCTTTGAGGTGGTTTTCATCTCTGACAGATATGTCCTGCTTCTTCCTTTTTATCATAGAATTTGACATATTTATGTAACACTAAACCTGAAGCCCACTATTTTTTTCCCTAATTTGGTCTTTATTACTTTATCCTGTGGGTTTGGTCAGTGGACGCTCCCCTTTTCTTTCTGCCCTCCCTCCCTCTCACTACGACATTACAAAGCTTGAGAGCAGGGAGAGGAGAGCCTCAGGAAAATGGTTTCTTACATACTAGTTACAACATGTAGGCTTTGTTCTTTCTTTCTTTCTTTATTTAAATACTTTTTTTGGCTGAAGAAAGTCAAGTAAAGGAAGTCTGAGGAAAAACATCTCCCTCTGGGACCTCAGCCTCAGCTGTTTCTCCTTGTTTTAATGAAATCATTTTTGATTCTGAATTTTGTGCCTCCAGAAAACCTTCCAGAACCAAGCTGATTTTGAAACGTTAGGCATATTCCAGGACCCAAGACCCCAAGGAGTTAAACCGTCCGCCGATTATTCAGACCACCCGCCTCTAGTAGATACATGGTCTGTCCAAACTCCACCAAAATGCAAAAGCCCGCCTCTGACTATCTCTCCAAATAGTGCCCAGGAGGTTTGTTCCTCTTTAGAACTGCTGAGTTAGACAGGAATTTTATTCCTCTGGCCCAGTGTCCCTTGCAGGTGGAGGGAAAGGGAAATTAAGACACAAATTCCATTGCTAGTGAATAAATGTTGGACCTAGGAGACCAGTTTATCTAAAACTGGGGAAGGAAATTTTAGGCTTCACATACATATGCATTGTGCTTCCATTCAAATGTTTCTTCTCCTTTTTTCTCAACACATAGGTTCCTATGAAAAGCATTCCCTTTTCAGTAGCATAATCAAATATGAAATAAGAAACTTCCCATGTTGAAATTACTTTCAGGTCTTCTTTATGGGTCATGCAAGCAAAACACTCATATTACTTTATATTCAAATCCATTTTTTAAATAAAAACTTGATGCCCCATCTTATTCACTAAATGACTTTTGGCTGTGTCCAAAAGAGCAGATCCACTCTTAAACGTTGGCACTACTGGTGGCATTTAAAAGAATGAAGACTGTGAAACTGTGGTAGGCGGAATTCTAAGAATGGCCCCTAAAGACCCTCACCTTTGTATAATTCCCTCCCCTGTGAATATGATGGGATATCACTCCTGTGATTACGTCACATTGCATGGCAAAAGGGCTTTTGCAGTTGTAATTGTGTAACCTTAAAATAAAGGTCACTTGGTGGACTAGGTCTAATTACATGATGCCTTTAAAGGCAGAGAATTTTCTCTGGCTGGTGGCAGAAGAGGAAGTTAGAGAGGTTCCCAGCATAAGAGCGACTGGATGTACCATCGCCCATGTGGAAATGGAGGGGCCACGTGATGAGGAATGGGTGCAGCCTCTAGAATATGAGAGTGGCCCCCAGCTGGCAGCCAGCAATGAACTAGATTCTCCAACAGCCCAAATGGCTTAGGAGCCGATTCTTCCCCCACAGCCTCCAGATAAGAACCCAGCCAACCCACAGGACTTCTAACCTACAAAACAGTGAGCTAATAAACTGGTGTTGCTTTTAGGTCACTAAGTTTGCGGTAATTTATTTTGCAACAGGAGAAAACTGACATAGAAGGAGAGGAAGGGGATCTTGAAGGGGATGAAGAGCCCCAAAGGCATTCAGAGTCATAATGGAATCCCTGGAACAAGCATCCTCCTTACAAGGAGGGGAGACGCCTATAGCTGGGAATAATGTTTGGGCAGATGTATAAGTTCTGAGGTAATTCTTAATACGTTATTTTATAGCCATGTTCCTCTGCTGTTTTGGAATCTGCTCCTCGGAATCCACTCCTCCTCTCCAAACCCACCCCAGGAGCAGGACAAGGAGACTGGCGAGCCTCCCAGACCAAACCAGCATCACACAGTGGCAGCACATTGGGTGCATTTGTCCCTTCCTGTCCCATGAGTGTCCCTCCACCTTTCAGGAAGTGAGGGCTGTGAGACTGCACTCTCTTGGACACCTGCTCTTGCCACACCATTAGTCAGTGCTGACTGGCTCCCTCAGCCCCATTAAACATGCTGCCCAACCACCTGGTAGTCAATGGACCCATTTTTCTCCTCTGCCCAAAGAGGAGGAAAGCAGGGTGGTACAGAGAGGTCCTTACTAGACAACTGGCAGGTACTCCCAGGGGACGCTGAGATTTATGACCAGGGTTCCAAACAGAAAAACAGCAGAAGTAGCCAAAAAGTAGGAGTTAGCAAAATAAACAACTACAGGAGATGTTGGGAGAAAAGTAAATATATAGACTGGTCCAACTTCATTTTGTTGGGAAGAATCATACTGGCTTGGGACTTCCCTGGTGGTCCAGGGGTAAAGAATCCGCCTTACAATGCAGGGGACTCTGGTTTGATCCCTGGTCAGGGAACTAAGATCCCACATGCCGTGGGGCAACTAAGCCCGTGTGCCACAACTACTGAGCTCGTGTGCCTCAACTAGAGACCCTGCGTGCTGCAAACTACAGAGTCCATGCGCCACAACTAGAGAGAGAAAACCCACACTCCACAATTGGAGAGAAGCCCGCGTCCCGCAATGAAAGGTCCCACATGTCGCGGCTAAGACCCGACACAGCCAAAAGTAAAAAAATAAAATAAAAATAAATAAATAAAAAGAGTCATACTGGCTTGAGTCATTCTAAGAAATTAGATACACACCTATTGGACCTGGCACTTTGATCCCATTTATCACTTTGAAATCTCATCCATTTGGATGTCAGTCTTTTCAGTCTGTGTTGATTTCTTTGCAGTGCTGTCGCTGTCTCCTTTTTTTTTTTTTTAACATCTTTATTGGAGTATAATTGTTTTACAATGGTGTGTTAGTTTCTGCTTTATAACAAAGTAAATCAGTTATACATATACATATATCCCCATATCTCCTCCCTCTTGCGTCTCCCTCCCACCCTCCCCATCCCACCCCTCTAGGTGGTCACAAAGCACTGAGCTGATCTCCCTGTGCTATGCGGCAGCTTCCCACTAGCTATCTATTTTACATTTGGTAGTGTATATATGTCCATACCACTCTCTCACTTTGTCCCAGCTTACCCTTCCCCCTCCCCGTATCCTCAAGTCCATTCTCTAGTAGGTCTGCATCTTTATTCCCGTATTTGCCCCTAGGTTCTTCATGACCATTTCTTTTTTTTTTTTTTTTTTGATTCCATATATATGTGTTAGCATACGGTATTTGTTTTTTTCTTTCTGACTTAACTTCACTCTGTATGACAGACTCTAGGTCCATCCACCTCACTACAAATAACTCAATTTTGTTTCTTTTTATGGCTGAGTAATATTCCACTGTATATATGTGCCACATCTTCTTTATCCATTCGTCTGTCAATGGACACTTAGGTTGCTTCCATGTCCTGGCTATTGTAAATAGAGCTGCAATGAACATTGTGGTACTTGACTCTTTTTGAATTATGGTTTTCTCAGGGTATATGCCCAGTAGTGGGATTCCTGGACCGTATGGTAGTTCTATTTTTAGTTTTTTAAGGAACCTCCATACTGTTCTCCATAGTGGCTGTATCAATTTACATTCCCACCAACAGTGCAAGAGGGTTCCCTTTTCTCCACATCCTCTCCAGCATTTATTGTTTCTAGATTTTTTGATGATGGCCATTCTGACTGGTGTGAGATGATATCTCATTGTAGTTTTGATTTGCATTTCTCTAATGATTAATGATGCTGAGCATTCTTTCATGTGTTTGTTGGCAATCTTGTATATCTTCTTTGGAGAAATGTCTATTTACAGCTTCTGCCCATATTTGGATTGGGTTTTTCGTTTTTTTGATATTGAGCTGCATGAGCTGCTTGTAAATTTTGGAGATTAATCCTTTGTCAGTTGCTTCATTTGCAAATAATTTCTCCCATTCTGAGGGTGGTCTTTTCGTCTTGTTTATGGTTTCCTTTGCTGTGCAAAAGCTTTTAAGTTTCATTAGGTCCCATTTCTTTATTTTTGTTTTTATTTCCATTACCCTAGGAGGTGGATCAAAGGAGATCTTGCTGTGATTTATGTCATGGAGTGTTCTGCCTATGTTTTCCTCTAAGAGTTTAATAGTGTCTGGCCTTACATTTAGGTCTTTAATCAATTTTGAGTTTATTCTTCTATCTGGTGTAAGGGGGTGTTCTAATTTCATTCATTACATGTAGCTGCCTAGTTTTCCCAGCACCACTTATTGAAGAGACTGTCTTTTCTCCACTGTATATTCTTGCCACCTTTATCAAAGATAAGGAGACCATATGTGCGTGGGTTTATCTCTGGGCTTTCTATCCTGTTCCATTGATCTATATTTCTGTTTTTGTGCCAGTACCATAGTGTCTTGATTACTGTAGCTTTGTATTATAGTCTGAAGTCAGGGAGCCTGATTCCTCCAGCTCCGTTTTTCTTTCTCAAGATTGCTTTGGCTATTCGGGGTCTTTTGTGTTTCCATACAAATTGTGAAATTTTTTCTTCTAGTTCTGTGAAAAATGCAAGTGGTAGTTTGATAGGGATTGCATTGACTCTGTAGATTGCTTTGGGTAGTATAGTCATTTTCACAATGTTGATTCGTCCAATCAAAGAACATGGTATATCTCTCCATCTATTTGTACCATCTTTAATTTCTTTCAGCAGTGTCTTATAATTTTCAGCATACAGGTGTTTTGTCTCCTTAGGTAGGTTTATTCCTAGATATTTTATTCTTTTTGTTGCAATGGTAAATGGGAGTGTTTTCTTAATTTCACTTTCAGATTTTTCATCATTAGTGTATAGGGATGCTAGAGATTTCTGTGCATTAACTTTGTGTCCTGCTACTTTACCAAATTCGTTGATTAGCTCTAGTAGTTTTCTGGTAGCATCTTTAGGATTCTCTCTGTATAGTATCATGTCATCTGCAAACAGTGACAGCTTTACTTCTTCTTTTCCAATTTGGATTCCTTTTTTTTTCTTTTTCTTCTCTGATTCCTGTGGCTAAAACTTCCAAAACTTTGTTGAGTAATAGTGGTGAGAGTGAGCAACCTTGTCTTGTTCCTGATCTTAGTGGAAATGGTTTCAATTTTTCACCATTGAGGACGATGTTGGCTGTGGGTTTGTCATATATGGCCTTTATTATGTTGAGGTAAGTTCCCTCTATGCCTACTTTCTGGAGGGTTTTTATCATAAATGGGTGTTGAATTTTGTCGAAAGCTTTCTCTGCATCTATTGAGATGATCATACGGTTTTTCTCCTTCAGTTTGTTAATATGCTGTATCACATTGATTGATTTGCATATATTGAAGCATCCTTGCATTCCTGGGATAAACCCCACTTGATCATGGTGTATGATCCTTTTAATGTGCTGCTGGATTCTGTTTACTAGTATTTTGTTGAGGATTTTTGCATCTATGGTCATCAGTGATATTGGCCTGTAGTTTTCTTTCTTTGTGACATCTTTGTCTGGTTTTGGTATCAGGGTGATGGTGGCCTCGTAGAATGAGTTTGGGAGTGTTCCTGCCTCTGCTATATTTTGGAAGAGTTTGAGAAGGATAGGTGTTAGCTCTTCTCTAAATGTTTGATAGAATTTGCCTGTGAGGCCATCTGGTCCTGGGCTTTTGTTTGTTGGAAGATTTTTAATCACAGTTTCAATTTCAGAGCTTATGATTGGTCTGTTCATATTTTCTATTTCTTCCTGGTTCAGTCCTAGAAGGTTGTGGATTTTTAAGAATTTGTCCATTTCTTCCATGTTGTCCATTTTATTGGCATATAGTTGCTTGTAGTAATCTCTCATGATCCTTTGTATTTCTGCAGTGTCAGTTGTTACTTCTCCTTTTTCATTTCTAATTCTATTGATTTGAGTCTTCTCCCTTTTTTTCTTGATGAGTCTGGCTAATGGTTTATCAATTTTGTTTATCTTCTCAAAGAACCAGCTTTTACTTTTATTGATGTTTGCCATTGCTTCCTTCATTTCTTTTTCATTTATTTCTGATCTGATCTTTATGATTTCTTTCCTTCTGCTAACTTTGGGGTTTTTTGTTCTTCTTTCTCTAATTGCTTTAGGTGTAATGTTAGGTTGTTTATTTGAGATGTTTCTTGTTTCTTGAGGTAGGATTGTATTTCTAAAAACTTCCCTCTTAGAAGTGCTTTTGCTGCATCCCATAGGTATTGGGTCATCGTGTTTTCATTGTCATTTGTTTCTAGGTATTTTTTGATTTCCTCTTTGATTTCTTTGGTGATCTCTTGGTTATTAAGTAGTGCATTGTTTAGCCTCCGTGTGTTTGTATTTTTTACAGATTTTTTTCCTATAATTGATATCTAGTCTCATAGCGTTGTGGTTGGAAAAGATACTTGATATGATTTAAATTTTCTTAAATTTACCAAGACTTGATTTGTGACCCAAGATATCATCTGTCCTTCTCCTAACTTCTTGAAACTTCTCTCTTAGCTTTCCTGATACCAGCCTCTCCTGCTTTTCCTACTATATCTCTGGTTTCTTCTTCTCCTTCTCTCTTTAAATCATGTGCCTCCACTCACCCTTAAAATTGGTGTGTCCCAATGACCCATCCTTGACCAGCTTCTCACTCTCTCCATTCATCCTAGGTTATTTCATTCTCTCCTATGGCTTGGTTTCAACACCCACATAAGCTGATGATTTCTAAATGTCTATCTCTAATCCATTCCTATGTCTTGAGCTCTAGAGACATAGGATGTACATACAACTATCTCCTGGACACTGCAATTTGGATGTTCCATTGGTACCTCTAACTCAACATGCCTGTTCCCCAAATCATGTTCTTCCTCCTTGATCACTTATCTGGTTTAATAATAACGTCATGCACCAAATGTTAACTATAAATCTACCTATTGTAGATATCAAATTCTCATTCTCATGCCCTGAGACCCAAGTTACTTAGGTTAATAATAAATAGTTAACATTTAATGAGGAACAGTCAACCAAGTAGTCCTTAGCTTTAAGCAAAAGAAAATAAAGATAGCGAGAAAAGGAAAGACCAGTTTCAGGACATCATTAGTTGGTAGGGATGTAAGTGAACAGTGTTTCCTTGATCAAGTCTGTATCAAGTCTGTTTCCTTGATCAAGCCTGTATATAGAAACAGAGCTTTAATGGGAAAACCTGCTTTAGATGAGGCATAGTGTGGCATTGACAGGATAATCCTCTTCTAAAAATTATCTCAACCTAGTCATAGGAGCTCATGCTTCTCCCTTAACTACAAAAGCTTAGTCCTTTGATGATTCAAAGCCAGGATCCTGACAGTTTTCTTACTTGAATGAGTAACTCCCCAATAGCTTTAGCTTCCTAGTGAGGTGCTAGCGTTTTCTGGAACAAACAGCCCGTAGAGAGTGCTTCCTCCACTGCTTCAGATCCACTTGTGCTTATTTCTATCTTTCACACAAGCCAGGAAGATAATTTACACATACCTCTTGTTACTATTCCATTTAATTACAATATAATCCTACATATGCAAACGTGAAAACAGCAATCATGTTTTATTCCAAGTTCTAATTGCATGTAGCAATCATGTGCTTTCACTAAATTATTTCCATCAAGCATACATAGTGCCATTATTTCCAGCATGCCAAAAGACCCACCTGCAGCCTCCCACTCCCATCAGAAAAGCCAATTCAGGTTTCATACACTTGCTTTGCAGTTTCATACAGTGGTCCTCCCCCATAAACACACACACACACACACACACACACACAGACATACACATACACAGACACACACACTTCTACATCCCAAATCTGTGTCAGTTCAGCTCCTCTGTTGTGCTTTCCTTACCCACCAGCATCACAGATTTTGAGATGCTAAGTGTGCTTCCACCTCTCCCCTTCTTTCATTTGTGCATGGGGACATTCTCAGTTGGTCATTCTCCTTAACTACTTCCTGTTCCTCTGACTCTAACATGGTCAATTTCTGTTCCTCATCGGTACAGCCTTTATTCATCTCTTTTCGTCTTCAGTTAATACCTTAAACTAGTCTTATCAGCATCAACCAACAGTTAATCTTTCTTACTTTTTAAACAACAACAAAAATACAGAATAAAAACGGGAAAAAGAATGTTCATTTCCCTGTGCTCATGCTGAAATTCATTTCTCACTCTAGGAATTGTGCATTCTTTGCCTTATTCCCTCTGAGCTTCCTTTCTACATCACATCATTGGAAACAAGCCTAGAAGTTAGTTAAGTCATGTATATAAAAATGAAAACTAGAGAAAGAAAACACGGGCTAGTGAGCTGGTGAATTACTAAGGGCTGGTGACAGCAAACGTTTGAATTTTTGCTTCTGATCTTCAAAGTTTTGTGCTATTGGGGACATTCCAAGCTAGGCCTCAAGCCATTACCAGAACAGTCATTTCAATAGGTTTTTCTTTTACTTTTTTCCAAAGATGTTATCAATCAAGCTTTCCCAAAGGCTCACGGGCTATTCGCAAAGCCAAAGGGAGCCTCAGTGTCTCAGATGCAGGATTACCATCTGCTGCAGGAAGCGGGAACAAAACCAAGAGCATTCGGCCTTGCACTGGGTCTCTGTGCTTGAGAAAAAGCCTGAGTGAGCTCTGAGGACTTGAAAACAACCAGCATGACTTCATTTAAAAAAGAAATCCTGGAGCGTTCCAGAAACACAAAGACAAGCTCAGTACTGTGCAGCCAGAGGAGGCCACTCCTCTGGGACTAGTTCGTGGAACTGAGAGAAATGACTTTTGAGAAGTGGCTGTCTGAGTGAGAACAGTCAGGGACTTTCTTTTTTTTTTTTTAGAGCTGAGCTGCATGTTCACTAGTCTTGAATGCAAAGGTTGCATTTCATGTAAAATGCAAAGGTTGCATTTCATTTCATATAAAATGCAAAGGTTGCATTTCATATAAAATGAAACAGAAAAAAATAAGCATGTTTTCCAACTGTCTCCGTGTGACCAGCTGCCAATCTGCCTAGCCTGGGTGATGATTCTTGCCCTAAAGTTAGCAGAGAGATGGACTGTGTGTTTGTTGCAGTTTTATTGGTGTTGCATTTTAGCCATTTTAGTTGTAAAAGGCTTTGAAGTTTAACAGCAAGGGCAACAAATTGTGGTCAGAGTTTGGGGTTATAAACTCACTTCTACTATTCAACAGATGCACAAAGGCACACAGTCTCTCTTAGCCTCAGTTTCCTGATTTATAAAGTAAAAAATAACGATTCTGCTTCAAGGCCGATTCCTTACTGTTACTGAAGCCCTGGTTTAAATGTCACCTCCTCAGAGAGATATCCCATCGCAAGTGTCTCCTCCAACCACATAACCACTTTCTGTCGCATCACCTGGCTCCAATTCCTTCCCCAAACTCTGCTTTTTGTTTGTTGCCTGTCTCCTCCAAATAGAATATAAGGACTCTGAGAGTAAGGACATTTGTCTTTGTTGATTCATTCAACAAGTATTGCTTAGTGGCTTCTGGGTGCCAGATACTGTTCACTGGGCTGGGGATGCATCAGTCAAGTAAGGAGAGAAAGAGCCCATTTTCTGACAGAGAAGTCAGGCCTTGACAAATAAGTAAAAACATGCATTGTGTTCAGTGGTAACAGAGGCTTTGAAGAAGGATAAAGTAGGGTAAAGGAATAAAATGTATCATTAGGGTGGTGCAGTTTATATAGAGTCATCAGAGAAGGCCCCTCTCAGTAGATCACATTTTAAGAGAGACTTGGAGGAACTAAATGAGCAAGACCTGCAGATATCTGGTGTATTCCAGAAAGTGGAGTTCTTAGAGCAGAGGCCCCGCTTGGTTCCAAGAACAGCAAGGGCTGTGTGCCAGGAGCATTAAGCAAGGGGCACAGAGGGAGGAGATGGAAAGGGAGCCCAGCTCATGGCAGAACATGCCATTCATGGTAAGGACTTTTGATTTTATTTTAAGTGAGATGCAAAATGGGCTGGTTTTGCGTGAAGGAGTGACTTTGGTTTTCTGAGGCTCCCTATGCAGCTGCTTGGAGAGCAGATTGAAGAAGGGTTTGACTGGGAGCAATGTGAATGTGGAGGTTCTAGCAATGATCCAAAGAAGAAATAAAGGTGCCTTGAATGGGTGGTACCAATGGGTGGTAAATGGTGGTAGTGAGAAGGGCTTCAATTCCAGATATATATTTTAAGGTAGAGGTCACAGGATTTCCTGACAAATTAAATATGGAGATGGCAGGGATGGAGGAGAAGAGAGAGAAATCAAGCATGTCTCCCAGGTTTCGACCTAAACAACTGGAAATGAGATGGGGAGCTTACTGGAGGAGAAGGTTAACATGAGAAGGAGGGAGGCGAGGCTGAGGAGTTTGGCTTTAGGCATACTAATTAATTTTGAGATACCTGTTAGTGATCCAAGAGGAAATGTTGAATAAGTTAGATATACTGACTCCAAAGTTCAAGGGAAGGTATAGAGGTTGGAGATATAAATTTGGGCAACATCAACAAACAGATAAAATTTAAAACCATCTCTTTCACCATTGTATCTTTGGTGCCCAACACGATATGGACACTCAATAAGTATTTGTTGACTGAATGAATGAATGGTATGAGGATCAAACAAGATAATGGGTATGAAAGTGCTTTTCAAACTATAAATCCCTCTGCAAAGAAAAGGTCCTATGCAATATTATAGTACAATTATCTTACAAACAGAAAACCTTTGAATGAGCAATAAAGACTTAGCGAAATTACAACTAGAAATCTTGCCTCTAACAGAAACAAACTCCAGATGGCTTCTTTCCTCCTCCCCGTTTTGATATTTAAAGTTGATACTGTCTCATACTGTAATTAAGGGCAGTAAAGAACCATAAAAAACTGAATGCTAGTGAAATATAGCAATATTTTTTCCAAATAATGGCTCTTCAAATTGTCAAAAAGATTTTCACAATTTTTCAAGCTGTTTCAGAAGGATTACGTTTCAAAATGTAACTCTAAAACTATGTGAGTTTTATATGGACTTTCCCGCACCAGATCACTCCGTAACTCTAAATTCAATTGTCGTTATTTTTACACTAAATAAAAATAGGCTTGACTTCCTTACATCACAGCCTGATATTTTCATTTTTTAAAAAAGTTGCTAAATGAATCTTATTGGGCAAAATATTGCTTTGGGGCTTAAGCAACCACCCTAACAAAATTCTCTGCACTTTTTAAAAAACACATGATAGAAGTTAAAAGTTGTAAGTTATATTTCCTCTATTGCTTATGGAAATATAACAAGGTTAAGGGTTTTCTGTCTATAAAAGCTGAGTGTTGTGATATGAAGACAAAGTTTTTCCTGGAGCAAGAGAGAGGACAGGTAGGTAGATGAATGGATATGTGGATGGGTGAACTTATTTACAAATGAACTTATTTACTTATTTACAAAACAAAAATAGAGTCACAGATGTAGAAAACAAACTTTCGGTTACGGGGGCGGGGAGGGATAAGTTGGGAGATTGGGATTGACATATACATACTACTATATATAAAATAGATAACTAATAAGAACCTACTGCATAGCACAGGGAACTCTACTCAATGCTCTGTAATAACCTATATGAGAAAAGAATCTAAAAAAGAGTGGATATATGTATATGTATAACTGGTTCACTTTGCTGTACAGCAGAAACCAACACAACATTGTAAATCAACTCTACTCCAATACAAATTAATTTTAAAAAATAAAAAAATGAAAGTTGCAAGTTATATTTCCTCTATTGCTTATGGAAATACAACAAGGTTAAGGGTTTTCTACCTATGAAAGCTGAGTGCTGTGATATGAAGACTTAAAGTTTTTCTTGGAGCAAGAGAGAATAGGTAGGTAGAGAAATGGATGAATGGATGGGTGGTTGGATGGGTATTGGATGGAGAGAAGTGAGGGTTGGGAGAAACGGAGGCAGGCAGACACGAAAGAGTGAAGAGGAAAATGAGATATTCTGACTTTTGACAAGGGGCCAAAATAATTCAATAGGATAAAGATAGCCTTTTTAACAACTGACTGGTACAACTGATATCCCTATTGGAAAAACTAAATGTTAATGCTTACCTCACATGATACACAAAAATTAACTTGAAATGGATCATAGATGTAAGTGTACTAACTAAATCTATAAACTGTCTAGAAGAAAACATAGGAAAAAACTTTGATTTAGGCAAAGAGCTTTTAGGACACAAATAGCATGAACCATAAAAAGAAAAAAATTATATATTAAATTTCATCAAATTTAAAATATTTTTCTCTTTGAAAATCACTAGTAAGAAACTGAAAAGTCACACTGAAGACTCGGAGAAAATATTTGCAAAACATATACCTGATAAAAGGTCTTCTGTTTAGAATACATAAAGAAATCTTACAACTCAAGAATTTTAAAAATAAGCAAAAGATTTGAACACACATTTCAGCAAAGATAATATAAGAATGACCCCCCCCCAAAAAAAGTATATGAGAAGATGTTCAACATCATTAATCATCAAGCAAACGCAAATTAAAACCATAATGAAATTCTACTACATGCCCAATAAAATAGCTCAACGTTTTAAAAACCTGACAGTGACCTCTACTCTCTAGCTATGAGGAAGTAATAGGGACCAAACTGGAAACCAAATATCCATCAACTAGTGAATGGATAAACTGTGGCATGTTCATACACATATACCTACGTATTACTCAGCTGTAACAACTGACAGACGCCAGAACGCAGATGAATCCTGAAAGCATTATGCTAAGTGAGAGAAGCCAAACACGAAAACTCTTTTTTGCTTAATTCCACTTATACGATATTACTTATTTTTAAGGCAAAACTGTAGTGACGTAAACAGGGCAATAGTTATCAGGAGTGGAGGGTATAGGAGGGAATTGATTGCAAAAGGGCAAGAGAGAAAATTTGGGGTGATAGAAATGTTCTATATCCTCAATGTGATGATGTTGTCTGTATATATTTGTCAAAACTCATAGAATTATACACTTAAAATTGGCAAATTTTATTGTATGTTAATTATATCTCTATAAAACTGATGGGATTAAATATATTCATTTGATGCGGTTTAAAAATATTAGGCCTCAACAAGAAAGATTTAGTAAATTAGAAGGCAAATCAATAGAATTTATCTGAAGCACAAAGAGAATAAGGTTTTAAGAAATGAATAGAACCTCAATGACTTATGTGCCAATATCAAGCTATTTGACACAGATGTACTTAAAGCCTCAGAAGGAAAGAGTGAATACAGCAGATAAAAATATTTGAACAAATATTGGTCAAAAATATTCCAAATAGAATTAAAAACATTAATCAACAGATCTAATCAGCTTAGTGAACCTCAAACAGATAAATACAAAGAAAACCAAAACAAGGCACACATAATCAAACCGCTGAAGCCCAAAGAAAACAGCAGCCAGAGAAAAAAGGCGTATTTTATACAGAGGAACAATATTAAGAATCAGAGACACAACATAGGTCCCAAAAATAAAACTTTCAAGTGCTAAAAACAAACAACAAAAATCCTGTCAAGCTAGATTTATTTATCCAATGGAAATATTCTTCAGAAATGAAGGCAAAATGAAGACATTTCCAGATAAATGAAAGCTGAGAGAATATGCTGAGCCAACCCACACTATAAGGAATGCTAAAAAAAGTTATTCTGAGTGAACAGAAATCACACCACCCTTATAGGAAGGCATATAACACACCAAAGACAGTAAATATGTGACTAGGTATAAAGACCATTTTCTTTAAAAGATAATTGTGTAAAGCAAAATAACAACAATGTAACACATGTAGAAGTTAAATATACAAAATCAATAGTACAAAGATGTTAGGGAAGGTAAATAGAATAGGTGAATATTGTAATTGCTAGAGCAACCACTAAAAAACTAAGAATACAAAAGTTGTAGTTAAAAATCCAATAAAGGAGATACAATGCAATACTGAGTAATACTTTATTAATCCAAAATAAGGCTGGAAAGAAAGAATAAAGAATAGAGCAGATAAAAACCAAATAGATTTATACCCAACTGTATCAATGATTATATTAGATGTAAATAGACTAAACACTCCCAATTAAAAACAGAGCTTATCTTACTGGATAAAAGACCCCCAAATACATGCTGTTTATAAATAATGCACTTTAAATATAAAGACAAAGAAAAACCCCAGAACACACAAATTTTGGATATCAGGATGATAAAAGCGACATCTCTACAAATCCTGCTGATATTAAAAGGACTATGTTGGGACGTTCATATTGAAACCTTACAATCTAACATCATGTCCCACCTGGCTAAATGTTCATTCAGAATAATGACCAATAGTTACCATAAACTGTGGTTTGTGCTAAACAGTACAAGTGCATGCTTTTGGTCCTCCCACAACCCTGTAGTGTAGATATATTTTTGTTCGTATTTTGTAGATGAGGAAATCAAGGCTTACAGAGAGTAATTGACTTGGCCAAGGTCACACGGCTTGTTAGTAGCAGAACCACTTACTTACTGGATTCACATCTTGGGAATATTCCTAGTCTCATAACTGTCTCATTAGAATGAATCTAAATGAATATATTATATTTTAAAGGAAGAACAGTGTTTTTTTTTCCTTCCTGAAACAATTTTATAGCCTGAAGGTCACGAAGGAAGAATGGAAAACCTACTCACTGAATCGCTGCCACTGTTGCCATGGAAACCTGAGAAGAGATTACATACACATCAGTTTTACAACTCCATCTTTTAATAGGTGCAGAATGTAACCACAGGCTGATGATTCCTCATGGAAAACTCCCTGAAAAATTCATTTAATCAAAAACCTCCAGCTTTTTTTCTAATACAAAAGTCCCAATTCACACAGTAAGCTGAACTTTGCCAGATGAGGTGGATAATGATTCTCTTTTTCTGAACTGCTGCCCATCTTCTGCCTGTTGAGAAGTGAACCAAGACAAAAAATATTTTAAAAATACTGAAAAGCAAGAACAAGAGACTACAATGCATAGGATGCGTCTGTCTTAAGAGCCAGATCAAGAGGTGCTGAGAGGGAGATGTGGGCAGTGATTTGAAGGAGTGGTAAATATCACTGAGATAAATAGGCAAACACATTAGTCTCTCCCTGACGGTGGACGCAGCATCCTTCACCGGAAGCAAAATAAAGCACTCTTCGGCAGCACAGACCTACCCCTGTTGAGTATTTCTGTGATGCTGAGGTATAGACACTGTCAACTAAAAGTCAGCTGTTGCAGTAAGATGAAATTCTGAAATTGCATAAGACGTCAAGTCTGTTTTAAAGAGTGATGTCCTTGCTTATCTAAATTTAGGCCCTTTAATATGCCTCTCTGCAAACTGATCTAAAAAGTCACAAAAGAAAACCAAAGCAAGAACAGTAGGTACAGAAAAGTAAGACATGATTTACCTCTTTTTTTTTTTTTTTTTTTCATGATATCTGACTCAGGCTCAGCCAGTAGAAATGATTTAGTAAATACCTTATTTAGGATTTGGTTTGGTTGCAAATGGCAGAAACCCCAAAGTAACAATGGCTTGAAAACATAGAATTTTATTTCTCTCTCATTTAAAAGTCTTCAGAGATCATCTAGGGCTGCTACAGCAGCTCCACAATCATCAGAGACCCAGGTTCCCTGCAGTTTGTCCTCCCACCATACTCAGCATGTGACTTCCAACTCATGCTCCAAGATAGCTGTTCCTACTGCAGCCCACATATTCACAACAGAGCCCGCAGAAAGGAGAAAAGAATGAAGAGGGGAATTCCCTTCCCCTTTAAGGACACTGCTCTCTAGTTTCATACACTTCCTATTTACGTTCCATTGACCATGTCCCACGTGACTTGGTCTACCCCTGTGTGCCACAGACAAGCAGGACCTCACAAACCACCAAAGACGAAGGGGACAGTTGTTCTCTGCATAGGCCAGGGAACCACAGGAGTCAGGTTTGATTGATTCATTCATTTGTTCATATATTCATTCAAGACACAATTGTCAGTCATATGGTCTGTGTCAGGCTTTGTGTTAGATTCTAGACATAGGAAAGACAATATGACACATAAGTAAATAAATCATTTCAACACAATGTGTCAGAAATCTCATAGACGTAAAAAGTAGCAAACTTCATTGCATTCCAAGGAGAGTTTTTTTAATTTTATTTTATTTCATTTTTTATAGTTATCTATTTTTTACATATTAGTGTGTATATGTCAATCCCAACCTCCCAATTCAGGCCACCACTACTCCCCCACCCCCCATTTCCCCGCCTTGGTGTCCATACATTTGTTCTCTACATCTGTGTCTCTATTTCTGCCCTGGAAACTGGTTCATCTGTACCATTTTTCTAGATTCCACATATATGCATTAATATATGATATTTGTTTTTCTCTTTCTGACTTACTTCACTTGTATGACAGTCTCTAGATCCACCCACGTCTCTACAAATGACCCAATTTCATTCCTTTTTATGGCTGAGTAATATTCCACTGTATATATGTACCGCATCTTCTTTATTCATTCGTCTGTCGATGGGCATTTAGATTGCTTCCATGACCTGGCTATTGTAAATAGTGCTGCCATGAACATTGGGGTGCATGTGTCTTTTTCAATTATGGTTTTCTCTGAGTATACACCCAGTAGTGGGATTGCTGGGTTGTATGGTAGTTCTATTTTTTGTTCTTTAAGGAACCTCCATACTGTCCTCCATAGTGGCTGTATCAGTTTACATTCCCACCAACAGTGCGAGACGGTTCCGTTTTCTCCACAGCCTCTCCAGCATTTGTTGTTTGTAGATTTTCTGATGATGCCCATTATGACCAGTGTGAGGTGATACCTCATTGTAGTTTTGATTTGCATTTCTTTAATAATTAGTGATGTTGAGCAGCTTCTCATGTGCCTCTTGCCCATCTGTATGTCTTCTTTGGAGAAATGTCTATTTAGGTGTTCTGCCCGTTTTTTGATTACTTTGTTTGTTTTTTTAATATTGAGCTGCATGAGCTGTTTATATATTTTGGAGATTAATCTTTGTCCGTTGATTCGTTTGTAAATATTTTCTCCCATTCTGAGTGCTGTCTTTTCATCTTGTTTATAGTTTCCTTTGCTGTGCAAAAGCTTTTAAGTTTCATTAGGCCCATTTGTTTATTTTTGTTTGTATTTCCATTACTCTAGGAGGTGGGTCAAAAAAGATCTTGCTGTGATTTATGTCAAAGAGTGTTCTTCTTATTTTTTCCTCTAAAAGTTTTATAGTGTCCGTTCTTACATTTAGATCTTTCTGCTGTTTTCCGATGGAATGTCCTATAAATATCAATTAAATCTATCTGGTCTATTATGTCATTTAAAGCTTGTGTTTCCTTATTAATTTTCTTTTGGGTGATCTGTCCATTGGTGTAAGTGAGGTGTTAAAGTCCCCCACTATTATTGTGTTACTGTCGATTTCCTGTTTTATAGCTGTTAGCATTTGCTTTAGGTACTGAGGTGCTCCTATGTTGGGTGCATATATATTTATAATTGTTATATCTTCTTCTTGGCTTGATCCCTTGATCATTATGTAGTGTCCTTCCTTGTCTCTTGTAACATTTTTTATTTTAAAGTCTATTTTATCTGAGTATTGCTACTCCAGCTTTCTTTTGATTTCCATTTTCATGGAATATCTTTTCCCATCCCCTCACTTTCAGTCTGTATGTGTCCTTAGGTCTGAAGTGGGTCTCTTGTAGACAGCATATACACGGTCTTGTTTTTGTATCCATTCAGCGAGCTTGTGTCTTTTGGTTGGAGCATTTAATCCATTCACATTTAAGGTAATTATCGATATGTATGTTCCTATTACCATTTTCTTAATTGTTTTGGGTTTGTTTTTGCAGGTCCTTTTCTTCTCTTGCATTTCCCAATTAGAGAAGTTCTTTTAGAATTTGTTGTAGAGCTGGTTTGGTGGTGCTGAATTCTCTTAGCTTTGGCTTGTCTGTAAAGCTTTTGATTTCTCCATCTAATCTGAATGAGATCCTTGCCAGGTAGAGTAATCTTGGTTGTAGGTTCTTCCCTTTCATCACTTTAAATATATCATGCCACTCCCTTCTGGCTTGTAGAGTTTCTGCTGAGAAATCAGCTGTTAACCTTATAGGAGTTCCCTTGTATGTTATTTGTCGTTTTTCCCTTGTTGCTTTTAATAATTTTTCTTTGTCTTTAATTTTTGTCAATTTGATTACTATGTGTCTCGGCGTGTTTCTCCTTGGATTTATCCTGCCTGGGACTCTCTGTACTTCCTGGACTTAGGTGGCTATTTCCTTTCCCATGTTAGGGAAGTTTTCGACTACAATCTCTTCAAATATTTTCTCAGGCCCTTTCTCTCCCAAGGAGAGTTTTTAAGAAAAGTTTCACAGAGCAAATACCATGTAAGGTTAGTCTTCAAAAACATATGACTTTGCCAACTATACTGGTGGAAAAGATTGGGGAGGGGGCTAGGAAGGCAGGCGTCGTTAGAGAGTGTTGTAAAGTAGAAGAGGCATTCCAGGCAAGAGGAACACATGTAAATGTGACAAAATATGGGAAAGTATGGCTTGCTAGGGAGCTCTGTGCAGTTCCACAGGACTTGGAATGGGGATGGGGAGTAGGAAGGGAGCCAGGGAGGAGTGGTAGATGACACTGAAATGTAGACAGGTTGGAGACCTTGCACATCATTCTGTTCTCAGTAGGAAGCCATGGGAGAGGTCTAGGAATGGGAGGATCACAGTGAGTTTGTGTTTTGAACGATTAGTCTGGAGGGTGTGTGGAAATGTGGAAGACGAATGAACATAACTGAAAGCAGGAAAACTGTTCATTTATCAAGCATTTGCTGAGCATCAAGTCTGCGCCAGACCCTATGGCAAATGCTAAGGATACCACATGGAGTGCATCAGAAACAGGAATCTTCAAGGATCCACAGCAGAGGGAGAGACATGAATCAGTATTTTAACAGTACTCTGCAACTTGTGGGACCATAGGAAGGCAGAGGATGCCTAACCCTACTGGGATGGACAGAAAGCTGCAGAAGAAGTGAACTTTAGGTTTGTGAAAGCTGAATAGAAGTTTGACAGGTGGTCAAGGGCTGCAAAGAGCATTCTTGGCAGAGCATGTGGCGCCTACAAATATAAAGAGTCAGGAAGAAAAACTATAAGTATTTCAATGGAGGGGTTTCAGGATACAAGTGTGAGGGTAGTGGAAAATTAAGCCCATATTTATTAGGACAGAGACACTATGCCCATGATGAGACCTGGTAAGAGGTTACTTTACAGTAAATGTCTAGGTAGGAGGAGATGAGAGCCTTATTTAGAGTGGGTGGAAGGGGAGGCAGTCACTGATTTCCCATTTGCTCTCCAATCCACCCAGCACCCTTCTCCAGTCTGCTTGTTGCCCAGGAGGCTGAATTGCATGGTTGACATCAACTGATTCTCTTGTAGTTGGGTTTGGCCAATAAGGAACAACAGAAGGAGATTAATGGTGAAGAGGACTTGAGAGAGTAAGGTCAATTCCTTACTGAGTAGGAATTTATTCTCTCAGTTCCCTGTCTGTGGAGCTACCCAGGGTTGTCTGATCTCTACAGAGGCCTCGTGCTTTTCTTCTCCCTCCTAATGCTCTCACTTTCTCTTCTTTTCCTCGTTTCCAGAACCACTTCCTGCCCTTCCCCATTTGGGCATGAGAGTAGTAACAACAACCCACTACCTACAGGGTATTAGACTATCCCTGTTGTTTCCCTACACTATGCCTTTGTAAATAGTCCCTTTATTAAATTCTCAAATTATACAGTAGGTGAGCCAACTGTTTCCTGCCAGGAATCTGACTAATATAATTACCACCCTCATTTAAACTCCATTTCTTCCCAACTCTGGTGACTTTTCTTGTAATCTGTAGCTCCCAGTTTTCCAGGAGGAATGATCAAACCCCCATGGTTCATAGCTCTCACAGCTCTTGGTTAGTAGGTCAAAGTTCACAATCTGGTGTGCTCAGGTGAATTCAGATGAATAAAACTAAAATTTCTTGCTACTAACAAGTTCACAAATTAGTGGGCGAGATAAACTTGTACATAATTAACAGTAAAACCCACCTAACTAATCTTTGGCATACTTCCTGGGCATGGCATAGTTTAAGCAAATAGTCTAGATTGAATTAAAATCATCATTTCCATGAGGAGATATTGGTCAAATGGTACAAACTTCCAGTTATAAGATTAACAAGTTCTGGGGATCTAATGTACAGCGTGGTGATTATGGCTAATAATATCGTATTACATACTTGAACATTGCTAAAAGAATATATCTTAAATGTCCTCACTATAAAAAAGATTAAATATAAATATTAATTATCTTTTTAAAGGTACATACTTTAAAACATGTAATTTCTGAGGTTTGCAAAGTATGTGATGCTGAGTGTGCCTTGAGTAGAAATCATATATAAATGTATCAAATAAACACTTGTACATCTTAAATTTACACAATGTTATATGTCAATTATATCTCAATAAAACCAGGGAGAAAAGAGTGCCAAAAAAAAAAATTTTGTTTAAAATAAGGAAATGAAGACTCAGGGAAGCACTAGAACTTGTGCAAGTTCACACAGATGGTCCACGTAGGAGGCAGAATTTGAGTTCAGTTCTAGATGTGTTGCCTTCCACTACCTGTTTTTTGAGAGCTATTCAAGAACAATAGCAAATTCCTGTTTGTTCCACCCCATCTCTCTCCCATGCTAGAATTTTGTACTGCTCAATAAACATCTGTTAAATAATTTTTAAAACAACATCATTTCCAATTCCCAATTCCAGGGAGAGAGAATCTGATTGTGTATCTGAAGCAAGTGTTCAGTTCTAATCCAGTCAGGGTGGCTCACAGTACCAACATGGGTGCCTGCGATTCAGCACTCTGGAGGGAGAGGATGCTTCCAGAGAAAGTGTACTGGTATAGGATGGGCAGACATCCTTAAAAGCATCTATCACAGCAGATAGTAGACCCTATTAGTCTTTCTTTAAATGGATCATTTCCATAAGGCAGATTGTGATGTGCCAAGAAAGACTGATTTAAAGTCTATTTTGTCATAAGATATTTTAGTGTTCTTTTTTTTTTTTTTGAAGAGAAGGGATAATAACATATTTACAACTCAATTATATTTCTATTATTCTAGTTCTAGTCAAATTAGGTATTCCTTAGTTCCACAGTGATTTTTCACAGGGAGGGGTGTTGTCACACCTGCTACACAGCTGCGTAGAAGGACTGCCTGCCTGCATGCTCCCAGTATGCTCTGGGGTTAGTTTCCATGCCAACCAGCCTAGGAGTGTTTCCACCCTATCTACCCGCTCCAGGACAGACATTAATAGAACAGACATATACGAGGAAGAGTAAGAGACAGGCTGAATAAGTGTATGCAATTATTTTTAAAGCACTGAGGTCCTAAATTATTCCTTATGCTAGTCCCCTTTATAACACAAGATAATAGGAGACAGATTATGATGTCTTTCATGCTAAGTGCTCAGAGCTCTTTCAAATATGCTATCACATTATCCTCAGAGCATCCCTAAGAGATAAGAAAGGTCTTATTATGCAGGTTGGAAAACTAAGGCACAGAATGGTGAAATGCCCGTCTTACACACACAGGATGAGGCAATTCTAGCATTAGAATAAAATCTAAGAATCCTACCTGTAAAATCTGCATTTTCACTTACTTTTCTGCTCCCGTGTCTCCATCAGTTTTAAGCTCCAGAGCAAATCGATTCAATACAATTTTGATTAAATATCATATTCATATTTTGTGTTAACGGTAAAAATAGCCAAGACAGTGGGGGTGGTTACTGGGGAGGAAAACTGGACAAACTATTAAAGAAAAAAGCAGGTGAATACAAAGATTGGGTAACAGCAAAGCAAATATAAATGTTTAACTTAAGTCAAAATATTTCACCTAAATTTTCTTTCAAGGAAAAGAAATGACTCCGCTTTGATGAGGCATATATGTGACTCAGAGAAACAATAATATGACATCAAATATGGCCAACATTATCAAGAGATACCTCAGAGAGTGAGAGGGAAACTCAGGAAGATGTATCGAAAAAAAGAAACTGAAAATGTTTTCAGCCCCTGTTTCATCTTTCCTAGAGATTCTGTTTGGCCTCAACAGCCTTAGGGAGAGGAGACCAGGAGAGCAACTTGGGAAGAGATAAAATCATGCCTCATGCCTTCGTGAGATGGAGGCTGAGGACACATTAAACCCTATTAAAGTGCTGACTCACCTCACCTCCCTACTCCACGCAAAAAGCTACAACCAAAAAAGACGGCATTCTAACCAGTGAATGCAGAAATGCCAGAATGTAATTTTATGCCCCTGATGTTTGTCCAAAGCAATAACCAATCACTTGAAAAGCACTCCAACTGTTAACAGCCAGTGACATGCTTGTGTCGGTACTTTCTGCACCCAGATATTTGGGTACCCAGAATACTTATTCTGGACTCATATACACACATACACGTATATACACATTTATATTTGTTTTTTCCCTCTTATTCCCTTATCATACAACATAAGATGTATCAAATTTATATCCTAGCATTTCAGTGTTAATTTTACATCATGGTATTTCAGTTACAGGATATCAAGGAGAAGAGTAACCATGGCTCAAGGATTTACCTCATCTTCTAGGGGAGGGATTATTGCATTTTCAGTTTGCAGGAGAGCTGTATTATGTTAGGTGGAATTATGACCATGTTCTTGTCTTTATTTGGAGATTAAGTATGGTTTACAGAGATGTGTATGAGTGCCAAGTTGACAAGGGATGGACTTGTGATGATTAATTTTATGTGTTAAGATAACTGGGCCACCAAATGCCCAGATATCTGGTTAAATATTTCTGGTTGTGTTGGTGAGGGTATTTCTGGAAGAGACTAGCATTTGAATTGGCGGACTGAGTAATGCAGATTGCCCTCCTCAATGTGGGTGGGCCTCATCCAGCCCACTGAGGGCCAGTGTGGAGGAGTGTTGGTCTCCCCTGACTTCTCAGGCTCCGCAAGCGCAACCTCACTCACATGACTACACCCTATGTCCTGAAGCTTCCTGGCCTAGAACTCAGGAGATCCCACAGGTAACCTTTTTGCCCCTTTCCTGAGCACCACCTCTGTATTTCCATTGCCTATTTGCCTTGTGGCAACAAGCCCAGAGGACTCCCCACCCCATTCCATCCCCAGGGAGGGAAGCAGGGCTCTGGAGTGAGGCTTAAGAAGTTCAAATCCGGGCCCACAGCGCGCATTTCACTGACCAATAACACTTAGAATGAGTGAACGTAGGCAGTGTTATTTCTCTCTGACCTTCAGTGTTCCTATCCATGAACTATGAATATTAACAATACCAACTTCATAGGGCTATTGTGAGCATTAATAAGACAATCCACGCCAAGTTTTGGTTCAGTGCCTAGAACATAGCTAGCACTCAATAACTGTTAGCTATTTATTAAAACAACTCCGGAGAAGTCTCTCTCCGAGGAACTGTGCCTTTGCTCATCAGACAGGCTTTTCTATCACACTCAAAGAGGGTAAACACAGAGGAGGGCAAGAAAAAACTAAAACTGGAAATGGTGAGGCTATGAAAGTGGCCATTCAGGAGGGGCCAATTAAATAGTTGCCCAAAGCACCTATTAAGTGTCTCCCCGGACAGAATGGAGTATAGTATGCATAAAAGAGTTGAATGGGCACTGTTTAAGCTTCTTAGGGTGACTCGTATTAAGCATATTCATAAATATAGACAGACTTTGGAAAATATGCTTAATTAAATGGAAGATATTTGCACTGAAAACTAGTCTTTTCCCAAGCTCATTAGAGTGGAAAGTCAATGATCCCTTAGCAAATTTAGAGTGTTGCTTTTAGGGTGGAAGATTAGGAGACCGAAACAACTCAATACCTTCAGCAAATCTATGCCATGTCCAGATCTCAAGCAGAGCTAATGCTTTTCAGGTGATGAAAAAGTAGATTCTGAAGGAGAATTCAAGAGACACTAGTGACATATTTAGAGTATTCCAAATGTATTTGCCAAAAAATGATTTATTCTTTGCTGCTTTCAGTATATTGCTCGGAGCAAGAATAATCTCTTAGTCTCTGGTTCACTCTGCTTTTCCTTTTAAACATGCTGCCCTTCATTTGCCGCACAAAGATATTTCTAATGTGCCATAAACACAGACACTCCTCATGTAGTATAATGATAAACTAGCTGTTACAAAGAGCTTAGAAGCCAGACAGAGTGTTCCTACATATCTAACCCAAGTTATTTTCTGTGGCTTAACATATTTTCAATAGCAGTTCAGCCACATGCTTAACTCTAACATAGGATTCCTTTCACCAGCTATGGAAAAAAATAATCAAAGAAACTATTGCTTCTGTAGCAGCTCTTGTACATGACTCCAGGGGAATTATTCTTTCCCTCATTCCAACATGCTTTATGAGGTTGCCCCAACCTGGCTGCCCTAAACCCCTGAAATGTACAACTCTGTGTGCACACAGTCATGGAGGTTGGAAGAGTCCCAAGAGCCTGGGAAAGACAAGAAAAATGCTTTAAAGCCCCAAGACCATTAATTATCCTGCAGAACAACCAAACAAGTGAAGGAGTTCCCTTCACGGTCTGCATTATCCCAGTCTCATTCAAAGTACCATTTCCCAAAACTGACAGTCATCATTCATGAGACCCTCTGAATATCCTCTGCCCTTCCACCTGGATCAGCAAGCTTCTGAACAAGGAGACAGTGTGGCAAAACGCCAGCAGGGCCTGGACACAGGAAATGGCGTGCGTTCACTTCTGGCTCAGCCTACTGCTGCCTCATTATGTGATTAAGAGTGGATTTAAGGCAGAATGAACTAGGTTTGAATTCCGGCTCCACCTATTATTAACTCTGAGAACTTGGACGAGCTATTTAACTTTTCTGAGCCTCAATTCTTCATCTATCAATTGAGGATAATAATACACTGGTCTTTGAGTTTGGAGAAAATGAAATAATTTATGTAAAGAATTCAATAAGCGGTCAAAACACATTAGCTGTTGTCATAGACTGCTACTTTGGAGATATGGTCTGACCTTCTCCCTCCAGAGCCTTCCTTCATTCATTAAATGATTACTGATACATCTCAGGAAAGGAAGCCATCCACAGGGCCCCATCAGCCACTTGTGTGAGAGCCCTGAAGTGCAAACCACATACAACTTTCCAGATTTGAGGAAACTAGTGCAATTAAAGACACCCATCTCCTTCTATTCCCAGATTATTTTTTCTTGACCCCTAAGAATTATTCCACCAGACTGTTGGGCTCAGTCACATGAAAACCCAGCAAGAAAGTCAATCAGTAATTTATATAAGAGGATAGATTACCAATAAACACATTAAAAAGTTTAACCTCACTATTGATTAAAAGAATTAAAATTAACTCATGGTAACATTATACCTATCCAAAATGTAAACAGTTTTCAATGATAATATTCAACGTCGTCAGCAGCAGTATGAGATATGCTGATGAGAATGTAAGCTTCTGGAGAGTATTTTATTGATTGTATCAAGACTCCCCCCAAAAGTTTATATATTTTTGACCCAGTAATTCAACTTCTGCAAATTTACCCTAAGGAAATACTCAGAATGCAAACAAAAATGTATATATATAGGAATGTTCAAGGAAGTATTATTTTAACAGAAAAAAACATTTAAAAAGCATAAGTGCTCAATAATAAGTAATTACATAAATTACAATAGCTCAATACAATAAAATACCATACATCCATTAAAAACCATGTTTTCAAAGAATATTCAGTGACATGGGAAAGCCCTTGCAATATAATGATATGTTTAAAAATTGGGTATAAAACTTCTAAACATGTAGAGAAAATTACTAAAAGGAAATACGGTAAAAATGTTAACAGTAAATATCTGTAATGAAGGAAGGAAGGAAAATATTTTCTTTTGTACAATTTTTGTAGTCCAAATTTTCTGTTATAAGCATGCATTCCTTTTATAATCAGATTTTTGTTTGTGTGTGTCTGTGTGTGCCCTGGTTTCTCAAAGATTTGATTTCTGTGAATTTATTTATGTGTAAAGGGAGCCTTCCAAAGAAACAAATCCTCAATCCCAAAGAATAACCTTACTCTAAAACCATAGCACTAATGCTCTCTGGCAGGTAGAAGAGATACTTGTGATAGGCAGTTTCATCCTTCTTCACTTCAACCTGCTCAAATCATAGTGGGTAGGAGGGAAGCCTCACAGGTGGCCTTAGGCTCAAACGCTGATGGGAAAGTGACAAAGTAGCAGAGACCAAGCAGGCACAGCCATCTCCATCAAAGACCAGGCTCTGGTCAGCAGGCTGTCACTGAGTCGGCTGCAATAACAGTGATTTATTTCTGTACAATCAATAGGCTGCAGCTATGCAATTAATCCACATTGCTGTGAAGGTGAAAGAGTCCACAGTCTGAGAATATTTTCAAACTAGCTTTTCTCGGGAATGGCCTGAACTCGAAAGAGAAGCATGGCAGAATAAGTATGGTTCTTTGAAGTCATCCTTTGATTCACTATCCAGTCGTGGCCCAGGATGTAAAAGACAAAAAGAGATACATATTGTGCTGGACTTCATGCCTTCTGAAGGCATGTTCTACCAACTTTGTGAAATTGTTGTACTGTTCATTGCTATTATTTAATACTCACAAAGTACTCTATTGTTCTGGGGTATCTTGAGAAAAATCATTGGTAATTTTTCACATCACTCTGACGAGGAAGGTCAGTACTATTACCATCGTTATCCTCTGAAATATATAAGAACATTATGAAAGCTGATGTCACAGCAGTCACTGGCAAAGCCAAAATTAAATTTATTTTCTGGCTCCCTGATTAATATTTAGAAGTTTCACAGAATACAGAATTTTCCTACTAGAAGGGAAAAGAGGATTATTTATTTGTAGAATAAATAAGTTAGTTGTGATCTGCTCTCATCTCAAATGAAAATTATTGTGTATTCTTTTAATTAAATGATATGATTACACTTAATTGCTAGTAGTGTCTTTCTTCCTTTGCTTTCCTAGGAGGGCTTGGCCTCTGGATCTGAGTTTCTTCTGATTATTTGTGTCCATGGCTCTTACTGTGTTAGTCATCTATCGCTGCATAACAAATTAACCCCCAAATTTAGCTGCTTAAGAAACATTTATTATCTCACACAGTTTCTGAGGGTCAAGAATTTGGGCGTGGTTTAGCTGGACAGTTCTGGCTCAAGATCTCTTATGAGGTTGTACCAGGCTGTCAGCAGAGGCTGCGGCCAGCGTTAATCTGACAGCTCGACAAGGGCTGTGAATGTTGGCAGGAGGCCTTAGTTCCTCCATGGCTTCTGGAAAAAGTCTCAATCCTTGCCCTGCGGGCCTCTTCATCGGGCTTCTCACAACACGGCATCTGGCTTCCCCCGGTGTAAATGACCCAAGACAGAGCAAGACTGCAAGACAGCAACCAAAATGGAAGTCACATAGCCTTTAACAACCTATTCTTGAAAGTGACATACCATTGCTTCTATCATATTCTTTTGGATACATGGACCAACCCCAGTAAAAATGTGGAAGGGAACCATACAAGGGCATGTACATGAACAGGTAGGGATTGTGGAGGCCATTTTGGATGCTGCTTACCACAGCTTTTAAAGAAACTGTAATTTGTTTGTTTGTTTATCCAACGATTTCTTCTTGTCTCAGTGGCAGTAAGGTCTTCCACATTCTTCTGTATCCTAACTAGCAGCAGGATGATATCCAAGGAAATGCATTTAAGTACAACCTTCCAAAATAACTCTGTCATAAATTAAAAAAAATTTTTAATTCGAACAAACTTTTGATCCTTTTCACTAGTTTTACTGGCCATCAGACAGTGGATCTGTCACACTGACATCATCAGAATTTTTGGTATATTTTTCCTGAATTGGATTTCCAAGAGAAAATAGTTATATTATTCTAAGAGTAAAAGCTGTTTGAAAGACTAGAATGGCAATGAAATATAGCAATTAACACTCAGATCCGTCACACCAGCCTGTGTGCAAATCCTAGTTCTGCCCTCACTAGCTGTTTGACATTGGACAAACTGAGCCTCACAGTGTCAGTTTCCTCATCCATAAAATGGGCACACAAATAGTAACAACTTCTGAGCTTTGTTGCATGAAAATCAGGAACGTGCTTAGGCAAGTGTGATCACTGTCAATAATGAAGATTTTGTGTTTCTGCACGGTACCCACACGGGCCAGAAGGGTCTTTGGGGAGTTTTTCCCCAAAACCTCATTCACTTCTCCTTCTTCTTTCACTCTAAGGAAGTTATTTAGTCCTTTCTGCTTTTTATAGAAGGCAGATGTTTCTTCCGAGATTCTATATTTTTAATTCTTCAAGGCTCTGAGCAGCAAGGGAAAGGAGTGAACAGATGTTTTATTTAATTTTTAAAATTAATTTCAGGTATCTGTTTGGCAGAGTCAGACATTTTGAAGCTAGACAGCTGTGAACTTTGCAGGTTGTTCCCCACCTTTCCCCTCCTCTGGGCCCCATACCCAGAAGTGAGCTGATACACGATCTGAATTGAGGTGGCAGCTCTCCTGTGTAGAGCTGGGATCTGGAGGTCCCAGAAGAGGGGAAGGGGCTGGAGTGTAACAGAGGCATCTATTTGTCAGCAACTCCATCGACCTTCTCTGCTTAAGTCTTGAACAAGGTCATTATTCTCAGCCTGCAACACCCGAGTGCACAGCAGGCTTAGCTGACTGGGCGTGTTCCATTAGTATTCTGCACGTTCCATCGGCTAAATTTGCTATTGCATTTAGAACGCTTCTGATTGCATATTTTTTATATTCCCGCCCTCCTCAGAGAAATGAATGCCACTGTTAGCGATCTGACAGGCAGCCGAGCACTCAGTGATGCATTTGTCATCAAACTAAGGGGGAAAGTTATTAAAACACTTGGCTGTCAACCATGAACTCAGTCAGAACCATTTAAGTTATAAAAGTACTTTTACATGCAAGAGCCAAAAATAAATAAATAAATCAAGGAAGAATTGTGGAAAGAAAAAAAACCAATTTTAATGAGTTGGAATTTACTAAAAAGACCATCTTTCCTCTATAATTATGTCCAAATAAAAGCAAATGAATGCAGACATATTTTTCAGGCTACAAAATCATTTCTTTGGCTGTTGAAATTGATTTCTACTCAAGGCACACTCAGCATCACATACTTTGCAAACCTCAGAAATTACATGTTTTAAAGTATGTACCTTTAAAAAGATAATTAATATTTATATTTAATTACGCTTTTCTCAATATTTCTTAGATGTGATGGGCCAGAAGACATCTGAATTGCCACCTCACAAGAGAAGTAAATGAGGAGCATTGTTTCATGGGCTGTGAAAGGGATGTACAATTTGTACTCCTATCAGCAGAGCTACTAAAAAATGGAAATTTATGATTTTTGCCCCCCAGAAAAACCTCGTTAAGCTCCTTGAAGAAATGGAAACCTCATGAGCAGTAATCAAAGCATATGAAGCCTCCTGAGTGGTTAACAGAGCCCACTTCATCAGACAATTCCACTGGGGACAGAGTTGCCCAAGGACATGCTTCTCACAGAATGTGTTATGAATTGAAATTCAGCTGCAGAGTGACTGAGCTAGAAAGCCTGAACAGTAGAATGCATCCACGAGAATCTTTCCTGAGAACATATTGGCCTTTCATCATTGTCAAATCCCCAGGAACCATAAGCAAACAAGAGGCAGATTGATGTGCCCTGCTCAGGGCAAATCCGTGAATAGAACACTGCAGACAGATGCGGTGGAAGGCCCTGCTCCTGGATGCCTGAGTTGCTGTACATTACAGCTCAACACAAGTCAGTGTGATTTAGAACGACAGTCTGTGCATGTGTCAGCTTGTCCTAAGCTTGCCTGCCCTGTTTCCACTAAGAAAATTGCTCACACAAGAGCCTAGATGTTATTAGCCAGAGGAGGGATCCAATAGAAAACATACTAAAAGTACTTGGATTCTCAGGGCATCCTGTAGGACCATGTATTAGTTTCCTAAGGCTGCTGTTACAAAGTACCATAAACGAGGTGGCTTAAAAAAAACTTAAGCTTTAAAAAATTGTCTCACAGTTCTGGAGGCTAGACATCTGAAATCAAGGTGTTGGCACGGTCATGCTCCTGAAATCTCTAAGAGAGAATCCTTCCTTGCCTCTTCTAGTTTCTGGTATTTGCTGGCAATCCTTGGCATTCCTTGGTTTGGAGATACATGACTCCAATCTCTGCCTTCATGGTCACATGGCTTTCTTCCCCCTGTGTGTCTTTATCTTCACACAGTGTTTGCTTTTCTTATAAGGACACCAGTCATATGGGATTAGGGGTCATCTTAATGACTTCATCTTAGCTTGATTACATCTGCTGAGACCCAATTTCCAAATAAAGTCACATTCACAGGTACCAGCAGTTAGGACTTCGACATATCTTTTAGGAGACACTATTCAACCCAAAACAGACCACTCTGGTTGAAGAATGCTGAAGCAATGCATCTAGAAGAATAGGATACAAACAATGAGAGAACTGGTTGTAGAAGACAAAGGAAGAGATTGTTAGAAGAGTACGGCCGAGAGAAGTGGATTGATCAAATTAAGACATTAAGTAAAATAAAGACTAAATATACTTGGATTAACAGCAGGTGGGCTTGTGTCTATAGAGTGGTGAAGGCTAGGATGATATTGCAATGGGTAACAGGGTGAGTGGCAAATATGGACGTAAAAACCACGAGTGTAGGTAAGTCTCTTAAGACATTTAGCTGTGCAGAGATAAGAGACAAGAAAACTATTGGAGTGAACACTGTGATGCTAAGCAGGGCCTTTGCTGTCAAGAATTTGCAAGCTCCTAACATTTACTGCTGCTTCTCCATATTTTATTTTTATTTTTATTTATTATTTATTTATGGCTGTGTTGGGTCTTCGTTTCTGTGCGAGGGCTTTCTCTAGTTGCGGCGAGCGGGGGCCACTCTTCATCGCGGTGCACGGGCCTCTCACTATCGCAGCCTCTCTTGTTGCGGAGCACAGGCTCCAGACGCGCAGGCTCAGTAATTGTGGCTCACGGGCCTAGTCGCTCCGCGCCATGTGGGATCTTCCCAGACCAGGGCTCGAACCCGTGCCCCCTGCATTGGCAGGCAGACTCTCAACCACTGCACCACCAGGGAAGCCCTGCTTCTCCATATTGAATGCCCACTGGTTCATACACCTGCCGTGGATGAGGACACAACACTAGCGCCTCCAGGCTGGTGGCAAAGATTGCATTTGGGAACATGTTGCTCCCTGCTTATAATGGGACGGGCAAGGTGTGTGAAGAGGTGGTCTGAATTGGGGGACACTTGCTAAACATGCTGCAGTGAGGAGGGTGCTTTCCTCTATAAATTGTCATGAAAACTTACTCTTGGCAGCTAGATTTGGCTAAGACCACGACACCTGCTTACATCAAGAGCCCAATTCAGATATCAGTTATTGGTGCAGGAATAAATACACCCATGAGAAGAAGAATGCAAGAAAGATCCAGAAATGTATACACATATATGGAAATTAGATATATGACAGAGATGGCACTAGCCTCACCCCACCATGATGACATACAGAAAGTAGGAAGCAATACTAATTCTGCACCATCCCTTAGGACCTGCGGTTACCAAGAGCAACGCCACTGCTAATGATGTACCACTTGCAAAGAGAGTCTTTCGGTAAATCAAAAGAGTGAATTTGCACATTTTTGGTTTCTGTAAATTCCATCATGGTTTAATATTGTATGATTCATTACCTTAACCAGTTACTACTCAGTGGATAAGTGATTTTCTTCCTTGTAAAATTCAGAATAAAAGCAGGGTAACTTGAAAAAAAAAAAAAAAAAGAGCCCAATAAACTCTCTGGTGATTTGCAAGTCACCAGTGTCTACCTTCCCTTCACTACCTGTTAATCAGGGCTCTCCACAGAAACAGAACCAATAGGAAATATATGTACATAGAAGAGATTTATTTTAAGAATTGGTTCACAGGGTTAGGGGACTGGATTTGTGTTTGATTAAATAACTGGGGACTATAGCCTAGCTGAGTTGACACATGAAACTAACCATCACATCCTCTTCCTAAGGACCTCTGAGAGGCCACGGCTTCTGAAAAGTCATACCAGTTCTGGTCACAGAAATCAGGTGTCTACTTTACAGGTGGGGGCTTGGATTTAGGCATTTACAGAGTACTATTTGCACAGAAAAATCTATATGGTAAATGGAGTTAGTTGCCACAAATAAAACTATTTAAGGCAATTGGTTCGCAGAATTATAGATGTATTCTTTTGCATTCTTTCTAAAAGCAAAATTTGAACAATGATGTGCTTTGCTCACTCGTGGTATAAAGACACCAGATCCAGCCTGTGGCAATTAGCTCATTATCTTATAGTAACACTACCTATTACTATCTGGAGGTGTCATTAACCTCCTTTCTCTTTAGAGGAGAATTTAATACAAGGCAGATTTGTCCTTCTTACCATTCAATGGAGCATTTAATTATCAAAGGATCAAAAACATCTTGTTATAATGTTGCTGTGCAGCATGGACTCAGAGGTAATTATGAAGGACAACTTAGGTGTAATTTCCTGAGAAAAAGGCTATCCACAAAAAGTTAGAGCACAGAGATGGCAGCTTCAGAATCATAACATGTCTATTTCCATATTCCTATCACAGAGAACTCTATTAAGGTAATTTACAATAGGAAAAGCATCCAAACAAAGTAAGAGTGTTTTTCATATACATGTACTGAGCATTTGAAAGTGTCACCAAAGGTGCTCACTCAATAATGCCAAATACTGTTATTAACCTTTAACATTTTAGTTCAGGTCATGTATCAAAAGACGGTGGTAGGCGGTGAAACACACACACACACAAAGTGAGCTTCTCCAAACTCCAAACTCCCTCAATTAAATGATCCTTTATTCCGTAATCATATTCCTTCCACTCAGAGATGATTTTATTACAGCTTCTCCAGAGAAGATTTTTGTTTGAAATTGAAATGACATATATGCCCCCCGAAAGATAGAAAACTCACAGTTGAATATACAAAGGTGTCATTTATAACTCATCCTTCCGAGACAAAACCAGCCTGCCTTTGTATAAAACCTTGAAGTATTTGTGCAGTGGCTAAAACAGTACAGACAGGCATTTAACATGAGTAATAGGAAAGAAATCCTGAAGCTGCCTTTCCTGTTTATATTTCCCATCTCCAACCTACATATATGATTAAAAGATGTCACTCAATTACATTTCAATTTTTCTGCCAGCTGCATTCATTACAAAATTTCAGCAATGTTCCTGGAAGGATAATTTATTGCATGGATGTTGAATTTGCCATTGGACATTGACAAGTATCCAGGAGGACATTTTATTCTCTGTCGGAGATCATTTATTTCAGGATATGGTGTTTTTGATAAGTGGACTGTGTGTGGGTCCTTAGTGTATCACAGAGGGCATAGTAATTCCTTCTTACAGTGATTTAAATGCTTTTATGACTAGTTCCTATCAAGACAAAAAATGTGGGTATATTAGTGAAGGGGATTATTTTTTACTACATAAATATTTTATGATATCTATTTTCCATTTCTTTCCCTGACACTTTATTACCACCGACTCTTATTCATTCCATGCTTGATATAAATTAAATGCGAGATTTAGATGTGAGCAGCTGCAGGGCCTTGAGGGCATAGAATCTCTTCTCTAAGATTACAATTACTTAACTTCTCCTGGGGTTAATTTGCCTAACCACAGTCCCTGAGCTATCCAAGTAAGAGATAATTTGGAAATGTAGCAGCAGGCTTCAGATGTGATAACTCATAACCTCCCATTTACGCAGTTTGTGGGAACTCAAAGACAGAGTTCATCAGGAGACGTTTTTTAAGGGACTTGTGAAACTGAATACAGCCAAATTCTGTATTGTTCAGGGGACGGGTCTCTTGTCTGGGGGCTTCATTACTTGCTGGCACCTCTGCGTGAGGCTAGCTTGGGCTCGGGAAGGTGGGGAAACTCATCCACATATGGTTGCTACTTGTCAGCCACTCCATGGTCATGGCAGATGAAACAGGCTCTGCTTCCCCTGGGATTGCACAGGCTCTCCCAGTCTTGGCTATCATCGCAGAACTGATCGGGCTGTGATTATTTTCCAAGTTTCTCCCATAAGAAAAAGGATAAACAAAGGAGAAATGCTTAAACGAACAGGATATGATTTAGGAACAATGATGACAGAGGAATAGGGCAAAAGGAAATGACGCTGGAAGGATAGCCTAGGTTGGATGTCAGAGACTTATGAAGCTAAAGAACGTGGATGTCTTCTGCAGGCCTCAGTTTCTTAAGTGGTTTGCAAACCTCTTTTTAAAGGAAACAATTATCCCTGATTCCCAGCGTTAACTTAAATCATGAGATGTCAATATATATACATACACACACACATATACGTATATATATACACACATATACACACATGTGTTTTATGTGTGTGTGTATGTATATGCATATATTAAAAATTCCCACTTGTATGTGTCCTTCATGGTCTACTAAAGCTCTTGGTTCTACATAATCCTCATTCTGGGATCCAGGCTGAAGGAGGAATTCCTTTCGGGGATATTGCTGTGCTCATGCCAGAAAGAAAAAAGGGAGAGGGTCAGACATGCAGTGGTTCTGAAAGCTTCCACTTGAAAATGGCATATATCACTTCCACTCACATTTTATTTGGCAAATCAAGTGGTACAGGAGGGTAGGAAGTATAATTTTTCCATAAGGAGGGACCCCATAGGGAGAGACAGAAAACATTTTTTTTAAAACAAGAGAATTTACATGTGAAATAGAAAACTTGGCTTAAACACTTTTTGCTTATAGATTTTATGTGAATCTAAAGCCATGACAATTAATTCCATAGGAAATGTACAAATTAATATTTATTTGTTGTGTTAAATGTTTTACTGACACTACACCACCACTCACTATGAGAAAATCGTTACAGAGAGCTAAGGCTCTTCTTTCGGTGTCGCTTGATGGTGGTGGCTGTTCCCGTCTGTGAGTTAGTGTGCGATGTGACATGCAGTGACTACGTTCTTCCCACACTTCCCTCTACTGAGCCACTGTTCAGAAAACCTGCCTTCAATTTGCTGTCACAGCATTTGGCCTTCATGTGGATCAAACTCATCTTTGCAAATTAAGTCCACTTCTGTTCATTTTTCATTAACTCATGACACTTAAAGTTATACAACTTGGCGCCAGAAAGATCATAGAGATATCTGCAACACAGACGGAAATTTTATGACAGTGATAAGATAGTCATTTGGATGATCCAGAATATACTTTTTTTTTTTTTTTAAGATTTTTTCATTGACATTAAAACTCAAAATTCAAGGAAACTCGTAGACAACTGAAGCATGACCTCCCTATCCCCACAAGAATGTCACTCCAGAGGTCTGGGGACACTGCTATAGATGAAAGGGAGCCATTGAAGAATTCAATGCCATGGGTTTTTAAAATCAAATTTATTTTGCTTAAAGAACCAGCGGGCACCAGTTTGGAGGCATGACGATAGGCCAAGGAAGGAAAAGTGAAGACCTGAACATAAAGGTGGTCTGAATAAAAGGAAATCATGGAAAGTGTTTAACACACCAACTAGAAATCTGGAGAAGAGAACTTTGAAGAAGCAGGAGGAGTTGAAGGGAGAAAAAAGCTAGCCTGATTTCTGGTAATGAAAACTTTCATGCCAGTCTCCCAAAACAAGAAAAACTCATCACTAATAAATATCTGGGTATGTGATTAATCACAAAAATTGGAAAGAACACTGAACAGAGTTAAAAGTTCTGAGTTCTAGTTCCAGCTTTGCCACTCACCAGCTATGTCATTCTGTGGAAAGAACAATCTGAGTTTACAAAGAGAAGATTCATAAGCAGTCCTGCCTCTTTCAGAAGTTTTTTACATAGCAATTTAAGATGAAATACATGAAAGCAGTTTTTAATTCAGTACAACAAATACTTACTAGGTATCTATTATATTTAGGGAGCAACTGGGTAATTTGTAAAGTGCTCTACAAATATGTTATCATTTCGCGGCTGATATAAGTTTTCTCCCCCGTTCCTTCTTTTCCTGGAGCTCGGGCAACCCAATAATAAAGTAATAGGATGGAAAGTTTTGTATGGAACTCAAGTCTGAGCAGGAGCCAGACACGCTTTTAGTATAATGAGGTACAGAATATACACTAGAAAAGAACTTTTATAGACAAGCAATCTGATTTTCTTTTACAGGGTCTGCTTTTTCCTGTTCCATCATATCCTTAGTACCTGGGCTTCCACTTGATCCTGTCAAACCTCGCAGCAGAGAATGACAACCTACGCCAAAGGCTGTGACAGAAGAGGATAAAGACACTTCAAAGGAAGAGAACTGGCCACAAGGCCAAAGGACTGAGCTGAGGAAGCAGAAAAGGAATGAGGGGAAAGGTCAAAGGGGAGTGCTGTCCACTACTGAGGCATCTGGAGTCCATGAGCAGAGGCCCCAGACCTGTGGACAAAACATACAGACAAGTCAGCGTGGGAAGGGACCCTCTGCATTGGTAGGATTATGTCGCTAGAACCTGAGGTGAAGAACTGCGTGAACATTCTTTAGGGGACTGGATGTGCGTTTGCTCAGCTGACAGAAGACTTAGCTCATTCCCTTCATGCCTCCCAGTCACCAGCAGATGACTGGATTCTGACAGAAGCAAAGACCAGGAAGCAAATAAGTCACGAGGGATCAATCACTGGCTGACTAGTGAGATGTTCTTTTGACCCTCCCACTCCATCCCACCAAGAGAAAGAACACAGTGCCTACCTTATACTATTATTTCAATTCCATCCCTCAGCGGGAGCATGGTAAACTATCCCCCAGGAAAGTTCAGAAAACCCTAAACATTGACATAAGAACAAAATGCTTCTTGTGGGAAAGCAGGTCTTAGAATAGCATTATGATTTATCACTGTTTAATGAGCTTTATCTTCTATGTTTTGATTCCTGGCTTTTCTAAAGTTTTCTGAGACTTTTAAAAGTAAAATCTGTGTTCTTGGCTACTAAGCCTTGTTAAAGGAAGTATGAAAAGGAACTGTGGTTAAGCTACTGGTCTTCCGGCTCACAGAGGGCAATTCAGCTACATACAAGGACACATTGTAGACTTAAAGTAAATCAGATTCAGCAGCTTTTTAAAGGTGGATTTGAAATCTGCAAGGGTAGCCAGGGAACTAAAACATTGGAGAATTTTGAGGCAGACTCAGAAATCATATTTATCAAAAACCTTATGTCACCTTACCCTTTCAGTCCAAAGGTCATATGATATTATCCTCTAGCAAGAATGTTGTTCAACATCAGAAATTAAACACCAGTATGGTTATGCTACTTTGCAGTTTTTCAAATATTATTATACAACATCGTTCTCTTGGAACAATGTTAAGACAATTCTTCCATTCCTTAGATAGACTACTTAAAGGACCATTTTATTTGTCTCAATACCTTCCAAGACTGTGAGACACTTCCCCAAATTGCCTGGCTTCGAGTATTTCCTCCAGAAACCTAAGAGAACAAAGCTTCTGATTACTATCTGTAATGGCCCATGAGCACCTTGATCTCTCGAATGCTTGACACCCCTATGAGGCAAGTCACTGGCAAATAGTTATTATCCTTTCTCTAAAAGGGAAGATTGAATTCAGAGAAGTTGGGTGTGTTGTCAAAATAACTGAGCAGTCATTGAATGAGATGTGAGCAGATCTAGTTGTTATGGTTCCCAGACTGGTATTTTATCTACTGGGATAAATCATGTCTCCATCATGGAACTACATTTTAAAAGATCAGATGCTGCCACAGTAAATGGAGGTAATTCTAAGAGTTATCAATCATAAAGTTGGAGGATTTTAAGCAAATGAAAAACAGTTTAGATCCTGGAAGAGCTATATAAAAAATCTAAGTGAATCCAATAAATTTAACTAGTGCGGGGCTGTTGACTAAATAATACGGCTCTCACTGTGAGGTGCATGTATATTTCACTTCATAATAATGTGTCCCTGAAAAACTTTACAGATATAATTTTTTAAATTTTATAAATCAAGTTTTATTTCAAATATCCAAGGAAAACTCACTAATGAAGGATGGAAGCCTGTGTAAATCTTTTGTACATGTGTAACCTTTTTGGCAATGAAAATAATCACTCTCTCATTTGGGGGTTGTATGGTCTCAAATTCAATATATTTGTGTTTCCTGATAGCAGGGCTTGCCCAAAGTTTGAATTAATAGGAAAATATTATTTCGTGACAGTTCACTCTTGACAGTTGTATGAAGAGTTGAATATATTCATGAAAGGCTTTTATTTGTACTGTAGGCAATGGATGGGAGTAGCAATTGATACCAAGGCAACATTCTTTTTTCCTCCTAAGTAAAATCTCATAAACATATTTTTAGACTATGCCCATCTGCTCCCATGGCCTTAAATTTTTACACATGTCTTATACGCATGGGTTGGCTCTCAGAGAGTTATCTTTTTCACAGATATCTGTCTAATTGGTAGCAGCTGTTAATCAAGCACATTGTCACAAATCCCACAGTGTAGCATTCATCCTAAAGGTTTGTGGTTTTTTTACATTTTGAAGGGAAGCCATATGCCTTAGGCAGCATGGAGTGGAGTAGCTTTCAAGTAATTATACTGAGTCAATGTAATTTGGCCTGAAGTATCTGATTTGAATGTTTATGTTGATCAAACTCCCTGGGAGTCTGTCAGGTTTTATCAACGCTTTGTGCAGTTCACACATAACCTAAGAGGAAATGTCCCTTTAGTGCTCTGGTTACAGGCCCTGGGAACAGAGGATTGAAAGGTGGCATGCTGTAAGTGGAAGCTTTGGCTTCAGCAGACTGGGGCTTGAATCCATGCCCCAGAATCATTAATTCTTCACATTACTCAACCATCTTTAAGTGTCTGGATACATGTAACACTGTGCTAGACACTAGGATACCAAGGTGATTAGGGCAGAGTCCTGGCCTCAAAGGTTTCCCTCTATTGGGGGACACTTCAATCCCTAGGGCATGGCAAGACCAGGCTGATGCTCCAAGACACCCAGACCTACAGACCCCTATATCCTCCAAGCCTCCTACCCTGAAATCTCTGAGACAAGGTTAAAACTACAAGTTCAGGGACTTCCCTGGTGGCACAGTGGTTAAGAATCTGCCTGCCAATGCAGGGGACATGGGTTTGAGCCCTGGTCGGGGAAGATCCCACATGCCGCGGAGCAACGAAGCCTGTGCACCACAACTACTGAGCCTGCGCTCTAGAGCCCGTGTGCTGCAACTACTGAAGCCCACACGCCTAGAGCCTGTGCTCCTCAACAAGAAAAGCCACCGCAATGAGAAGCCCGTGCACCGCAACGAAGAGTAGCCCCTGCTCGCCGCAGCTAGAGAAAGCCTGCACACAGCAACAAAGACCCAACGCAGCCAAAAATAAATAAATGAATTTTAAAACAAAAACAAAAAAACCTACAAGTTCATGGAGCCAAGACACCCATCCTTTGGGTCCAGCGCCCACCTTCCAACAGGAGACTGTCAAGACCCATTCTTGCTTCTCATCCCTGTTCTCATCAGTCAACTCCCAAAGTCTAAACCTCCTGCTCCTTTGATCTATTCTCCAAGTGCTACCTTCACCATAATACTCTGTCCTTTCTTATCCTCAAATTAATAACCTAACCCCTTCCTCCCTTGAGCTCCCTGAGTCCCCACTCTATTATCAGACTGCTTCTTACCACCTCAACTTCCCCTACAAGGGCTTCCTCTTCTTCTGTGCGTTGACTGAAAGCTGGCTCTCCTCAAGGATACCCACTCCCATATAGTTCCTTAAGATAAGCCTCTTTATCCTCTCAAATACCTAAGTAGGTGGTGTACTTTTGCTCCCCAAAGCCATGCTCACCCTGTGGCAGACAGCATTTTCCAAAGATAGCTATAGCAATATCTCCCACTCCTACAGTGTAACCTTGCCTCCTAGAAAGGAACTCCCTCATCCTCAGCAAATGTACTTATATCTGCATCATATTCCTTCCTTTTGATGAAGGAGGCATCCCTCCTTCTAAGGACAGCCCTTCTCCTTGTATCCATCCATTCTCTTCTCATTCCTGTATTTTCAGCTTGCCCCCTCTAATAGATCCTTCCAAATACCAATAGTACTTAAACAGTCTCATGCTTTTCTCAACTTAAAAAAAAAAGGTTACTTGAATTGCCCTACCTCAAAGATAGCCTCCCTTCATAGCCATGTTTGTCGAGAGTTGTTTATCCTTGCTTTTTCCATTTCATCACTTCCTTCCCACTCTTCAGACTGTCCTGATTGGTTTTTGTCCTATCACTGCACCAAAATAGCACTTACTGAGGTCAACATAGACCTCTGTGGTGCTCATTTTAGTGGACATTTTTTAGTCTTTGTTATAAATGATGCCATAGCTAGAGGTATAGTTTTAGGAGTGAAAAATGGGACTAAGTATCATACAGGGAGAACCCTGAATACAGAGAAAAGGAGAGAGGGAGGGAGAGAGAGGAAGAGAGAGAACACTGAGAAAAGAACCTCTGAGAATGCTAATACATAAGAGGAGATAAGAGAAAGAAGTCTACAGAAAAGGCTGAGAAGGCACAGTTATGAGATAAGAAGAGCCAGTAGAGACCAATATTATGAAAGCCAAAGGAAGCAAGAATTCCCAGTGGACAATAAAACCATGTGTTGTTGCTCATGTATGTTCATGTAGTATTCATGTATGACCAAGACTGAAAGTATCCACTGGATTTAGGAATTCGGAGGTCGATGTTGACCTAAGCACCATAGAATAGTGGGGCAAAAGCCTGATTAAAGAAAGTAGGAATAGAGACATTCTTTTAAGAAACTTGTATATAAAAGAAAGAGATCAGGCAGCAACTAGAATTCTCTCTGTGCCTGTTTCCAATTCTGTTAAATAGAGCTAGTAATAACTAGCTTGGAGATTTGTTGTGAGGACTAAATATGATGAGGGATAGAAGGTGTGTGGCATGTGGCATATGCTCTAAAAATGACAGCCATTATTATTAAAGGATGAACATGAGAAATTGAGTCTATTTCTAGGCTGGCAGGAAGAGATTAATGGGGAGGGGTTGTAGATAATGTATATAAGAGAAAAATGACAAACAAAGGCCCTGAGACCAGACTAAACAAGATCAAGCAGCTAGGGGGAATAGCTGGCCTTGACCAAAAAGAAGGAAATCTCATGGTCCCAAATGGGAAGAAGGAGGGAGGTACAAATGTGGATATAGAAGATTGTCTCTGGAGGGAGAGGAGCTGTGAAATTGATGGAGTCCATGACTGAAAACCATGGTTTATCAGGGAAGTATGAGGGGACATGACCTGGTGATAGTAAACGTGTTGGGGCAAGATGAAGGGTCTGAGTAGTTGCCAAAAGGAACGGGAGACAGTGCTAACCAAAGACAGTTTAAGCAGATGACCATTGATGAGGGCCTCCCTGAAACTGGAAACCATAGATGTGCAGTGGCCCCCACTTGTCTAGCTGTGTGCTTTGCTCTCATTGGGCTGGGTTGATCTATGCATTGTCCATCTCCCATCACGAAAACATAAGCTCCCTGAGAGTAGGATTTGTGTTGATCTTGTTCACCACTATGTCCAGTGACTGGTGCAGAGTAGGTACTCAATAAATAGCTGTTAAAAGAATAAATTAAGGGGTATAGAAATGCAAAAGGAAAATCATAAAAGTTGCAAGAGTTATGGATGTATAGAATGGAAGAATTAGGATGGGTAAGAGTTGAGGGAATATATAGAAAAATTATAGGAAGCACACAAGTGAATCAGAGCGCGGACTGGGAATGAAGTGAAGCCACAAGAAAACTGCTAAACTGAAACATCATGGCAGTATGTCACAAGGCCAGAAGATTTCGTGAGTCAAAAAGAAGATTCAGTGGAATAACAGAGTTGCAAGATATCTGATTGGCTTTTAAAACTTCAAAGGTGGAGCTATTACTGGAGATGTGTCTAGAATGTGTCCAGGGTTGAAAATTTTTAAAGGAATGGAGACAGAAGTCAGTGGGGCTAAAAGATCTGTGAGATCAGAGTAAAGTTTTAATTATTGTTCTATCTTTAGGACCATGAAACAGATTGAAAAGAACTAGATATCTCTCTTCCCAGGGTCATTTGTGCCCTTCCATCTCCCTGGAAGGTAGGGGCTATATCATAATCATTTTAGAACAATGATTTGCACATGGATGGAACTTCATAGGAGTGAATGAAAGATAAGGAAGAATTGCCTACTTCCCTTCACTTGTACACACCATTAAGCCAGCACTGTAAATCAAAACAATTTGATGAAAATCTGTCCAATTCGTGTTCCAAGTGATGCTAGCCAAGTGTTAAAGAAAATAGGAGATTAGCAATTAATTTAGCAGTAGAAATGATGTCAATAACAGATTGCTTCACTTATCAGTTCAATAATTTCTCCCTTTAAATGATTCTTTGTTAAACATGAAATAAATTCAAAATTTAAAGTTTTACAGAAATCTAATCAAGAAATCTAATGCATTAGATTTAGAAATCTAAAGCAACTTGGAACGCATTTTCTCAAAAGTTCCCGGTCAATTGGTCAGCGTGACTCATCCTTCTCTGTGTTTCAGTTTCCTCATCTGCAATAATATATGGGATAATAACAGTCTCCTCCTTCTAGGATGTTTGAGTGATTAAATGAGATGATATTTATTTGTAAAGACTTGGCACATAGTAAAAATTTTATGAAATGAGAGCTATAGCTAGTTATACATAAGAACGCAGCAAACCTCAGGCCTCCTACCCTAACTTCCTATACCCAGCTGTCCACAGAGACAGCAGCTCAAAAGTAACTCTGGCTTCCAGCTTAAGATGGAAGACAGAAAATATGCATTTTCCCCTCCCCTAATCCTACTGAATGACAGTTTAGAAGTATAAGAAGAAATTCTTTTATAAAACCTCCAAGAATGGGAAGAGTATTAGTCTGCTAGGGCTGCCATAACAAAGTATCACAGACGGGGTGGCTCAAACAATAGAAATTTATTTCCTCACAGTTCTGGATGCTAGAAGTCCAAGATTAAAGTGTCAGCAGTGTAGCAATGTTGGTTTCATCTGAGAGCCTCTCTCCTTGGCTTATAGCTGAACTTCTAATCCCTGTGTCTTCACATGGTTGTCCCTCTGTGTCTGTCAGTGTCTAAATTTCCTCTTCTTATAAAGACACCAGTCATAACATACTAGCGCCACCCTAATGACATCCTTTAAACTTAATCACCACTTTAAAGATCCTATCTCCAAATATAGTCATGTTCTGAGGTACTGGGTGTTAGGACTGCAATACATGCATGAATTCTGGGGGAAGCACAATTTAGCCCATAAAAGGAATATGGGCATAAGGCAAGAAAAAAATCTAGATGAATTTTTGGAAAACAAAATACAATGGGAAACAACCGGTGGATAATCCAGAGTGAAGATAGGCATGGGTCTGAGACGGTGACTCCAGAGGATTCAGAGATAATTCATGGGGGAGGAAATAAGACAAAATCAAAGAGAAAGAAATATGGAAATCAAGGGAAAAAAAATTTTAAAGGAACACAGGAAGAAAACCAACCAGGGCAGTCAATAGTGTTCTAATAGGAGTTCCTGAAGAAGAGGGCAATAAAAGTAGAAGGAGGGAATTATCAGAGAAACAACGGAGGAAACTTTTTCCAAAACACCTGTCTTCAGACGGACAAGATCAAATAGTACTGAAGAGGATGGAAGAAAAATGCTCACAGAACTCCAAAACATCAAGAATGAAGAGAAGATTATCCAGATTTTGAGAAATAAAAACCAAGTTACTTACAAAGGAAAGAGAATTGGGTTGACATGATACTTTCTATCAGCAACCTTGCAATTTAGAGAAAGATGGACCAAGCCCTCCAAAGTTCAGAAAGATAATGATCTTAAATCTAGAATTCTACGTGGAGAAAAATTCAAATTGAGTGTAAAGGGAAAATACAGACTTTCAGACCTGTACGTACTTAAAGTGCCCCTCCATGAATCTTTTCTTTAAAAAATAATGTTTAAAAGGTGAGGACGTGTTTGTGTGAAACAAAATAAAGAATAAAAAGAGTAGGCAGAGAGGAGTAGAGAACAGAGAATACTGTAGGAACACTGATTTCCAGGTGTCATCTACTTCAAAAGTGCAGACTAAATGTAACAAATCAAGATACAGATACCTAACCATATCATTTGAAATTATGAAAGTTGTCAATAGAATATCTGAAAATAAGAACACAAATAAAAATAGAATTGGGGGTGGGGTAGGATTACTCTTAGTGAGTTAAAGTCCTCAATCCAAAACAGGCAGATAATAAAAGTAAATGTCTATTGTGGGGCATGATTCAGTTAATTTCCAAAAGGAAAAAACACAGAAACAGTCAGAAGAGGTTACCTTTGAACTTAGAGGTAAACAGGGAATGGGAGAGGGGCCATGGGTAGGTCAGCATGGGAAGACATTATACCCTCTGCACTATTTAAAATTTGATCTCCATGTAAGTGTTTTATAATGGTTAAAAAGGAAACTCTTCCCAAAGATTCCTAAACCTCCAACATTGTCCTCTGAAACCACAGTTAAATCCACCTCCATTGGGCTTGGGGACAATTCTTCAAACGGCTACATGTGCTCCACTAGGAAGAGATGTCATCAGTGGCAAACTTTTGTGATCTGCAGTTTATCTAATAAAGCCTTTTGCTAGCTAAACAATATTTCGTAGAATTTTGGTTGTAGTTCTATTCTCCACCCTATCCCCACTTTTTTCATTCACATCTTTTCTTTTTTCTGGTCACACTGGTGTGAACTCACACCTTCTATGTAATCTAATTTCTCTTCATGAAGAACAATTATAAGCACCATTAGCCTGCAAAACACATCAAATCTATATCTTTCTAATAATAAAGTAAACGAGTATGATAGTATTTTTTTAAATGTTGTATTTCACATGTATGTACGCATAAATCTGTGAAATAACATAGCCACAATTCCCATTGTGAGGAAATTTCCATCGTAAGGAGTATTGAAGATTGGAATAATACTTTTATTCAGGACTCCAAATTGAATTGCCGCTTCACCACTGTCAATTCATTTCCCTCTACTTAAGGTGGAGGGCAAAGGTTGAGCTTTCACAGTTCCCTTTGCTCATGTGTGTCCTAGTTCCTCTCGGTCATCGTGCCTAAGAATCTTACTTATGATAAGGGGCATTTTCCCACTTACCTATTGTAACATCATCAATAAACTTCAACCTCACAGTAAATAAACTGAGGTCTCTCAGTTTCTAATAACCTGAACGATCAACAAATGAGCTTTAGACATAACCATTACAACATTCCTTGAACTTCATCTCATTGAGAAAATACATGAGCATACTATAAGACTTTTGCAGTGCTGACTTATTATATTAAATTTTTATTACAAATTACCACAAACTTAGAGGCTTAAAGAGGGCACATTTATTATCTCTAAGTTACGTAGGTCAGAAGTTGGATACAGATCTCACTAGATTAAAATTAAGGTGTTGGCAAAGTTGCATTCCTTTCTGGAGGCTCTAGGGGAAAATCCTTGCCTTTTCCAGCTTCTAGAGACTGCCTGCCTTTGTTGGTTTATGACTCCCTTCCTCCATCTTCAAAGCTAGCAATGGATGAGTCCTTCTCACACTGCCATCTCTCTGGTTCTTTGTAGCTGAGAAATATTCTCCATTTTTAAGAACACATGTCATTAGATTAGGCCCGCCTGGATAACCCAGAATGATTTCCCTTTAATCAGATTGGCAAAGTCCCTTTTACCATGTAAGATAACATAAGCCAAAGTTCCGGGGATTCAGGTGTGGACATCTTTGGGGGATTATTATTCTGCTGCCACACTTATCTGTTGTCATCCTTTGATTTCCCCGGACAGATGATTCCCATGAATGAGAATGAAAGGGTGATTTTGATCTAGGACCAACATTTAAGTACTTCAAACTCTCTTACCAAAATTACATGCTGATAACCAGGGCTCTCAAAGAACAAATCTACAATTCTAAATGGCATAAAAGAGAGTCACATTCTAAATCTTTTAACTCACCAACATAACTTAACAGAGTGTGTACCTGACTGACTACATGATTCTCTGTTATAGCAGAGAAGAAACTAACCAGGCTCAGGTCAGGGACTCAGTACATTAAAGAGGTGGTGGGGATCAGGGAGGGGAAGGGCTGGATTTTATATTATTTATTTTATTATTAAATCAACTTTTTTTTGTTTTTTTTTACTAATCATAAAATTGACACATGCTCATTTTAGAAAATTTGGGAAATATATAAAGATGTATTTTTTAAAAAGAAAGCTGTAAATAGTCTCCTCCTACATTCTCATTTAGATTCAAATTCAATAGATAACAACTGATAGCAATTGTTGTTGTAGTACCATCACCATAATAACATCTCTAGACATCAAATTTTCTCTGCTAAGAATAAAGGTTATCTTCTGTTGATCCTCTCCTCTCCCAGATCTATTCCAAACTGTGGGCCACTTGAAGATCTAGCTTAGTATAATATCTCAACATCCCCAGAATCAACTTGCCCCCAAAGTAAGCAGTTAGCAGGAATCTTGAAATGTGACAACATTGAGGCCTTTACAACAACAATAATAAACATTTATTGAATATTTCTAATGTGCCAGGTGCTAGTCTACATTTATTAAACCATTAAGTTCCCACAGCCACCTATAGGGTCAGTGCTATTGCCGCTCCCATTTTACAAATGAGCATGCTAAGACAGTGAGAAATTTAGAGCCTTGCTCAGGTCACTCAGTTAGTGGACGGCAGTGCTAGGTCTTCAGACCCCTGCTCTCAACCTGGACTTAATTCTCCAGCATCCCTGGAGCCCGGGGATGCCTTGCCCTTTGTCTCCCATCAATGCAATAGGGGTCAGAAAACATAGCTATTACAAAAATTGCATCTACATTGAATTACAGAGAGATTTTTACTGATATTGAAATACCAATAGCAGCTAACAGTTTATGAGTCCTTATTGTGGGCCATATTCTGTGGCAGGCACTTTATCTCATTTAATCCACACAACCACTTCATGAGGGAGGAGCTATTAGTGCCACCATTTTACAGAGAGGAAATTGAAGCTCAGAGAGGTTAAGAAACTTGGCCATGGCCACACAGGGGCAGAGCCAGCATTCCACCCCAAATCTGTCAAACTCCCGAGGCTGCCCTTCTTGCTTATGCTTTTTACTTGATTCTGTGTTTGACTCAGTCTTGTCCTGTAATTTTATGGATATAGATAAAGATATAAAAGACACAGTGATTGACTGCTTCAAGATTCAAAATGAAACCCAAAATTAAACATGACAGCCTGGAGTGAAGCACAAAAGAAGAGAATAGAGGGAATATCAAGTCATACACATGGAACCTCAAAGTAGCTCGCCATGAGTTTATAGGAAGAGAAGCTGGAAGGTAGGAGGGCTACTGAAATATAAAGTCAACCTGAGACAAAGGTGAGGTATGGCTGCAGAGGAAGGTGTGGGGAGGGACACAGTCCTATGCTGGGGAGCAAAACCAGAGATCTGATAGCCCAGTAAGGCATTAGAGCACTCTCCAAAACTTTGGGCACAAAGGGGCTAGAGTATGCATTGCATCATATGAGAGACTCCAGGGAAATAGAGTTTAGCTGAGGGGGTGGGGAGGAGGAGGATCAAGTAAGTAAACGAAAACCAGAGAGCACACAGGAGCTGGCTTTAAATATTTGGAGGACCAGCTATTGTGTATAAGTGGAATTAACTCTGGGGAGGTAACCTACTATTAACATATATATATTAAAGAGATTTTAAAGGGGAGGCAAATCTGGTTGGGCAGAAGGAAGCTCCTGCAAACAAAGTTGTTCAAACTGGAAATTGTGGTTGTAAGTTTCCCCCTCACCTGGAACATTCAGCAACAGGCTTCATGACCACCTGCCAGGAATGACGGAGGAGACAGTGCACGTGTGGACTGGGTAGTGGATCAAAGGAGGACCATCTGCTCTAAGTTTATTTTTAACCACACTTTCTCTGATTCCATGAAATGGACACCAGCAACTTTAGCTGGGAGGTAAGGGAAAGGAGCCAGGACATCAGAAATGGGAAAACGTGAAAGAGACAAGAAAAGTAAAGGTGGGAAGCTTCATTTCTATCAATCCTAGACTGCTACCCACTACTGGATTTGCTCAGAATTTTGTGTAATGGCATTCTTCTGAGAAAAGGAAGAATTCAGGGTTGCTTTCTCTTTCTCAGGAATTGCATTTCTGCCTAACAAATTGTCAACCTGATCATTAGGTTGTAAATATGTTTCTACTTGTACTGTGAAGTAAAGGTACATTCTGATGGATGTCAGTAATGAATGGAATATATTGGCCCCAAAACAACTCCAGGCTGTTGGGAGGAATGGAATCTCAGAAAATGTGGGTGGCCACTGCAGATTTGGAAAGAAATAAAACACCTTCAGAATCCTTGGGATCTGGCCTTTGGATAGCTGTCAAAATTATACCTTTGAAATGCCAGGACTCTATCAGGGTTTTAGCTTTGTTCGCTTTCAACGACTGCAACAAAAAATTAAGACAATGCATTCCTGTATTGAAAGGCTATAATTTGCATAGTATTGTCTGGCATTTTTGATACTGCAGTGACAGTAAAACCACATTCATGTGTAAATGTGGTTGCATACACACACACCCAGAATGCCTTCCACATTGGGGACACGTGTAGTTGTGTTCTGCCTAGTAAGTGACTACATGTTTCTAGGGTTTGTCTGGTTGGCAGTTCAGTCTCTATTCTTTGTTGCATACATATTTCCTTTGTTCAACATGTGCCACATATTTCTGATTACAGTATGAAACTTAGGCTGCAAAACAAAACAGAAATCCCTGCAAATGTTTATACCATATGACCTGAGGCCATGCTAAAGCATAGTTTTATTAAAATTTCCTCTGCCTTCTTCTTTTGTGGTTTTGGAATCACAGCTTGCCACTAAGTAATTAACTCAGAAGTCCTTTTGTAATCTGTCCTCCTTTGTCTGGATCAGGAGAAACGAATTATATCCAGTAGGGTTGTAATTGCAGCTAACTTTTATGTCAGAAAGTCTTTGCTGTGATCTCACCTCATGGTAATTGGCAAATAAAAGGATGCCAATAAAAGTGGTACTCAGATTTGATGGCAATATCAATGCCCCCAACTAGGTTTATTGGCCATGAAATAAATGAGTACCTAGAGCTGTAGTGAAGATTAAATATAATATATATAAAGTACTTCAGTGCTTGGCACATAATAGACACTCAATAAAAGGTTTATTGTTAAAACCAACAACTGGGTTAGGTGTCCTTGTTTTACACGTTCATGGACTTGATCTCTATCACAGAGCTCATCACACTAATGTGTTTTGCTGTTTACTTATCTGTCTCCCCGTGCAACTAGACTTCATGTCTTTATCCCAAGCACATAAATCAATGTAATTTGTTGAGTTACGAAATGTAGCTCAAGTGTTCTAACACTTGCCTTTGGACTTTTAATCAGCAGTGCCACTGCCATCAAACTCTACTGTCTTCCAAAAGATTAGCATTTTTCTTGATCACATTGTCTGGTCTTCTATTGGTGCAATCTAAACATAAATCAAAGTTTTCAAAATGTATTTGGATATAATTGAACTCTTGGATCTCTCACATATATTAATGAAGTAAAGATTCAAAGATCAATTATTCTGGAACTCACAGTACAGTTCTGCAATGTATGAAGTATACTGTAGTTGCCCATGTACATTGAGACAACTTGTTACATCAAACCCCTGAACCAGAGAACAAAGACTATGAATGAGAGACTTCTCTCATGGTCAGGTCTGGAGAGACCCTGGAGACAAAATTCATAAATCCACAGAGACTGGAAAACAGCTTATAGGGAAACTAAGACCAAAGCCAGAGACCCTTAACCTGCTTCTAGTTACTATACATAACCCAGTGGCAATAAATAAATAAGTTTCTCTGTTAAAGTACCATTCTTAGGGTGTTAGAGAGCTCAAGTGTGTCTGGAAAAGCCTTGATGGCTCTACCATTTGCGAAGCCCACGACTCTTTCAGCTCTTCCCAAAAGCAATGTGGAGGGCTTCCCTGGTGGCGCAGTGGTTGAGAATCTGCCTGCTAATGCAGGGCACACGGGTTCGAGCCCTGGTCTGGGAAGATCCCACATGCCGCGGAGCGGCTGGGCCCGTGAGCCACAACTACTGAGCCTGCGCGTCTGGAGCCTGTGCTCCGCAACAAGAGAGGCCGCGATAGTGAAGAGGCCCGTGCACCGCGATGAAGAGTGGCCCCCGCTTGCCACAACTAGAGAAAGCCCTCTCACAGAAATGAAGATCCAAGACGGGAATAAAGACACAGACCTACTAGAGAATGGACTTGAGGATATGGGGAGGGGGTGGGGTGAGATGTGACAGGGTAAGAGAGTGTCATGGACATATATACACTACCAAATGTAAAATAGATAGCTAGTGGGAAGCAGCCGCATAGCACAGGGAGATCAGCTTGGTGCTTTGTGACCACCTAGAGGGGTGGGATGGGGAGGGTGGGAGGGAGGGAGATGCAAGAGGGAAGAGAAATGGGAACATATTGTATATGTATAACTGATTCACTTTGTTATAAAGCAGAAGCTAACACACCATTGTAAGGCAATTATACTTCAATAAAGATGTTTAAAAAAAAAAAAAAAAAGAAATGAAGATCCAACACAGCCAAAAATAAAAAAATTAAAAAAAAAAGCAATGTGGAAAGTAAGTGTCATTCAGAGAGGATGAAGGCTGCAAAGCTTTATTAGATGAAAATGCCAACTCTAATTTCCTGAAATGCAAATAGAGAAGAGTAAAATCTCATTAAATGTGACAGATTCAGTATGCAATGGTGTCGAAGCAGGTGGGGGAAGGGGTGTGATGGGGCCACAAAAGATCCTGGTTATGCCTATGAAACCCCAATTCCACTTCGCTCACGTGCCATTAAGAACTCTAAACGAAAAATGTATATTTTCTCCAAGTAGAAGAATTGAACCCAAATTCTTGGGCCACTCAGGTTTCTTACTGATATCAGATAAGAACCATCACTCTTTTTGATCATAATACCGTGGTTTCCTTACTGCCACCCACAGCCCTGCCTTAGCAGAAAGACAGACTCGATCCAACATGCCCAGTACTATTACCCAAGTCCTGATTCATAAATAGAACTAGACAGGAAGAATTTTAGTTGTTTGTGGGCTAACACAAATGTAACATGAACATCAAAAATATTTCTAAATTGAACGTGCCCCTAACATTTTTTTAAAAAAATCAAAACACCTATACAATTTATATTCAGTTAGTCATGTGCTATTTAATCGCCTGTCACAAAAAGGAGATTGTGTTCTCAAAATGTAATTTCCAGAGGATTACATAGTGCGGCAAGATGCCAGTCACTGAGTCGTTTTCTCAGTAACCAGTAGCCGGCTCGAGATTTTTAATGGAAAATTCTGCTTCCGAAGGCCAGTCACCTACCCCACAGAAAAACCTGCGACAGAGGATAAACCAACTCAGTAGAGTAGTGAAGGCTGTCTAAAAGGGGTTGAAATTTGCCTGTGTATCAAAATCTTGATAATAATGTTCTTTCACAGGATTGAGGGGACCCTCTACTTTTCTCTGGCCAAGTGGTGTTAGATCATAAAACTCAAACCATTAGGTGGGGCTGGTGGAGGTGGGAGAAGGGAGTAGAAATGTACTTTTGGAGCAATGTTTAGTTATTTACTCCTAAAGCAGCAAACTGGCATCAGAGTATAATGATGATCAACAATTCTCAATAAATACCCTCTAGACCTTTTCTTCTCTTTTAAGCCGTAGGTAACTCTCTGAGGAGCTCATTTTTCAATAGCGTGTTAAAAAAAACAAAGATAGTAAAAAAAGTATGTGACCAAAAGCAATTAGAAGAGGAAGTCACAGATTTGGAACAGTGTCAAAGAATAGTTTGCTTTCAGAATTAACCAAATTGAAAATTAAGGAAAACACCAAAGATATATACATGGTAAAATTTTTACTCAAGCACAAAGAATGAAGAGCAATAAATCTGTTCTTGAGAGGGCATCTGTAGGATGGTTGCAGGAGAGTATTAAAAAGAGAAGTTGATGAACATCTATCTTGCTTCTCTTTTATCTTTGAGAAGGATGATCTTCAAATGGAAAAGGATAGCATGAATAAGGATAGCTAGAAAAGAGAAGACCACGGCAGATGGGGGACATTTTAAGGGAATCCTTAACTCCAGTGAATATCTCCCTATGATTAGGAATGATCACCCAACTCCAGTTAGAGACTTTGGAAGTACAGAGCATCCTAAGGCAGGTTCCCCAGAAGCAGATGCAAAGACCAGGATTTGAGTACGAGTGGTTTATTTGGGAGGTGACGCCAGAAAGCAAGAGCCAGGTAAGGAAGTAAGAAAGAGAGACAGAAAAGAGAATGAAGATAATACAGGATGGGTACTGAGCAGGCAATCTCTATAGGTGACTGGGGTTCCATTCTGCCAGGGAAAATGCCAAGTAGTCCTATCCAAGGTACAAGGAAGTTACGACATTTTCTCCAACTCTGAAAGTTCCTTCTGGGTCACTAACTCTCCACCATTCCAACCTTTCCCACGGCTTAAGAGGAAACCTAGGGTAGGGGAGTCATATGTGCTGTGGTAGGACTGACTCTACAGGCATGTCAGGAATGGTGAGAGTTGAGGGAGGTTAGCTCTACAGCTAGTGGAAAGGAGGAAATAGGCAAGAAACTGGTGATAAACCAACGTAGAACTGATTTTCAAAATGAAAAATTCTGTAACCAACCTTGGAGATCTTGACATGAATATAGGGGCAATAAACATACATCACAGGGATAGTTTGTAGTACCTAAAAGAAGAAGCAGAAGTGATGGGAACTCACTTTAACTTTGTATCTCTTTTTTAACAGGGTCACTAGATTGGGAAATGAGGGAAATATGAAAGATATATATATATATATACAATATATATACAGATTTAGTTTATTTGGATAGCACAAAATTGACCAAGCTCAATCACAAGTTGGCATAAGCAAATGGCCGACTCAGCATCAGGTTGCACAACTTCAGAGAATGCAGTTTGGAACCCCCCATAGTATTCTGGGGGAATGTTGCCCCCGGAACAGAATATAGAATGGCATGTGACTACTACCTTCAGCAGTGGTGCAGACCACCGACAGAGAACACAAAAGGATATTCAACATCCAGAGAAGGCTTCCACGCCTCCCTCTGAGAGGCTGGCAAGTCTAGGGCAGGAGAGCCAAACAAGCTGACCAATGTTCTTCAAGTTTATGCAGCTCCTCTTGAAAACCCTTTAAGTGTACAAGACAGGTTGGATGCTCTTCAACGTAACAAAATGTATCTGACAAATACAACCTGTTTATGCCCATGGACACCTATGGATATTAATCTACAGAAAAAAATCTTTATGGAATGCCAAAAGGCTCCTACCAAAATTTTTATTAATGACTTGGGTGTCTCTCTATTTATATTCTCTTTCTTTCACACACACACACACACACATACACACACTATACTCACTCACCTGAAGCTAAGTGATATCATATTTGTGGATCAATACATTTGGGAATTGTGATAGATACTGTGGGTTAAGCTTCTCAGTCTCCATTTCACCGTCCTTCGGGTTGAAGATGATGGAGAGTTGAAACAAACAAACAAACAAAACACCTCTTGTAACTAGGATTCTGGATGCAAATTGCATTCCAACAGAGGCTCTCGTGTGGAATTTGGAAGGTGGAAATGAGGCAGATCTCATTTTTCTGCCCCTTTTTGCTATTTCTATGCCATGAGAGGCTGTGGACATGCAAGGTTTTCTGAAGCAGTGTTACAGCATCTCTTTTAAGGTGTCAGAAGTTGCAATGGCAGCACAGATACTAGCATCTTCATTCCTGGATCACAGCTAGGACTCTGTGCTTTGAACTCATAACTTCAGAAGTGGCATTGGAGGTAGTAGCAAATCCGTTGGGTCAGTTGTGTATCGTTCATGGAGTAATTTCTGAAGATTCAGCTTAGAATCCATTCTTTCACTCCTTCCAATGATTTTCCAAGGCCCTAATTGTATGCATTAAATTCCTTCCTGCTGAAATACCTAGAGAAATTTCTATCTCCTGCATTGGAAACTGACTGCCATAGAAGGGTTGATAAATATGTTGAATGATATAATTAGGGTGAAAGGCAAATATAACATGATACATTTGAATAAGGATAAATGTAAAAGTTCAACACTTAGGTCCAAAAAGCAATTGCACATCCACAGGCTAGAGGAATTATAATTTAGCAGCTCCATCTAAGATAAAGTTTAGAGAAAGGCCACCAAAAATGCTACTATGGTATCCAGAAAAAACCAAAGCTATAGACATGCTCTATTGGTCTATTCTGGTTAGGCCACACTTACAGAATAGTGATTAATCCTAGGCATTGTGCTTTAGAAGGGATACAGCCAAAATGAAGATCCTTCAAGGAAGAGTAAATAGAATCAAGAAAGACCTGAATCTATGTCACAGGAGCAATGTTTAAAAAACATGGGAGAAGTGTACCTTGAAGACTAGGAGAGATTCAATGTGGACCATGATAGTCATCTTTAAATATTTATATGGTTTTCTTGTAGAAGATTCATTAGATTTGTTCTGTACATTTCAAAGGTTTGGAACCAGGACCAATAGAAGGGAGAAAAAGGGAGGCAAAGATGGAAGCTCTTTAGAGATGTCAGAATATGGGAGGACTACTTTGGGAGGCAATAAATGTTCCAACATTTGAAGTATTCAGAAATAACCTGAAGACTCACTTGATGGGGTGACTGTAGGACATGCTCAGGCACCAAATGAGTTGCTGCTCCAAGAAGGTAAGTTTGGAAGCTTATTCCAAATCCAAGAATTTTTTTATAGCAAAAGTTTTACAAGGCTAGTTGGATATTCCTAGAAAACTCATATATTATCCACTATTCTCAGAGATACAAATAACACACACACATGCACACACACTATGAACAGTTGTAGGAGGTAGACGAAGGAGGCCAGGATTTGGAATTAGATAGGGGGGGCCTCAAATCTTGGCTCCATGGCATGGTACTTGGATGACCTTGAGCAATTTAAGTAATTTCTGGTTCTCTGTTTCCTTATTGATGAAGAACGATACCTATCATTTTGTTATGAGATTCAGAAAAAAATATGCTCTAAACCAGATAGATAGAATTATTACCAAAAAAAGTCATCTTCTAATACTTTTAAACCCTTTTCCTTAACGTTTAACTCTTCCAAACTGCTAGATTGGAATGGATAAACAAAAGTTTTATATCTATTCTAAATTGAGGTTTCTCCCCCTCAGATTTATAACTTTTCTATAGAGTAGGCAGTTGAGCACAACAGTTAATAGTAAAGGCTCATGAGTCCAGCTGATCTGGGTTTAAATCCTAGCTCAGACTCTTCTAACCACTTGACTATAAACATCGTCTGTAAACAACTGGGAACTTCAGTTCTCTTATCTGTAAAATGGGGCCAATAAAAGTAGATTATAAGGTTTGGTAAGGATAGCATCAAATAATGCAAGTACAGCAATTTGCCCAGTGTCTAGCTCACAGCGGAGGCCTAATAGCCATCCTCTAATAATAATAATTATGGTAAATAATAGTGATGGTAATGATGAAGGCACAAGCTATAGGGAGCATCAACCTAAAACATTAATGCTATTGACTTTATCTTTCAGTACTTTCATCCTGGATGTATTATATCGATAGCATTCCTTGTTATGATGAGGGTATTTACACTTTTGTTTTTGAGCTACATCATACTTTACTCTGACTTCTAATTGCCTTCACTGTTCATGAAGGTGTCAAAGACATATAGTCATAACTTAATCTAGCATGTCCATTGGCTACAGACCTATCTGGGTGGCCAGAATATCAGGGAGGCTAGGAAAACACTACTTCTTACTGGCAGCATTAACTCAATAAACCTCCCAGGGGAACAATAAAAATGCAGTGGACAGCAGTCTTAATGAGGATATGCTCAGAGCACAGTGAAATCTTATAATGTGCTCAGTGCCCTGCAGAATCCATAGGAATTTGATTTAGCAACATTAGATTTCAGTTTCTTAAAATATTAGCAATACGATTTGCAATAGCTGTTTCCTATTTTAGTCGATGGCCTTGTAAATTACAAGCGTTATTATGGCATTGTTTATAATTCAGAGATGTCACCACATTTCAGTTGCTGGCAGTTGCGAGTGAAGTTTGCCTTTGTTAATACAGCACATACCAAATTTTTCCTTAAGGCTCTTAATCAGAGTGTTACATATATCAGGACACATGAGAAGCCTATTTCTGCAGAACAATTTAAGCGGCAATGTCTACTCTATCATTATGACATTTAAATGAACCTGCATCTCTTTCACTCAAAAAAAAAAAAAAAAAAAAAAGCCAAACTTCAACTATGCCCCATATTTTTCTCTTCACCAAATCCTAAATCCCCCAATATTGGGATGGCCCTACTGACTTTTAAATTAGAACAGCCAAGAAGAAGTATGAGAAATGTGTTAGTCACTTCAAGAACTCCCAGATTCCACTCCTCAGGAACTATTATCCTTAGAGTTAGAGGTAATAATAGAAATGATAAGCACACTCAAGAGATGTTATCACAGGCAATGCCAAGGGATAGGTGGGAGGAGGGTACATGGAAAAGGGAAAGTTTAGGGTGAATATTAGTAACTGCCACCAGATGAAAGAACATTTATCAACTGTTTCAAAGGCACTAAGATCAATCTAAAAAGAGATCATCATCAAGTTGAATATGCTCTCATTTGAGACTAACTTGGGGGGAATTTTCAACGTAATTATCTGGCAAGTAAAAAAAAATCTCCTACAGAGTCACTTGAACATAAAAACTAATCACTCAGCATGTGGGTCTATCAATTGAGTTAACAGGCAAAAAAAGAAAAACACTGCATAGAAGTAGGTCATCTCACTGAGAGTCACACCCAGTAATCTCACTTATTCACAATATAATTGAGGTACTTGAGCTTGAAAAGGCAGCCCTCTGAGCAGCCAGATTCGATGTGTGACTCAAAGCACCTGAGCCTTGGGCAGATTCCATAACCTCTCAACGCTCCAGTTTCCTCACCTGTAAATGAAGACACGGACATAAAGCAGATAATAAAAATGCTCAAAAAATGTTGTTAATTTTATTGTTATCATTTTCATTATTACTGTTGTTACTACTGCTACTACTACTATCCCTACAAACTTAGCCACAGGAAAGCCTCTTGGGCTCTGCTCAACTCTTTCACTGACTTCTAACAAGCGTATAGTTAGCTAGTTTTCTCGGTTGTGGCATAAACTATTGGTTGTCCACCAGTGTCCATCTTCCCCTCTTGGTTTTCCTTACTAGTCACCCCTTCTTAGTGTCCTTTGCAGATTCTTTCACTTCTCCCTCACCTCTTAATATAGGGGCACCCCAGAGCTCAGTCCTTGGTCCTTTTCACTCCATCTGCACTCATTCCTTAGAGAACTCTCATGCAATTTCATGGCTTGAAACACTATATGCTCACACCTCCCAGATTTCTATCTCTGATGCAGATCTTTGTCATGGATGTATCCCAAGTATCTAAAAGAGTATCTGACACATAGTAGGTCCTAAATTTAACACACACACAGTAGGTCCTAAATAAAAATTGGTTAAATGAAGAAATGGCTAATAAAACCCCCAATGTTTATGGAAACACATAGATAGCCGGAATAAAGGCTACATTTCTCAGCCTTTCTTGCAGTTACATATGGCGCACTTGAAGGACAAAAGGCTGCTATAGCAGGCATGTGTGTTAAAGCAAACACTAATAATGGCCAGCCCAATGGCATCTTCTGAACTCAACAACTTTAATTTTCACCCTTCCCTATGAAGATCTGACAGAAGATCTCATTTAGCATAGGAGCAATGTCACATTCTTCAATAGCTTGTAAGGGAAATAATTGATATTGATAATAATGATCTTGGGTTATCAATATATCACAATAAATTCTCTCCCAAGGATACACATACATTTAGTAAAGATTACATATATATAATAAAAATAGTACATTACATGTGTGATATTTAGAAATATAGCTAAAATAAGAAAAGTCTTAGCACTTTAAAGGATAGTAATTTTTACCTGGAGATCTAGCATTTCCCATTAATGTCAGATAAAACGTGTAATGCTAAACTTTTTTTTTTTTTTTTTTGCTAGATACAAAATTAAATAAGCCACAATGTTTAAAGTCTCTTACAAGTTGTTAGAATACCTAGTAAAGAAATGCAAACATCAGAAGGACTGAGAGATGTGTTGGTCTCAGGTGCTATTTCACTCATTCTCTCCGTAAACAATAACCAATGTATAAGGCCCCACCTTGGGTGCTATGGAGCTCACAAAGCTTGTACAAGGTGGAAGTCTGTGTTCTCATGGAAGTTAGCTGAAAAGATAAGATGTTCATTCAGAAGATAATTCAAGGTAGGATACAGCAGGTATCTTGGAGGAGGAAACAGCTGAGACCTACAGAGGATAGAGAACCACCTGTAGGCAAAAGAGGAAGCCTCCATCTTGCATCTAATTAATTAATGATCCAAGAGCCCATCAGGCTGAGCCCATTCCTTCAAGAGGCGAATTTGTAACATTCCGGTGGGAACCTAGAGATGGTTCATCCTGAGATGTCCTCTCGCAGCAAAATTCTGCTCTCAAAATTTCCTTTCCTTATCACTAGCACATGATTTCAATCTATTACCCCCCATTCTCTGCTTCCTTTATCCCAATTGTCTTGCCCATTTATCCCCAAATGTTGGTTCACAGATAATAGCTATAAATAGCTAAGACTTACAGATTACTCACTATGTGCCAAGCACTGTTCTAAGTACTCTACATAATATTAACTCATTTAATCCCCACAACAACACTGTGTAATAGGTACTATTATTATCTCCATTTTATAGAAGAGGAAACCAAGTCACAGAATGGCTAAATAACTGTCCCAAGGTTGCACTGCCAGTAAATCATAGTAAGTAGACAACATTTTCACTATTATATGTCAAACTGAAAAAAATTGAGGATAATGTAGTGACTTTGTGATAAATACATATAATTTTAAAATTTTAATTATATATAAAAATATAATTGTATATGAAAAAAATGCACAATTTGAAGAACTATCCTGTGTTCTGAGATTAAGCTCAAATGTCTAAGATTTTCTGAAACGATAGTCAAAGGAAATTACACAGTCACCATTTTTTTTAAACAGGCCCATAAAATTCTGAATCCACTGAACTCTCCCTCCTGCTTTAGGAACAAACTCTGCCACTTGGTTTGTCCTCCCACAACCTCATCCCCATCCAGGCTCTACTTAAAGTCCTTTCCCCCACTAGTCTTTTCATGTTACCCTGTGAAAGGCCTGATCTACCAGGACCATAATCCATGTTTCCCTCCACCCCTTATCATGGCTGAAACCCGACTCCCTTCAGTCAAGCCACATCCTTGGGTGAGCACCCTTTATGCTTCCCAATGCATCTTCTCAAATGCTTGTTCTTCTGCTATCACTGGACAGCCTCCCCTCCTCACCCATTTATCAGTCCTCACTGCCCTTCCACCAGAAGTAAATTTCCGGTGCCCTTTCTCACCTTCCTCAGTAACTTTGCCACTGGTAGTTGTATACCTCCCCAACCCAAAGCTCTGCTACCTATCATCAGCACCCAGGATGATGAACTTTATAACATCCAACCATTAAACAACCTTCTTCAATCCAGGGATATTTGTTACCACTTAGCTTTGCTCAGCCTTAGCCATTGCCACATGCATACCACATGCTGAAGGAAGAAGGGAAATCCATTGGATTTGGTAGTTAGCATTATCAGTAATGACCTTCCAGAGAGCAACTACAGTAAATATGTGGAAAGAGAACGCAGGCTTCGGAGGTTAAGAAGTGAATGGATGGCAAGAAAGTGAAGGCCACCATCACTCAAGAAACTTCCTTGGAATTCATTTAGTCCCATGGTCCCTCTTTTAAAATCCCATTCCCTTGACTACATTGACACTAACCTGGTTTTCCTCCTACATCTCTGATAGCTCATTCTCTGCTTTCTTTTTAATACACAAAGCATTTCTTGAACCCCAGTTATGGATCAGGCAAGTTTGCCAGGCACTGAGGATACAAAAGACATGATCCCTTCCCTCACGTTTTTCATGGTTTTGGAGAGATGATTGTTATGGAGTCAATTCATTATACCCAAGTAAAATCAATGAAATGGGAACACAGAAGGAGGAAATATTACCTCTATCAAAAGACAGGCAAGAATGTCAAAGCTACCTATAAAAGGTGACACCACCCTGGGTCTTGAAGAAGAGGAGCATGTCAGCAGTAGTAAATGGCTAGGGAGATGGCGGTACAGCACAAGAAAAAGTACAAAAAGCATAGTCTGTTTGGGTCTGGTGAGTAGTTTTGTGTGGTTTTAAGATGCTTGTGGGAAAGTGGCAAAAAATACTATCAGGACGGTGAACAGGGACCAAACTGTGTAGGGTCTTAAAGAGGATGCCAATAGTTTAGATTTTACCTTGTAGTCCAAGAATAATTACTGAAAGATATTAAGTGAGATAGTGACACCATGATAGCTATGTTTTAGATCAACAACTCTGGAGATGGTGCGGAAGACGAATAGAAAAAAGAATAAAGAATACATCCCAGCTTGTGCAATGTTCTAGGACACAGAAAACCTAGGCCTATGTTTCAGATTGATTTCCCTCATAATCTGTCTAAATGAGAACTGTGGTAGTCACCCTAATAACGGAGAGGAAAAATAATACAAGAGTCACCTAGAGGTACAATCAATGGGACTTCATGACCAATTAAATACGGAAATTTGGAGAGAAGGAAGAGTGAAAACTGATTTAAGGTTTTAAATCTAGGAGACTAGTTGAATAATTATATCCGTAGCCAAGAGTTAGAGGTGATTTTCTGAGTCTCCTTTCATCTCCTACTCCAAAAGTCTTCTCTTTAGTCTTATTTTAATTTTCTAAACTCTTTTGCATGAAATTTTTACATCCTTCAATTGCTCAATTGCCATATGGATGATGCCCAAATGTTTTTTTGCAGCCAGTATCCTGATGGGTTCCAGACAGCCTTTTTCAATTTGTCTTTAGAGCTCTCTAGCTGGTTATCTTACTATGATCACAAATTACCAGTCTGATGTGATACTATTCTCTCCTTACCTCCCAATCAAACCAGCTGGTCCTCCAGGCTTCTCTTTTCTGTGATTAATACCTTTCACCCAGTCACAAAATTCTCAATGATCCAATCCCACAGGGAATTTGCTGCTAGATCATGTTGAGTATACCGCATTAACCCTCTCACCATCTCTCACCTCTATCCCCACCTCTCCATCCCTCTAGCAAACTCTTTACTAAATAAATCCTTAATTTCATCTCACCTTCAGGACTCCCAGCAACACATGCTTATAACACATGCTTATGTCATTTCTTAAAGCCCAGTTTTACTGTCACTTCCCAGTGCAACAGTTTTCAGTGGGGTCCTGACAATGTTCTCAATCCAGTAATAGATATTTTCACATTTCATTGTCTTAAGATGCTCCCAGAGCAGCAAGAAAGAAGCAGTTCACCACAGCATCAGTTGCAGCTCTCTTGGGCAAGAGCTACTTTGCTCTTAATTTGTTACTGCCTACAACACATAAGGCATGCCCAAGATTGTAAGATAATGCATTTTCTAATCTTAGGAGACAAATAAACTGTTTCATACATGGTCCTCTGTAATGTCTACTACTGAAACAAAACTTTCTATTTGAATAGATTTTCTTCTTAATTTCTAAAATGGTTCAACAGCAATGTCACACTACACATTAAATTCCATTTTTGAGATTATGTTTTCTCAATATGAGAAGAGATAAAAACTGTAGTCATTGGCAATCATAGGAAAACATTTGTAAACTAGAGGCAGTGGGTCAGATTATTTTCTCTAACACAGTCACAACAAGCGCTCAGTCTCATTGGCAGACTTCTGAATTCACAACTAACTCCAGGTTTGCCCACCTTCCCAAAGGCAACATAGACATTCCCTCTGCACCGCAGGCTGCAGTTTCACAGAGCTTCATGGTGAGTGAGACGCAGGTCATGAGTAGAAAGTAACTGGATTTTAACACAGGAAGCCCAAAGTGCCACTTTGGAGCGATAACCTCTTGTTATGTCCAAGTGTGCCTCTGAGTCTAATGGCATTACTTCCCCTTAAGGAAGCTCATCTAGTTTCCACTGAAAACCACATAGACCCAGGGGAGAGAGGAAAGGAGACCCCTCTCCAGCTGCCTTAACAGCTCCATTCTCACTGGCTGCAGATTCAGGGGTGAGAGAGTTCCCTGGGGTCAGAGGTGGTCAATCAAAATAGTGGTGAGCAGTCAGGAGGGGCTGAGACTCAACTGCTATGGTATAGAGAGACCAGCACAAATGGATTAATTGGGGCTCTGTCCAAAGAGGAAACATTTGAGAAAGACTTCAGGATAACAAGGTAGCACCTGTGTCTCAGGCTTCCTGGGTCCTGAGCCCAAGAGCAGAAGCCGTTAACTTCAGTGTTCCCAGAAAATAAGAGGTAACTCTAATGAGGCACCAGACTAGTGTGCAAGCCCCACAGGGATTTCTGTTTCTGCTGTCCAGTCACAGGCGTGATATAATAATAGGAAAGACAAGAAGATTCTGCTTAACTCACATTTTAGGGTCAATTCCAGTTTCATTTTTAGAGTGACTATTTTTAAACTACAAAAATAGTACCTTTCATTGTAGGAAATACAATAAATAAAAGATAAAAGTTTTAAAAATCACTCATGATTTTAAGACTCAGAAATATCTCATTAATATTTTTGAGAATATTCTTCCAGTGAGTATATATGTATATGTGTGCATACATATTTGCACATATAAGTATATATATATTTGTTTCCATGTATTTTTCTCCATTATCCTAAAATGGGACCATGCTATACATATTATCTTGTAACCCTCTTTTTTTTTACTTAACAGTATATCAGAGACATTTTCCCGTGTCATTAAAAATGCTCCAACATTGTTTTTAGTGAACGCTAAGTATTCAAGAACAAATTTTACTTACAAACAGACTTGCATCAATCTAAGCTCTACTCTTGTTTGCAAGCCATTCACAGGACAGAACCAAGGGGCTGGTCAGGTATTACCACAGTCTGATGGACCCTGATATTTGGGGTAGCTACTGCTAAACACGTCTTCATAATTCTATACTTTAGATAGTACTATTATCAAAGCATAAGGACATTAGAGATCTTTCACATCAAGCAAGTAGTAATGATAATGTATAACTTTTTTGCAGCTATCATATGCCAGGCACTGTGCTAAGCAATTCCCGTGCATTAGCTCATGTGATTTCATCAACAGCCTTTACCATAGAACTGTTGTTTTCCTGATTTTCCCCATATGGAAACAGAGACTTAGAGAGTATGCAGCAGACCTAGGCCTCAACTCTAGTTAATCTAGAGAATGGGACATTGTGTGTAATTCATCTCATGCTTTCCCAATAATAATTTCTACTCTCTAAGAAATGAGAGAGTGACCCATGCTGCCATTAGCTCTGTACTCCATCACACAATCACAATTTACTCAACAATAAGTCATAAAGTGGGAGAAACTTGCATAATCCCTTACTTCTGTTAGTGAATGTGGTCTTTTGTCTTGTGTTTTCAAGAAAATGATGAAAAAAAGTAAAATCCTTTGTTCCAAGTGACTTCCAGGATTTAAAAATTAGTCTCATGTGTCGATTTTGTGATAGGATGATCTCCTTCACAACCTCACGCTGCCTTTTAGTGAGAGAGCTACCTCTCATATCTGGCCCCAAGCTCAGGGCAGGCAGGCAGGGTCAGCCTCTGCAGGGTAGGTAATTTACAGACAGTGACTGGATCCCATTTAACACTAGACAGTTCTTGCTTAAAGAATGATTTCTAGGTACTACAGAGAAATCTTCTCTGGAATAAAAGTCACAACATTAAATTTCTGAAAACATAACCCTTAACATTTGCTTCAATTATTTTTTTTTCTTCTCCTGAAAGATACAGCATAAATTAGAACATAGATGATCAGATCAAGTAGCAGCCCTTAATCTGTAAATAATCTCTCTGTCTTCATGGCAATCAGGAAAACAGTGGGAAACAGCCAGTTTAAGATGAAAGTGACAACCTATTAGCATTCAGAGAGAAATGATTTCTCTCATCACCTTTACTGGAAGATGCTGTTGCTGTGGCAACTGGTCCCCGCATTCATCCAGTATCCAATTGCTGAGATGACAAGGGAGCTGGTCAGGCTGAGAGAAGATCATTCACACTATCCCTTTTAAGTGACAACCAATAAGATCTGTAAGGGAATTCCTTATAAAAACCCAGCATTATTGCTTGACTAAGCTTCCCTAACTTGGGTCTTTGGTTAAAACTTAAGAGTTCTTCAGTTTAATTGAACTGGTAAACATTTAACTTCATGAACAATGATATGCCTTAGGGACATTTTAAATGTTCTTTATTCTGGGCATGGCTATGTAAAGTATGTAGGGGGAGGGCATGACATGTTCCTATGGAGTACAAAATGCTCTAGGCAGAGATATTCTGCAATTGGGCTTATGACAGATGTAGGGCCACAGCTGTCTTCTCACACCATGGCAGTCTTCAAGCGGAGGCTGAAATGCAGACCATGGGACTGTGTTTTACATTTTACCCCTCTGTCAGAAACTTATCTGTACTCTCAAGAAGCCCTGGACTCTTCACTTAAATGACAAATGAGGGTACCCATGAACTTTGTGGTGACTGGCTTGCTACAGTGTCACCCATAGACTGCATTTCTCTCTTCGTCTGAAAATACAAATGGTTCTCATGGAGAAACAAGGTAGTACAGCTGAAATCATTGAATTTTATTTCCTGAAGGAATTGGCTCATCCTGGGTGACCACCTCAGCTGATTTTGGAGCACTTCAATGTCATAATGTCCTTCATTACACCTGTGGTAAAAAGAGAGGCTCTACATTTGCCATCCTGCTTAAATAATAAATGCATAGCTTTTAAAAGTTTCATGTGAGCTGGAAACCAAATGTTCTTCAGGGAACATCCTCATTCATAAACAAGAAATTTCCATTCGTGACTCCTGCTGCGGTAGACTTAACAGAGAAGAATGAAAAGGAAGTACATTTTCAAAATTATACAGTCCTTAAGTGCCCACTGACAGCAATTCCATTCCCAGGTGGTCGTGTCCAGTCCGTCTCTACTCAAACATGACTTTTCTGGGACCTCACAACCAACATCCCCTGTCAGTTCTGTGCCCCCAAACTAAAGCATGCTCTTGCCTTTGCCCATTTGTGAGGGAAGCTCCCATTAGCTACTCTGGAAACTTGGTAGGCAGAAGAGAGAGCAAGGAGCAGCAGAAATAGGTCCCTTTGGGCTAGTAGCTGTCAGCTAGGGAGCCTCCTACCTGTGATTTGTCACTTCATTGATGCAGAGTTCTCATGGGACAAACTGTGGCCCATACATACAAACAATTATAATAACATAATTTTAATTATAGCTAATATTTGTTGTGCACGTACCAAATATTATTTAAAATACAATTTGCATGCATTGTCTCCTTTGTCTTTCCAGACACTACACCACTTAAGTAAATGTCATTATCGTCATCATTCTGAGGTTTAGAGAATTTCAGTAACTTTTTCAAAATCATATGACATAGAGGCAGAAAAACCCTGATCTTATTAAGGCCAAATAATAGATAATGTCACCTTTATCTGATCCCAATGCTTTTGTTATTTTTCAGAAGCCCTTAAGCACAATAGTAAATCCACTAGTCCCCCCTCTCTGGATTAAGGTCACAATTATAATCAATTTACTCTGTAAGACCCGGCACAGTGTTTGGCACAAGACTGGTGCTTGAGAAAGTTTTGCTGATTGGAAAAAAAGCTTTTGATTCAAGATTGAGAAAGGTTTCACTTTTTAAAGATGCATTGTACCACTGACACTGGCTGTTTCCAGAGCCTTTGGAACACGCCATCCTACATATTTCTTTTGCCTGAGCTCTTGCCTCCTTTCCTGACGAGCCACATACTGGTCTTGTTTTCCTCTACTGGATTTGCAATTCTGAGAATTCCTTTTGTAACCGATGACACTGAAGAACCAACATGCATGTTGTCCGATTCTTTAAATCAACATGGGCGAGCCCTGGGCAGTTTTAGAAGAATAATAATTTGTTTTATAAGATTAAATAAAATTATCATATTCAAAAGGAAAACTATCTGATGCAGAAGTAGCAAAATTCCAACCTTTTGTAACAAGGCTTTGAGTAATTTCTACAGGCTTGCCCCACCTCATTTCATACCCTAGAGAGCAGAACAAGTGCCTGTTCACCATCCCACAGAGGCCTTCCTGCCCAGGGCTGCCGAGTTCCTCTCTCTGCTAAGGACAGACACTCTAATGTACCAAACAACAGCAGAGCAAGCAGTGCCAAGGCAATTGATCACCGAGTACATAGGACAGAGCCAATTGATGTCACCTTTGGGGTTTTTATAGTTTTGATATTTAAGATACTATAACCAAAAATTGTACTTGGCTTATGTAGAAAATTTGAAAATACAGATAAATTGAAAGAAAAATTAAAACATTTGTAATTCTACCCCACAGAGATAACACTTAGTGTATGATTTTCCAGAATTTTTCTATTTTTTTAAGAACAATGAATTATACTAAACCTACTGTTTTTATAAATCTAATATATTGGCCATAATATTCACCTTTGCTGTTATTTCAGTAGCTGTATGGTCCATCTTATATGATTAAATCATAATTTATTTAACCAAATTCTCTGTTGTTAGATTTTGAGTTGCTCATGTAAATACTTTATTGACCATTCTTGAATACAAATCTTCACATACTTGTTATTTACTTAAGATAAATTCCTGCAAGTGAAATTGCCAGATCCAAGGGTATATAAGTTTTTAAGGCTTTTGATACATATTTTCAAAATGTTTTCCAGAAAACTTAAGTCAATTTGCCCTTACCAACAGTGATTCAAAGCATCTTTTCTTTTTTTAATCAAAATCTTACATATCCCAGAATCACATATAAATGCTCTTTGGGGGACTTGCCTGGTGGCGCAGTGGTTAAGAATCCACTTGCCAATGCAGGGGACACGGGTTCGAGCCCTGGTCCAGGAAGATCCCACATGCCGCGGAGCAACTAAGCCCGGGCGCCACAACTACTGAGCCTGAGCTCTAGAGCCCCCGAGCCACAACTACTGAAGCCCGCAAGCCTAGAGCCCGTGCTCCGCGACAAGAGAAGCCACTGCAACGAGAAGCCCACGCACCGCAACGAAGAGGAACCCCAGCTCGCCACAACTAGAGAAAGCCCGCGCGCAGCAACGAAGACCCAACGCAGCCAAAAATAAAAAATGAAATAAATAAATAAATTAAAAAAAAAAAAGCTCTTTGGTAGCCTGCATCCTTGCTTTGCTCTATTAACATCACTAACCACAATTAGACAGTAAAAGTGAGTTCTGTGATAAATAAATTGATGAAATATTCTGCCATTTTTCAAAGTGGGTGGATGTGGAGTCCAACACACACTGCCGTATCATACTTTCTGCCAGGGGCTGTCCAGTCCCAGCACAGTCATGGAAGGGGGCTCCAAGCAGGGCCAGCCTGTCTGTGATCATTCATCTCAGGACAGTGGACTTTTGTGGGTCAAGGTGAGTTACAGTCAAAGGTACCATTCTGTTTTCAGAGGTCCTGTGAGCCAAGTTTATAGCAAGGGCCAGCCCAGGTTCGTGGGAGTACCATGGAGGTTAGTAGATTTCTTCAGAGGCTATTTCAGACTCTTAGGAGAACGCACCTTCCCTCAGCCCCTCGGAGGTCCTCTGAGCCAGAGGAAATTAGCTCAGGTTGATGTCCCCAGAGCCCTACAGGGCCAGAGCAGCCCATTCCCATTTTGCTGTCAAGGCCTTTCCTCATCAGCAGACATTACTGGCTTTACACTAGATGGAGCTGATTCCCCTGATGGTGTATAACGTAGCGATAACAGTTAAGAAGAGTCCCCATGCAAGCATACCTTCTTTAATAATTAAACTTCAAACTCCATTTTTGGGTGAAAAAAACTTACCTAGTATTTCAATAGTGAATTACAAATTATATAACTCATCCTTATTCATTCATTCATTCATAAAATAATTATTCCATGTAATAGAGGATGTTATTAAGAGTATGGCCCTGGAATCAAACTGTTTGGGTTCAAATCCCAGATTCAGCTCTTATTGTGTGATCTTACAGAAGTTATTTTTCCCTTTGTACCTCAGTTTTCTCATGTGTAAAATGGAGATAGTATGTTACAGGATTTCCATGATGATTAAGTGATATATTCGTTTAATTTACTTACTTAGAACTTACTTAAATAAAACAATATCTGGGACCCAAAGGCTCAGTGAATGCCAGCTATTAGCATTCCTTCTATGTGCTCAGGCACTGGTTGGAAACTGGAGAAACAAAGACACACATCCCTTGGCTTCCAAAGGCTCCCAATCTATAGAGGAGAATGTGCAAACAAATCATAAGGCAGTGTGCTGAGTGTGATACTGTAGAAGTGAAGAAGGTACAATGGCATCATGAAGGTGGAAATATGTAACTCGGCCTGAGGATGCTGGAGAAAGCTTAAATATTCAGTTTTCTGGGAGTCTGAGTCTTTAGGGTAAGTTGGAATTTGTCAAGCAGAAAAGGAGAGGAAGAGCACTGGAGGCAGCAGATCGTACATGTGAACTCACGGAGAGGAGCAATGCAGAAGAGAATATCACAAAAGTCAGATGGGCTGTAGCACAGGTTGGTAATGGGAGTGAGCGCAGCAGAGGCAGGGAAACAACATTAGAGATCAGTTCATGAAGTCCACCATATTTCATTCTACAAGTTCTAACTTTATCCTGTAAAGCCCCCCCTTTCTCTCAACCTCAAGCCCTAGGAGGATATGCCAAACGGTACTTCCAGCCTTAGAAGCATAGTTTACTCAACAACAGGTACGACAACTCACACCATTATTTTCTTATTAAAATAAGCTCAGATATTTGGAGCCAACTGTAAAATTTGCATAACCCTTCAAGGGATTTCAATGAAATTTAGAACTTATAGTGGAATGCTTAGGACAGGACCTCTAAGGCCCCCAAAAGCAGGCAATTAACGCTCCTCTGCCGGTCAGGCCCACCAGAGGAAAAAGGGGAAGAGACAGCTTGTCTGTGAAAAGGAGAAGAAATTTGTGCCATGTCTCATTCAAACACAGCGTCGCACAAGTATTGGGAACCATGTAAGGATTTGAAGGAGGGAAGAGTTTTAAGTAGATTTATCTTGAGAAGGATCACTCTGGCTTCAGTGTACCTCTAAAGTAGTAGTAGTAGTAATAGGAGAAGTAGTAGTAGCAGTAGTAGTAGTAGTAGTAACAACAGAGGCAGAAAGGCCAGTAAGGAGGCTATTTTCGTAACTTGAATCTAAACTATTAAGCTCCCTTTTTTGTTATTTTCAAATACTCTGTACTTCTCTTGTATACTATTTGGTACTTTATTCAGCCTCCTCAATAAACTATAAACCCCTTGAAAGAATAAGCTGTATATGTTATTCACTGCTACATTCAGATGCATAGTACTATACCTGGCATATTCCAGCTACTCAATAAATGGTTGCTAAACCAATGAACAAACAAATGAAACTAAATGAAATTGCTACAAAATTATTTTAATAGGCCTAATATATTTTCTCTGGAATAGGCTAAAAAAAAAATGTCTAGCTACTTTGATGATTTGAAGTTCCTTTCTATTCCTAGAATTTAAATTCATAAAAATGATACTTGCTGAGTTCACCCCAAGTTTATTAATATTATTTGTTAGTTCTAAATGTATTATCCTTTTTAGAGATGAGGGGCTGAGAAGCTCAGAGAGAGGTTAAGTACCTTGCCAGGGTTATATAGTCCGTAAGGGAGAAAGAACTTGAACCTGGGCCTGGCTAACCCAAGCCCATTCTCTTACCCACTGTGCTAGGATTTAGGCTGGATGGACCAACGAGGGAAAGCTTTGCGGAAGTCAGGACATTTGACCTGGTTCCTAACAGGAAGGTACATTTCCACACACTTGAGATAAAGGGTAGGAAATTCCAAATCCAGAAGGAAAACATAAGCGGAATCCATTGTCCAAAGAATTCTTAGTACCCTGGGAGAAGAGTGAATAAACCAGCATGGCTTAGATACACAGAACTTGGAGAGAAAAGAAAGAGTTAAAGTGGGAAATCCAATTAGAAAAGTGGCTTAGAGCCAGATGTTGTCAGGCTAGTGCAGTCCAGGAGAGAAGTGAGCCCCTGCAGATTTCTAAGCAGAGACGGCACAGCCTGAGCTGAACGATCTGCCTGAGGCTTGGGCTTTAAAGGTAGCCTTAGGAAAGCCAACTCCTTTGCTCATCAGTTTCCATACCTTTAAAAAAGCAGCGTATATAATTCAGGTTCACTCATCAGCTTGTTAGGAAAGTAGTCTGGTTAATTATCACAACTTTACTGAAAACTAAGTGTGATCCAAAACAATAGCACTCATACTTATGACAGATTTTCCTTTCTCAACTTCAAATTCATCAGTGGATTTAAAAAACAAAACTGCTCTTCTCTGCTGGCTTTCTCTGCTTCTGGCTTCTATGAATCTCATATTTACTTAAGGTCACGTCTTCTGCTAGTTCATGAAATCACACCCTGGATGGATGCATCATTGGTCCCCTCAATAGAAGACTAGAAAACGATGCATCTGGACTTTCTGGTTTCTATCCGACATTAGATTCCTCTTGGCTCAGGATTCACAGTTTGTTGTGGATCTTGGTGGGAAAGTCGGAAGCCTGCTTCTGGTTCTCTAGGTCTTATGGAGTCAAGTGACATTTGATGGGGAGGTGTGGGGAGATATTTGGCTCCTTCCAGCTTACTCCTCTCCCCCTTCTCCTTATGTTAGACATTCATAAAGTTTGCCTGGAAGGGGACTGCAAGCCCACAATAGCATGCATTTGAGTGAGGTCTGGAACACAGAACCTCAGTGCAGGCAGACAGCGACCGCCCCCAGCCCAGCCCTGAGGATTTCAACACTCACATTCCCATGTCCGCACATATCTGATACAGTGATGTCCTAAGCATCAAATGTAAGCTGTGGAAACAATATGGAAAACACTCCTTGTGTATTCTAAAACATGCTAATTGAAACCAGACTTTGAATCCTCATTTCTTCTAAATCCAGGTGAAAGTTCCTTATCCTTAGAAAGAAATGAAAGTGAGCCAAGTGTTTTTCTTAGACTTGGAAAATATCGCTCGGAATCAGCTACGTCTTGTCTGTTTGAATCCCCACATCCACAGATTGTCTTTCCCTCTGTCACAGTTTCTACATCCCTCACTGCACTGACTGCCCTGCCCCATTCCTACTTCCAGCTGTATGACCTGCAGGAACACACGAGGGTTATTTCCTCAGTGAGCTGGGCTTTTGATAATAGTAAACTGTTTAGGTTGGAGCTGTGGCCTGACTTTGTCAAAAGCCATATGGTGCTGAGACAAAACTGGGGAGAAGAGACACAGCCAAGATCTGCAAGATCTGTGACTAACCAAAGCTGTGAGTTTAATGAGGAAAGAGGAGATTAAGGGAGTTCTGGCTTTTTGGCAAAAGCCCCAGTTGAACACAGGAATGCCCAGAGGCAAAAGCAACTCAACCTACAATAAATTAATAAAACAGCCTATTGATTCCAGCTTTGTTGTCAACACAGTAGACTGAAGCCACTTCTCAACTTCCAGGACATAAGTGCTCTCAGGCCTCCCAATTTTACACTTAGGCATACACCTAGACTCCAGGGATCACATAGGATGAATTGCTCTCCGGGTGTCTCTTTCTCAGTGATGTACTAAACCTGAAGCATTTACAGCAACGTTCCCTTTCTTTTGTGAAAGAATTTTATACATTCTTCCTAGGAGAGTGACCACTGTTTCAGTAGGTTAGTCAATATAAAATTATATTATGAATAAAAAGAGCTATATAGCTTTCACTGGAAATAAATAGGAAAGGAAAATATTCTCTATTTTCCCTCAAAATTTTCCCGTAAATGAAAAAGTAAAATATTATCTTCCACAAGTTAACATCCACAAAAGTCATTCATCCTCCTTGATCCAACCATCACACAGAATCAAAATATGCTTATTCAAATGGAATTGCTATTCAAAGATTTCTGACATGGAGTTAGTCTTATACTGTAACTTCAGAATATTCTATTTCTATCTTTTAAAAAATACTTTAATGATTTTGAAAGACAGAGAAAGTGAGAAAAACTAGTTGTACTTAAAAATAAATAAGTTGATTGCATTTATATCAAGGCAAAGCAAATAGAGCCCTAATAGTTTTGAATGCCCCTAAATAGATCACTGCACTGGAAAGAATTAGAAATGGATAGTTGCATATTGGGTAAGTTTATTATATGGGTTGTTACATGTGTAATAAAGTCAGGAAGCATGAACTGGCCTCCTACTTTGGTAAGGGTAGGGAGTTAAAAATAATTTACAGCAACTATGCCAATCTAAGACTCAAAGCAGTGGTAATACCAGCTAACACAGAGGGAGAGGGAGAGGAAAAGACTGATCGCATAAGTACATTCTGAACAAGAGATCTAAACACCTGAGTGGGAATGTAGGCACTCCAGAAACAGCAGGAGAAAGGGGGACTGTGAAAGTTTAGGTGGGCTAAGTGTTGCTTTTTCCCCCCGATTGTCTCAGCTATCTGGAAGGTATTCACGGTCAGCAGCAGATGGGCACTCTGAAGGAGAGATACTGGATAAAGCTGACAACCGAAGCAGGATGACAAAGGGAAGGAACAAAGAAGGGCAGAGTGGCCCAGGAAGAAGCCAAGCAGAATAGGCTAGTTGGTAGATTTTGTTTCCCATTGAGGCTTCAGCAGAAGATAAGAAAAGCCAAGCCATGTCAGTAAAGGGAAGACAGCAGGAAGGCCTTTTGGGGGAGATTTGTGGTGTAGATCCACTCAACATTGATGAGAGCAGCTCCCCAGAAAGAGATAGTGAGGTAGGAACTGCGGTTATTAATGGAATCAGGATGAACTCAAGGGGCGTCATTTGTAATCATGTAAATTCCAGGAAATGGAAGAGCTTCAAATCATCAACATAACTAGATTATTTAAAGCCTATTTCAGAGAAAAAGACTGAGTTTACAAAAATAATTTTTGTGGCAATGCTGTTTAGCAGGCCAAGGCTAAAGATCTCGTTCTTCAAAACTGATAATGAAAATAAGCAATCGGTGCTCAGGTAAAAGGACATTGTGAAGTTTTAACAGTTGTGGGGAAAGAAACAACACATTTGAAATGTATATATGGAGAATACACATGAGAAAAAAGTACTGCAAGAGGGGTGGGGTTAAATCCTCATGATGTACTTCTCAATTAGAAATGGGAAAAGTATGATGAGACAGCTAAAGGCATGACAGAAGGCTGAATGGAAGGTGGGTGCATGGATGGATGGGTAAGTAGGTCAACTGATTAATGGATAAATCCAAAAGATAAGGCAATGTGCAGAAAAATCTATTTAGGTATATGAAGAGAATAAGTCCTAGTTTTGCATCCTGTTAAAATTGAACTTTATACAATCTTTGAAAGGACAAAACTAAAACATATTTATGCGAACGGTCCAATTCACATCAAAATGAGATGAGGCCTACACAGCTGGGCCACTTAAAGTGAATGAACAGCTGAGCCAGCAACATCTGCCAAGATGAATTTAGAGAAGGCTCCAGAGGCTGTAAAAGGAGAAGGCAGAGAAGAGGCTTCCGGAAGAAAATGAGAAAAATAGAGGAGGTGAATTTAGGGTTTAGGAATGAGAGTAGAGGTATCAGAGAGTGAAACAGGTGGAATAATAAGAAACAAATAAATGCAAGGGAAAAAACTAGCAGGAATTTCAGAGTTCAGGAAACGAAAACGAGATGCAAGAACACGTACTGTAGAAGTGAGGATTTTTTTTTTTAGTTTTTATTTTATGTTGGAGTACAGTTGACTGAAGACATGTCAGCACGTGGACCAGAGAAGGCGCCAGCTGCCAGCCTCACTGTGCAGCCTTTGCACGTGCCGATGTGTTGATCCACCCAGCTGCAGGGTCCGGCCTTCAGCCTTGCAGGTTCAATAGCACCAGGACTGGGTCCAGAGCCCCAGCTCACAGAGACACGTAAACCAGAATGTCGATGTATATACACACAAGTACACTCTTCCCCACAGGCTGACTCCGGGGGTTGAGGGGGAGCAAATAACAACTGGAGACCACTTGGTGAAGATGGCATTGGCACAAGAGAAGTTCTGGAGCATAGAGATTAAAAGCCTAGACAACACATAAGGGTTTGACACTTGCTGGCGACGTGGCCTTAGGCATGTGATTTAATCTCTCAGTGTCTCAATTTTCTCATCTACAAAATGGGACATTCCAGTTATCTATTCATATGTAACAAATCACTCCAAAATTTAGTAGCTTAACACAAGCCTTAAAAGTGTCCTAAAAGTTCTACTAGGCACTGCCTTAGATGTCTCTGAAGTATTTTCTTTTTTTTTTGATGTGGATTATTTTTTTAAAGTCTTTATTGAATTTGTTACAATATTGCTTCCGTTTTATGTTTTGGTTTTTTGGCCGTGAGGCATGTGGGATCCTAGTTCCCCAACCAGGGATCGAACCCGCACCCCCTGTATGGGAAGTCGAAGTCTTAACCACTGGACCTCCAGGGAAGTCCCAGATGTCTCTGAAGTCTTAAAAAAGGATCTGATGATCCCATCCTGATTTGACCTTTGGCCTGAGGCTCTTTCTTAATTTGAGAATTGTATGCCACCTGGAAAAGCTAGGAGAGAAATAGCTTTGTTTTCAAATTCAGCAAGTCCTGCCTTCTTTATATTTAATATTTCATCCTTTAGCTCCTCTATCTCCTCTCACTTTTTACCATAGACAGTGAGACAAAACCAGGAAGCACTGTTAATATTCTTCCTGAAAAATCTCCTCAGCTAGAAGCTTCATTAGGTACATTTCCTACTTTCCACACTATTTCAGGCAACAATGCTACAAACTTTCCACCACTGCATAACAAGGATACCCTCTCTTCCAGCTTCCAATAACATTTCCTTAATTTCCTTTCTGCTCTCACCAGCAGCTCCCTCCACGTCCTATGGGCTTCTGCTAACACTCTCCTAGAAGCCTAGCCACTACCTTCTACCCTCTGCCTGGTTTCAAACACATGTTTTAGATTTTGATATACAGCACCCCACCTCCAGGTACCAAAATCATTTTGGTTTCTTATGAATCAACTTATAATTTACTCCATTAATAATTATGTCCTTATAAGGTTATTGTAAAGATCAATTTATTTAATGTCTATAATGTGCTGATGGCACGTAATAAGAACTCTGCTACCTAAATGTTTGTAATGTGTGTTTGATGTAACGCCTGAGAATATTTGACAGCGCTGTAGAAGACAGGAAGACAAATGGGATGCATGATACATATATATATTAAGCATATACAGCTAACCCTTGAACAACACAGGGGTTAAGGACTCCAACCCTCCACAAAGTCAAGAATCTGCCTCAAACTCATTGTCAGCTCCCCATATACTTGGTTCCTCTATATCTGTGGTTCTGTATGCAAGGATTCGACCAACCATGGATCAGGTAGTACTGTTGCACTTATTGTTGAAAAAATCCGTGAATAAGTAGACCCACTCAGTTCAAACCTGTGTTGTTCAAGGGTCAACTGTATACATATATGCAAATTAGTAACCTGGATGATGTATTTAGACACAGAAAATGTAAGTTGAACATAATGAGTGTTCATTATGCTTTACTTATATTTTCCTTTTTTTTAACATCTTTATTGGAGTATAATTGCTTTACAATGGTGTGTTAGTTTCTGCTTTATAACAAAGTGAATCAGCTATACATATACATATATCCCCATATCTCCTCCCTCTTGCATCTTTTACTTATATTTTCTAAATAAAAAGAAAAAATAGGATGGAAGATGGATGGAAGGACCAAGTAACACTAATATTCATGATACATTAAAACATGAGATACATGGGACACTCAGTGTTCGTGAGGGCTAATCTGACCAACCCACTGCTGACATCCATCCTGGCCCCTGGTGTCCTGTTCCCATAGCTGCTCAGTAGGCTAACTGACAAGCTACAGTTGTGTCTCTCCAATAAAACAGGTGCTTTTTGTTGAGCCCAGACACCTTCTGTCTGATTGGACATTCAAACCTCAACTCTGTTCCTTATAACCACACCATTAGTAGAGAAGGCTAATGTGGCAGAGAGGTAGACAGTCATGTGACCGTTGTATAACTTGGGAATCTAGTAATGTGGTCTTCCCACCACCCTCACACACTATCTAAGTGTGTTAATCATCCTATTTATTTCCCATTGCGTTGTAGGTTGAATTGTGTCCCCCCCCCAAAATATCTAACCCCAGATACCTGTGAATGTGACCTTTTCTTGGAAATAGGGTCTTTGCAGATGTAATCAAGTTAAAATTAAGATGGACCCTAAGTCTAATCAGTAGTGTCCTTATAAAAAGGACACACAGATACACACACACACAGAGGGAGAACGTCATATGTTCTCCCGGGGAAAGAGATTAGAGTGATGCATCTATAAGCCAAGGAACACTAAGGATTGTCCACAACCAACAGAAGCTAGGAAAAGGCAAGGAAGGATCCTCCTCTAGAGCCTTCAGAGGGAATATGGCCCCGCCAACACCTTGATTTCAGACTTTTAGACTCCAGAAGTGTGAAAGAATAAATGTCTGCTGTTTAAAGCCACCCAGTATATAGTACTCTGTTATGGCAGCCCTAGGAAACTAAGCTACCTTGCTTCTTGCTGTGAGTTTTAAATTGGTCTATAAAAACAAATCAGGTTATTAGAGTGTCTTAATTTGGTCTGTGAGCCTCTCTGTTCTGTGATCCCTGGTAGAGCCATGTGGTAGTGAACTAGGGGCTGCCATTGCAGCAGGTTATTTCCCATATGCCAAGACAGATATAGCCACGTCTGCCTTGGAGAGGACTTGGTGGGGCACTGCCAGCTTCTGGCCCCTGGATTTTTCATGTTCAGTCCTCTAGGTGACTGCTTTTCAACTCTTAGCATCACCTGGAGAACTTGTTTATTTATTTTTTATTACGATACAGTTGAGATATAACTTTGTGTACATTAAGGTGTACAATACATTGATCTGATACACTTGTTAGTTAACGCCTCCTCACCTCACATAATTACCATTTCTTTTTTGTGGTGAGAGCACATAAGATCTACTCTCTTAGCGACGTTCAAGTATTCAATACAGTACTGTTAACTATAATCACCATGCTGTACATTAGATCCCCAGAACTTACTCATTTATAACTGGAAGTTTGTGCACTTTGACCAACATCACCTCATTTCCCCCCACTCCCAACCCCTGGTAACCACGAGTCTACTCTGCTTCTATGAGTTTGGTTTTTTTAGATTGTGCATGTAAGTGGGATCATACAGTATTTGTCTTTGTCTGACTTATTTCACTTAGCATATGCCTTCAAGTTTCATCCATGTTGTCACAAATGACAGGATTTCCTTTTTTCTCATGGCTGAATAATATTCCCTTGTATATGTAGACCACATCTTCTTTATCCCTTCATCCACTGACAAATGCTTAGTCTGTTTCCATGTCTTGGCTATTGTGAATAATGCTACCGTGAACATGGGAGTGCAGCTATCTCTTCAAGATTGTGATATCATTTCAGTTGGTTACATGTCCAGAAGTGGGATTTCTGAATCACATGGTAGTTCTATTTATTTTTTTTTTGAGGAACCTCCACACTGCTTTCCATAGTGGCTGCACCACTTTATACTTCCACCAACAGTACACAAGTGTTTCCTTTTCTTGAGGAGCTTATTTAAGTGTATATTTCCTCCCCCCAAACTCACACATACACATTAAAGTTCAGACTCAGTAGCGGTTGAAGACATTCCTGGTGCTCGCCCATGTATCTGATTCCCCCCTCCTTCCTGGCAAAAGGGAGACCACACTTACTAACTCCTTTGGAATTGGGCAGGGCTACACGTCTTGTTCTAGACCATGAATGTGGTCAAAAGTGACATGAGCCACTTATTTAGGCAAAGGCAGTGAGAAACCTGTGTATTTCTCCATTTGCTCCTCTTCCCCTGCTGCCACAAATGTAGAGTCCTTATTTGAGGTGGAGGGACCCAAGATTAAAGCAACCTGGACAGATGAATCACTGAGTCGGGGAAGGTTGTTCTGGAGAGTTGCCAGACATGCCTTTGTGTTTGGGTGAGCAAGGACTGAACTTTTGTTATATTAAACCAGAAAAATTTGGTGGTTGTTTGTTACCACAGCAGAACCTATCCAGTCTGACTAGTAGATCTGAGGTGGGGTACAGAAATAAATACCTCAAGGTTTATTTTTTCTGTTTTGTAGGTCCACAGACCACATTTTGAGAAACATTCTCTTCCACTGACCATTCACCATCTTCTACTCATGGTGCTTTTCCAAACCGAGAACAACACAGTCTAAGTGTTCTCTTAAAATCATGCTGCAAACCAGCTTTCCTTCACTTCCTTTCAGCTCATTTCCATACACATTTTGCTTGCTCTCCAAAGCAGGTATTCATGGTCTTTGTTTGCACAACTGTTTGAACATTTTGGTTAATTTCTTTTAATCTGATTATTATTTTATTAGGACTACAATACTGCTACTCCCAGATGGTAAAAAGAACGTGCTCACCAAGGAGGAAATGCAGAAGGAAATAAAGAAAGCATCCAGAAGAAGTAATAGAAGGTCAATGCAGGAAAAAATTATACCATCATAGAAAGAAAGAAGTAAAATAGAAAAACTTGCTAAGAGTGTAGGTCTTATGTTAAGTGTTCTTATCGCAGGATAATAATAATAATACATACAGTGAGTGGAAGTGATGGATATGTTTGTAGCATAGATTGTCGGGATGGTTTCATGGGTGTATATTTGTCTCCAAACTCATCAAGTTGTATACACTAAATATGTGCAGCTTTTTGTATGTCAATCGTACCTCCAAAAAGTGGGGGTTTTTTTTGAGTAAAATAAAATTTGGCAGGTGAAAGGTAAGATGCAAAGAATCAAAGAGGGGAAAAAAGGACAAAAAAAATGCAAAGAACAACCTAAAGTAACAAATTAAATCCAAGTTATGGAATGTAAATCCAGAAGGCCATTAATAACACATAAACATGACAACACTAATAACTGCAGCTCCTATTTATGGAGCATCTGCCAAAGCCATGTATTGTGCTATGCATTTTTATTTCATTTCCTCTCATCCTTACAAAGACCACAGGGTAAATTTTCTTACCACTGAGATGAAAAAAACAGGCTGGAAGACGTTCAGTATTTTATTAAGGGTCACATAGGATAGTAAATGGCAGAGCCAGGTTCAAAACCATTTCTGTCTTGCTCCATAGCTTTGATCTTTTCCAGTATATCACACAGCCTCCCAATCACATAAATGTTATGAGAAAGCAGGGCTAAATATAAACAAGAAAGTGTATTGTAAATGAAAGGCCTAAAAAAAAGAGCTCCATTATTCTAGTCAACATACAATGAGACTGGAGGGTAGGTTTCTTTCTTTTTTTTCTCTTTTTTAAACATACAATCTGAAAGCTTAAAAGATGAGACTTGGGCTTCCCTGGTGGCACAGTGGTTGAGAATCTGCCTGCCAATGCAGGGGACACGGGTTCGAGCCCTGGTCTGGGAAGATCCCACATGCCGCGGAGCGGCTGGGCCCGTGAGCCACAACTACTGAGCCTGCGCGTCTGGAGCCTGTGCTCCGCAACAAGAGAGGCCGCGATAGTGAGAGGCCCGCGCACCGTGATGAAGAGTGGCCCCCGCTTGCCACAACTAGAGAAAGCCCTCGCACAGAAACGAAGACCCAACACAGCCATAAAATAAAAAATAAATTAATTAATTAATTTTAAAAAAATTAAAAAAAAAAAAAAAAAAAAAAAAAAAAAAAAAAGATGAGACTTGTGTGAGAATACGCATTGTCATGAGGATGAATTGGGAAGGGGAAGAGAGAAAAGTACTGACGCTCATTTCCTACATGTAACACTAAGAGTGGCAGCAGCAAGAAGCAATTTCAAATGAGACTTTGGAAAAGGTGATGGTACTGGAAGTAAATCAAAGTGACTCAAAAATACAAACATTTAGAATCCCTCAATAAAAAGAAATAACTTAAAGGTTACTTATTTAGCACACATGCTAACGGTGCCCCCAAAAGGCATTGGGCCAGGAATGCTTAAGAGCTATGAAAGAAATAGAGCTACTTTATTAATGATAAGGAAATAACTGAAAATAATTTATCAAAATGAGGGATATTTTACAGAGGTAGATGGCAGGAGATCAAATTTTCTTCAAACAAGAAGAAATAAATATGTAAGAGGAATTGTCAAGCTGATGAAAGGCCTTCTAGCTTTGGAAAGGATAAGAGAATGGCGGGACATGTTTAAAAAATGATACAAAGAAAACTCAAAGGAAGGAAGAAAGCCAAAGTCTTTCTAAAAAACAAATAAATGCTCCCAGCTGCGGTAATGGCTAATGAAAGGCATGAAGAAAGGGGAAAAAGAATGGAAACTGAAGCCAAAAACAAATAAATGAACAAATGAGAAACGTTTGAGACAAAGTCAAGGTAACTGAGAGAAGAAAAGGAGATCAAGAAAGATTTAAACTCCTTCTAAGGAACATTTCAGTGTTCAAAAAGCAGAGAAAGTGGTGATGGCTTAAAAGAGAGGCAATAAAGGGCCAAAGTTAGGAGGCTGGGTTTAGAAGTTAGACATGTGGGGTTTTAGCCCCAACCTTGTGGCTTAAGCCAAATTGCTTTTCTTACTTTCTTTTTTATGGAACTTTCTTAACCTCTCTGTGTCTCTGTTTCTTTTTATGTATAAAACTGGAGGAAAGGGAGATTTTTATACTTGTGTTACCTTCTCTAGCCTGGGCTGTTATGAGGAATAAAATGAGATGATAAGTATGAAGCTTTTAACGTAAGGCCTGCTCATTGGGAAGAGTCAAGAGATGTCCACGATGATGATTAATTATTTATGATAACCTCAAAAGATAAAAACAAGCTAATAGCACTGGAAGAGAAACTGCAGCTAGAACACAGGAGGTCTTCGAGGAACTATTTCAAGGGCAAAGCAAAAATGCACATAAGGATGTGGACTAATGTTTGCGAATCAATAAAAGTAAGGACAGCCCTCAATTTATTTAACAAATACAGCTCAAAAAGTGAGTTACCCTGTTGAATTGTTTTTGAAGGGAAAGGATGCCTGGGTCTAGCAGACTCACTGATGGGTTCTCATAAGACAACTGAGAATGTCCAGGATCCTGCCTTCAATGAAAAATGAGAGAAGACCGAAATGAGGGTCACAATGAAATAATGAAATAACAGCTACTGGAGGAAAGAGGAAGCATATGAACAATTTGAGGTCATATCCTAAATGCCATCAGTAAAGGGTAGTTAAATAAATTATGGTACATCGATACCCTGAGCAACTGCTAAAAAGAATGTAATGCTTCTATATGGGCTGACTTGGAGAAGCCCTTTATATGGTGTATAGCAATTAAGTGTAGGACATTGTGCATATTAAATTGCCCTATCTTATGAGAATACTTTATATGATTATATGCACATAAATGAACCAGGTACACAACAAAGAGTCTGGGAAATGAGGCCATGGTGTAGGAGGAATTTTTCCTTTTTGTATTATTTACTCAGAGGAAGGCAAAATGGCATACTGGTTTAAAACCCAGGGTCTGCAGGTCTAGCAATTAAGTCACCCTGGGCAAGTTACTTAACCCCTCTCTGCCTAGTTTATTCATCTGTAAATCAGGATGCCAGGGGGTTGGGTCAAGATGGTGGAGTAAGGACATGGAGCTCACCTCCTCCCACAAACACATAGAAAACACATCTACATGTGGAATAATTTTCACTTGAAACTAACTGGAAACTGGCAAAAGGACTCCTGTACAACCAAGGCTGTAAGAAAGATACACAGGTAATCAGGTAGGAAGGGAAGAAAAGCGACTGGGTCAGGACCTGTGTCCCTGGGAGGATTCAGAGGAAAAAGGAGACTACACGGGTGACACCTGCCCCTGGGGAGTGACGATTCAAGCCACAGGTTGGACACTCCAGTCCTGGGGTCCTATGCAGGGGAGATGAGTCTCCTGGGCTGGTTGGAGGACCGCTGGGACTGGACGAAGGACTGTGGGAAGCCTGGACTCTGCTCATGAGGAGCACGCACATACAGCCTGGCCCATGAAACAGGGCAGAGAGAGGTCTGCTCTATGGCCGCCAGGTTTCCTGCGACCATCTCAATGTGTCCTGGCCTGAGCAGAGCAAGTTCTCCAGCCTCACTCACTCCACTTCATAGAGCAGGACTGGATCTGAGGTGGCCAAGACACAGAAAAAGACTTGACCATGGGACACAAAGGTTACCTGGTCCGAGGGGGGATCCTGGGTGGGGCTGTGGCATCCATTGTTGGTGCTTACTCAAGCAGCCGAGATCTCTGATGGCAGCTGTTACAAAACAGCTTACCCCCAATACACACCAAAAGACCACGCAGGACCCAGCTGCCCTGAGGAGTGATTCCATAACAGGGAGGGCAGCGGGGGCTGAGGATAGTGATCAGCTGTGAGGGACAAAGGGGACTTGCACCCAAGGCTGCATCAAAGTGGAGCCCTGGGCACCTGCACAGGCAGCACATCAGAACTCTGGCTGCAGCTGACACAAGCTGAGAGCCCACACGGGCCCCACTTGCTTCAGTACTCCCCGCCTACAGAGCAAGGGTCCCAGTGCAGCAGGAAGGTGGAAAAGCACACACTTAAAGGGAACAGAGTCAGCTCAGACCCAATCCTCAGAACTTCTGCTCCAGCAACATGGGATTAGACCCCACCCTCAATAGGGCAGGGATGGCCACTGGACAGAAGGGATGTCCTGCCTCACACCAGTGCCAGCTCTAACCCCTCCATCTCCAGCTCCACCCTTTACCAAGGTGAAAGCTGCCAGCACACCCTGAGAAAAAAAGGTACTTGTGCCCACATGGCATACAGGTCTCTCACCAAAGATACTGGGCACTTGCAGTCTGTATAGGGACACTCCCACATAAGATCATCCCTTCAAGACTGCAATAGGTAACTGTTTCACCTAAATTCACAGAGGCAGAAAAAGTTAAGAAAAATGAAAAGGCAGAGGAACTACTCTCAACTGAAAGAGGAAGAAACCCCTGAAAAAATAAATAATGAAACAGAAATTTAAAATTTACCAGATAAAGAACTCAAAGCATTGGTAACAAAAATGTTAATTGAACTAGGGAAAAGAATTGATGTATACAGTAAACACTTTAACAATGAAATTGAAAATATAAAAAAGACCCAATCAGAAATGAAAAATTCAATAGCTGAAATAAAAAAACACACTAGAAGGAATGAATAGCAGACTAAGTGATATGGAGAATGCAGAAGTGATCTGCAAGCTAGAATAATGGAAATCACCCAATCAGAACAGCAAAATAAAAGATGAATTTTAAAAATGAAAACAATTTAAGAGATCTCTGTGATAACATTAAGCATACCAACATTCACATTATGGGGTTTCCAGAAGGAGGAGAGAGAGAGAAGGGGATTGAAAATGTATTTGAGGAAATTATGGCTGAAAACTTCCCAAACCTGAAAAAAGAAATGGATATCCAGGGACAGGGAGCACAGAGTGTCCCAAACACGATGAACCCAAATAGACTCACACCAAGACATACCATAATTAAAATGGCAAAAGTTTAAGATAAAGAGAGATTCCTAAAGGTAGGAAGAGAAAAACAAAGAGTTCAAATACAAGGGAATCCCCATAAGGCTATCAACTGATTTCTCTGCAGAAACTTTGCAGGCCATAAGGGAGTGGCATGATATATTCAAAGTGCTGAAAGGGAAAAACCTGCAACCTAGGGTACTCTACCCAGCAAGATTATCATTTAGAATATAAGGATAGACAAAGAACTTCTCAGACAAACAAAAACTAAAAGAGTTAATCAATAATAAACCTACCCTAAAAAAAATTAAAGGGTCTTTTCTAAGTGGAAAAAAAGGAAGAACCTATAGGAAAGAGAAAATCCCACTAGGAAAGGCAAATATATACTAAGGAGTAAGGATCAACCACTTAAATAAGCCAGTACAAAGATTAAAAGACAAAAAGTTGTAAAAACAACTATAACTATAATAAACATTTAAGGGATAAGCATGAAGATATAAAATATGATATCAAAAATACAAAATGTTGAGGAGGGGAGTTAAAAATGTAGATCTTTCAGAATGAGCTTGAACTTAAATGACTATCAGTTTAAAACAAGTATATAGTTATAGGTTAACATATATGAACCCCATGGTAAGCACCAGTCAAAAACCTACAATAGATATGCAAAAAATAAAAAGAAAGGAACACAAACATACTACTAAAGAAAATCATCAAACCACAAGGGAAGAAACAAAAAGAAGAAATGAACAGAGAAAAACTACAAAAACAATTGGAAACAAGTAATAAAATGACAATAAGTACATACCTATCAATAATTACTTTAAGTGTCCATGGACTAAATGCTTCAATCAAAAGACATAAGATGGCTGATTGGACAAAAACCAAGACCCTTCAATATGCTGCCTACAAGAGTCACTTCAGTGCTAAAGACACACACAGACTGAAAGTGAGGGAATGGAAAAAGATATTTCATGCAAATGGAAATGATAAGAGCGTGGGGGTAGCAATACTCATATCAGACAAAATAGACTTTAAAACAAAGGCTATAACAAAAGACAGAGGCATTATATAATGATAAAGGGATCAGTACAACAAGAAGATACTACCCTTATTAACATATATGCACCCAATACAGGAGCACCTAAATATAAAAAGCAGAAAGCTCTATGTATAAATCTAAAATATATAAATACTAAAAGACATAAAAGGGAAATTGACAATAATACAATAATAGTAGGGGACTTTAACACCCCACTTACTTCTATGGACAGATCATCCAGACAAAAAATCAATAAGGCAACTGTGAATTAAATGATGCCATAGACCAGTTGGACTTAATTGATATCTACAGAATATTACACCCATAAACAGCAGAATACACATTTGTTTTCAAATGAACATGGAACATTCTCCAGGATAGATCACACGCTAGGCCACAAAATAAGTCTCAACATATTTAAGAGGCTAGAAATTACATCAAGCATTTTTTTCAACAACAACAGTATGAAACTAGAAATCTATCACAGAAAGAAAAATGGGAAAAGAACAAACACAAGGAGACTAAACAACATGCTACTAAAAAACCAATGGGTCAATGAAGAAATCAAAAAGGAAATCAGAAAATATCTCAAGACAAATGAAAATGGAAACACAACTTTCCAAAATCTATGGGACACAGCAAAAGCAGTTCTAAGAGAGAAGTTTATAGCAATATAGGCCTTCCTCAAGAAATAAGAAAAATCTCAAATAAACAACCTAGCCTACCACGTAAAGGACTTAGAAAAAGGAGAACAAACAAAGCCCAGAGTTAGAAGAAGGAAGGAAACAATAAAGATTAGAGAGGAAATAAATAAAATAGAGATTAAAAAAAAAAAAAACCAGAAAAGATCAATGAAACCAAGAGCTGGTTTTTTGAAAACATAAACAAGACTGATAAACTTTTAGCCAGGCTCACTAAGAAGAGAGGACCCAAATGAACAAAATAAGAAATAAAAGAAGAGAAATAACAAGCAATACCAAAGAGATACAAAAAATAATAAGAAAATACTATGAACAGTTATATGCCAACAAGTTGGACAATCTAGAAGAAATGGACAAATTTCTAGAAACATACAACCTGCCAAGACTGAATGAAAAAGAAACAGACAATATGAACAGATGAATCACTAGTGGTGAAATTGAACCTGTAAGAAAACAAAAAACAAAAAAACTCCCAGCAAACAAAAGTCCAGGACCAGATGGCTTCACAGGGGAATTCTACCAAATGCATAAGGAAGAACTAATACCTATCCTTCTCAAACTATTCCAAAAAATTCAAAAGGACAGGACACTGCCAAATTCATTCTACAAAGCCACCGTCACCCTGATACCAAAGCCAGAAAATGCACTACCAAAAAGGAAAATTACAGGCCAATATCTTTGATGAACATATATGCAAAAATCCTCAACAAAATATTAGTAAACTAAATCCAACAATATATGAAAAGGATCATACACCATGATCAAGTTTGATTTTTTCCAGTGACACAAGGATGATTTAACATTCAGAAATCAATCAATGTGATACACCACATTAACAAAAGGAAGGATAAAAATCACATGATCATCTCAATAGATGCAGAAAAAACAGTTGACAAATTCAACCCCAATTCATGATAAAAACTCTCATCAAAATTGGTATAGAGGGAACATATCTCAACATAATAAAGACTATTTATGACAAACTCACAGTTAACATTATACTCAACGGTGAAAAGCTGACAGCCTTTCCTCTAAATTCAGGAACAAGACAAGGATGCCCACTCTTGCCACTTCTATTTAACATAGTATTGGAAGTCCTAGCCACAGCAATCAAACAAGAAAAAGAAAGAAAATGCATTCAGATTGGAAAGGAAGCAGTAAAACTGTCACTACTTGCACATGACATGATACTTTATATAGAAAATTCTGAAGTCTCTGCCCCAAAACCTTTAGAACTAATAAATGAATCCAGCAAAGTGGCAGGATACAAGATTAATATACAGAAATCTGTTGCATTTCTATACACTAATACAAACTATCAGAAAGAGAAAGATTTCTTTTAATCCCTTTTAAAATCACATCAAAAAGAATAAAATACCCAGGAATAAACTTAACCAAGGAGTTGAAAAGACCTACCATCTGAAAACTAGAAAATACTGATGAAGGAAACTGAAGATGATATGAAGAATTAAGATATCCCATGTTCTTGGATTCAAAGAATTAATGTTGTTTAAATGGCCATACAAAGTAATTTAGAGATTTAATGCAATTCCTATCAAAATATCCATGATATTTTTCATAGAACTAAAACAAATAAATCCTAAAATTCATATGGATCCACAAAAAAACCCAAATTGCCAAAACAATCTTGAGAACAAAGAACAAAGCTGGAGGTATTACCCTCCCAGACTTCAGACTATACTACAGAGCTACAATAATCAAAACAGCATGATAGGAACTTCCCTGGTGGTGCAGTGGTTAAGAATCCGCCTGCCAATGCAGGGGACACGGGTTTGAGCCCTTGTCTGGGAAGATCCTACATGCTGTGGAGCAACTAAGCCTGCAAGCCATAACTACTGAGCCCTCATGCTGCAACTACTGAAGACCGTGCACCTAGAGCTGGTGCTCCACAATAAGAGAAGCCACCATAATGAGAAGCCCGCGCACCACAACGAAGAGTAGGCCCCACTTGCCTCAACTGGAGAAAAGCCCATGCACAGCAACGAGGACCCAATGCAGCCAAAAATAAAATAAATAAATAAATAAATTTATTTTTAAAAAACCATCATGATACTGGCACCAAAAAAAGACACATAGATCAATGGAACAGAATAGAGAGCCCAGAAATAAACCCACACACCTATGTTCAATTACCCTACAACAAAGGAGGCAAGACTATACAATGGAGAAAAGACAGTCTCTTTAGCAAGTGGTGCTGAGAAAACTGGACAGCCACTTGTAATAAAACAATGAGATCAGAACATTCCAAACAGCATATACAAAAATAAACTCAAAATGGATGAAAGACCTAAATGTAAGACCTAAAACCATAAAACTCATAGAAGAGAACATAGGCAGAACACTCTTTGACATAAATCATAGCAATATTTTTTTTATCTGTCTCTTAAGGCAAAAGAAATAAAAACAAAAATGAATAAATGGGACCTAATTAAACTTAAAAGCTTTTGCATAGCAAAGGAAACCATAGACAAAATGAAAAGACAACCTATAGAATGGGAGAAAATATTTTGAAATGATATGACCAACAAGGGTCTAATATCCAAAATATATAAACAGCTCATACAACTCAATATCAAAAAAAGAAACAACCCAATCAAACAATGGGCAGAAGGGACTTCCCTGGTGGTCCAGTAGTTTAGAGTCCATGCTCCCAGCTTACGCTTCCCCCTCCCTGAGAAACTAACACACCACTGTAAAGCAATTATACTCCAATAAAGATGTTAAAAAAATAAAGAGTCCGTGCTGCCACTTTAGGGGGCATGGGTTCAGTCTCTGGTTGGGGAACTAAGATCCCGCATGTTGCTCGGCATGGCCAAAATAATAACAATAATATTTCCTTTAGTTTTTTTTTTAGAGTTTCCAATTATCTCCTGAATACTCCCATCTTTTCAACCATTGTGTCTTGCTTCTATTGAATATATAGTCTCCTGATTATGAGTTTCTTGTCTCTTTGCAGATTTTGTACTTCAAAAAAATTATATTTTGTACATTGTATACTAAAGAACAATAAAGGCTGAAATAGCTACATCTAAAAAAAAAAATGGGCAGAAGACCTGAAAAGACATTTTTCAGAGACACAAAGATGGATAACAGGTACATGAAAAGATGCTCAACATCAGTAATTATTAGAGAAATGCAAATCAAAACAACGAGATATCATCTCACACCTTTCAGAATGGCCATCATCAACATGTCTACAAATAATAAATGCTGGAGAGAGTCTGGAGAAAAGGGAATCCTTCTACACCAATGTAAATTGGTGCAGCCACTATGGAAAACAGCACGGAGGTTTCTCAAAAAACTAAAATTAGAGTCACCATATAACCTAGCAATTCCACTATTGGGTATATATGCAGAAAAAAAAAATGAAAACATTAATTTGAAAAGATACATGCACTCCAATCACTATTTACAATAGCAACTCATTTTCCCATCAACAGGCGAATGGATAAAGAAGACGTAGTGTGTGTATGTATATATGTATGTGTATATATATACAATACAGTGTGTGTATATGTATATATACAATGGAATATTACTGAGCCATAAAAAAGAATGAAATTCTGACATTTGCAGCAACATGGATGGACCTAGAGAATACTATGCTTAGTGAAACAAGTCAGAGAAAGATAAATACTGTATGATATTATAGTGGAATCTAAAAAATTAGATGGTTACCAGAGGGGAGAGGGAAGGGGGGAGGGGTACATTAGAGTTATGGGATTAAGAGATACAAATTACCATGTATAAAATAGATAAGCAAAAAGTATATATTGTATAGCACAGGGAATTATAGCCATTGTAATAACTTGAAGCATAAACTGTAAAAATACTGAATTACTATGCTGTACACTTGAAACTAATATAATATTGTAAATCGACTACACTTCAAGAAAAAGAAAAAGAAAAAGAAATAGAATGAGGATGTTAGCCTGATAAGACTGTCCTGGGGATGAAATGAGATCATGAACATTTCATCCAAATAACACTTGGAACAGGGCCTAGCACCTAGAACTCTCCATCACAGTCAGAGATTAGTGTCATTATTAGGCCTCTGTAATGTTTGCAGTCATTTTACCACAAGCCTGAGTCACTTCTGTTAAGTCTTTAAAAACCTAATGGGGAGAATTTTTAAAAATTAATAAGATTATATAGACTGAATAAACATCAATGGGTGATAATGTATGGCCACAAAGATTTTGTCAAATGGAAAAACCTTTCTTAATTTCAATTAATGCATCTGTCTATCAAATCTATATAGACTATCTTAAAAAAGTAAATGATCTCTTAATTCCCCCCCAAAAAATTAATAAGATTACAAAAATGAAGAGGAGTTTTCTGGCCATTCTTTTTTTTTAATTTAAGTATAGTTGATGTACAATATTATGTTAGTTTCAGGTGTACAACATAGTGATTTGACATTTACATACATTATGTGATGATCACCATGATAAATCTGTAACCACCTGACCCCATATAAAGTTATTACAATATTGACTATACGCCCTATGCTGTATATTACACCCCCATGACTTATTTATAACTGGAGGTTTGTGCCTCTTAACCCCTTTCACCTATTTTGTCCATCCCTACATCTCTCTCCCCTTTGGCAACCACCCATTTGTTCTCTGTATCTATGAAAATGTTTTCATTTTGTTTTGTTTGTTCATTTGTTTTGTTTTCAGATTCCACGTATGTGGGATCCTATGATATTTGCCTTTATCTGATTTATTTCACTTAGCATAAAATGTTTGTTCCTCTAGGAGAGCTTCAGCAGGATTTTGCTAAGTTTTACTCAAAATCTTGTGAATGTTTTAAATGGCATTGTACTGAATTTATGGATGTATCAAGGGAGAACAGACAGCTTCATGCTGAGCCTTCATATCCAAGATCAAGGCATAAGTTTCTTCTTATGTTCTCAGTATAATTTAAAATTTTTTGTTTATATGAGTCTGTACATTTCTTGTTATTTGTTCCAAAATTCCTTTTTTATTAATATTGTAAATGGAATCTTTTCTTCCATTATATTCTCTTACTTGATCTTGCTTATACATAGCAAAGCTATGAGGGGGATGAGCCCTACCAGATAATAAAATGTATTATGGAACAACGATAATTAAAAACAGTTTGGTGCTGAAGAGGAAATGAGAAGATCAAAGGAATACAGAAATAGACTCTAACCCACATGAGAATTTAGCATATTAAAATCAAAATGGGAAAAATGAATTAATCTGTAAATTACAGCAGGAAAACTAGCTAACCATTTAGAAAGAGATAAATGCCTTCCTCAGTCTTCGCCCCAAGTAAATCCAGTTTAATCAGAGATGTATTAACTGAAACCATAAAATCAGAATAATCAGTGATTTAAAAATAATAAACCTATGATAGGAATAGAAGAAAACATAGATCAGTTTATTTATAATCTTAGAATAAGAAATGCTTTCTAAGCAATATATATAAAGCCTAGACACCATAAAGGAAATTAAAATGTTTGTGTGGTTAAATTTACCCAAACGCCTGTTTGGATAAAAATATATCATAAATAACATCAAATGACAACAAACTAGGAATATAAAAAGGGCCAATTTTCCAAAGAGTTCATACAAATCAGTTAGGAAAAACATCTGACAACCCAATTGAAAAATAAAAATGAATGAAGGCAATCAGATCGTGAACACAGTTGGTAGAAATGATGAAGTTCTACTACCTAATAAACATCAGGAGTAAATGCAGGAACACAAGTCCCAGCGATCAGGCAGGACCTCAGCGAGGCCAGAGAGGATGGGAGGACCAGACATCTTACCCAGCAGGACACAGACCATGGATTGTTCATGGACCATGCAAACCCACAAGCTGTAACCCACAACTTTTCTGGGCTTTCTTGTCCAGTATGATAATTTTGAATGGCTTTCATGTCAGCATGGTATATAGTAAGTCAAACTCACCTGGATGCTTTGGATGTGAACAATGGAGAATTACTTAACTGTTAGGAATTACTTTTAGTTCGGTGCTTTCAAGTTTCGACTTTAAAAATAATTTTATCCTGGTGTAGTTGTTGTCTAAACCTGATTTTCTTGCTTCCCATACCCTTCTGCTGGCAAGAACTCCATCTCATGTGCAGAAATGTTATCCTAACAGCTTTGTAATGTAACGTGTTCTGCATAATGTCTCTGCTGCAGCTCAGGAATTCTTTCTGAAACCTCTTAAAGGTTCTTTGAATGTCCCCATTCTCTGTTCCATCACTTTTTTCTTTTGATAAGTATAGGCTGTCTCTGATAATTCTATGTACAGGGTTTTCCATTTCTTTTCTAGGTCCTTGGCCTTCATATAACATTATGGCACATTTGTCATGATAAACTTTTCACGTGTGACCCTGTTTTATATTTGGAAATTTTTCTTCTTAGGAAACCAACACCTTCTTTCAGCATGAAAGCTTATGCTCCAATTATTGATTACACTGTGTCTTCTTAAAGTTGAAACTCAAAAGCACAAAACTGTAAAATAATTTCTCAAATAAAATAATTCTCCCAGTATTCTCTGTTCCCTGTGAAACATTTGCCTGATGTTCTGGCTTTTCTCTCAAAGGCTAAAGGTCTGGGTGCCTCTACCACCAGCTACTCGGGAATCAATACACGGGAGCAGATCAGCTGCTCTAGTGTTTAGTTATACGTAATTGTATTGAAAAGAAAACAACTAAATAAGAGAACTTTCCCTGCAGGGACCCTTTTCTTTCCTGCAGTTAAGGAAGTGATTTACCACACAAATACTAAGAAACTTGCTACGGAAATAACTTAAGGACTGTGAATACTGACATCAGCCACCACTTTGGTAATGATACAAATGTAATTAAACATAGATACATGTAACATGTCTGTAGTCTGTGTACATGTCAGACAGTACACAAATATATGCTTTATAAATTTTATAAATATAATTAGAAGTATATAAATTGTATGAGGTAATAGCACATAATAGTACAGATGTTATAACATCTAACACTCCTGGAACATTTAGTCACGGACACTGTTGAGCACTTTATAGATATAGTCTTACTTAATCTTCATAATTACTTTATTAGATTAGCATTGTTATATCACCGTTTGTAGTTGTTTAAAAGGGGCCAAAATTCTTCAGCGCTCTTTCCATTGAGGAGGTTACAGCCGCTCCCTTGAACCTGGGCAAGCTCGGTGATTGCTTTGGCAAGTAGTTTGTGAGGGAAGCGATGCACTGCCAGTTTCCAGGCCCAAATCATGAGAGCCGCTCTTTCCCATAGCTTGTACACTCACTGTCACCCAGAGCCTGAGGCCATCACTGTAACAAGCCCAGCTGCCCTGCGGGAGACACCTCCTGGAGAGGCTCTGAGCCCGCTGGGAGAGAGAAAGGGGCACAGCCAAAACCAGCCTTCCAGTCATCCCCAGGGAGGTGCCAGCCTCTCAGGGAATTCTTCTTGGACCCTCTAGCCTAGAGCAGCTGCCAGCTGAATACCACCAAATAACGCTGCCCATGCCACACGGAGCAGAAGAAGTGCCAAGAACATCCTGCCTAAATTTCTGACTCACAAGATCACAAGATTTAATACAATGGTCCTTGCGTTGTTATACTGTAATAGATAACTAGAACTCTGTCTTCTAGGTTCAGAAGCAAAATCACATCAAAGTAACGTGCTCTGAATAACAGACCTAATTAATAGTGCAGCTGAGATTCCAACTCAAGCCGCCTGCCTCAAAAGCCTATAATCTTAGCCACTCTACTGAATTATTTTAAAATTATAATTAACTTTCAGAGATAGGGCATATATAACATCTTGATTCTTCTCGGCATCTACTCTAATTCTTATCTAATGAAGACTTTCTGCCAAAGGCATATATCCTTTCTCCATTCACAGTTATCTATTTGTGCTTATTTTCACATCCTTTTGAATTTTAAAATGTGATGAACTCCTCCAACAGATTTGCCTGTGTTTATTTTAAGACAGTAGGCTAGATGGTCCCCATTTCTCTTCTGCCTTTAGCATAGATCGTATCAGCTGTGCTGCTTTATAGCAAAAGGGCAGGCTCATTCTGGGATTCAGGAAGTTGATTTCTATAGTATTAAATGTGGTTTAGTAATTGTCCAAGGAAACAGAGATGCTGGGGTCTTGGCAGTTCCCCTGATAAGCTATCATCCCATCTATTTTATATTAGAATGTATTGTTTACCGAAAAGGGGGCACGAGTGGGACAAAGAGGAGTCTCGATACCAGCTTCTCGACAGCAAATAGACCTGTACCTGCAGCCTTTCTGGAGCCAAAAATGTCAGGGGTCAAGGACCCAGAGATACTGATGAAATCAAGGGACTTCAGCTAATTAAACATTTGAGCAATATGCTCTGTGGTGTAGACACTATTGTTTTCAAGACAGAATAGATAACACAATGGGTGACGTCAAGGAAAGCAAGTTCTCTGTGCAAGTGCAATCCTCTGGTTGTTAGACAATTTTCACCATAAATATAGATAATCAACAAAGTCTAGACTATTTTATTTGACGTCACTTCCAAAACATTTTGATTTCAGCCTCCCAGAGCCTGAGCTCATTGAGAAAAAGAGCCCAGCAGTGATAGGCACAGAGTTATCGACAACGTTTCCTAGAACTTAGAGCAGTTAACACACAAGCACAAAACCCTCCTGAGTGCGCTAATTTAATAATTCTTGTTAAATTGGGCTTTCTGAGTTACACTCTAGAAATATCTAGCATAAAAGCATAGAATTAGAATTCTGAGACTTTAGAGATCACTCAGCCAAATGGTTCTGAAACAGTGACTTGTATCTTTCCCTCAGCTTCCAATAAAATAAAATCACAGCGTAAAACAAATGGTTTACGTACCAGGTGCTGTTCGAAGCTCTTTATATTTATCCTCACAAGCACTCTAGGAGGTGAATATTACTACTATCCTCATTTTATAGATGAGGAAACCAAGGCTTAGAAAGATTAAGAATCTGCCTAAGACTACACAGATGGGAAATGGGGGAGCCTGGAATTAAACCTCAGTGGACAGACCCTTGCACTATCCTCCCTCCTTAATTTAGAAACCAGAACATCTCCACTTATTCATGTGTATACATAAGATTAAGAAATATATGATTGATTTATTTTTTAAAAAACTGTTTGAAAATCACTGTTTTAATTTAACCATTGCTTGTGAAGCAACAGAAGTGCCTCCATGGTTTCCAGATCTGCCCAAGAAGGATTGAGGCTGTGCTGGGTGGGGAACCAGACCTCCTCCCTGGTTCACAGTCTAAGGTTTTTCTCAGTATATTCAGTTGCTCATGAGTGACCATAAATTAGATTGAATATTTTTAATCTTCCCCCCTCCTTTTTATCTCTCTCTATGAAAACATACCATTGATGAGGAAAAATAGTTTTATTTTAACCAACTCCCACTTCTAAAAAGGAAAAGACACCATGAGAATGTTACTGCCTTGAATTTAAGTCCATGACATTAGTACAGCTAGTAAGGGGCCAGGAGGAATTGGGCCTCTGTAAATCTCTGTGCTTCCCACAGAACAACAGCAGAACTGCAGGTTTTCAGGGGATGAGGCTTGAAGCTGCCTTTCTTCCCCCTGCTACAGAGGGTCGGGGTCTTGGTGAGGACAGTTCAAAGGACAGACAATGTTTAATATGCATATAGCATAGTGGGTCAGAGTCTAGGCTCTGGATCCAGACAGAATTGAATCTTCCACAATTTGCGTGACCTTGGGCAAGTTACTTAGGCTTCCTAAGTGTTAGTTTTTTCATTTGTAAAAGGTAGTTTAAAATAATAGCTTCAAACACATTGAATTCTTGTAAGGATTAAGTCAACAACTCCGCGTGCAACAGAAGAGTTTTAAAGAAATTTTTAAAACCGCGATATTTACCATAAATAGAAACACATCATAAAGAAATAAAAGCAATAAAAACATGATAATGCTATTAAATTCTCACTGGAAACAACTGCCTTCTTAAGACTCTGAGCCTGAGGTCTGCTCTCTCTTCTTATAAAGAAAAGATTTTTAAAAGATGTTAAAGACATATTAGCACTAAACTGAGACTTCTCCCTTTCTTAATAACTAAATAATAGAGTAATACTTTTTTTTCTTTCAGAAAACAAAGCCAATCATACTTCTTTAATTGTTCCTTCCTCACAGAGAAACTCCAGATTTTCCTAACTGGTTCAGCAGGCTTCCAGGGAAAAAAATTTTTTTTTAATAAATTTATTTATTTACTTACTTACTTTTTTGGTTGTGTTGGGTCTTCATTGCTGCGCGCGGGCTTTCTCTAGTTTTGGCGAGCGGGGGCTGCTCTTCGTTGTGGTGCACGTGCTTCTCATTGTGGTGGCTTCTCTTGTTGCGGAACATGGACTCTAGGCGTGCGGGCTTCAGTAGTTGTGGCACGTGGGCTCAGTAGTTGTGGCTCACAGGCTCTACAATGCAGGCTCAGTAGTTGTGGCACACGGGCTTAGTTGCTCCGCGGCATGTGGGATCTTCCTGGACCAGGGCTCGAACACGTGTCCCCTGCATTGGCAGGAGGATTCTTAACCACTGAGCCACCAGGGAAGCCCCCCAGGGATAAATTTTGATGGGGAAAAATCACCGTAGTCATCTTCAAAACAACAGAGCAAACCAGTGACTATGAAGAGAAGAGAGAAATTACAAATAAATTTTAGGTGTAAGAATCAAAACTATACTAAATATCACATGATAATTGTAAACCCAACCCATAATAGACTGTTCAAGTCTAAAATTGTGAAACAAATATTGCTTTGCAGGGCTCTCTGACTCTGCCAAAATCTTGGTTCAGCGTGCACAATGGGCACCTCCACAACCAGCCCTACTCTATCCCCAGAACCCTGGGCAGCTGACAAGGGCTGACCTAGATCTCAAGTTTAAACAGTTCCTTTTTCTATGACAAGTCACAGATAAAAGAATTAGGTCTGCAGAAGGTAGCTCTCAGGCTTGACTCAAACAGGCATCAATCCTCCAGGGTTACACCAAGCCTTCACAAGACTGGGTGATTGAAGACCAGTGCTACACCACACAAACAGTGGAAGCCCTGGGCAAAGACAGTAAAATACACATGCATGTATACACACCAGGTAAAATAACAATGAGAAAACTTTCCACCAAGGATACATAAACTATTCAAGGTATGCTCTGAAGTTTATAAGCCAGGCTGTAAAAGGGAGAAATCCCACACTTTTATTTTTTAAACTTTGGTCTTGGTAGAACATATATTCAGACTATGGTACCAAGTGCGCACATCTGTGAAAAAGAAAAATAACACAGTTGACCAAAAAATGAGCATGGAATCCACTTTATCAGCATTTTTAAACACAGCTCTTAAAATAATATCTAAATATAGGCTTTCTATGCCAAAGTGGAGACAGATGTGCTTTAATATAATATCCTGGTGTTTGTCTATTTCCTGATGACCCTTAGACTTCTAGGGTGGGCTTCTATTTTCCCTTTTGAAACAGATGTTGGTAAATGTCTATATCAAAACGAACAATCCTGATCTACAGGGAATCCAACTAGTTTTTTCTTCCTTCTTTTAAATTTGAATTAGCCAGATCCCATTCTTTGTCAGCAGCTATGACTATAGACTATAGTCGGAAAATAAAGTAAAAAATACTATGATAATTCAGGATGAAAGCTTTAATTTCAAGCATCTAAAAGGCACAAACCTAAACAAAGTGCCAGAGGCAACTCAAGAAAAGTGTAATTTTCCCTTTTATTCCCCAAAACTGGATATTCAATAAATGCAATTTTATACAGTCAAAGACATATAACCGTGCTAACCAAACGTTGCCTAGCAAAAAGCCTATTAAAGCATTAATCAAGAAGAATGCCTTGAAGCTAGCATATTACAGCTTGGCATAAGCATTGTTAGCCTCTACAGGACACTAAAATGGCAGTTCGTCTCTAAATTACTATTTCTTAAATGCTTGAAAACACTTTGGCTCTCTTCAATAGGCAATCATTTTCCTTTGGAACTTTGTTTATAGTCTTGTTAACAGGCTTTTATTTTCCCCCAAACAACTTTTGCAAAAAAGCCAACTTCATGACCCCTGTACAAATATCACAAATTCTAATTACTCAACTACAAATCAAGATAATCTTCTTAGAAAATTATTAATAAATCAAATCCTTTTTTTAAATGCAATCAGGACTCATTAAAAGAAATCTTGATCATTCCAAGAATATTTGACCATGCAGATGATTATCTTTTAGGAAACTTGTCATTTCAGACCTTTAGCAATGGATTATTTTTAGCAATGGATTAATTTTAAAAGGGCACCCCGTAATTTTGATTCATGAAGACATCATACATCTACTTGTTTCCTTTCAACGTAAGCTCTATGAATAGCAAAAAATACTCGGAAAATGTCAAATATTAGAACATTACAAAAAGATAATCATGCATAAAATTCACTTTTTTAAATTATACTTTTGAAAAACTAAAGACTTTAGACGGTTTAACTGCTATTTCAGAAGGAGAAGCTATAGCTTGTTATTCCTAAAGGTTAATTTTATGCCCTTTAAAAAAATTTACTAAACCAAGAGCCATTCCCACTTAAATAAAATCTGGCCCTTTACTTAACCAGGGTTTTTGCACTTGTTTAAAAAAAAAAAAAAACTAAAAACTAAAAACTAATTCAGAAGTCAAAAAAAGTAAAATTTTGCTAAACAAGGAATATGATAGGAGGAAATAATCATCCTAAAGGTAAAAACAAATTTTGGGGCTCCTCAAAAAAAATCAAACACAGAATTACCTCACGATCCAGCAATTCTACTTCTGAGTATATATCCCCCCAAAAAACAGAAAGCAGGGACTCAAGCAGATATTTGTATTATACCAATATTCTTAGCAGCATTCTTCAAAAGTCAAAAGGTAGAAACGACCCAGATGTCCACTGACGGATAAACAAAATGTGGTATATACATACGATGGCATATTATTCAGCTTTTAAAAGGAAAGAAATTCTGATACATGTTACAACATAGATGAACCTTAAGGCATTATGCTGAACAAAAAAAGCAGTCTCAAAGTGACAAACATGATATGATTCCACTTCCATGAGGTATGCAGAGTACCTAGAGTAGTCAAATTCAAAGACGGAAAGTAGAATGGTGGTTGCCAGGGGCTGGGGGGAGGAGGGACTGGGGCCTATTGTTTAGTAGGCATGGAGTTTCATTGTTGCAAGATGGAAAGAGTTCTGGCGATGGATGATGGTGATGGCTGCCTAACCATGTAAAGTACTTAAAACCACTGAATTGTACATCTAAAAATGGTTAAAAAGGTAAATGTTATGTTATATATATTTTACCGCAGCAAAGAAAAATTTGTGACATTTTCAGCTGTGATGATAATCAGTGACTTTTAAATTAGAGCTGGATTTCACGGAAACACAGATTCCCAAAAAGTGGTCAGCACAGTGTCACAGCAAAGTGTCAGACCTCAACAGACCTCCCCTGATGTCCAAGACACAAGTAGTACTACCTTGTGAAGCTGGACCATGCAACACAGGGAAGGCGTTATATTATATTTCATCCTAGTTTTTTCTTAGCAGAAGACAGTTCTACATATGGTTACTTCTTGGTAGTGAGTATGTGAATAAACTTAATGCACTCCCTGATTTTTTTACTACAACACTGCCTTAAAAAAGAAAAGAAGGAAGGAAGAAAGGAAGGAAGGAAGGAAGGAAGGAAGGAAGGAAGGAAGGAAGGGAGGGAAGGAAGCCCCTTGGGGGAGAAAAAAAATGAGGAGTTTAGCAAATCAAGGACTGAACATTCCTGATGGAAGTGAAAGTTTACTCAGAGGACAGTTTGATTTTAATAAAATGCTAGACATAATTGCCAGGTTAGGAAAGGGAACTTGCGATACATTTGAGTAAGAGTCAAAAGACAAGATCATCTTGTACATTTAATTCCAAAAACTCAATTATAATTATTTAGTGCTATGTGAGAATGTAAACTTAATCAAGAGTCTTAAATTCTGTGAAAAATAAAACTGCCAGGTCATTCTCATATGTAAGAGATGTGAGAAACTTTAGCTAAATATGGAGATAAAGTTGAAAATGTGACCTAATCACCTCAGATTAAGTATTAAGAGTGTTCCTCATAATATAATGTCAATTAATCAATACTGAATTTAAGCTAACAGATAGAAAATAAGTTGAAAAACAGCATAGCACATAGAGAAAGGATTTTTAATATCCATACTGAATGATTAGGTATATAAGGACTGGGATTTTGCAAAGTGTCTAGAGCTATTTGGATAAATTGAAAAAAAAAACCTCTAGTCCAATAAAGTAATATGTAGTTGAACACAGGGAAAAGAAACTGCAGTAGATTCTGATTTTAAACCTCCAAGGATAGAGAGAAATGACACTGACAATATAGATGGTGTAAGTCTCATCATGCTATATGTATTTGAACACAGGGAAAAGAAACTGCAGTAGATTCTGATTTTAAACCTCCAAGGATAGAGAGAAATGACACTGACAATATAGATGGTGTAAGTCTCATCATGCTATATGAATGAACACATTAAACTATTCACAGCCCATCACTTGGCATCAGAAAGTCCCAAAGTACATGAAGACCAATTTTGAGCCAGTGAGCACAAAAACAAACCCAAAGAAAATCTGTACTTGGCTATTACATTAAGCCTCACATTGAAGAGAGCCACCTAAGAAATCCTAGCTTTTAGTGAGTATATTAGAAAATAGGAATTGCAGAGAATATATACAATATGAGTGAGTACATGTATGAAATAAGTGACAACATTTTTTAGAAGCTTATATACTAGGTTCAGTCATTTTAAAATCTGTCTTTAAAAATAAAATTGAAGGGTAATTTGAAGTTTATTACAGAGCAAAAAGTGGACAGTAACAGAATATCCTCAGTTCCTAAAGTCCAAAAAAAAAAAAAAATCACTGGAAAGAAATTGCTGTCTCTATATAGGCATCAATTTTAAAAGAATTATCTAATTTTTAAATTTGGTATGGAAATATATTAATGTTTGTGGCTTGCAAATTTTTGATTAAATGGAACTGTGTGGCTCACGTATTTTTTAAAAGCATAAGAAAAATGGAAATTATAACCTTCAAAATGTCCCAAAGGCAATTGTTAATTTAAAACAATTACTCTGGGCTTCCCTGGTGGTGCAGTGTTTAAGAATCCGCCTGCCAATGCAGGGGACACAGGTTAGAGCCCTGGTCCTGGAAGATCCCATATGCCGCGGAGCAACTAAGCCTGTGAGCCACAATTACTGAGCCTGCGTGCCACAACTACTGAAGCCCACACGCCTAGAGCTCATGCTCCGTGACAAGAGAAGCCCCCCGTCGCCGCAACTAGAGAAAAGCCCGTGCACAGCAACAAAGACCCAATGCAGCCAAAAATAAAAATAAATAAAATAAATAAATTTATAGAAAAAAACCCTTAAACACAAGAGTAGGTATTAAATTAATTAATTAAAAAATAAAACAATTACCCTGAAGAAAAGTAATTTTAAAATCCCAAGCAATAGCAAAGCAATTCAAGCATTTATTAAAACAAATTGTTCCAGATAAAATAACATAGCTGCTCTAGGCAAAATTATAAAGTTTGTTCAGGAAATAATACAGAATTATATGGGGGAGGTCATTAATAAAATTCTGATATAGCATTTAATAAATGAAGCAATAAATAAATAAATCTGAAGCAAATTTAAATTAGCTTGGAAATAAACATTGTCAAATAAATTAAGTATTCGCTAAAATATTTTAAACAAAGGAAATTGATAAATGGCCCAGTATCCAATTGAGACAATATATTTGGCTGAAAATCTATTCTTTCTGGTCTCAATAAAAATTTTATTAATGACTTGGAATAGAGAATGAGCATTAGGTTATTGATATTAGTAGAAGTTTTGTTTTGAATAGGGAAAGATACACAAAAATACACAAAGATACACAAATACACAGAGATCTGAAGGGATTGGCTCTAAAGCCAGAAAATGATAAGCTAGAGTCAGCTTAGAAAAATGCAAGCTACCATAGCATGAGAAAAAGAATTTGAAACTAATTTAATTCCATGAGAAAGCATGGGAATTGGTAATGCCGAAGAGACTCTACAGGGAATTATAGAATCGTTAAGTAACCACTTGAAGAATGGTAGGAAATAAAAGCAGGCCAAAGTCCTCCAAGTGCCATGTCTATCTCCTACTCATGGCAGTCTGCCATAAGTGGATGGCAATGACTAGATCAGGTGAGCTTGACAGGCATTACCTAACTATACAGCCTGACCATTACCATCACAGACAGCAGGAAGAGAAATGGTGAAATATACAGCAGAACCTCGTGGTTGCTGAACCCTGCCTCACACCAACATCTGATTTTCTTGTTTTAATTGAGGACCCATAGAAATAGAAGTGAATTCTGTTACGATTGATAATAATTCAGTGAGATGGGGTTGATGGAGCACCAGACTGGGAGTCAGCAAACCTTCCACTGACCAGCCTGTGCTTCCGCCTTTGCACGACAAAGAGGTTGAACTGTATCACTCCTAAGGTCCTTCCAGCACTAAGTCTACATGGTAGTTACTTCGGTCTTTAGAAAATAAGCTGCATTTAGAACAAAGAGCCTGTAGTAAGCTTGTAGAATATATTACTCTGATAGAAGAGGCTGAATATATAAGTGGATTCACGAGAAAAAAATTTAAGCCTTTGAGTTCTTATTAATAGTTAACACAAATTGAATGTTTCCTATTGCTAGGCACTGTGCTAAGTAAGTACTTTACATGGATTAATTCATTTAATGCTTAGAAGAATTCTTCAGCATAGGTATGATTATTATGTCCCCTTTACTGACAGTCCCGCTGGGTCTCAGAGTGCTGTTAAATAACTTGCCCAGAGTTGCACAACTACTAAGTGGTAACATTCCTGGACAAAGTCTTCATCAGTCCTTGATAAACTAAGAAAAATAGGAAAATGGCATTCAATAAATACTCATTGAATAAAGAAAACGACCATGGGTACATACCTACAAGCACACTGTCATTCGGGAGACAAAACAATGAGGAAAATGATATAACGTCTGCTGAACACCGCTGAATGCCAGGCACTTTACAAATACCCCATCTAATCCTCACAATAACACTCTGAGTTAGATAGTTATCCTCATTTTATAGGTGAATGAACAGAAGCCAGCCTTTCACTGCTGTGTCCCCACCTGGACAGCTATGCCCAGAAATGTGGCATTTGGGACTAGGTCTGGAGCAGAAGGGAGACGAGACCCCGACCAGAAGAAGCCTATAAGGATGTGCTGCAGTATCCCAGGCCCTCGTTGCTAAGTAACGAGGCATGTGGTTGACTTCAATCACTTTTTAGCTTTCAATTGCCTACCATCTTCCTGTTTGCACCCCAGTCTCCCTTTTGGGAGAACCCTCATTTTGGTACGGTCGTGGTGAGAAGGGAAACTGCCACCTACTGCACCGTGGATGTTAAAGAGGCCGGCCCTCCTCTCCCTCAGCCCTGTGCAGCCTTCTCTGGGAGGGAGCGGGGGCTCCTTGAGTTAGGCTGAGTCAAGTGAATGTTTGCACCCATCTGAATCCCGAGCATGTGCGGAAAGGCCAAGGCGGTCGGGGGTCACACGCCTCACAGCTGTGCAGGTGGTATGCAGACCAGCCTGTCCTGCAGGGGACCCTAGATGCTGACGTTCTGTTGCCTGTCTTGAGGAGACTCGTTGCTTCCCATTCTTCAAGCTTGTTCTTCAGCTTCCCAATGATTCTGTGAGCCCAAAGATCTTTCTAACAAATCCCCTTTTGGTTTACAATAAACAGAGCTGGTTTCTGTTGCTTGCAACCAAGAATCCTAAATGGCACAGGGAGTGGGTAAAAAAGTAAAGGCAGGCGTTCACAGAACATTTAAAATCCATTCTTGTCGGAGCACTTTCTCAAACGATAGCTTCTGTGCTCCAGCTTCCCAGATGCCTAAGGATCACTCCGTGATCTGTGACTGAACATGGGTACCAAGTCACATCCTCATCCCCAAATTCCTCAAATCCCTCCTCTCAGCTCCACCAGCTTTAAAGCGAACGTTGTACAAAGCCACAGAATAATAATCAATTTCTGCAGTTTGTGCTGTTTATGTCATTTTGACATTTGACCCCCTTAAAATGAAACCCTTTAGTGACAACATAGTAAAAAAAAAAAAAAAGATACAGAAGATAATGCTTTTTAAATCAGCTTCACAATTGTCTTGCATGAAAAATGACCGCTCATCACTAAGTCAGTAAGTTTCCCCTCTTTTTTCTATTATCTTCCTACACAGACACAGAAACACACACACTGACTCAAATACATTCAAGTACAACTACACGCCTTGCATTCTTTTTCACACAGATCTAAAGAGTATGGCAAATCCACCCCCTATGCTAACAGTAAATACTTTTCTCCCTAAACAGAATAGAAGAAAATCCATTCAAAGAGTTCCACATTCTGAGATTCCATTATCTGTGCCTTGGAAGAAAAGCTTCCTTGGGCTATTCTGAACTTTCTTCATGTAGGTCTTCACCTAAGTGGAGAAGCTGGGTGAGAAGATCTCTGGGAGAAGATGAGGCCAGGACTCTGAGGCAGGTCATGAAGAGAGCAGATACCCCATCCACAGGTAAGGTGGTGCTATCCCAGTGCTTGTGACTGAGAGAGGAGAAAAGGGTGGGACGAAGAGCCCCAGGATGAAACCCAGGAAAGAAGCAATCTGCAGGAGAATGTTCCCTGAAAGCACATGGAATAAGAAATACAACACATTTCTTTCTGAAATGTATTATTCTTAAGAATGCTCCTTAGAGCACGAGCCCAGGAAGAGTTATAACTGGATTTTCTCTGACTGATTTTCCATGGATTCTAACATATATGCTTATATAAACAGAATGAAATAGCATTTTATTCTACAATGAACCAGCCCATTAGCATAAAAAATAAATAAATAAAGCTTCTCTTAATTGCCTATTTGCACTAAGCACATTTTCCCCCTCATTTTGTCTGGCTTGCAAGCCAGGATCTTTGCAAACTACCTTACTAGCATTCATTTTCATAGCATTTACAGCAAAGTATTGTACTGTAGGCCCTTTGAAAATCTAGTATAACCCAAAGTCAATAGAAGGTTCTCCTGTCCTTTGGAAACCCAGGGAAAATTGGCTCAAATCCCCAGATTCTGTGGCCTAGGGAAGTCCAGATTCCACCCCCAAGATTTCCACAAAGCACCTTAAGGGCCCAACTCTTTGTGATGGCCTCCTGGCCTCCCGCTGCTGCAGGCTGGCTTTGTGCTGTGCGACCTGTGCATGAACTCCAGGCCCTCTCATCAGCATCAACCTCTTTACTGAAGGTGTTGGGAGGGGGATGGAGGAGACATTTCCATCTCAGAAATTCCAGTGGAAATGTCGGCATTACAGTTCAGTGTGCTGCAGCCCCTCCATCTCTGGGGGCCCAAGGCCCTTCACCCCACACTCGCAGTCTGTTTTGTGTGCTCTTCCCCACCCGTCAGGCATCATTTCTCTTGCCTTCCTTGATGAAGCATTGGCACTCACCTGCTCCCCAGCCTTGCATCTCATCTCCTGCCTGTAATTGTTACTACCAATATCATGGCACCTTTTAGAGACAAAGACAGTTACTCTGTGAAGAGGAATTCAGGTGCCAGCCATTAAGATTAAAAATTTTTGTTTCCCTTACTGGAGGGAAGAAATGAGGGTAGAAAATATTACAAAGGGGAGGGAAGTTGACAGTAGGGAGTTGGGGAACTTCTGCTTGCCATTCCTTGAGGTACACTCAAGGTGGCCTGGACTCAAAGGGTCTGATCAAGCAGGGCCTGAAAGGACTTTAAATGAGATGCAGACACTCAAGTTTCTCCCTGACTCAGAGTGACCAATCCATGGCCATAACCTTATGCCCAAAGGCCTGTGCTACGGACACTTTTTACTTTTTTAGGTGAGAAACAAGAGTCCCAGACCTTTTCCTCTGCCTATTTTAATCTTTGATTTTCTATGCAGTTCGATACCAGGTGTTGTTTTCCTAATACTGCAAACCCACTGCTGCAAATGTCAACATGAAGAACAATTTTGAAAAGTACCAGGCATTATGGAAAGGGTTTATCAGGAACTGGAAAGGTTGTAACTATCTTTTGAAAGAGAGAAACAGAGAAACAGAGAGACAGATAGAGAGAGACAGAGATGGAGAGACAAGGAAAGAAGGGGGAGAAAACACCTCGATAGAAGATAATGCCCTCAAAATAATAGCATCCAAGCTTCAAATAGCAGTGCACTGCCTTCCAATTTCAATTTGACGTGTGCAGAATTCTTTCTCTTCTAATGCCAAATCCAGAATGAAACATGCAATAAAAATTACTGCCTGAAACATGGTGATAGCATTTAATCCTCTGGCAACACATTAGAAAGTCTTTCAGCTTTAAACCGAGGACTGCCACACTGCAGCTTTGCTCATGAAATTATTTATTCATGCCTTGGTTTATAAAGTCCTTTTTTATATGCTTTCTATCAGCTAACAATTGGCTGGAGCATTTATGTTCGCAGTCTGACAGTGCCCACATTATGAGGCTGGAAGTTCGATGCCTGGCACAGAATTGGTGCCTGGAGGGAGCCGTGTTGTCTGCTTGAGTGGTTTCAGCATCAGGAAGCTGGCAGGGACTGTGGCAGGTTGGGGCACCTCAATGACCAGAGGGACAGCGTGTGGGGGAAGGCAATGAAGGAGGAAGGCGATATTAGAGCACTCGGAAGCTTCTAGCAACTGAGTCCACACGTCTAGGGCGGCGTGTACAGAAGGGGAGAAGAGGACTCAAAGATTGCAGGATAAATCTCTCCATAAACCAATGTCAGTGATCATTAATTAGTAGCAATATGTGCAAACCAGGGCTGCCTTCCTTCTCGTGAAGGTGAAAAAGGTGAGGAGAGAATATCGATTTGCCAAGCAAATTAAAAGCAGAAGCAGATTACAAAGGAAAAGTTATATACTTAAGAGACCAAAGTGATTCGAAGCACTTTAATATATATTTATGTACATGCGATTTATGTCTAAGGAAAGGTAAGGCTACAGTGGGGATAGAAGCTTATTAAGATCATTCTAAACCACTCATTAAAGCAGGACTACTAGTATATAATACTCGAGTAGGTTATCCCTTCCCTGACTTTTCTGACTTGGTCAATTCCTGCTATTAAGAATTTTTGATTTACCATATAACCTCTTTTCCTCAACATTTAACACAGTTAACAATTTTATTGAATTTTGTGTGTCTGCGTGTGTGTGTGTACCCCATGAACACTCCACAAGGGCTTGTACTTTTTCCCTTCAGCTAGTACCTACAGAGAGCCTAGCACTTGCTACTGAAAAATGCTATGAATGCAATAAAATTAAATATCTTTTAAAAATATTTTAATTCAGACTTTCCACTAAATATTGGTTGTAACGAAATTACGCTAAAAGGTGTAGCAAATCACCAAAATGAAAATAGTAACTTATTGAAAGGACAAAATTATTCTGGTAAAATATTGACAATCATGGACAATGTTAAGATCCTTTTGCTTTTAATAATGGTAAAATAATTTAAAAAATAGTAAAGCTCAAAAATCTTTAACAGTATGGTTATATAAATGTAAATACTCTGCAGCATGATCCAATGAGTTAAGTTTTCACCAGAATTAAGACAGTCTTAAATTTTTTGATCTTTATTGGCAAAGAAAATATATCGCTTGTCTCTCTCTTGAACTTTCTGGGGAAATAGATCACCTTTCCACCCTCCAATACCTCCATACTCCTGCAGCTTGCTTTGCTTCAGCCCACGGCTTTCTTTCTGCTCTTTGAGCGCTCCAAGCCTCCTCCCGCCTCAGAGGGTTCGCACCTGCTGGCCCCAAATCTTTGCAGCGCTTGTGCCTTCTTTTCCTTCTGGTCTCCCAGGGAGGCCTTTCCTGACGGTGTTAATGATGGCTGTCCCCACTTACCCTCTAGCATGTACCTTGTTTCACTTGCTTATTGGCACTTATCCCTATCTAACGTTATCCAATTTGTGGGCTCACTGGTTTGTAGGCTTATTTGGGGTCTCCCCCCCCCCAAGAATGCAAGGACCTTAAGAGTAGGGGACTATATCTGTCTTAACATGTTAATAGCCCCAATGCCTAGCATGGTGACTGGTAATGTAGTAGGTGCTTCATAAGTATTTACAGAATGAATGAATGAATGAATAGAAAAACAGACGAGGAAATAAGTGAACCATTTTTACTACAAAATATCAAAAGAGTTTGATAACGTATTCTTGGATGGGGTGAGATAATAGTGTAGAAACTTGCTATTAAAGTGTCAGCTGGGCTGTCCAGCTGTATAGGCATCTAATCACTTAGGTCAGCATCACGTATTGTGTACTTCAGCGCGCACGCGCTTTTCTTTATTTGGTTCCCACAACTATCCCATAAGTAGAAAGGGCAAGGACAGAGGCAGGATCACTTGTGTTTTTAACAGAGGAGGAAACTGAGTTCAGAAAGGTTAAATTATTTTCCCAAGTCATGCATGTAATAGGCAACAGGGGGGCTGGGTCTCCAGCCCAGCCTTTGGTAGCTTCCCTGCTATACCATCCAATGTCTGTCTCTTTTGTTTCCAAACAAATCATTTGTTTATTTAGTTATTCTTTCAAGAAACCTAAATCAGGTACCTACTATTGATTGTGATTAGGCAATATGCAGCAATAAAACTGTGCAGATAACAATTTCTCTCTGGAGAATCGAAATGCACAAATGACTCACCAACCTGAAGCTATTTCAGTTAAGCGCCTTATTATCAGGAAAACCTCAATGTTATACAGGTAGGAAAAGCTTCCAGCTTGGATAATACTGGGATGGGCCTCCAGGAAAAACAACTTTGTAGGTCTCCCTGGAAAGGTGGATGCGATTTCAATAGGAAAGAAGAAAAGAGAGGACATTCTAAGAAAAGGTTACAAAATGAAACAAGAAAATATTATGTTTTCAGAAATTAGTAAAGAGTTAATCAAAGGAAATGTTTGAACAGAGGGGAAACTTTGGAGGTAAGACTGGAATTAATATTAAATGACAATTGCTGTTTGGTGCTTTTAACATGCAGGAATGGGTTCTTTTGAGTCTTGTAAAATGCTAAGCCAGTTGCCATAGAAATACAGTAGTCATTATGCCATAGAGGAAGTCAGGCATCCCAGCTGGTGAAGGAGGGGGAGGGGGAAAGAAAATGGTATCCTGAGGCCCCAAAATTCAAATTAACAGAGGTCTGTGGCCAAATTTATTCATTTTTAGAGTTTGAAATTGTATGAATTAAATGCTTGGTATGAAATATCTATTTATGGTAGAATATTTTTTTGTACCCAGAGAATCTTAATTTAAGTTTCATGAAGGTAAAACATGAGAGAAATATTTATATTTGCTTGGGAAAGAAAGGAATTATTTCCATGATTATTATTTAGTTAGTAAGATTCTACAGCTGTATATCTAAATAGATCTATAGAGATACAGAGATATAGGACAGAAACACACACACACACACACCACTGTGCTACCATTGTCACTGGTATATGAAAAGACAATTTAGGCCCTGACAGCATTTTCCTCATATCTTGGGATACGTTCAAATTCACTCTTTACAATAGAATCTAACATTTTATTATCAAACTTGAGTTAATTTACGTTAGTGGAACATTTACAAGGTGATCTAAGAGATGCGTGGTGAGAGGTTTTTACGTTAGAGATGTGGTTTTCATAGAGTGAGTAGGTGGGTCCCTGCATTTTCATAGACAATGCCATATTCGCATTACATTCCTTGGTGCTTTGTTAAATATCGATGACTGGGCTATTTTATTCTGGATGAAATTTTCTTATTATTGTGGTTGTCAGGAATGTAGACTATGGAGTCAGAAGGAAATGAACTCAGATCCCAGCACTGCCACATATTGTGTGATCTGGGGAAATAATAATCACCTTTCTCACTGGGTTGTTGTCAGGATAAAATGAATTAAAATCCACGTACAGTGTTTTCGAACAATACCTCACACATATTAGCCACTTAGTAATCATACATGTTAATAATAACAATAATTACCTTAAAAACAAAAATGATGATCACTTTTTGAGTAAATAGTATGTTCGATTACCTTAAATACATTATTTTTAATCTTCACAAAGACTCTGTTAGACAATATTATCCCATTTAACAAAAAAAAAAAAAAAAAAAAACTGAGGCTTATAGGGATTCATAGACTTACCAAAATTACTCCAATGGTAAATGGAGGAGCTGAGCTTGGACCCATACTTGACCTACTTTGTTGATTTTTGTTTTTTTGTTTTTTTACTCTGTTGTCACTATAATACCGTGAAGTGCCTCAGGTGCCTCAGTAAGGCTTTCTTTCCTTTTGTCTGGAATAATGGCTCATAAATATTATGACATAAAAAAAAGCTCAAATGATGCACCATTTACTGAACATAACATAAGAGATCTAACAAAGGAATTAAAGAAAAGAATACTGTGCAAGGTAAAGCTTGTGCAAGTAAGCGAACAAAGAGACAAAAATAATTCTTAGCTAGTGGACCATCTGACAGTCATTTATACCTGGCACTGGTATAAATAAATAGAAAACCGATCTCTGGCTGTATTATGGTTAAATTATTTGTGTACTACTATTATCATCACTCTATAAGCAAGATGGTCCCAATTTGACCAAGCCAAGATGAGTAAGTTACTCAATATTCATCACTCGTGAGGGAAAAGACTTCTAGACTGATTTTAGAACATTACCAAATGCCAAAATAACAAACCTGAAAAATGTAACTGTCTCTTCTTGATTCTTTACAATAGAGAATCAAGACTATGTAATCTTCACTTCATTGCAATAAACTTTAGGTCACCTTTAAAACCTGAAATGAATATTTTATGGGTGGCATAATTTATTCCAATAAAACCTCCTTTATTTACTATGTTATTCAGAGACGGATTAGGCAGGACCTCCCTGAGAGGCAGTGTGTCCTGGGTTAAGAAGACAGACTTGGGTTCCCACTGCATTTTTACCATTTACTAGCCATTAGATTGTACACATTAGCTAACTTTCTAAGCCTTCATTTTTTCATCTGTGTGGAAGTGATAATAAAAAAAATCTACCTCATGGAGTTATTATAAAGATTAGGAAAGATAATACATGTGAAGCCCTTATTTCAGTGCCTGGCCAGAATAAGTCTTCAACAAATATTAGTGGTTGCTCTTTTTATTTTGGAGAAGTAGAATGATACAGCAGAAGCATATGAGATTTGGTTTCAGACAGACTTTGGGTAGGATATACAAGGCCTCATTCAATTACTTACTACTTACGTACGGAACTAAGCAAATACATAACTGTCTTCCAGGAAGAGACTCTTGGAGAGGTTGGATTTTTTACTGGAGGGGTTAGAAGGGTAGCCAGGGTGGATCTTGGGGAGGGGAAATAGATTTTTTTTTTCAGGAAAGCCATGATAATGTACAAGTTGTCATTAATAAATCTTAATCTTAGCAAAGATATTCACTTTTTAAACAGGAATAAAAAGTTCTCCCAAAAGTGACATAGACCAGAAAGCTGGCAGGAAAAAGAGATTTTTGATTCATACAGCTAATGTGTGCATTGAGAATCACATTCAGTTGTATGAATTGTTGATATGCTACGATGTGCTCTACAATCCCAACAAGCCTAGAAAGAATACATGTCAAAAATTATAAAGGATTGGAGATTTTACTCTACTTGCAAGCTAACAAGTTAGCCGACTACAGCTTCATGGATGTTAGTGGAAGACACAAGACTCCTGGGCCAGAGATGAAGGACAGTTAATTACCCATAGCAATAGCAGTAGCTAGAGCATTAGCATTCATTTGTGCCAGTTCCTCAAGCCCCAATTCCCAATTTGGAGGCCTCGTGAAGAGGGGCAGATAACGTCTGCACGTGTAACATGCTGCATCACAGGAGAGGAATCCTGAGCTGAGAGAATCTTTTATCACGGGTAGAGAAAGTGCCTGCCCCTTTCTCCGGAGGCAGACATAATCTTTATTATACTGGACAGTAAGCATGGCTGCACTTTGCTCAAGAGGGAAGCACTATCTTTCAGGCTTATCACCAGCATTCTTGGAAAGATTGTCCAGAACAAAGGACAACCAGGGTCTCTGCTCACAAGACATACAGAAATGTGAGACCCATGGAGAGTTGTTGCCCAATGATACAAGACAACATATATAAAAGCTTCTCAAGTCATCCCTGTTGGAAAAGAAAATGCCACTTAGAAAAATCTCTTTAAGACTGTGAAACCTATATATCAAGGCTTCATTTTCCCCACCCGAAGTTCCCGTTGTCTAAAGCCTGGCTGATCACTGTAGGAGCCAGCACTAACAATTTACTTAGCGTCAGCTTTGCGGAGCCAGAACACACCCCTTCTGATCTGCCAGCTGGTTTGGGGCCGGAGGCTCTGCATCCTCACAGCTGCCTCGATTGTGTTCTTTGTAGTAGGTGAGTGATACCCTAGATAATGAAAAATGATAGGTAATTTCTTTCCCTTGAACCCTGTTCTCTACCGACACTCTGAAAAATCAGAAGACTGCTTATTTCGACCCACTCTACAGTTGCGCCGTTGCTGTGGGAGGAACACAGTGTCCCGGTCCTGACAGGGCGTCTCCATGGGGAACCCTGGCTTATAGGGTTCCCAGGGGATGGTAGCAGGAACTCGGAAAAAGAGGCAGATCTCTAAACCTGCCCTGCAGCTCCTTCCTTGGAAGCGGAAGGTTGCCAGACAAAGATGGCCTAAGGTTCTTTTTCAGGAATCTCCTTTTACCATTAGATTTCCCACTCCTTCCCATCAGGAGTCATTCTTAGAAAAGCATCAGACATCAAACAAATTTTACCTTCGTGTGGCTCAATCTCTTGCTTGGGCGAGGTTGAGTGGGGGGAGACTTGAGTTTTAAGCCCGTTCGTCTAATGAAGAAATAAGTCACTGTCTTCAATTAAGAATAGTCACAGCAAACCCTTGCATAGTATTTTCCAGGTGCCAGGCACTGTTCTAAGGGCTTGGCATATAGTTACCCATCCAATCAAGGTTATTATCTTCATATTATAAATGAGGAACTTGAGGTACAGAGATATTATTTTTTTTTACAGAGATATTATTAACTCCAAGGTCACACAAATAAGTGGCAGAGCTAGGATTTGAACCCAGGCAGTCTAACAGCAGAGTCTGGGCTGTTGACCACTAACCAAGACAGCCTGTGGGATAAGAGAGTGTTACCCCCATAGTCAGCTGGCACCACCCTATAGGTTGAACTCAAGTAGTGCTTATTGGTAAATTAATGGCTTTTTGATGTGTATGGTAGAGAACAAACTTGAGTTTAGAATGGAATAAAGTTAACTCCAGCTAAAAAACAGAGATAACAACTGCTTTTCCAGTCCAGATATAAAGCAACAAAAGTCACCCATCAAAAGTGATTAGCACAAAGAGCCCTTAAAAATAAACCATTAATAAGGTAGAACTGAGGTTTATTTTTTCAAGTATTTGGAACTACATTCCCTAAAACAATGACAAATTACATCTCCAACAAGCACATGGTAATTGAAGCCCTAAGCTCATAAATCATCATCAAGAGGCCAGAATGCTATATTGCACCTGGTTTGTTCCCTTCTGAAGGGACAGCTGCAGTGCACCCATCCTTCCTGCTTCCAAGACAGGACACCACTCATTCCTCAGAAATTATTTGAAAAGAGCTGTCCCAGATCAGGGGTCAGGGACAATCAGATGGTGCTGAAACTACGTCATTTTGAAGCATCATAGCTACCAATTTCCTATTGTATTTCCTTATTTTCCTGTAATGACACTTTAAAGACCCTTCTTTGCCACATTTACATCTATGCTCATCAACACCCAGAGTTAAGAAGTGACTCGAGGAAAGCTACTGAAAGCTGTATGTCTAATGCTTATGTAACCATGTCGTATATGCAGTTGGCAACCCTCTCCAAGTGTTTACTGCCCAAAAAATTAGTTTCTGGTTCCATTTATCATTTGTGATCCATTCAGCATTTATTTGGCAGCAGATGGAATCTCATGATTGCCCAGATCCTGCTGTCACCTCCTACATTCACACACACACACACACACTTAAAATCACAGAAATCAAGGGGGTCTTATAGATAATTCAGTTTACACTGCTTATTTTACAGATGAGAAAACTGAGGTCCAGAGATATTATGTCTAGTTAGTCATTGTATTAGGCCCCTTAGCTGCAAGCAACAGAATTTCATCTCAGACAAGTTTAATCAAAAAGAATAATTACTATAGGGATACGAGGGGAGTGCCTCCAGGATCCCAGGGGCAAAAACACTGGCAGTCCAGAACCAGGTAGAACCAGGGATTCAAGCCCAGTCTGTAGCCTCAGTTTCTCTTTCCTCCACTCCTGCTACTCCATGTGCTTTTCTCTCTTTCTCTCTCAACCTGCTTCCTTGACTTACGCAGATGAAGTTCAAAGATTCCAGGGAATAATCTCACTGACCCAGGCTAGTTCAGATGCCCATCCCCCAACCAGTCACCCACAGCCCAAGAACATGGTCATATTGTAATGTGACTGCTTTCACTGCAATAATGTTGTTGGGAGAAAATTCCCAGAAAATGGGTATGGGACAAAGTGTTCTGGGTGAATCTAGAATTTAAAACTCCTTACTCTTGGTTGAGTTGTCTTTTCTGCTTTGGCTCTCATCCCATTACCTGTAGATTAGTAATTTAAACATATGCAGAATCTGCAGAATCTAGAAAACTATTTCCTTGCCCCCTGAGGCCAACCGTCTGCTCCCAGTTTTCTATTGATCACCTCCTATTCTTAATGCCACAAACAGAAGCCAGCCCCTCCCTTCATACCCTACTTTTGCCCTCATATACTTTTTTTTTAAACATCTTTATTGGAGTATAATTGCTTTACAATGATGTGTTAGTTTCTGCTTTATAACAAAGTAAATCAGTTATACATATACATATATCCCCATATCCCCTCCCTCTTGCGTTTCCCTCCCACCCTCCCTATCCCACCCCTCTAGGTGGTCACATAGCACCGAGCTGATCTCCCTGTGCTATGAGGCTGCTTCCCACTAGCTAACTATTTTACATTTGGTAGTGTATATATGTCCATGCCACTCTCTCACTTCATCCCATCTTACCCGTCCCCCTCCCCGTGTCCTCAAGTCCATTCTCTACATCTGAATCTTTATTCTTGTCCTGTCCTGACCCTAGGTTCTTCAGAAACTTTTTTTTTTTTTTAGATTCCATATATATGTGTTAGCATATGGTATTTGCTTTTCTCTTTCTGACTTACTTCACTCTGTATGACAGACTCTAGGTCCATCCACCTCACTACTCATAACTCAATTTCGTTCCTTTATATGGCTGAGTAATATTCCATTGTATATATGTGCCACATCTTCTTTATCCATTCATCTGTCGATGGGCATTTAGGTTGCTTCCATGTCCTGGCTATTGTAGATAGAGCTGCAGTTAACACTGTGGTACTTGACTCTTTTTGAATTATGGTTTTCTCAGGGCATATGCCCAGTAGTGTGCCCTTATATACTTTATACATCCTTCACTTATTCTCCTTGCCCCTTTCTCACCCTTAGCCTGTTTCTGTGCCCCACCACATCTCACCCCACCTTCTCGGATGATGAAATGGAAGTGACCATGGCAGAGTGAGTGGGAGCTCTTTCTGACTCACCATCGCCATCCCCTCCCCTTCAACACCCACTCCTTCCTTCCTTCCCTTACGCTTCCCAGTCCTCTCTCATCTCTTTGCTCCTTATTATTTTCTTTAATTGAGTTCTTCTCAGCCTTTCTCCATTTTCTTGCCACAATGACCCCTTCCCCCCACTGTACTTACTTTAGGGTTCCTCCCACCCTCTACCGCCACCCACCTGCGAGCCATGGCCTCCAGCATAGGATGGGCTGTGCATCCCAGGTCTTCACTCTCCCCCTGTACTGACCCCACCCTTGCCTCAGTCAGGCCAACCTGAAAGTGGGTGCCTTCAAATGCTCTCTGGGATGAACAACAGTAACAAAAGAAAAATGGAACGGGAAGAGGTAAAGATTTATATATACAAATGTAATTCAGAAATGCAAATGTATGTGTATTCTTTAAAAATCAACTTTTAAAATGAAAATACTGAATATTATACTTTTATTTCCAAATTTTCACGCCTTCCATAAAGATATTCAAAATATTAAAATCACATTGCCACTAGGAACCTATCTTTTTCCCTGAGAATTATGGGCATTTTTATGCTTTCCACCAAAAAAAAAAAAAAAAAAAAAAATCTAGTAATTCTAATTCTCCAAGAGTTTCCTTTTTGAACAGGCTATATATTCCTTATAGATCAAATCTATAATCATGCTGCTCTACTTTCTTTAATCAATGTCTGCGTAGAAAAGAATTGCTGTATTCAGAAGAAGCAGCAGTATGGCAGAGGGCAGGAAATCTGGTGCCCTGCATGACTTTCCAGATAAAAGTTCTGGTTCAGAGCAGACTGCACTATAAAATATCTCCCCATTTTAAAGTGGAGCTGATACATGAAAAACTTGGGTTCCCCAAGTAAATGAGTTCTTTGGTTGTTCTTCACCATACAAAGGTTTCACCAAAAAAAAAAAAAAAAATCTTTAGTAGTTTGCTACCCTTAAAAACTTAAAGCAGTATTCAATTTATCATATATTTGTTTGTATGCAACTTCTCTGGACTGGAACAGATCAAGTACACCTGGCAGAAAAGCATGAGTCAAGAAGCCCAGGGCTTCCCTGGTGGCGCAGTGGTTGAGAATCTGCCTGCCAATGCAGGGGACATGGGTTCGAGCCCTGGTCTGGGAAGATCCCACATGCCACGGAGCAACTGGGCCCGTGAGCCACAATTACTGAGCCTGCGCGTCTGGAGCCTGTGCTCTGCAACAAGAGAGGCCGCGATAATGAGAGGCCCGCGCACCACGATGAAGAGTGGCCCCCACTTGCCGCAACTGGAGAAAGCCCTCGCACGGAAACGAAGACCCAACACAGCCATAAAGAAATAAATAAATAAAAATTAAAAAAAAAAAAGAAGCCCAAACCACTGATTCATATGAAAAACTAAGAGAAAATTGTTAGCTTCTTGGAAGAACCCACAAGCAAAGCCAACCTTGTGAACAATGGAATTTAAAGGTTGTTGTTTGAGATCTGGTCAATAGCAGATAAAGAGACCACAGTTTACCCAACTTCACAGGGTGACTGAGAAAAAATGAAAAATGCTGGTTAAAGGGTTAGATTTTTATCAAGCCACTATCAGAAGATGGACAAGATGCTAGAGGTGGCATAACTATTTACATCAGATGGATGAAGGCCACATACGACGTATGAAAGAGCAGAAAGCTAGAAGGAATCTGGGTCCATGAGGGCATCATGGACCTGAATTACCAGCTTAGAACTGCCAACCTCAAAAAAAGGGGGTGTTGTTCAATATTTCCAGGCCCCCAAATATCAATCGCATTGCCTAGAGTTTCCAAGACATGTCAGTAAACACAATTCCTTAAATCCTTGGTTTTTAAGCTTTTTTATGTTATAAGACTCTTTAAGATTATGATTTAAAATTTCTGAAATATGCTCACCTACCAGAGATACACCAAATTTCACCTAATTTTTTTGAGGGGTAGGTCAGTACCCCCCTGCCTTAAGCTAAGGCCTTAATTATCACTTAGAAATTCAGCAAGGAACTGACAGCCAGCTGAGAACAAAAATAGAACAGAAGGCAGGCCTAACCTCATGGTGTCAGATAAGAGGAAAGGGTCCAGTGGATCAACAATTTCTCTACAATATGACAAACCACCACCCCAATTTGGAAAAACTCCCATTCTAAAAGCTCTGAAAATTGTGATTTGGGGGGTGAAGGTAGCAGGAGTTGTCTTAGAAAAGAGCTGACACTTACAAGTGAGTGTAGATGAACTCCCTGAGAATCCTTTAGAACAAAATTCTACCATCTCGTTACGATTTCTTAAATTATACATTCTCAGACAATGAATATCCAAGATGTGGCCAGAGCTGTTTAGAAACACTTCAGAGCACGTGAGCATAATTTCATACTGCGTTATAAGGGATTCCTATGAAATTACACAATGCCTCTTTCTGAACCTCAAGGCAGTCCGTCCTAAAACAGAAGTGCTCTGAAATGTATCAGCAAACTTTGATTATTTTGGCTTTCTTATAACAAAGCCTTCAGAAATTAAGAATATTCTTTAAGACTACTTTAATCGGCCAAAATAGATAGTTCCCAATTTAAACAAGAGGAGTTTTGTCATTAAATGGCTGAGTGGCCAAGCACAACATTCTTTTCATTACTTTCTTTTTTACCCAGTGTTTTTCTGTCTTAAAGATATTACATCTCCTAAACTTTCTCCAGTCTTTCTTATAACCTGGATCTTGTATCTTTGTATAACGGATGTTATTTGTACAAAGGGCAGTCCGTAAACAGCACTTGTTCTTTTAATAAAAGAATGTTTTACAGAAAAAAAAAAAAAAAAAAAAAAAAAGCTACTTCTTGAAAATAAACTTCTTTATTAGCCAACAGGCTACTGGAAATCTGGTCAAATTTTAGACTTCGGCTCTATTTTAAGACAGAAATTGTTCCTATTCTTGCCTTTAGCTAAGATCAAGATGCAGGGTTCACCCGGGAAATCCAGAAGGCTCTCTTTAAGGAATTTAGCTCAGCCTTTCTGGCAAAGGACTCGGAATACATGGCGTAAGGATCTGACCACCCAAGACGGACCACCTAACACAAGTGTAAGAGAAGGGCAAAGGTGCATTGTCCATTCATTCAGGAAGAATCTAATAACTCAGACTCCCACACAGGGTTCACCATCCTGTTGGACAAATATGGTCCAATCCATTAGCATGCACCTTCCAGTTTTGAGGACTCTAGTCCGATGTGCTAATAAGAAACCTCCAGCTGCCTGAGGACTGCTCCCCATCCGTGTATTTCCAGGAGCCCCCAGGGTAACTCACATGCGTGGCTGGGTGCTGCTACTGCTGGAGGCCCAGCAGGCCTCTGCGGGTGGCCACGTGGCAGACCAGAGAGACGGAGGATTGCTGCTGCCCGCCGCTGCCCCAGGCCCTGCAGCCCTCCTGTGGAGGACAAGAGGCCGCCTCCCTTTGTGTTATACTTTGTTAGACGGGTCCCTAAGCCATAGATCACTGAGCTCCAATGTGTCACAGACTGTCATGACATGGTTTTTACTTACAGCTGTCTCTCTCCTCCGAGCCCAGAAGTTGCCGCAGGGGCTGGGCTATGATTCGAGACTCATACCAGCTCCAGGGCTAGACTTAGTCTTCCTCCTGCTCTCTGATGAGTAAGCCTTTGATATAAAATCCTACCCACCCCAAGGGCTGTTTCTCACAAGATCTCCTTAGCCCTCTGCAAACAGATGGTCATTGAGTTACCCCACCTGCTGTGGGTGCAGCTAAGTCCCCCCTGAGTTTCTTGCTACTCAAAGCCCACCTAGTCAAGGCTCGGAACATTCCCTTGGAGGTGATCAGACACTATTGTCAAAAGAAAATCATCTTGATTGGGGCAACTAACATGTCCCACATCATAAAGAACAAAGAGAGTTTGATTCAGGAGACAGAAGACCACCCAGGGCAAGCAAATAAGGAAAGGCAAGGAGAACAGAAAAGGGAAAATGTAGGAAGGAAACAAAGCCGTGGGTTTGTGCTAGCACACGGCTTCCCAGTGATGTGGCTGACAAGGGTCAAAGCAGCTTTTCATTCCTGTGATGATAAGATGGTCATTCCCAGTTGGACCAGCCTCAGGCTCCACTCCAAAGCACTTTACATGAAGGTGCATAAATGTGATGTGACCTGCTTGTGACTGTAATCCAGGAAAGCCAGGGGAGGAATAATGACAGGGTAAGGAAAATTCCTTACGCAACTTACCCCCCTCAGACTCAAAGCCCCAGCTGTTTGATTTTGCTGATCCTAACAGGCCGCTGTGGGGCACTGAGGATGGCTGTAGCCTGCCAGCATTTGGACGTTTCTGCGGGTTTAATTATTCTCTGGTAATAACTTCTCCCTATGTCTATGAAGAACAGATGATCAACAATACAGCCCAGGGTCCTGTGTACTATGTAAGAGAAAGATACAGCTTTTTCCAAATATAGTTTATGAATGTCATATCCACATTCTGATGTACTCACTATAAAGCTGTAATATCAATAATAACAGTCTTTCCATTACAGATATTGGAATAAATGCTTTCCATGTGGAGCTAGAGTAATTATTATCAATATTTGGGTGAACCAGAATACCGGTGACAGCTCCAACAGCTGCATTCAGCTTTGGCTCAGTAACAAAACTCAGAAAGCTCCCCAGTGAGAAACAAGGCAGGGTTTGATGAATTTCACTCAGCTCTTCAGTTACAGATTATTAAAAGATGAATTATAAAATTGGCTCAGTAATGGCCATGCACATTCTTTCTGGCCAGCATCATCCCCAAGGCTCTGATTGTCACAGAAGAATCTTTAAATCAGAGGACAATTCAGGTCTAACTCAAACAGACAGTGTTTGTAAAGCTGCCATGCACCATTAGCGCGTGCACTTCCCTGAGCCATGGTCCCATTACTCACCACAGACAGACACACACGGCTGCTAATGGGACAAAGACAACACGGAATGACATAAGGGTCTGAGCATTGCCTTTTCTAGTCTGTGGATAGGCATCAAGGAGATGGAGACAAGTAGACAGTACTTTCAGGAGATATTTAACCAGGAGCCCTGGACCCAGGGCAGAGTTCTACATGCTTTCTTAAGCAGACAAAAGGTTCTGACAGCGTGTTCTTGTGAATTCTAGATGGAACTCAGCAAAATATGCTGAATCTATTAGGATGTTGAGCATTTCCAGTACAACACACTAAGATTTCATTCCCTTTCAGATTTCCTGTTTTAGGGTTCTCCAGAGAAACAGAATCAATAGAATAGATAGATAGATGGACAGACAGACAATTAGATAGAGCTATAGTTATAGCTACTGATATAGAAATAGATACAGGGATGGATATGTATGTATGTATGTATGTATGTATATATATATATACACACACACACACACACACAGAGAGAGAGAGAGATGATAGAGTATACACATATACAGAGAGAGACTGGGAGATTTATTTTAAGGAATTGGCTCAGGAAATTACGGGGGCTGGAATGTCTCAAATCTGTAGGACAGGACAGCAGGCTGGAAATTCAGCTAAGAGTTGATGTTTCAGGCTTGAGTTTGTAATCTGCAGGGCAGGCTGGCAGGCAGGAGATTTGTGCAGGGTTTCTACATTGCAGTCTTAAAGCAAAATCAACTGATTAGATGAGACCCACCCACACTATGGAGAGTAATCTGTTTTACTCAAAGTCAACTGATTGTAAATGTTCATCATATCTAAAAAATACCCTCATAGCAACATCTAGAGTGATATTTGACCAAACAACTGGGCACCAGAGCCCAGCCAAGTTGACACATAAAATTAACTATCACATTACTTTTTCCCAAAATATAATGGCTGAAGATAGAATATTTATATTTTAAGGGTTCTCAGCATTCCACATATCTGGCTGAGGAAGCCTCACACCTACTGCCTCACACTCACGTACAACAATCTCCAGGACATGAAGACACCTGGTGTCCTTCAGAATGGACCCTGGAAAGGTGTGTGCGTATAGAACTTGAGTGACCAGGCTGCTGTCTGTTTCCCGTCATCCCCACTTTCCAGATGGACCTTCCTCTAGCACACCTGGGGAGAAGGGAGCTTTGACTCACATCTCTGTCTACCTATCACTTGATCCTTTCGTTGATTTCCAGGCTACCTTGGGCCTCCACTTGTGTTGCTCCTGGGAACCCACTGAAGGCTAGGAATATGGTTCTCCCCTTGACATGAGGCTGCCTCCGCCAGGCTGGCCTGGACAGAGGGGGTCGGGAGAAGAACCCTTCAGGGCTCCTTTCCTTAGTTCCTCACCTAACATACCAGGTGGTGTGGATGCAACAGACCGCTGGGAGTATGGGGATAGGTAGAGGATACTGCAACACAGGAATAAAAGTAATACTGTACACTAAGCACCACTGTTCAGTGTTTAAGGAAATTTACCAAGGTAAACACTTCTTAGGGACTCTCCTTAGGATACAGCCCAATTCCACGTCTCAATCCCCTGTATTAAGGACCATCTTTCCCTTACCCCCTTGAGGGAGAGCTACTTCTTCAATCGTTCGCAGGGTGAATCTCTGTTCCCTCTCTAGAACCAATCTGATACCCTACGAAGGAAATTTGTGGGCCTACACAGTCCCCAGCAATACCTTTCCAATCCTGGGATTATTCATCAAGAATGTGCTTTGGTCAATAATCCAGGTTGGGATTTGGTATTTCAAATACAGTTCCCTGTGGAGATCTCTCCACAGTGTGACAATGAAGGTAATATGCCCCCAGATTCTTTCTTCGGTCTTCTAGAATTTATAGATAACTTCCAGACAAAACATGCATGCATGATGCAGACATACACATCCCAAGAACAAAAATAATTCTATAAAGAAGTGCAGTCCAAATCTATATGAACAAAGAAAAATATTTTCTTCAAACAAACAAAAAATCTGCCAAGATTTTCCCTGCCCACGACAGAAAGATTATTTTATGTTCTTGCGCACAGTGATTTAGTTCCCCTTTTCATCATCTCCCTATTCCTAACGATTCCTGGGAACCCGGCTAGGCCTAGACATTGGAACATGTCATAAAGGCTTTCCTAACAGCAGAATTCCTTGCCCCTGAGTCACACCCTAAGACAGTCCTTCCCAACTTTGATCATGGTAGATAATAAACTCATGATATGATAAACTCATATGGTACCATGGGATAAATGGACTGGGGCAGTTTAGAGGCTGCCCCAGGCCCCAGATCTGGCTTTCTGGAGGGGAGAGAAGGCAGGGTCTTGGTATATACCTAATCCATACATAGCACCCCAAGGAGCCCCCAAACACTTGCTGGGACACTCTGCCCATACTGTGCTCATCTCCCTTGAGCCAGATCACATTTTTAGGCAGAACTTCCTATCCCAATATTGTTGGCAAGTGGCAAAAGAACAACATAAAGAGATTCTTCCACCGTCAGCAATAAAGGCCCAAGGGCTGGGCTGAGAAGCTAGGCTGTGGTTTATTAGACAAATCTGTAATAACTGGCCTTCAAAACTCCAAGGGAACTTATCTCTGACCTCACTTGTGACTATTCCCAAGTTAAGAAGCTGTGGTCTGAAAAAGCTAACTGGAGAGGTTGACTACACTTTTTATAGAGAAAAAACAAAGTTCTTACAACTTGGAAAATCTCTCTTTTTTTCACCTAAAAAGGTGAAGAACAACAAGGACAGAACTGTAGCGAAAACTTCTTGAAAAATCCTGTTACCTTAGAGTATTTGTACCCACATCCTGGTTTCTTGACTGTCATTGAAAAATAAACACAGCGTCTTTCTTATTTTTCCACTGTATCCCAGTTCCTAGCAGAATGTTTGGCACATGGTAGATACTCAATAAATATTTATTAAACCAATGTGCTCCACAAATTGTAGGAGGGGATAACTTTTAGTATATTCACCCAGAACTTAGGGAATTGAAATTGGTTCCACTTGTAAATTACAGTTTAAGGAGATTATTAGCAGGAGGAGGCTTTCTTGAAATAAGATTTCAGACAGAAATCCATCTGTCAACTAATGATATAGATATTAAGAAAGGAAAAGTCTCTAACAAAATTGCTAAGTCGGACCTCCTGTCTGTGTAAAGCAGCAGCTGAAGTGCCATTATCTGTTTGCACTGTGGGCAAGAGTCCTTCAGTTCCTTCTGTTCTCCACCTCCAGAACCTGTTGAGAAAGCAGATACTGCCCACCCCCGCCACCTCCATGAAGCAAACAGACCCTCATGCTGTTTAGATTATATGACACCCTGCTGGTCAAATTCTTCTCTGAGCATTACATACTTGTACACACACTCGCTATTTTCTTCGTGCAAGTCAATAGCAGAGGCACTGCACATGGTTGAGTTAGAATAAACACAAGCACTGTTAAAAATTCATTCAAATAGCCTGCTTTTTGTTGTTGTTCTTAATAATCAGACAAGAATTGAGTTGAAGTTGATACCTTTAACATCTTTAACAAAAGAAGCTGTTTAAGCGAATACATAGCGTATACAAGTAAATATATTACTAAGATTATAGGAGACCACATTAATCCTACTTGTGAGAACTAAATTTTAAAATACTTTTATAGTGGTTGTTTGCACATAAAAGAATTTAGGCTCTTTAAAAACAAGTCATATATTTATTAAAGCATGCTAACTAGATTTCTCTATCAATGCTTTGTTGTATTCTGTTTCCTTTAATGATGCACTAAAAAGTGCTAACTGAATTTGTTTTAATATTCTACAGTATTTCACTTTTATAGTAGTTTAACTTAGTAGTCTAAATTAGTGAGATTTTGTTCTATGAAAATATTGAGGTAAATGAGCTTATGAACACAAATACTACTGCTTAACTGAATATATGGGATTTAAAAAAAAATAAAATGCTTCCCCCACCAAAACATACAACCCTTTTACAAGCACCTATTCTTATCCTTTTACCTTGAATACGACCAACACTTCATCATGGAAATAGTTGACTGAGTAACACAATGGCGAGAAGGCAAAATAAAGAAAATGTTTTTTCTCATTAACTATATTCCCATATTTGTCTAGTTTATCAGCTGTTCACTTTGTGGAATTTAGATCCTAAATCACAAAATCACCGAAAAGAAAATGAGAGCCAGACCATGCCTCTGTCAGCAGAGACAAATGGGTTTCTAGCTTGGTCTTAGATTCCCTGGAAGATATTTTCTGTACTGTTACGTAACATTTATTTACACATACTTAATAAACATCTTCCCTGTGCAAACTCATGCTTCTACTATGCTCCTAAAAATGTTTCCCTTATTTGGTGACTTAAGTTGGAGGGCACCTGATTAGCCTCCTTCGGAGTTACTCATTTCTAAATTTACACTTTCAAGAAGCATTTATTGCATCACTTGCTATATGCCAAACACTTGGCCCAGAATGAAAACAAGGCAGTCCCTGGCTTCGTGAACTCACAATCTAGTGAAGGAAACAGACATGTAAGAAATCAAGTTAATGCCACATTAACAGGGATACAACAGAGGTAGGTACAAAGGAGGACCAGCCAACTCTGTATGGGTGCTGAAGAAATGGAGCACCCTATGGAAAAAATAAAAAAATAAAAAGCTCATCTGGTTCTCTGAAAGGTGAGGAGATAGTATCCAAAGGGAATGGGAGAGGAAGGCATTCCTGACAGCGGGAATGGCTGTGCATGATGAGGGGAAAACAGTGGGCAAATGATGCGTAGGTCATTACCATCAGAAAACAATGGCATGGCGGGGGGGACGGGTAAATGCTGGAAAGCCAAAGTAAAAATAAATTATGAATGATCCTGATCATCCTTGTAAAGGCTAGTAGCTTTTTGTCTGTTTTTAAGTCACAAAAAGCTTCAATAAATTGAAGTTCTCCCTAGAAAACACACATTTCATATACCATGTCTTCCCTGACCGCATGCTCATACCTTTGTTATTTCATGTCCAAACCTTTGAATTCAAAGATCAGAATCCCCGTTCAGAAAATTGAATATGAGCTGGAGAGTCCCAAAGGACTGGTTTCACAGCTGAGACTCTGCTTTTTCCTCTTTTCTTCAGTCCTAAATTTCCTACTACGGTCTGCCTTTCCCACATTTGTTTGCTCCTGCAGCTATGCTATGCAGAAGAGTTCAAATTTCAGAAGATCTCTTTCTTCTGAAAGATCTATTTCTGCCCTTCCTTCTTTATTTTCAACTTCAGTTAGTAACAACCATGATGACCAGTATCTGTGATCGCTCTCATCCAGCACAGCCTAAGCTATCATTCTTAAATTATTTAAAGCCTTCCTCTTTCATGCCTGTATCTACAGTTAGGTTCTACAGGTAAAGATGGGCATGCTAAAATAACTATAACTTTAACCTTTCTTTTTTTACCTTATTTTTCTATTTTTAATAATTTCCATTGTCCTATCCTGGATCTCAAGAATCTTAATACAGGGATATAAGATCAAGAGTTGATCAAGGCTGAAGGTAATGAGTAGATTAATTAGCAATTCCCACATTCAGTACACTATGCATGCATCCCACATCACACCATCCTTCCTAACCCCGGAGTTTGGTTGCTAATTTAAACATAACTTATGGCCCATGACGTTTCTTTCTAAACGTCCCAACCCCTGATAAGAATATCAAACAGATAATTGTGTCCCCTTGGGAGAACAACAAATCCTGAGGCCATATGTGCAAGTCAAGAAGTAGACATTCTCCATGGTTCCTACTCCTGCTTGGCCATATGCTGCTTCAAACATCTCAAAAAAATCTCCAGAAAATATGCTAGCTGAATCCCTGAAGACAGATAAGGCAAACTCAAGCCTGGAATAAATACAGATATTTGTCAAAATAAATCCTGCCCCTTCAGAGTGAAAAGCGTCCAGTATAGTCAACTTGCCGCTGAGAGGCCTGTTGATCTCCTCAAATGATAGTCTCTGCTTCTGGCAGTTAGGCATGTGCTGAGGCAGTAGCTAGATCTATTGTGCTGAGCAGGAGTCCTTACGATTGAGCCCATGCATAGCCTCCAACCCTACCACCGTGACTGCTCTATTCACAGGCAAGCTGTTCCCATTGGGGCATATTCCTTCATCACTGCCTCTCAAGGCCACTCCTGTACGCACTATAGTGCAGATGAGATCCACTTTTCCCTTGCACTGCCTTTTTGAGTCAACCCATCTGTGAACCAAGCTTAGGACTGTTCCTTCTCTATCAGCTTGTCATTAGAGATTCCTCCTATATACCTTAGGTGTAAACTGAGGGAGAGGTGCCTGATGGCCTGATAGGGAATTCAGAATCTGGGATGACAATTCAGAATTATTCCAAGTTGAGGTGGGGGCCAGATCTTTACATCCTTGCCCTGATCACTTTGGGACAGGAGATGCTCTGGGAAGGAGGTGTGGCATTGGATGAGGTGACTCTTCTTCAGCCAAAGGCAATTCCAGAGTTGACAGCCGGGAACTAACTGTGTGTCAACAACGCTCCCAGCAACAGATGTGAGGGGGATTTCGGAGGCGCACTGTGATCCACTACACAACCTGAGCTCAAATCTATGCTCTACCAGTTTTTAGGTCTGTAATTTTTGTGTTGGTCCAGGTTCTCCACAAAACAGATTCCAAGACAGGGTTAGACATACAAGAGATTTGTCAGGAGGGTAAGGCTGGCGTACTGAGTTTAATAGCGCTCGCCCCAAATGCACGTCCTTCCTGGCCTCAGAACATGAACTTATTTGGAAATAGGGTTGTTGCAGAGGTAATTAGTTAAGGTGAAGTCATACTAGAGTAGGGTGGGCCCTTAATCCTATGTGACTGGTGTTCTTACAAGAAGAGGGGCAGAGACATGTGCAGAGAGAATGCCATGTGACGACACAGACCCACAGAGAGGAGATGGTCATGTGACAACAGAAGCAGGGATTGGAGTTACGCAGCTGCAAGTCAAGGAACACCACAGACTGCTGGAAACATCAGAAGCTAAGAGAAAGGCATGGAATAGATTCGACCCTAGAGTCTTCAGAAAGAATGTGGGCCTGCTGACACCTCGTTGCAGACTACTGGCCTCTGAAACCGTGAGAAAATAAATTTCTATTGTTTCAAGCTACCCAGTTGTGATACCACAACAGTACGTGGCACATACTATGGGCTTGATATAATTTAAGTTGTTTTTTAAAGCAATTATGACAGTGCCTGTCACATGGTTTATGCTCATTAGAAGGCAGTTGATAGTATTATTAAACTTTGATGAGTCAATATTTCTTAGCCAAAAGTACTTCCTGAGTACCTGTGTCTCCCACGCCTGCCATTTGTTCTCAACTTCCCATGGGGACCTAGAAATGTTGCAAAGCTTCACAGGGATAATAAGCCCAATGTTAAAGAAAACAATTAGTAGGTCTAGGTGGTATCATGTTTTTTTTTTCTGAACAACAACAACAAAAAGTTTTTTAATGGTCTCAAACAGAAACAAACAAAGGAAGGTAAAACTCACAAGGGGAAAAAAATTACTTGGCAAAGGCAGCCTTAATACCATCTCAGACCTAAATTCCAAAAGAATGATACCCCTCCAGGCAGCTCAATAGCCATCTAATGGAAGAGAGTGTTAACAAGAACGAAATCATTTTGCCCCTTTGCACAAACTTCCACCAGAACTACAGATGTCAGACATCATTTTGTACCAGGCATTAGTCAGCTGACCCTTGTTTACAAATTCTTGTTGCGAATTTGTTTTGCTTTCAGGCACAGTCATCCCTGGCTCAGGACCGAGAGAGCGCTAAACATTTCATTCTGTGAACTCTTTTCATTGATTTAAGGGGGAGGCTGACTAGAGAGGCTACTCACACAGCCCAAAGAACAGAAGCTTTGACTCCTCACAGAAAAAGCTCTGACTTTTTCACCCGGATAACTCCAGATGACTTTCTCCTAGATTGCTGGCTAGAGAATGAAATGAGTCGCTACTAAGAAGAGAATAGTCAAACAAAAACTGCCTGTATGTACTCCTTGTGTCCCTGTGTCCAAAATTTGATGAGGGATTGATAAACAAGAAAACCTCACTGGTGGAAGGAGAAGGCAGGACTCACTTTGCCTCACTAGATCAGAACTATTTAAATCAGCAAAATTTGAGGTAGTTCCAAAATCACAGAGAATCACCATTGAAATGATTTTCTGTTACTTATATTTCTCATGGAATTGTTTCTAGAAATGAAAAATGGATCCTCTCCAATACTTGTCCAAGAGAAAAAAAATGACTATTAAGAAGTCTTGTGTTTAATAAGGATTTGATTAGGATTAGTGCTCTTTCCAGTGGTGGCCTCCAGTTAGTTCCAGAATGTGGAACATTTGCATTCATTGACAGAGACGAAAATGAACAACGGGCACAATGAAAAATAAAGACAGAAGTTCCGAGGATGTCAAGGTCTATTTCATCATGATTAATGAGTTATAATTTCTATCCTCTCTTCTAGGGCATTAAAAAAAAAAAAAAAATAGGGCTTCTGCCAGATTTCAAAAAGACTTTTGATACAGTCCCTGCCCCCCATCCCCAGGGGACAGGTATGCTTTATTAACTACAGTCAGTTCCCCACACTTGATTGTCCCATGAGAGAATCTTGATTCTTTTGTTTTAAGATCCAAGAATGAAATTGTGTTTCAATGCAAAAAAACCTGTCCCTATTTTCTTCTCTTAACTTTCATCATACTTGAAGTAAGAACATTCATCCTCCTTACCTTTGCAGTACAATTTTCATTTATAAATGTCAGAGATTTGTAATCCTGTTACCTGAAAAATTATATGCCAGAAATGAGTCTTTATTCTTCTTGAACAGCACAGTTTTTGCAATCAACTCCACCCTTCCTTAGAGGCATATAAATTAACACAGCTCAAGACCAGGCTCCCTGACCATGTCTCCTCAAGATATCTGGCCAGAGCTATTTATATAATTTTAAATGCTTTTGAGTATTTTCTGAAATTGCAAATTTCAGTGATAAACTTCTCCTCCCTTAGAACTAGCAAAGAAACAAATGACAGACAACCTTTCAATTCTGGAACCAAACTTCTGGTCTCCCAGTGTTTGTGAATGTCACAGTCACATTATGTTGAAAGTCAGCCTCTGAAAAACAATGCATAGAACTTGTGACATTCTACCTTTGTTTCATGAGAAGTGTCAGAAGAAAATAACATACTGCATCAAAAACTTAGTTACGAGTAACCTAGCTATTAGACTCCAGACTGGATAGTTTGGCAAGTTTCAACCTCTTTTCCTTTTGATACCTCAATAGAACTCAGCTATTTTTTAAGGGAATCCAGAAAAAACTGTTGTAATATAAATGGTTAAGAAAATTTCATCATAGGGCTTCCCTGATGGTCCAGTGGTTAAGAATCCGCCTTCCAATGCAGGGGATGCAGGTTTGATCGCTGGTCAGGGAACTAAGATCCCACATGCTGCGGGGCAACTAAGCGGGTGTGCTCTAGAGCCCGGGCGCCACAACTAGAGAGAAGCCCGCACGCTGCAACAAAGATCCTGCGTGCCGCAACTAAGACCCAATGCAGCCAAATAAATAAATAAATATTTTAAAAAAGAAAATTTCATCATAGTTTTCTTACAGATGGTTTATTTTAGTTATGTTCTCCAGGGCCCAGTAAGTTATAAATGCTATGAATGGCACAAAAGTAGAGCGAAATGCAACGTGAAAAGAGAATATTATCTCAGATCCTCTGTTCTCATGCCACTTTCTACATACTTCTGTTATGCACACATAGTATGATATTTATCTACACTATAGTCCCACTAAACTCAGCTCTCGGGGAACAGAGAACAAGCCTTGCTCTTCTTTGTTTTCCTAGGACCCAGCTCTTAGTAGGTATTCAAATATTTATTAAATAAATACGAATCAGGTAATTCACTTCCTTTGTCAGTTGCCAAACAGGACTAAAATTGAAAAACAAAATGAGTTGAATACACTTTTTCTTGTCTAGCAACAAGCTGAATAAAAACCATCTCAGGAAAATATCTAGACCAGCCCTTCACAACCAGGATTCCTCAAGAGAATTAAGCCCTACAGGAAATGATTTGAGTAACTGCTTTCTTCCAAGGATAGCACATTCTAGGTGCACAGAAGAAAAGTTAATTCATTACATACTATAGGTGCCTTAGGGAATTAGGGCTTCATTCTATCAAACTGTGGTTGAGAAGGGCTGTTACTGCACAAATTTAAGCTATGAATATTAAAAAGACTTAAATCAGTTTTCAGTCTGACCTTAGGAAGAATAATGTCACATATTGATTAGGCCAATCTGTTAATGAGCTGGTAAAATGTTTAAAGATTCAAAGCCCAGATACCCTAGAAAGCAGAGCCTTCTAACTCATTTAAGGTGCTGATACTTTGTTTGGGAGAAGGAAACCCAGGACAGTAAGGGAAAGAAGAAAATAAATCAAAGAACAATGCACAGCAATTATGATGCAGTTTGCTACCTCCCATCCCCCCACCCATGACCCAGGAGGAGACCCAGCAGGTCACTTGGCAGGAATGTTCACATGGCACATGGGACTTCTCCAGAAGGGCTGTAGGGAGGAACTGTACCCCAGAGCAGTCCATGGAAGATGGAATGGAGGCAGAATTTATCTCTCCAGCCCCTTTCATCTCCCATTTCCCACTGATCAAGGCTCACCACAGAGGGAGCTTACACCCACTCACTTCTTGGTTGCATAATCCAGCCTTTCAGGAGTTCCTCAAGACTCCAGATCTCATGCCTGCAGTGTTATCATTCAACTCTAAAAATGAGGGGGCAACCAGTTGAGGGTGGGTTACCAACCAAGAGAGAAAGAAAGCAGTCATGAAAATCTAAGAAGCCACATAATGTTCATGCCCTAGAGCAGCTTGATTAAACTTTACTCAGGGTGAAGAGCTTAGAATCCACTTTTTCCCTGGAGACCAAGGATTGCTAAGGCATATGTGAAGGGAGATCCCATTATAATAAGAAAGATTCTTCTAAGACTGTCTTGGGTTTGCATCTTCTAGGGAAATGGCTCCAGTCCAAGACACACACTCTCCTTTTACCTTATCTTGGAGAGGCCTGGGCACTAGTCCAAGCTACTATTTTACCATGTCTCCCAAAAGCTAAATTGCTATTTCTGGATATAGGTTGAGGAGAGCACTTCAGTGAACTGTTTAGCTAGGTTTGTTTTAAATAAACCTTATCCAGCTTACAATTTGCACAACTATTCGGGCAATTTGTGTTAAGACCTGGTGTCATCATTCTTTCACCTACATTTAGTCCCTTGGCTAACTCACCCACTATTGTTAATTAAGTATTTCAACTTGCCCTAACTCCAGATAAACTAAGCCAGGTAAGAGTTAGTATTATCTATCTCTTAAAATGGGTAGATGACCACAACTCTCAATTGAATCATCTCCTAGAATCTTTTCTCTTACAATAAAATTGAACACCTAAGAACTGGAGCCTGCACAGATGTCTAGGAGCATTCACTTTTTTAGCAGAAACGATATTCATCGAATCTTTCTAGGCTTGGGTCCACTTTGGCAATTATGTACATCATTCATTAGCTACCTTGTGGAACAAATGCACCTGCAAATCCTGCCATTCATTTGAAAGGTTAAATGTCAAATCCACCCAAGTCAAATCTTCTACCAGGATCCAATCATACATGATGAGATATTAGTAGTGATCATGGAATTTTGCCAAGGGTTGCAAGTGTTTGGGATTTACCAGCCAGTCTCCTTAATCTCTGGTTATAATATTAACAATCCCCAGAGCAATTACCCACCTTGGAAAATTTAGATTAAGTAAATACTTGTGTATCAAATCCATTAGGCTAAAAACTTCTAAGAACATTACGTGTTTTCTAGTTAAAGCTAAACAAACTGGAACAGTGCATTGAACCAAGGCCTTGAGGAAGAGAAAGTCTGCTGGATCCCTTATGTAAAGGAGTAGCTCCATCCCTGAGTTCTCTCTCAGTGAAGCCATTTTTTTTGGCATCAGGCTCACTTTTGATCCATTAGCCTTCATCCATTTGAAGGGCTCATGACATCACCTGTGCACGTTTACAGTACTGAAGGTTTCTTTTTGTAGAACACTCAGCAATGTCGAGTCATTTATCAAAAGCAGCTGGCCTCCATCTACACCCTGATTTAGTCTGAACTGTGCCTAAGAGCTCTGCAATCACTATGGAGACTGGCATTAAATTTCGACCGAAATGTCTGCCGGGATGAGTGATTGAAAGCCAAAGCTCCCCCCCTTGACTCATTTTTTTCCCAGTAGCCTCTCCTTCTACAACAGTAAGTCTTTCTATTTGGCTCAACTGTTTTTAAAAGTTTGTGTCCATCTTAACAGGACAAAGAGTATTGTGATGAGATAAACAAGATATGGCCTTTAGTGCCAATCCTAGCTGGAAGGTCAACTACAACATGATAGATGCAGTTTCACAGACTGTAGTAGAACTTGTAGGACTGAAGTCCAGCTGATATAAATGAGTACTGTCATACAGGTTGTCAAAATATTGAAATACTTGTATATTTCTTGGTAAGTAGTTCTGCCCCAAGCTTCCCACTGTACTCCCATGTCCCCAACACCCCAGCTCCCCTGGGCCCTCTCCCTGGATCTTTGATCCTCCCACAATCCAGTAACTGAAGGAGCAATCCTAGTCCAGTACTCCACCACAGCATTAAAGCTGGCATCCACTCTGATCGATCTTGACCATCTGTGCCTGAGCTATACATACCAGGTGTTCAGTGATTTGAACAGCACCCCTGAGAACATGTGTACTTAGAAGCAATGGCCATAAAACTGTGGGACCCTGAAGAATATTGAGAACAATTGATATGGCCACCCTAGGATAGATTTACTCTCCTTCTAAACATGTGTTGTTAATTTCTCTTGTCACTTAGCTAAACACCAGAGACTCTTTCCCTGCTGTCATTTTGGCCCCGTCCTTATTTTCATGGTGCCTATTGTGATTTCAATTACTTTCTCAAAGCAATACCTGTACTTTGAATATAGTTAAATAGGAACAAAGCCTTCTCTGAACTGATTGCATTAGCTCAAAAAACTGCCAATCAAAATTTCTAAGACTTCTGGTAGGAATATTGAATACGGGCGAAAGAGAGGAGAGAGAAACTTGAAAGAGTAAGAATTCGAGTCTGAAAAAAATTAAAAGTAATGTGAAAGAAAATCTGAAAATTCTCCCTCAAACTTAGGCTACAGAAAGAAGAAATGGAGAAAGCCAAGATGTGCCAGCCTTCTCGGTAATCCAAAAGCAGCAAACTCCTCCAAATTCCAGGAATGTGGATGGCAGAGCTCCCACGGTCCAACACATGGAGGTGGTTGTGCAGAGAGACCCAGCTTCTTAACAGACATGAAAATCAGAGTCATTGTCACCAAGGCCACTCAACGGCAAGATTTTAATAGAGTGCATTTTGAAATAAAATTAAAATAATCTGAAAATCTACAGACTGTTGTACTTCACAGACATAGCAGAGAGGGGCATGAAGAAAAATTGCTGAAATACACAGGCTCTTGGGAATTACAGCTCTACGGGAAAGAAATCAAAGGAATAAGCACAAACTGTGTCATCATGAGCGGCCACAAGTTCGCTTAAACCACTGGGTACTCACCATGTGTACTCTGAGTACTCACTCTAACTGCGTCCTTAGAGAAAGATCAGAAGACACTTTCCTGGCTGTGAAGATTTGTTCGGCAAACCAACTATACACCTACATAATAATAGAGTCGCTAAAAAGTATACACAATGGCCAATAGCCTACTACATAAAGCCTGCTTTTTGCTTTCGAGACATTCTAAAATCTAACTTGATGTGCTTTGCTGTGGTCCCTCAGGAAATGTGATGGACCTACATTCTATACCCTGCACTTCACAGAGTTTCCAAAGCAGTCATGTCATTTAAATATTGCCTTGAGGCTTGTTTTCCCTTTCCTTCTTCTCCCTATCCAAGTAAAGATTGGTTCTAGATGAGCACATTTAAAATCCATCAAATGTTTCACTCCTAAATCATATTGCCAACAGTAGAATGACTCAGATATGATGCAAAGCATGATGTGATAATTATAACAATGGCAGCAACTAACAGTTATCACTCATTCAGCAAACATTTATGGAATGCCTCCTACATGCCAGGCTCTTTTCTAGGCAATGAGGAAACAGCAGTGAAGCAGATCTGGCGTTTATACTCTAAGGTGGGGAAACAATAAAACAATTGAGTACATAAATAAGAAGGCAGGTTAGATTGTAATACATCCTATGAAGCAATTACAGAGAAAGATGTGATAATGACAACATGTAGGGGAGGGAGATCCTCCAAGCTGGGGTAGTCTGGGAAGGCCTCTCTGTGGTGGTGACATTTGAGCTGAGACCTGGAGCCAGCAATGCAAAGAATTAGGCATGAAGCATTTCAGGCAAAGGCAGCAGCAAATCCAGAAGCCCTGAGATAGGAACAAGTTCCAGCAAAGAGGCCAGTGCAGCTGGAGCACAGCAGCATGACATGAGGTCAGGGATGCAGGCAGAAGCCAGATTACCTAGGGTCTTGATGGACTTGGAAGGAACTTGAATTTTCTTCTTCATAGCATGGAAAGAAGTCTTAAAGGATTTAAGCAGCAGTTCTGACTGTGGAGTGAAGGGATCCTCAGGAAGCAAGGCTGGAAGAGGAAGCCTAGTTAGGGATGATTGCTATAGGGAGATGGCAATGGAGATGGAGAGAAGTGGCTGAATTCAAAATTTTAGAGGCAGAATTGACAGAACATACCGATGAACCAGTTATATGAACAGAATAGAAAATACTTTATTGAGCCCTCATGCATGGTGGGCACTGTACTAAAAAAGCGTTTGCATCCACTATCACATTTAGTTTCCATAACTACAATAAGCCCATCTCAAAGATGAGAAAACTTCAGGACAGAGAGGCAGAATAACTTACCCACGTTCAGTGGGCTAGTAAGTGGCAGAGCAGTTTGTTTCCAGAGGCCTCACTCCTACCCAAGATATTATATGATATGATTCTAGAAATATTAATATCCTAGAATATTCTGAAAGTAGAGTTAGTATTTTCCTGTTGGGCACATTGTCACTCTTTCTTGCCCTTTTCCAGAGTTTAATCCTACAAATTTCTAGCTAAAGAAAGGATTATTTTCAGTTATCCTATAATCTCAGTCAGTTATGCTACCAAATATAAGTAATCTTTTAAACTGAGTTCTTAAAACAGCCATCTATTCTCTAAGCAGCTAAACTCCACACTCACCTCCATTTTCATTCTCCATACCTTCTCCAGATCGGTATTAACAGTTTTTACTTTCTTATATCATGCATCCTCCTCAGAAGGACAACACTCAGTGAATGACTTAAGTGTCACAGTCAACTTCAATGCCAGCCAAGCAGAAGTGGCTGGAATTTTTTTGACATCTATCAAGCAGCTGAGCAGCTCACAATGTGTCCAAAGCCTGTGCTGGCTGTATCCTGGGAAGGTCTGCTCTCACCATCTACAACCCAAGCCACGGACTAGGTTCCATAGCTCAATCACCAGGACTCTGAAGGAAGGCCTGAATGAGCCCAAACCTAGCAAGGAATTTGAACCCTGGAGGAAGATGAACAAGCATGAACCTGGGTTCTCTTCATAGAGCCTAGACTGAGATGATTAATCCACACCCCCAAACTAAAAGTAATCAGGCAAAACTGAGTTGATTTTAGACAGCGTGCATCTCAAGAAAACCACTGAATTCTTTATCCTCAGTTTTTTGCAATAGTTATTAAGTGTTCCAATTCCCAGGACTAGACCCTTCCCATTAAGCAGGAAATAATATCTTAGGCTTTGCTATATTACTTTCCTCCAGTGGAGATTTAAGCACAGTCAGCAAAGTATTGTGATATGTCAGGTTGTACCATGATATATGGGAGATTTCAATCTGATCAGCTGTCACAGGGTCATCAGAATTTTCAAATTTTTGCTTGTGTAGCCTTAGGACACACTACATGAAGTAGAGTTTCACACTACTGCAAAATTTGCTTTTTTCCCCCTATTTAGTCATTTTAGGGGCTATTTTAACAAGAATTATACGGCCTGAGTCTTCTATAGTTTTGGAATATGTCATCTACTTTTCCCCAGCAAAATAAATTACCAATTGGCAATCATATCCATAAAACTAAACTTTTTGCAAATTCTATATCCCTGAAATACGCGTCTATCAAATAATTTCTACTCACAAGAGATACGAAATAATCAACTTCTTCTAAACTTTTTTCTCCCTTCCTTTTAAAATGAATTTCAATTTTTAATCCCAAGATTTAATTTCATTTAGTTGTGGTATTTGTATCTCACTAAATGAATCCAGAACCCCATAGATAAAAGGTATGTTTAAATATACATAACAACATAAGTATTTCTACAACCACTTGATTTTTCTTAGTCCCTTCTCTTCTCTCCCATATACTCCCACACAATTCCTTCACAAATCTCAATTTAATATTGGAAAGTTGATAATTTCTAACACTGAAGTATCCCTGAACATGAACAAACCAAATGCTATTTCAAAAGAAAACCCCACAAAGAAAGAAGCACACTGTGTAAGTAATTAATGACAATGAACATTCACATCTTCCCTCACGTTCCCTAATCTACCTCAAAAAAGCAAATGATCTGAGTCTCTAAGATTATCTAATTGTGCAAACAGACATTCCATTGCATTCCACGCGGATGTCTTGGTCATCAATCATTCCAGCATCTATTTATTCATTATTCCAGAATTATTCCTGTGCCTACTCTTTATGCCCTTGTGAGACTTCATTCTCAAAATGGAGATGATAAGTGAACATCATTATCTTTCTAAAATTAGGTTTGTGAGGAACGTGCTGGGTCTGGCACGGAAGCACCAAATAAGAGCTAACAATAGATAACAATGTTGGCAACAATGGTGGGCAATGGCAATACAAAGATTAATATTATTTTATTAACACCAATTGCTCAAAGCCTAGCAGGGCAGACAGATGCATGGCTATAACAGAAGTACAAGTGGCACCATAAATACAGAAACGATATATCCTGAACTTTCCAGAATAACCCAAATTTTGAATATTTTGCCCTGTTGACAGACCTTGGGTTCCATACATGTCTCATTATCTTATTCATGAAATATGGTTTTTATAACTATAATAAAAACACAGTTGAAACAAGAGAATATTGAAGAGGGATCAGAAATTCTTGCTTTTAACTAATGTATAGTTTTGTGGAAGAGACTTATGCACATGAAATGATTAAAAAGCAAGATCAGACAGCATGTAACTAGGCTCAACTTCTTAAACCAGACAATAAGTGCTGGAAGGACTATAAGGATTGAGAAGAACTTTAAGGAGAAATTGGACTTTATGGAGAAACTTGAGTTTGAGTTCATACAAAGAGACAACGTTACAGGGAAGAGGCGGACCATCATTACACTGAAGAAGACAGTACAGGTATAGGTCCAACTTCAGATTCTAAAATTGTTCCCTCAAAGATGAAAAAGCAAATGCATGGAGTACAGCGGGGGAAACACCTCTGCTGTGGATACATTGATCAGGAGCAATGTCTTCAGACAATATATTTATTTCCTAAAAGAGCCTGAGAAAAGGAATTCACTGGTTCCTGGGCAGCTAAGTGGAAACTGAAGGTATAAAAACATTTTATTCAGCTGCAAACCCCCTTGCATTTATTTAGTATTTCTACCTTTGCAAAGCCCTTACTGTATGGTCTCACTTGAGTCTCACATGTGACTACAGCTAGACTGGGTGTAAAGCAAGCTTCCCTTCTGGCCCTGGGCTGTGTCTGCAATTCAGCGTTCACAGTCCTAAAACACTGGCTAAGTAATCCACATCCCTACCTTGTTGAATAAGAAAACACCGCTAATGGAATTGGGCTCCCAGGAAATGTAAGCTCTGCCTTGATTTAGCAAAGACATTTGACTAATGTTATATAATCACTGATTAATTGATTGGTTTCCTTTCTTAAGTTTCAGATCTGATTTGAGACCATTTGAAAGCTAAATAAGAGGCCTCACATCATGAATCCCTTCATGTCATGAGTAGTAGGCATGTAACTGTGTTCCAGAAGTATCCAGAGGAAAAGAACTGCAAAGCATTAAGGGCTATTTATTGTCCAATAATATAAAATAGTAAAGGCTGTCTTTTGATTATGGAAATAGGAGTACAGTAATGGATGTAGCTCTACAAGAATATGTCCTCCCATTCCCACTTGTTGGAGAAGTAGAATGTTCCCCCTCTACAAGGTCTAGGAAATGTTTGGAAATGATGCATGTCAAGCAAATTTATAGTATCCCCAACCGCTCTTTAGCATTTTGGTCTATAGAGCTACTTTTGGCAAACCAAGAAGTCTGGCTTTAAATGAATTTAACAGAACCACGTAGACCCAGCGGAGCCCTTCATGACCGTAATATTGTGCCTTTTCCAATCTGGCAGAGAATAATGCCTTGGATTTAAAGAACATCTTGACTCTGTAATCTCCAAGTACATTTACAGTTAAGGCTTTGACCCTTTTTGTAAATCCTTCCAACTATCTCATCACTGATTTTCAAAAAGGTAACTTAAATACTTATAGCCTAAGCAGTTTGCCCCAAATCAGCTGGGGATCCAAAATTTGACTAAAATAGTCATTGTAGCCATAATAAGGAGCTCCTGGAATTTATAAAGTTAGGAAAAGTCCTCCTTAGAGAATGAAGCCAGTAAGAAGTATACAGAGTTTAGACAGCTGTAGAAGCAGACACCCCTATGAAATAGCTTATAAGTGTATTGTTCCTAAAACTGGGGAAATCAGCAAATACACTCAGAAAGATAGCTGAAATGTTGTTGATAGAAAAGAAAACTCACTATAACTTATCTAGCATGGAGCAAGGATGGCTTTGGTGAAAGTTTTTAAAGGTGATGTAATGGTGCGAATATCTTCATATTTATCAAGCTCTCTTGAAGGAGAAACACCCCCAGTTCGAGGAAACCATGCCTTAGAAATGCCCAATCTTATTTCTATTATCTGTGACATTTAGGCCTTTTGCATGAAGGTACTCACCAGGCGAAGACCTCTAAAACTATGCATAACTACAAAGAATTATTCTGACAGATGTTGTTCATACCACTGTTTAATACATAGGGATTCTGGTTTACATGCCAATGCCTTGTGAGTTTCATTAACAAGACCTTGTCTCCTGTGTGCTGGTCATCTCTGTGTCACCAACAAGTGTCTGGACCTGTGAAGTTGAGGACCAGTGCATCATACATGATGCCCTCTCCAAGGTACTGATTCCCATGGGATCCTGCCTATGGCTGCCAGACAGCTTCTCTCAGGATCTGTTCTTACCGGTGACGTCTTAGATCCAGTGCTCTAGATCAGTGCTTCTCAAACTTTAATGTGCCTTCAAATCATCTGAGAATGCTTTTAAAATGTAAACTTCAATGGACGCTTAACAAGCCAAGCAGATACACTATTTTTTGCTGCAGAGAATCTAAAATGTTTCAGTTTCCCTACCTGTGAAATAAGGGAGTTCAATGAGCTTTTGATGGTAGGTAGTTTTGTTCTCTTGAACCATTTATGAGGGATTGCTGTGGTAGTACTATCCTGGGAAGGAGTCTGAAGCTGTCTCAGGAAAGAGTGATTGATTAGTTATGTCTGCTATGTGTTTAGGATGGAAAAAAAAACATGGTAGACATGTCACATGTTAAAAATGCTATATAGATAATCTTTGAACTTCCTAACTTCTCGTGATTCTTGGACTTCATAGCAGTATTTTAGATATCTTGGGAAAGAGAAAATTTTCTTTGAATAATGAAAGCAAGCCATCTAGAATCCCAATATTCAACATTTGTGAGTGTGTTTGTATATGTGTGTACCAGAAACAGCTGTTAAGCCCAGACTTCTGAAAGTTCAGATTTTCTCTAGGGAAACTCCAAAAATAACACATACCTCTGGCTCACTGCCTCTGCCAGAGTGGTGCTACAGCTTTGTCTGTGTGATCAGGAGTGAAAGGGATGTGTCTATCTCACACTGCCAGAGTTTCCAAGAGCTGCTATAAAACAAATTAGTTAAGTTTTAATGAGACATGGAGAAGATCCAGGTAAAACAGAGGAAGTTGTGAAAAGTTGGAGAGAAGTTCCTCTTTCCTTCTTAAATTCTTCTTGTCCTTATTCAACTCAATTTAATATATATTAAGACCCAGTAGAAACAAATCACAAATGTCTAATGTTAATGTCATATCCATTTAATGGGATGTTATCCAGCCATTAAAATTGTTTACTAAAAATCTGTAGTAACAATGTGGAATACTCTTATTCTAAGGTGGGAGAAAATGAGATGAAAATGTTCACAACTGTTAAAATATATACATGGGGAGGGGGAAAAATGGAATGCAAACAGCCTTAAAAGATCAGGTGTTGTTTTGGAAGACTAAATCTACCCACACAATGTTTCTTAATTTTTCAAGTTTGCTGCAATAAGTGTGAATCATTATGGTTTTTACAACAGCCAATAAATTATTTTTAAAAACTACTATGTTTGATTTAAAGGAATGTTTGCCTTGTTAATTATAGAAGCAATGCAACAATATTAAGTCTAACTGAACAATAAGCATATAGTCACCTATAATGTCACTTGGAGATATGTCCATTTTACTTTTAGTGTAGTATCGTAAATATATTTTGAAGTTTGAAATTTTAAAAATCACACCTTCTAAGGGGAAAAATGTCTGTGCTTGAAGTGTTAGACTGTAAATCTCAAAGGAAGCTAGAAGTGATTGTAATTAAGAAAAGAGTTATGTTAATTCAAAACTCATTCATTTAAGTTTAGGACTTCGAAAAATAGAGCAAGGACTATAATAATGGCCATAAGACTATGCTCCCTTCTGACTGGAAAAGAACTGATACAAAAGGTTCACAGTGGGGTCATTCCATAAATGATTAAAATATCTTTTTTTTTTTTCAGTTTTAGGGCAGCTACATGGAACAAAAAGCCAGCTTTTCCTGTGTGTAAAAAGACATCATGATAATAATGATAATATAAATAACAATTACCTAACATTTTTCCCATTCACAAAGCACTTCAGCTGATCTTAGCTTATTGTTCTCAACAACCCTGGGAGGTAGGTATGGTTATGCCCACTTTACAGATTCAGATACTGAATCTCAGAGATATTAACTGACTAGCCCAAGATCATATAGTTAGAATCAGATTCAAATCCAGGTCCCTAGAATTCAAATTCTCAAGCATTTCTACTACTGCCACTGGTAGAAAACTAAATGTTTTGGGAAAAAAAACCCACCCTGCCTATCAGAATGAAAAAACTCATGTCATCAAGAGAGTCCTGGTAAAAGCACAGTGACCCTCAGAGGAGTATAGAGGCTTATCAGAATCATTTGGAGGGGCTGTTTCAAATGGTACGCCAACACCCCAGATTTCTCTTATACCTTTCCTTGGGGTATCATGCTCCCTTCTCGCAGTGAGAATCACCCCTTCTTGCACACCAGCATAACTGATGTGTGCTGATGTGTCCTGGTATTGTGTTCTGTCTTTCATGTGTGTTGAGACAGGAAAAAATGAAAACTACTGTTTCTGCAGAAAAAAACTCTAGGGAATGTAAAGTTTAGTGTGGGCGAGAGTTATGAAGGTCTTAGAGCCATAGAGCCCAGACATGCTAAGAAAGGTTCAAAAATTGGTGTCTTTTCTTAAAGAAGAGTCAAAATTCACTAGAGGGATATACAGGGGACTGGTTCTTCTCCATTCGTGTACCACCCCAGGCCCATTCTCTGTTCTCTGGAAACGTAGATCCCCAGAGAACTGACACAGATAGTATTATCTAGATTCCTTGGACTCTGGTGCTCTACAGCGTTTAGCTAATGGAAGGCAAAGGCTAAAGGAAGGAGGGTGGGAGGAGAGAGATGCTTGCTCCTGCTCAGCATCCCCCCACCCCCCGGTTCTGGCAGTGGCTCAGTCCCTCCCTGACTATGGCTCTTGTCAGGCAGCTCCTCTTCCACGGCCTGAGCTCTCAACGGATCCCAGAAATACTGTTCCTTCCCTCCGCTCTTCAGTCCCAGGAAACAGTTTCTCATTGTTGCTTGTCCCTGGTTGCTTCAGCATTCCTTCTTGATCTCCTTAATCCTGCCCAGAGCTCTGTAAATTGTCCACTTACTAAACTTTCTTCAAAATTTCAATTGAGTATGCCAAAGGCAGAGATATAGGCAGAGATTGATGTAGAAGTTCCTGGTTATGCCTAGTTATGCGTATTTCTTTTGACCTTGCTCAAAACTATCTTTAAATGCTATGCTACTGTGATTAGTTGACATTAATGTATTGATATTTTGCTAAAGAATATGTTTATATTTTGTAATATGTAACTTAACCTAAATGATCCCCAAGGCCCCATGTGGCTCAGTCTCAGCTGGGAGTTACATTCAAAGGACACACAAATCAGACTTCCTAACCTTTCGGCAATATTGTAGATATTGGCTGTAGGGTTTTTTTAATGTGTTATCCATGAGTTTTATACAGGGTACCAACCAGAAAGTTTTCCAAAATTATATGTAGACCTTTGTCCATATCCCCCAAATTCCAAGCCCAGTATAGCTACTAAACTTTTTCCTGTTCTCTCTCATTTTCAGGATTGCCTCACAGTTCTGCTCTCTCTGTTAGCTTCTTCCACTTGCCTGTGAACACTTTCCTTGGCTTCCTGGCCAGGTGTGACCACCAGGACTGACCCATTCCTGGCCACCTGGCTGAAGAATCGCACATCATCTGATCCTTCCTCAATCCCCTGAGAAGGAAGCATGCGGTCTTCTGGGAATTCTTCTGGTTTTTTTATTAATAAATTTCATGGACAATTTCTGATGAATAAAATTCTTCCTTTCACTTTGGTGAGAAACATGTTATAAACTAAGGTACCCTCACTTTAGGGGAAAGCCTTGCCCTTTGGATCTTGATTCTGTAGCCTAAACCACACGAAGCCACCTGAATACAAACGTACTACACCCAGGAGGAAATGAATTACCTCCCTTAGAGAGAACATGAACACTAAAGACAGAGTGCACTTCTCACCAATGTGGGAAAAACACGTTGATGGATGGCATCATACTCAATGTTTATTTACATTTTAAAGAATAGTTTGTCTGCTAAGGAAAAACTCGATGTTTTCTTTTCCTTTCTAGAAAGAAAGAAGCAGACATAAACATTTTCTGAAGGCACAGAAAGTATCTCACTAAATCAAGAAAATATGGGAAATCTGTGGCCAAATCTATGATGAAAGAGCCAAAAAAGGATATCAGAATCATTCAGGTCTCTTTCTGTAAGAAATCCAGACTGCAAGTTATTAAGTCCTATACACTTACCTCAAAAATTCAGTTCTGTTGCACAGAATATGGAATAATTACATGAAATTATAGGATAGACTCTAGCCAAGAATAATCTCATCAATTTTCAATATCACTGCCAGAGCACAAAGCAAAAACAAAGAAAAACTAAAGCAAAACCTGTGAATTGTACATATTTTTTCTCAAGTTTTCAGACCCTCTTCTAGGATACCCTAACATTGCTTGCGAAGTGTGAGCTCAACAACCAAGAGAGTGGAGACACAGATTAGAACAGCAAGCTACAGGTGCCAAGCACTTAGTAAGCCAGCCTCCTCCGGAATCACTCACACAGTGCCAACTGATAAGGAAAAATGGCTCCTTTTTAAGGCTGAGTCAACATAAAATTCTGGCACATCTTCCTTTGTCTACTCAATGGCAGCAAGAGAATGTGTCTGAGAAAAGATGGACCATTAAGTTAGAGATCTCTACTGCTGTCTTAGTCCACCTGGGCTACTATAACAAAATATCACACACTGAGCAGCCTATAAACAGCAAAAATTTATTGCTCACATTTCTGGGGACTGGAAGTCCAGGATCAGGATGCCAGCATGGTCAGGTGAAGACCCTCTTCCAGGTCGCAGACCTCTTATGGTATCCTCACATGGCAAAAAGGGCTAGGGATCCCTATCCTCTGTGGGATCTCTTTTATAAGGTCACTAATCCTATTTATGAGGGCTCCACCCTCATGACCTAATCACCTCCCAAAGGTCCTGCCTTCTAACACCATTACATTGGGCATTAGGATTCCAACATGTGCATTTGGGTGGGACACAAACATTCAGACCATAGCAACTACTGTAATCCTGAATAATTCACAGAGAATTCACTTTATAAGTAAGTAGCTACACCAAGAGATTACCCACAATGACTCACTGTGCTAAGAATCTCCAGCAAAAAGAACAGTGCACAGAAGAGACCATCTATGTCCAACATCTTCAGCATCTGTGAATACTTCTCATGTAGGAGAACCCTATAAATGGGAACACCTTGCCCTTTTCAATTCCCCAAGGCTTTGAGGGAGGCATACAGGGAAAGGGGACTATTAAAAGTGATGGGGGGCTTCCCTGGTGGCGCAGTGGTTGAGAATCTGCCTGCTAATGCGGGGTACACGGGTTCGAGCCCTTGTCTGGGAAGATCCCACATGCCGCAGAGCAGCTAGGCCCGTGAGCCACAACTACTGAGCCTGCACGTCTGGAGCCTGTGTTCCACAACAAGAGAGGCCACGATAGTGAGAGGCCCGCACACCGCGATGAAGACTAACCCCCGCTCGCCGCAACTAGAGAAAGCCCTCGCACAGAAACGAAGACCCAACACAGCCATAAATAAATAAATAAATAAAAATGATGGGGAGGCTTCCCTCGTGGCTCAGTGGTTAAGAATCCGCCTGCCAATGGAGGGTACATGGGTTCAAGCCCTGGTCCAGGAAGATCCCACATGCCGTGAAGCAACAAAGCCCGTGAGCCACAACTATTAAGCCTGCGCTCTAGAGCCCGCGAACCACAACTACTGAAGCCCGTGCGCCTAGATCCCGTGCTCTGCAACAAGAGAAGCCACGACAGTGAGAAGCCCGCGCACCGCAACAGAGTAGCCCCCGCTCTCTGCAACTAGAGAAAGCCCGCACGCAGCAACAAAGACCCGACGCAGCCAAAAATAAATAAATAAATAAATTTATTTTTTTTAAAAAGTGATAGGGGTAGGGGAAAATAGGGGTTGACAATAAGAGATCTTATCAGACTAAAGGAGGGGTCGCCGTCACAGGTGGCACTCACCTTCCCATGGAGATGGAGCAGGACTGAAGTGTCCTTCTTAATGGACCTTTGAATGACTGTCCAGCTAGAACCTTACATATGCATGAAAGCCCAGTGGGAGGAAAAGTAGGATGAGTGCTTAAAAGCTTGGTCTCTGGCCTCAGAAAATCCTAGGCTTGAATCCCAGCTCCCTCAATTACATTTCATCCTGACCCTCCCTACCGCAGTAGAGTCTCATCCACAAAATGGAGCTGTTGTGAGGATTAAATGAAAAAACGTGTAAAGTACTCAGCACACTGCCTGTAATAAGCACTCAGTAGAATGGTAGCTCTAGCATCACAACGCACATATTCACTTAAAATTTTCTCTCTCCTTTTTTGTATTTGAAAGTTGCTCACCAGAACTTTTCTTAGGCTCTGAAAGAGTTGCGCGGGGAGAATCCTCTCCTCTCCTCTCTGGGGCTAGTTTACCATTGTTGGCTACAAAAGCAATGATTTGACGCCCTCCCCCACTCTCTCCCTGAAACCACCTCCCCTTATGCTTCACATGAGAAGCCAAAGTCAGACCCAGCTGGAAAACTAGGTAAAATGTAAAAATCCATGAAGTCAGCTGTTTTCAATTATCAACATAATACAGTAATCATACCCACAAACTCCTTTGTAGGGAGCAATAAACTGAAGGAGAAAATTGCATGTAAAAATATTACAACATGCAACATTAAGAATGAAATGTTATGCACCACTTTTCCAAAAAAAAGCGGGGGGAGGGAATAAATACATACCCCAACCACGGGACTTGTGGCACAACTGAACTAGCATTCGCTGGAAAGGAATTCTGAGATGCCAGTGCACGGCTTGTTTGGAAAACTGAGCACCATCCTGCAAATCAGAACCAGCTGGAAGGTTCGATCTAAAACAGATCTGGCCATGGAAAGGGAAAATCTTAAACTACCCTAAACTGGCTTTGTCAGCCTGGCCTTGGATAAGCAGACGGAGGGTGCGCTCTTCAGTTTCAGCCTTTTTTTATTTTTAAGTTTTCTAACTGGGTTAATTGTTCAGGGGTCTAGGTACTAGGCCTCAGCACAAAATATCAGGCCTGTGGTCCTAGTTCCCCCACCTTTCCAGTTAGTTTGGCACTAATGAAAAGTGGCATTGCTCAGGTGGGAGCTCAGCTTTTGCATCAGGCTAAACGTGGGATTTAATCCTGGCTGTGTCATGTGGCCTTGGCATTGGTCAGCTTATTTCACTTTTCTGTTTCTAGGCTTCCTCATCTCTAAATATAGTGATGTTGTGAGGATTAAATGACTTAATACACATAAAATAGTTCTTGGCACCTAGTAAGCACTCAATAAATGTTAACTATTATTATTATTCCAATTCTCTGCACTTACTGATCTTATTATTTCAAAGTTGTTTTTTTTTTTAATTAATAAAGAACAATAGAAAAACTACAATGTTTGAGAGCTGGCCTCATCCAAAACTTCAGGACCTTTAATCTGAACATGGTCTCCCCACACATAAGTAGCCCCAGCTTCTAATTAATGACCCTCCAAATGCCTCCACAAATTCAATATTTGCACTACAAAGACCAAAAGAGGGCTGAGTGTATATATGTATATGTATAGCTGATTCACTTTGTTATACAGCAGAAACTAACACACCATTGTAAAGCAATTTTACTCCAATAAAGACGTTAAAAAAAAAAAAAGAGGGCTGAGGTCAATGGTTCTTAGGGAATGAAAAGTTTCCTCCTTGTGTTCTCAAGAGTGCTGGCCAAACTTGTTTCAGAGAATTCTCCTTGCCCTTTGAACTTGGGGATGTTTTTAGACATTGTTGTATTCTAAAGTATCAGGGTGTGTGTTTCTTCCTACCACAGTGCAAATGTAAAAATTTATTCACAGCCAAATTACAATCAGAAGCAACCAGTAGAAATTCAAGGATGTTCTCACAGACAAATTGCTTCATTTTCACTTCTTTTTTTATGTAAAATTGCCAGCGCTCTTGGAATTTATGGAAGCAGTCAGCAGAATGTGTTATAAACACCTTCTTCAAAAAGGCCCCAGAGAGCCTGACTGCAAAATTTCTCACTCTGATAATCCTCTCCACGCCAGTTCTGCATAATTTTGGAGACACTCTGACATAGAGATTATTTTCCTTCCACCCATAAGCTCAGATGGTGGGCTAGCATGGAGATGTGCCTAGAATGTTTCACATGGAATCTGTGTCAATTATTTTGAGGCTCTGGATAAATGCAACAACTATTTGATAAGCTTACAAAAAAGCACTGGGGTGATGAGGAGGATATAAAATGACCCTTGTCTTCAAGAAACTTGTACTCTAATATGAAAGAAATAATCCTCTCTTCCTACACAACCATTTAAACTAATTGCTAAACATACAAGGTTTGCTTCATGCTTATTCTCCTGAAAGCATCTCTGAATCTTATTCTCTTATCGGCTTATGAACTCTTTTTCCTTTGGCCACCATCTTGTGGCTTTGGTCTTTGTACTCTGTACCCTGTATGGAAGACACTGATTCTTATTCCTGTATTGTTCAGGCTTTACCAAGGTTCCAGAAGTGTCTGGTTCCAGGGTGTTACTGGGCGGGGCGGGGGGCGGTGGGGATGGAGTGTTTGCACATGTGGAGAATAGAGTGTTTGTTGAAGGATGGGTATATCATTGAGCTCTTTTCCAGAAAGTGCTTCACTCTCCCTGAGGCCAGAGCTATCTTCAGTCTCAGGGTTGAGACACGCCAAGAAATAAGGAGAATAAACAGGTCAGTTCAGACTCCTCGACCAATCCACATAGCTATCCCAAGCCTCTGAGTCCCCAGGGTGCTCTGAGGAGATTTTCTCACCATGGATCTGGCTTCATAATATCTGGGTATGTGAGAAAAGTTAATGAGGAGATTCCTAGGTGCCTCATAACTCTCTTAAGAGCTCTTCTTGAGACATGGAGTCCTGGTTTTTTCTATATATGTGCCTCAGTGAAGATTCAAGCGGGCTGAGCTGAAGACAGGATGAAAGAGGGAAAGGAGATAGGAAAGACAATGCTCCGTTTGCATCAGGACCTCAGGGTCTCTGAAGAGACTCCCGCTGAAAGGAGAGGCCCAGAGATGGTGGGAAGGGGAGAGGAGTAGCACCCAGGGCATGCCAGGGCTTGGTTGTCACTCCAGTCACCAAGTCCTGCCTATGACTTTCTCCAGCCTCCACTAGTTGGAACCAACTAAGGAAATCCTGGGAAGGTTCTGTTTCTAGAAAGAACATTCATAAGGGCCTGACCAGGAAGGAGCAGGGCAGGTCTAGGAATGAGCTAGGGCAGGAAGGCTAGAAGGTACATGAAGCGCAACAGAAAGCCTTTGAGCAGATCTGTGCAGGAGCTGGGGCTGTCTCTCATGTGCCCTTCCTGCCCCGTACCTCATCTGCACCTGTACTTACATGCTCAGTCTACCCCTCCCATGTCCTTTCTTTCAGACAATTCCTTTCCAATCTGTGAAAACCCTGCACTTGAAGGAGTGATGACAAATGTGAAAGAGGTGAAAACAGGAGCTGAAAGCATTCGCTTTGTTAAATGGACTACTGTCTTTTCACCATTCCCCCTCTCAACACTGACTGTTCAGGAGGCAGATTTAATAATGATGCCAGTGTAAGCGTGTCTCAGAGAATTCAAGAGCATCCTTTGCTCTGGAGAGGCCTTTTTCTATGACTCCATAGACGTTGTTTTCCTAGTTCTATAGTTTGAAAGGGGAGCAGAACTGCCCACAATACAACAGCAGACAGGCCCAGGCTCCTGACACTAAGCCAACACCTCTGGGGAATCTCTTTCATCACTGCCTCCAAGACTCAGTGCTACAAGATCATCCATCACCGCCTCTCCTCCCTTCCCTTCTGCTCCTCTGAATTCTCCAGCAGTGGCTCAGACAGGCAGTCTCTATCTCGAGCCCTCCACAAAAGCAAGTCAGAAGTTAAGGTCATCCCAAGAGGGCTCACTGTGGAGGATTAGCAGTGGGAGATGGAAGACCCAGGTCTGACTTAAGTGAGTCAAGCTACAGTGATACACAGAGCAGTGCTCCCAGATCAGGCCCACGTCCTTTTCTTATTTTCCCCTGGTTTTCTTGAGATATAATTGACAAATAAAATTGTAAGGTATTCAAAGTGTACAACATAATGACTTGATTTGATATACATAAACATTGAGAAAGGATTTCCACCATTAATTAACACATTCATCACCTCACATATTTACCCTTTTTGTGTGTATGAGACCATTAAATTCCACTTTCTCAGCACATTTCAATTACACAGTACAGTGTTATCAACTACCACGGTGACTACCATGTTATACAGTAGATCCTCAGACCTTATGCATTTTATAACTGAGAGTTTGTACTTTTACCAACTTCTCCTTATTCCCCTTACCCCCCAGCCCCAGGCACTACTTTCTATCAGTTCGACTCTTTCTGTTCTTCCTTTATATATGTATGCCTCAATACTATGTCTAACACTTAGAAAGCGCACAATTTGGAAGAGGGCTGGGTTTTGGGAATGAAAGCTTGAACAGCACAAACACAAGAAACATCAGAAATGGTTAAAAAAAAAAATTTATGCTTCCAAGCCATACAAGAAAACATTGTACACAGGAGTTTAGTTGCCTTGGGCACATAGTAAGAAAAAAATTTAAGAACAATTGGAAAAATCAGAGCCATACTTTTATGATTCTGGATTTTTAACCCCAGGACAGTAATAGAAGGCTGTTTTCTGTGATTCCAATTTTGCATTACTTCCTGTTGGGCACTGTGTTCAAGACATTGTAAGTGAGAAAGAAAATTTTTGCAATGTCATATTGTTTAATGGAAAATCCCAATTAATTTGGTTGAAAATATGTATTAAGCTTCAGAATGACAGAAGGGTTATTTTCAAGTACCACTGTGTCTCAGTTCATAGAACAGGGATATCATTGCTGCTTTAAACACAAAATCTTATTTGGGACAAACATTTTTAAAAGGCTTTCAAAAGAAAGGAAGACTTTCTTGTCATTTCTAAGTCTATCCCTAAATAAATGCAAGTGGATCTCTTACAATATAAATAAATATCCACTTTATTCTTGAAATTTCCTGGGAACTATAGGATCCACACACTAGGAAAACAAATTAATGTTGTTAATTTGATGGCAGAGGTCTTAGTATTCAGAATCCTGTGTATATGGAGCTGAGGAATGTTCTAGATACAACTGCTACTTAAGGAACCAAAGTCTTGGCTGGGCTGGAAAAAGAAAATGACTGGATGCTGTGGGGAGGGTGGGGATGGTGGTAAGATAGACTAAGCATCTTCAACCACTGGGGAATAAGGACTATTATAATCACACTGTCTTTGGGCTTGTATCACCTGTGCCCGGATGGGAGAGGTTATGACACAGGACTGTAGCAGAAGTGGTATGATACCCACTGTCACAGAGGAGGGCCTTTGCATGAAATGACACTCATATTTCACTTTGGACAAATTTCAGAAACTTCAAGGGGGGGGGGTGAACTGTGGCTTAATGTGACCACTACTAGTAGTGAGATGTACCTTTCCCACTCATTTTCCACTTAGAGTCCATGAATGATCAGTCACTCTCCCTTTGCCATCATCTGACAAATCTCCCAATGTTTTTTCCCATTCCAGATAAGTAACTGAACATGGTTGGAAAAAGTGCATAGCCACATTGACATTGAAAGACATACACCATCTTTCTTCAAATTCTCAAGTGAGACCTTGGCTCAGCAGCAAATGTACCATGTTTTTTTTTTTTTTTGGTCAATTTATTCTGCAACTCTTTTAGACAACTATTTCATTCCTTCTCACCTCTCTTCAAATCTCCAGCACTCCTCATCCTCATTCTTAGCCCCTGACCTTGCTTCTCAGTTCACCAAGAAAATACAAGCAATCAAAAGAGGACTTGCACATACATGCTCCCACCATTTAGTCAACCATCCTACTTGAATCTGGGCCACATACTGTCTTCTTTCTTGTTGTAATGAATAAGTCATCCATGCCCTAGCAATGGCCAAGCCCACAGAATCCCACCCCCTCTCACCTGCTCAAGGACATGGCTCCTATAGTTATATCATCTCCCTCCTACTGCATCAATTTTTTTTTTCTGCTCGACTGGGTAACCCCGCTATCATACTAACACTCTTTTGTATCCACACTTTTTTAAAAAAGGTTCCGTAGACGCCACATCCCTGCTCTAGCTATATCTCTCTGTCCCTTTTTTATAGCAAAACTACAACAAAGACTTGTAGGTACTAGTTATTTCCACTTCTCCTGCAATTCCTTCTTGAATTCATACCAATATGTCATAAATTCACCCCAAGCCACCAAGATTGCTTATGACAAGGTCTTATGACAAGGTCTCCAATGACCTTCTAATGCCAAAAGTAACACTCATTGTTAAGTCTTCATCTAACCTAATGCATCAGGAGTATTTGACTTAATTGATCTTTTCTTCTTAAAATACTATCCTCAACTCTATTTCTAGGAAGGCTTCAGTAGTCACTCTTAGTCTCTTCTGATCTCTGAACATTGGAGGGCTTCAGACCTCATCATTAGGTCTCATATCTTCTCTATCTACACTCACTCTCCAGATGATTTCATTTGACACCCTGGCTTGAAAGATTCTCTATATTCTGTAGCTCCCAAATTTATATCTCCAACCCCAATATCTTAACTTAACACCAAGTTCATATGTCCAACCACGTACCCAACACTTTATATGTCAAAATAAATATAAGGTGTTTTTCCACTCAAAGCTGACTCTCTTTCAGTTGTTCCCATCTCGGTACATGACTTTTCCATTCTAACCAATTGCTAAAGCCAAAATCCTTGGAGTCATCCACTCTTCCTCTCACAGTCACATTCAATCCATCACCAAATTCTGTTAACCCTTCCTCCTAAATATATTCAGAATTTGACCACTTCTCAGCACATCCACCATTACCATCCTATCACAAGCCACAATCATCCTTCCCCTTGACAACTGCAGTGGCCTCCTAACTGGTCTCTCTTCTCCTACCCTTGCTCCTCACCCCTTGCAGTCTATTCTCCACATAGCAATCAAAGCAGTTTTGTTAAACTAGAAGTCTGATCCTCTCACTCATCTGCTGGAACCCTTCAGTGTTTCCTGTCTCAAGCAGAGTAAGACTCAAGGTTGTTCCATGGCCTATAAGGTGCCCTGTGACCTGCCCCCACTACCTCCTACTCTCCTCTCCCTCAGTCATTCTATTCCATCTCTATTGGTCTTCTTGCTGTTCCTTAAATATATCAAGCCTGACTGTACTCCTTTAAACTTGCTCTCTTTGCCTGGAATGCCCTTCCTTCAGATATCCACATGGTACACCCCCTCACTTCCTCCAAATCTCTGCTCCAGTATCACCTTATCTATATTAAATAGCACTCACCTCCACCATTGCCCTACATTCCCTTTTCTTGCTTCGCTCTCCTTTGTAGCACATATCACGACCTGACTTGTACTGATGTGTTCATGGAGCATCTCTTTACCCTCACCAGATTATAAGCACTATGGGAGGAGGGACTGGACCTGTTTTGTTTATAGGTATATCTTACCACCCAGTGCAATGCTTAGTACCTAACAGACGTTCAATTTAAGTGTTTGTCGAATGAATGAATGAATGAAATATTGAGACCTCCCCACCACTGAGATGAAAAAGACAAATAAGAGCATTGTGCTGTTATGAGTGGATGCTCCACTGTTGGCATTTTCCATGAAAAGTCAGGTGACTATGTAAAATGCAAAGAAAGACAGCAATTTTCAAGATGCCAGTTCCCCTCCCCATCCTCCCCTGCCTTGAACCCAAAGGAAGAATTTAAAAGAGACTGAGGTTTCTGCAGTTCTTTGTGAGGAAAGTTGAGGCTGAAAAATACTGCTCTGCTACTATTTTGGAGACCCTAAAGTACCTCCAGCTGGAAGCCTGGGAAGCACCTCTTACATTTATAGTGATAAATAGTGTATGTGTTTACACAGGTCAATAAACAATTCCATAATAATGCTCTAAATGACCACAATTTGGGATACTCGACAAAAGGATGGAGTCCATTAACAGGCTCAGTCATTCTGAGTCTCTCCAGAGGTGGCTCAGATTCCACAGGGCAGCTTGAGGTCAAAGGTTCTGTGGCTTCCGGGGCCAGAGTCTTAGCCCAAAGGGCTACTTCTGGAATAAAGGTCCACCTAACACTCAAAGTACGCTGGGACCTCAGGGCACTGGTTCTAGTTGAGAAAGGAAGTCACCAGAAAGAGCTAGAACAGGCCCATTTAATCCTAAGTGACTATAGCCAGAAAAGGTTAAGGATATACCAAAGTCACATTCATGGTCTCAGAATCTCTAATGATTAACAAGTATGCCTCCCATACACTTCATATCACTTAGCATGTTTAGCAGATTACAAAGCAAAATAAAAGCCTTTTTTTTAATTTAGAGACACACACCTTGCCCCCTCCAGGAATGTCAAATGTATTGGCTAAGCAATGTTCAGCCTGTGAGGAACTCTTCTATCCTGGTAAAATCAAATACCTATTTTCTTAATACAGATTTAATCAATTAATGCTCTACTAATCTAACTTTTCTAAAAATTTTCCTGTTTTTTAAAGACTGTCATATGCGTCAGAGGCTACACGATATATTTAATCTAGTTGCTTAAACAGACTCCCTTCACATGTTCATTCTTTCCACACATTCACTAAGTGTAGTGCATGTGGTGGTGTGCTAGCCAGTTCCCCTTCAGAACCAAGGGCCTCATTCCCTGAGCTGCCCAAAGTATTTTGGGTGCTGCACGCTCATAGCGAAATTCCTCTCCCAAAATTGCTCTAGGCACCACCTAAGGTCATGTCCCTTCCCAGGGCAGCCCACGTCTAATGATTGGTAGACACAGGGGAAGAAGGCCTGGCCCCGTGTCAGTGAGAAACAAATCCACAGGACAAGCGCATCTCCAGAGCTCCTCACGGACAAGCTAAGGCTCCTGAAGTAACTATACTAAGCTCACTTCTCCTCTGTTCAATCTGCTTCCCTTCCTCCCTCCCTCCCAGGTGCTGTTCTCAGTGTCTGTTTCCCAGGGAACCTCACCTAAGAGATCCTAGGCTAACTTTTGCAGAACAAGATTAGTAAAGCAAGGTCCTGTCCTGTCTCAAGTAACTCATTGGCTAAAACACCAAAACAACCCTGAAACACAAGTGCTACAGAAAAATGGAAGTTGGAGCGAGTGACAGCACTTGTTTGCTGGCTCCACGGGGGCAGTGATGTTTGGACCCATTATGGATAGATGAGTTCAACTGATGGAAAATGTGGTGAGAAGAGCAACTATCGTAGGCGGATGTAGTAGCATTTGCCAAGTCAAAAAGGAATGAAAGAACTTGGCTTGCTTCAAGTTACAGGAAGTCTGTCAGTGTGGCTGAAGCACAGAGTGAGGCAATAGGGGAGACAGGAAGTGTCAGATCTGATGCTCAGCAAACAGGTAGAGGGGGCTTCCCTGGTGGCGCAGTGGTTGAGAATCTGCCTGCTAATGCAGGGGACACGGGTTCGAGCCCTGGTCTGGGAAGATCCCACATGCCGCGGAGCAACTGGGCCCGTGAGCCACAACTACTGAGCCTGAGCATCTGGAGCCTCTGCTCCGCAACAAGAGAGGCCGCGATAGTGAGAGGCCCACGCACCGCGATGAAGAGTGGCCCCCGCTCGCCGCAACTAGAGAAAGCCCTCGCACAGAAACGAAGACCCAACATAGCAAACAATCAATCAATCAATCAATCAATCAATCAATCTTTAAAAAAAAAAAGAAAACAGGTAGAGGTCATCATATTACTAGGGAACAATATAGAAATGAAAAGCTTGGATTCTGGTGCCAGACTGCCTGGGTTTGAATATCAGTTCCACAAGGTACCATCTATGTGACCATACGTGAATTGCTTAACTCTCATTTTCCTCATCTTCATTGCGGATATATGCTAACCATCATCTGAGCTTTCAGCGAGTCATAGTAGTAACATCAAAGATCACTGATCACAGATCACCATAACAAATATAATGATGAAAAATATTTTGAAATATTGCAAGAATTACCAAAATGTGACACAAAGTAAGCAAATGCTGTTGGAAAAAATGATGGCAATAGACTTGCCCGATGCCTTCAATTTGTAAAACTTTTTTTTTTTTTACAAACCTTCAATTTGTAAAACAACAACAACCACAAAATGGTATCTGTGAAGCACAATAAAACAAGGAATTCCTGCATGTGAGAGTTGAAGCCAAGAGCCTGGGATCTGAAGCACAGAGACTACAGACAGAGTAAGAAAAGGGCCTATCTAAAGGGTAGCTGAGCAGCAGCCTCAAGAAAAACAGGGCAGAAACCAGGGCAGGCTGCTAGAAAAGCCAAAGAAGTCTGCAAGGAGAGTTAGAGTACCATTCTGAATAATTCAGACCAAGAAAGAAGGAAGAGCTACAAAAGCTAAGTAAATGACACTCCAAGTAATGCCACAAAACATGTGGCACAAACATTCCTAAAAACTTCTATGCTTGCTGATTTCATTCATTCAAAGCCCACATCCCCAAGATTCTATATCAAACCCTATTCCTAAAAATGCATCCCTTACCCTCTTCCTAAGATACACCTCCTTCCAAAAAAAAAAAAAAAAAGTGTTATAATGGAAATTCTCATACCAAATGAGTATTAATGAACAGTGATAATAACAGTTTGCAAAACTATATATTTAACTCAGGATCACTTAAGGCAAGTACCTACATTCTCCAACCTACTTCTAGAAAACCTACTTCTAGAAAACCTACTTCTAGAAAATGAAAATTAAAGTTGAAAACCAGGCTGATCCCTTGATTGATCAGGGATACTGATCAATCAAGTCTCATAATGAGACACTACTATACATCCACCAGAATGGCTAAAATTAAGACTGACAACACCAAATGTTGGCAAGTATGTGGAGCAACCAGAACTCTCATACGTTGTTGGTGGAACGTAAAATGTTAAAATCTCTTTGGAAAAAAGTCTGGCAGTTTCTTATAAAATCAAATCTACACAATTCTAGATATTTATACAATGGAAATGAAACATATGTCCACAACATGACTTGAATATTCATAGCAACTTTTTTTTCCAGCCAACAACTGGAAACAGCCCAGGCCCCAAAATCGGAGAAGGGATGAACACACTGGAACATCCATACAATGTAAACCTACTCAGCAAAAAGAAAGAACAAACTACTGATACAGATGACAACACGGAAGAACTTCAAAAACATTATGATGGGGCTTCCCTGGTGGCGCAGTGGTTGAGAGTCTGCCTGCCAATGCAGGGGACGCGGGTTCGAGCCATGGTCTGGGGGGATCCCGCGTGCCGCGGAGCGGCTGGGCCCGTGAGCCACAATTGCTGAGCCTGCGCGTCTGGAGCCTGTGCTCCGCGACGGGAGAGGCCGCGGTGGTGGGAGGCCCGTGCACCGCGATGAAGAGTGGCCCCAACTTGCCACAACTAGAGAAAGCCCTGGCACAGAAACGAAGACCCAACACAGCCATACATACATACATACATACATAAATAAAAATAATGTAAGCAGACAAGAATAGCATTTAAAAAAAAAAAACAAAAAAAACAACATTATGATGATGAAAGAGAACTTACACCAAGGGAACATAGTGTTTGTATATTTATACAAAGTTCTAGAACAGGCAAACTTAACATAAGGTGAGAAATAATCAGAACAGTAGTTTCTTCTGAGGGAGTAGAGGTAATGACTAGGCAGGGACATGAAGGAACTTTCTGGGTGACAACAATGTTTTATATTTTGATAGGGGTTTGGGTTACACAAACGTATTCATTTGTCAATTCAACAAACATAAACTAAAAACACGTACATTTCATTGTAAGGTTTATATTAAGAGAAAAAACTGCAAATGAACATTGAACTCTAGTTACTGATATACATAATTAATTAGGAGGAAGTGTACAGATGTCTGCAATTTATTTTGAAATGTGTCAAAAATAAGATGGATTGATGGACTGATAGATGTATAGTATAGAAATATGTTAATGATAGAACATAGGTGTCATTTACCAACATTCACTGTGAAAATCTTTCTCTTTTAATATACGTTTTGAAATTTTAATAATAAAATATTGGAAAAGTGCTTTTATTTTAGGAGAGATCAATGCAAATCAAAGCAAGGAGAGCTCAGCCTCACAGCTGCCATGGCTTGTTTATCATGTTGGGTGGATCGGATGCTGATTGCAAAGTGAAGACCCTGGATGGAAGTATGAGAGCTGGGGGGCAGCAGGGTGCATGGGGAGTGAGGGGGTGTGAATACGTCAGCACAAGGGTCCCCTTTCTTGTTTAATCAGATATTAGGCAGACCAAATAGAATCCAAGAGCTGAATATTCTGTACGAGACTGCATAGGCTTCCCCTCCAGCTTCAAACTTAGACCTAGCAGGCAGGCTATGTGCAACTAAAATAAATAAATTAGCCAGCAGGTCAGGGGGCCTCACTGCGGTCGTGGCCTTTGTGGGGATGAGCAGTAAGTGGTCTACATATGCAGAGCAGAGGGGGCTGGGGGAGGGGGGTCTTCCTCCTTCCTGTGGTACAGACAGGCAATGCCACTGCGAAAATAAACAAACGGATGGTGGTGGTGCGGTCCTGTTTGGCTAGTGCCTGGGCTGAGCACCCTGCCCTCTGACCCCACGATGTTTGTGGAGCCCCGTGTTGCTGCCTAGCAACAGGGTCTATCTGTCTCTCCTAGGGCGGAGCAAGTGGACGCAGCTGTCTGTGGCTGATTTATAGGAGGAAGTCACCAGGAGGAGCGCCCGGAGCCTCACAGCCCGATGTCTTCATCTCCACCCCCTCACCTGCCCCACCCCCAGTTCACGGCAGCCATGGGGACTCCCGGGGGGCAGCGATCAGTAAACCGGGTGGAAATGCCCCCCAGAGAAGCCCCAGAAGGCTCCCCAGAGGGTCATTTTCTCTGCAGCTGATTGGATTTAGATCCCATTCGTCAGGCACACTTTCCATCCCTCTCAGTCCCTAGCTCCAGAAATGTTATTTCTAGGCTTTTCTGAGAGAGTGTACAGGGGTGGGGCTTGGGATGAAAATGGAATTCTTTTCTTCAGTTTATCAAAGTAGCACTCATATACTTTTCTGTGCCTTCCTGAAATCAGCCCTGACTTTAAAGACACACGTATACAAAGTATCCATGTCTTCCCAAGAAGGGTGATCCCATGGAAAGTACTTTCCGTCCAGTTCTATGCAATGCTTGTCATAGCCTGTAGGTAGTATCAGCTCCAGTAACTGACTGGGAAACTGACACCCAGATAGGTTGAGTGGTCTTCATGGAGAATCACAGTTAGAAAGCAGCAGAGCTTTCTGTCTGACTGTAAGTCCCAATGCTGACAGAGGGATTACCCACCATTGGTCTGGGAGACACCATTTTTCACCTACGCCGTTTATTTGGTATCCATGTTAAAAGCCAGCAGAGTAAATCATCATTATCATAAGCTCTCGGAGGTTTTCCTCTCAGGCTGAGATTAAAGAGCCAGTAGCGATGCAGCAGGCTTTAGAGAAATACCTGTGAAACCAAGGGCCTATTCCCTTACTCATCCTGGCGTACTATTTTCTCAGATGTATCCTGGTCCATCAGCATCCTCAGAAAAGCAGAATGTGTGTGTACACACACACACACACACACACACACACCCCACCAGGACAACTCTAACGTAGTGAAATATTATCCACCTGGAGAGTCTCCCATATACTGAATTCTAGCTCCACAACCTAGACAAAGTTTTTAACATTCTCCTTGCTTTCCAACGTGCCCTCAAGGAATACATGAAAGAGACCTCTCTGAAGTTCCCACCACACACCACTCTCAAATGCCAGCAACCTCTTTGTCATCCTGCATGAACTATGCACCTTATCTGAAACACAGAGAAAGCCAGCAACGACCAATGAAAGAGATGGAAAGAACATCATTGTTTTACCTCCATGGTTTCAGCAGTGTTCTGATCACAGATTAAAAATAAAAATACTGGGACTTCCCTGGTGGCGCAGTGGTTAAGAATCCGCCTGCCAATGCAGGAGACACGGGTTCGAGCCCTGGTCTGGGAAGATCCCACATGCCGCGGAGCAACTAAGCCCGTGTGCCACAACTACTGACCCTACGCTCTAGAGCCCCCGTGCCACAACTATTGCAGCCTGCGTGCCTAGAGCCCGTGCTCCGCAACAAAGAGAAGCCACCGCAACACTGCAACAAAGAGTAGCCCCCGCTCGCCGCAACTAGAGAAAGCCCGCGCACAGCAACGAAGACCCAACGCAGCCAATAAATAAATACATAAATAAAATTTAAAAAAATAAATAAATAAAATTTAAAAAATATATAAAAATACTGATAACACTCGAGGCCATCATAGGCATGAACATTGCCCAAATGGTGAGTGAGCTGCAATTTATCTCCAAGTTTTGCTCCCCACAAATCCCCTCACTATGTCCTTAATCACCACCACCCCACTACTTTCACTCAAACCCCAAGACAAATCCAGACCAGCCCTGTCTAGCTCATGACCCTTGAGGGGCTAAGTAGTCCTCCAGCCCTTCCTTGAACACCAAATAAGGAAATTATATGTTTTAATCTTTATATATATAATTTATAGTCTTAATGTATAATTTAATTCTTATCACCACCCTGCAAGGCAGATATTATGATCATTTTACAGATCCAGAACCTGAGGCCCAGAGAAGTGAAGTAATACATCCAGTAGCTGGTGGTGCCGAGATTCACACCCAGGTCTGACTCTCTTCTAAACGGAGGCAGTAACCCCAGTGCAATGCTGCCATCCCTGAGGCTTGTCAGTGTCATGCTTTACTTCCTCCTAAAGATTTCCTTTCCCCCGCTGCTATATATGAGCGTTGGCTGGAGAGTGTGGGAGGAGCTGAAAGGACGGGCAGGTGATAAGCATGTCTCTGCAACAGACAGGGGCCAAGAGGTGACTGCTGGGCTCGAGGGGATGGACAGAAGGAGGAATCTGTGAGTCAGCACAGATTTCTAGTGTGCTGGGCTGAGAGATGGTATCCCATCTCTTCACAAACACCGCAAAGCAGTAAATCCCGACAAATGAGAACACTCTAAATGACAGCTGTGCCCTTCATCTGGCCCACAGATGTACTTCCCTGGGTCTTTTAAGTGAATTAAATTTCAACATTTAAAAATGAGATTTCACATTAGAATTCCAATTTCCAGCTTCTCTTAAGAAAATAGAAGATTCGGCAAGACAGGACTCAGGTGGCCACACGCAGCTAAAGTGACAGTAACGGCTGCTGACCACTGCCCACATTCTCCAGTTTGCCAAAGTCACCACCACTCTCTAGTGTTTCCCAGACACTCAGCCCAGTTCACTCATTTACTGGTCCAGGAGCTTTTGAATCCGCAACCTCTGCATATATGCCCAGAGGCATATATTCATTCAACAAGCATTTTAGCCCCCTTTGCTAACAAGGCATAAGCTGCTATAAGGGATACAAGAAGTAGGATGTGGCTCTGCTTCCCAGAGTATATGGTCCAGGGGAGAGGTGAGTGAGCATGCCCTCTAGAACATCAGCTCCACAGGGCAGGGGCTATGCCTGTTTTGTTCACAGTTGTCCCCAGCACCTAAGAAGTACCTGGCACACACATGCCCAATACGTATTGTAATGGAACGAAGGAAGGAAGGAGAAAGGGAGGGAGGAATGCTGCTTCAGTCCCTTTTAGGACGTTAAGCAAAAGAAGAGAGCATGTTTGGCATACAGGGTAGCCAATGATTAACGCACAGAGAGGAAATTACACCAAGTGCTCTAGAAATACAGAGGAAGAATACTTTTATGTGGGTGACCAGGGAAGGCCTTTCAGAAGAGAAATGGCTTCTGGGTGTTTAGAAACATTCCTAATTATATAAACACTTTCCCCCTCTTTAGTAATCTGGATTGATTTATTAAGATGGCTTCATCTCAGGAAAGAAGTCCCAGGTCTAAACCCCCATGCACTTCCCAGACACGCTGCCCTCGTCCAGACAGACCCCGACCGGAGGGATTGGATCAGACCCCAGGCTGCCATTCCCGTGGGTCACAAGGGCAAACAGGCCCCGAGCTACCACAGTGGCGGTCTGTGCCAAGAGCCCTGCTCTGGCCCCAGGGCTCGGGAGGCAGCAGGAGCGCCTGCCCTTATGTCAAAGTGGGGTTATGCAGGAGCTCCCAATAGGACATTGAAGTGCACTGATCCCAGACTTTGGATTGATCGGTGGGCAATTATCCTCTTTCACCCTGAATCATTTGATGACTGATATGGACCTCTAGCCACCCTGCCCTCCAGCCTGGCCCGCGGCAGCTTTCTCTCACAGGGCCTCACTCCCTCTCCACAAGGTAGGAGAATATCAGTCTGTTCAATCTCTGAGATCCTGATTCAACTCCAACAACACACTGGGCTTTCCTGAGGCCTCCTGGTAAGAAGACACTACTTATCTCCATTAACCTCTGACCCAGCTAAGATGAAACAGCTCCCATCTGCAGGCCTGAGTGCCCTCGTCCCTGAACTAAAGCTAAATAAAGTGTGGAGTGGAGGCAGGGACCTGCAGGAGCCCCAGACCTGCGGCCCCCATCACCAAGGAATGGCTGCATCCTCCCTCCTGGGTATATACAGCCTGAAGCCTGTTAATAGATGACGCCTCAGGAACCCCTCCAGGTGGCCTTTGGGTTAAGAACTACATCTGGAGGAAGCAGTGCCTCCTAGGAAGATGGAAAGGCTGTAAACCCTCAAAGACTGTCCATTTGATTTATGTGATGATAATGGGAATGTTAATCTCCAAAGGCAAAGCCATTCATCCAAAATTCCAACCTCCTGGGTCCCCACACCTGACCTGATGAGAACAGCCACCCCTCAGTGGCGGCTCCCATGGGCCAGGCCTTTTACACGCAATGTCCCACTTAATCGTCACCGCAAGTCAGAGAGCTACGTACTGTTGGGATGTTCAGTTTACACAGGAGGAAACAGAAGCTCAGAGAGATCAAGAGACCTGCCCAAAGTCATCAATAGTTGATGAATTCTTCACTAGCATGAGTGGCCCAGCTGAGAGTGTTTACCTTGTGTGTCTGACTCCAAAGCCTATGCTTTTCAGCCCTGTTCCGTACGCGCCCCCCCAGCACCCACTCTGGGAGGTGTCTATTTAGAAAAACAATTCAGTTCACCCAGAGGCTACAAATGATACTGCCCTTGGGTTTTTTAATTCAAATCTTCATTTACAGGGCAGCAGAATAGTAAATGCTGTATTATCTCTCCTCTGAGAAGTATGCTTCACTCCAGTTAATATGGGGTCCTACTATGTGCCAGGCCACATTAATCACTGCAATACCAACTCTAAATACTACAGGAGGCATCAGTAAGTATTAGACAGAGGAGAGTATGTTTGTATCTTTCCCTGGAATGTACGGATTTAAATTCCCATAAGCAATAATTCTCTTTGAAGATGATAAGCAGTGATAAATGATACGAATTTAATTTAGATAAAGAGAAATCAAGTTTTTTTTAATGGTCTGCGGGTCAGTTCAGTATGCCAATCAATCAACTTGAAATGAAAACAAGCAGCTGATTCAGGTGGCAAGGCAGAAATTTGAGACCATATAAGAAATCTTTGTAAAAGAGGGTTATTTGGTTTAACGCTGTGAGCAGCCCATGAAGAGTCCCTCAGGAGTAGACTGTGTCTGATTTGTTTTTATATTCCAAATGCCTGATACATAATGCATGCTGAATGAATGAGCCAAGGAATGAATGATTGACTTTCAGGCTTTTCCATGCAGAGGCATCTCCTGGGATATGCCACAGTTGAGGGTGCCACAGTATCTAGCAATCTTAGATGCATTCACCAGGGAAAAGATAACCTTTGAGGACTTTCTTTGTAGCTGCCTAAGGACATTGGTATGTGTTCTCTCATTTAATACAATGAGCCCGTGGAATCTATATTGTTGTGCACATTTTACAATGAGGAAACTGGAGTTTAGAGAGTAAGTGACCTACCAAAACGCACAGAGCTAGAAAGCCGTGAAGCCCCCATCCAGACCCAGATGTCTGGGTCCTTAGCGCACTTCCTTTGCTCCACCACACTCTGAGGGGTCCGCGTTTCCTTCTGAGATGGAGTGGGCAGCGCACCTCCAAGTCTGTAGAGGAAAGATACATGGCAAATAACTTTGCAAAGGAGAGAACTATAAACACTTCAAATGAAAGTGAGGACATGTGTCTACACTGGACGTTCCTAGCCTCTTTGTTTTCAACATATCAAGCAGCAGAGATCGGGCTGGGCATATCCCTGTTCTGCAGTATTCCCTTTAAACGCAAAACATCTGGAAAAGGGGAGAAAAGATCCAGTTAACCTCCACACTCTCAGATTCTTGCCTCTAAAACCAGTGAGTACACTTTGCTGTACACCTGAAACTAACACAACATTGGAAATCAACTGTACTCCAATTTTTTAAAAAGAAAAAAATTTTAAATAAATAAATAAAACCAGCGAGTAACTCCCTCTATCATTCCACACACCAGCACCTCCACCAAAGACTACAGAGGAGAAATAAATGTAAAAATAAATTCAAAGTGGGCATTGCTGCTGTTTGTAAACAATTATAGGTTTGTTTTTGTTTTTAAAGAAGTGAGGAGTATTAGAAGGGTACTGATGTGGAAGAAAGTTGAAAGGACTTTGTTTAAAAAGATGTTTGAAATTTTCTTTAAATTTTGATTAACTACACTATCTTTAGATTCCTCGTTCTAGCTAATCTAAATTGGCTATAAAATCAGGCAAATTTGAACTGTTAATCTTGTACATAAAGTAACAAAAATTGTATTGTGTGTACTTTATTGCCTGATGCCTGATTCACTGACTGCACAATTTGTTTGCAAAAATCTCTAAGGTCAACGAAGACCCAAAACACAAAAGTTAAATTAATTAATTAATTAATTAATTAATTAATTTTTAAAAAAATCTCTAAGGTCCAATGCAAGTGGAGGTTTAATTTGGCCTATAATTGAGCTTTGCAGATAACTAAATTCTTCTGAAGTGGGGTGGGATAAAGGCCAGGGTAGGGGGGGTGGGGCACAGAGTACCAAAAAATCTGTCCATGTGCATAAATTTTTCTGAGCCTGGTGTGCTTTCTGAGCCATTTCCTATACTTCCCAGGTGGAATAAGGGCTCATCTGAGAAGGAAACACAGACGTCATGACTCCTCACTGAAAGTCAACTCTTTCACCTTCAGCTCTCTGCTTCTCCTGCTGTGAACATATTTGCTGGATCAAAACTTGAGACACATGGTCTAGTCATGAAAAAAATGAAATTAAGACTGCTCCAGAAAATCTAGGACATATGTTCTCCAGAGCTGTAGCAACCCGGGACTGTGTACTCTGTAGGTGCCTAATAAATGCCTGCATTGAGGATCATAGCAGCATTCCAAAAGGCATTTTGAATTTTTTCCTTTTCTTCAAAAGTCTTATCTGCAGCTAGTTTTTTTCTAAATCCTAAAATCTTTCAGCCCACCACCCCGATTGTGCCAGTTTGCTATGTGCCTTTGCCTGGTCCATTTCACTTAAGTACTACAATTTTCTTTTTAAGATTAATACTAAATTTAAAACCAAAACCTGAGAGCTCTCACTTAAATGCTGGGAACTTTAAAATATGGTTAAAGATGTAATACATTTTTTCCACTTGAAAAATAAATAAGCAGTGTGATAAGTAAAGTGCTACTCCAAACATATCACAACAGTAGAACATTCCCAGTGAAGTATTAACTGTTGGTTTGTTTAGATAAGAAATACATCTAGTCAAAATCAAACTGCAATTACAGGACTTCAAAGCAAAATAATTTGGCTCGGCAATATTGGTTCTAATCTCACATCAAAAGCAGATGTATCGTAGTTGGCTTATGAAAAGAAAATAATTCTTTTCAACCAATATGAAGCATGGGAAAACAAGGATAACATTTCTTGAAAACTTCAGAGAAATAATGTCACACTGTGAAACAGACATAGCATTTCAGAATTTTTTTTTAATATAAGCTGTCTGGAGACATTACACTTCACGAAATAAGAACAGGTGTAAAATCCGAAGGGAAGCATTCATTTTCACTTTTAAGACTCAGAGACAAGCATATTAATGAGAGAAATTACCAAAGGGAGGATCTGTCCTGGACACGGGGATGGGGATACAGGAGAGAAACAGAAGTGAAAAAGGGTAAGATCCTAAAATTAACCCAACCAATCCAATTCTCTGGATTCAGAATAGACCAGTACTTCTCAGACTTTAATGGGAAACCTGGTATATGCAGATTCTAGTTCAGTAGGTCTGGGGCAGGGCCTAACAAGCTTCCAGATGATGCTGATACTGATGCTGCTGGTCTGTGGGCCAGACTTTGAGCAGCCAGGATGTAGAACTTTTGACCTCTGAATGCCATACATCCATCAATCCTTGCCAAAAGCCAGCAGCCTAGCCAGATAAAATGTGGCACAGTCTGCAGCCTTGAAGGGGGCGAGGGGTATTGTGATGTGTTACCTCCCTTAGGGTCAACACAACAATACAAAGCAAAACAAAACCAGACTCTCAATGGCAAAAATCAGTTCATTAGGAGCATACCATCAGAGAGATTTAGATAAAAGGCAACTGAAGCTGGGTGAAAAGTCTTCTGGGACTTTCACCTGAAGCGTTGGATTTCCCCAGAAAGTTTGGTGAAGAGTCACATGGGGAAGGCAGTCAAACCAGTTGGTGGCCAAAGTCATTACCAGCTCTGACTCTGAGAGATTGAAAAAAATCAGTGTGCATTGCATCACAAACAACTGACGTGGAGAGGGGTTTACCCTGTTCAGTGAAGATGTGGGAATGAAATGAGGAAGTATAGAGTTATTGTAGAACGAAAGCTGATGTGTTGACAGCCTGGTACTTAACCTTCTATCAGTCTCCTCATCTGCATAATGGAAAAAGTAATAGCATACTTTTCCAAGGATTACTGTGAAAATTAAAATGAGTTCTATGAAAGCAGTTGGAACAGTTCCTAACCCATAGCAAGCATTACATATGTATACGTTATTATTATTATTATTAGGCTTACGTTACATTGGTTTGGGATATCCAGAAATCTAGTTCCAACAATAAAGGCTCATCAGCTATAAAAATGTATGTGGCCCTACTAGGAAAGTCATCCATTGAAAAAAGTCAGTTAATTTAAAACTGGGGACAATCACTCAGGAAGTAGATATTACTTTGCAGGAACAGACATTGATGACAGAAAAAAACCTCTTAGTCCCTAATTGTTCACTTAATACAGAAATTTAAAAATGAAATTTCTATATGAAAGGAAGATACTAGGCCTAGATGACTTTAATGAAAAATAGATGATTTTTTTTCAACCTCTTATGGAGTCTATTACTATTACTCTAAGAACAATAAACAACAGCAATTTAAAAATCTATATTTTCCCAACAATCTGCAGCTAAAGCCCACACTAGCCAATGCCAGGAGTCAGAAAAAGAATATGGCTTTGCCATGGGATGGTTATGTTTGATTTCTCAAGAGAACAACTGTATCTTAATTAGGGAAAATGTCTTCCTCATTTTACTAGAGAGAAAGTTCTCACACTATCAATGTGAGAAGATCATTATAAATCTGAGCTCCAAATTTCAGGAGCGTCACTGGTCAAAATAATTACTTCTTGCCTCAAGGAGAGTTCATTTCCAGTGAGGACTGGGGTCTGGAAAGTGAATATGTCATGAAAGAGAACTAAGCAGGGACAGGGAAATTTGGGAGACCCACTAAAATGTACCTCAGTGAGGACAGGAGTTTTGTCTGGTTAGGTCACCATGGCATTCACCACACCAGGATAATGAGTGAAGGAGTAAGCATGGCAGTGAAAATCTGACCACTGGACTTCACTTCTCTCACTGGCTAAACAGGGAACTAGAAACAAACACAATCCTTCTCCAGTAAAATTCATTAACATCCTTCCACTGTTAACATTCCAGGATTCTATCATTGCTGTTCTTTGTGGAAGCAACTTCACTGGATACATCTTCACAAAGCCTAAATAAATAAATACTAGATAACTCTAGAGATTGGCTTCCTGTTCAGGATATAGGCAAGATAAACTGTAAGAGTACCTATTAGAACCACCCTCCACAGACAAGAGATATTCAGGTCCATTTTTAGGCTGGACAAGTAAGAGCCTCCTGTTTCCTGGACACTCTGTGTTAAGGTGTGCTTGAGTGTATGAAATGCTTGGCTGACTTTCTGAATGGGGCTGGACTTCTCAAAACCTTGAGCATCTTTTTCTCTAGACCAAAGAGACTGATCCCAAGTAAAAGGCATAATCCAAGGAATTTCCCAAAGAGCGCTCCTCTGCTGAGCAGCGGAAGACAGCATCCCCAAATAGTCATGGGATCTCCTCATGCGTACGTATCTCCTGCATCAGGTCCTAGGAAGACTTCCCCGACCTCTCTGACTAGTCACAACCTCATATCATAAACACTCACACCCAGTACCCCTCTCCTGCCCTGCATTTATCTGAAGGGAAATTTCACAACTTTGTAATTATTTGATTACACTAGACCTCAGCTCCATGGGCCCATGCACATATGTCTGCTATTGCTTACCATTGTCTCCCCAGAATTTAGCACAGGGTTTGGCACATACTAGATACCTAATAAATATTGAATGAATGGATGAATGATTTAAGTGGTCGGCTTAACGATGAAAAAATTGGGAAATTTCTAGAACGTCTAAAGATTTCTCTTAATACCAGGAACAAAGCCCTGTGGACTTTATATAGAACACTAATACAAGAAAGGCTATTTCAAAATCAGCTGGGCATCCTCATGCCACCAAATTGAAATATAATCCCATATACTACGTACCACATACAGATGGGTGGTCCACACCACAGCAGTGTAATGGTAAAAACATGTGCTCCAGATCCTTTCAGCTATGGTTTAAAAAAACTTGGGTTTTCCACATACCAACTCTGTGACCTTGGAGAAAGTACTGAATTGCTCTAAGCCTCACTCTTCTCAACTGTAAAACAGGACTTATTCATAAGGCTGTTGGAAAGATAAAACGAGAATACATATAGAGGGCTTAAAAAAGTGTGGGTCACATGGTAAGTGGTCAGAAAATGTGAACCCTTCTTAAATATCATTCATTGTGTCCTGAAATAGACTATGGCAGCAGGAAACACTTGAAAATGATGATTCTCAAATATTTTCAATCCTCTGACCGTTTCTACACCACCAGCTCACCTGGATCTTGTTGTTTCGGTTTTGACAATTCGGCAATTAAGTGAGGAGCATCTTGGATAAAACATCGTAAATTGGGCTTCCCTGGTGGCGCAGTGGTTGAGAATCTGCCTGCCAACGCAGGGGACACGGGTTCGAGCCCTGGTCTGAGAAGATCCCACATGCCGCGGAGCAACTGGGCCCGTGAGCCACAACTACTGAGCCTGTGCTCCGCAACAAGAGAGGCCGCGATAGTGAGAGGCCCGCGCACCGCGATGAAGAGTGGCCCCCGCTTGCCGCAACTGGAGAAAGCCCTCGCACAGAAACGAAGACCCAACACAGCCAAAAATAAATTAATTAATTAATTAATTTAAAAAAAAAAAAAAAAACATCGTAAATTAAGTCATCAGCTTACACCAGAAAAAGAAACTGAGACATTATAGGAGAAGGCATAAGACCCCAGCCAGGGGCTGCCTGTATGTCCCAGCCCTTAAGTACCGCGCTGGAAGAACAGAGGGCGGTGATCTGATCAGGAGGTCAGGAGTGCATTTACCTTTACTTGGACTTTCTCAGCAGGCCCCAGGGCCCTCACAGATAGATACTGCTCTCCTGATAAGGAGCCTCCCAGCGTTGATTTGCCTTCCTTTCTGGGACAACATGACAGTTCAAACCAGACTCAGTCACTATCAACTGGAACACAGCAAGTTTGAGCGTGGCAAGATTAGTAAACTTCAAAAGGTTAGGAGGACTTGATAAGCCAAGGGCAGGGCTGGGAATATTTATTTAAAAGCTTACAGTGCCTGAAATATTCCATCTGAGCCCCTTCATCCCCCACCTTCCTTCCTCTTGACCTTTCTGTGACCTTCTCCCAGCTCTTGAAGTTTCTTGCTTTGGGTCAGCTGCATTTCCAACTGTAATACCGTTTTTTGCCTAGTTAAGTTTCCAGAGACACCTCCCTCTCCTCCTCTCTTGGGGTCCCTTGAGGGTTTAAAAAAAGGAGATCAACATTTACATTGGTAAAATACACTCAGCTGTGAGGCGGGTTTAATCTTTTTTACAACCGTCCCCTGCAGCTGTGCTGTCTGCTTTACCCCCCCCCCCCCACCCCCCATTGGCCCTCTGCCTTCCTGGAAATAGCTTTCCCCAAAGAGCACTGGGACACACAATCCCAGCCTCACTAAATAGAGTTAAACGGAAATCTCAGGCGTGCTGTAACCAGATGGGATAACTTCAGTGGGGTTTATGGATCCAGGAAAAGAGAGAAAGGAGGGACCAAAGGGGACCTCATGGAGATAAAGCCATACTGAATGAGCCTGTGCCCAAGGAGGGCACACAGAGCGAGGCACCCGGGTTAAGGAGAAGTTGGAAGGTCCTTTGCTGGGGGCCCTGGGGAGAGGAAATAGTCTTTCCTGACATTCCTCCCTGAAACAAGCAAACTAAACTCCTACAGCCCTCCCCCCTCCTCCTTTTAACTGCTTTTTCCAGAATATGTGGTAAATAGAGGATGAATCAGCCCAAAGTTCCTGGGCAACAATTCAGGTCCAACTGGGCCCCCTTCACAAGAGGAAAGAAGAAAACAAGAACAAGAGGAAGAAACGGTTTGTTTAAGAAAAAAAAAAAAAAGAGTTCACTAAAAATACAACCTTAAAGTCACCGAGAGGTCTGCTTTAAATATGCTTTAGGAAAAAAGGAAACCTAGCATTACAAAAACAAACTATCTTTCACAAAGCTTGGAGGTGGTCCTCATAATATCCAGAATAGAATTCCACATTATAACCATTCAAAACCCTACATGCTCACCTTTAGATTCTGTGTTGTGACCTACGTTCTCCTGTTAAAATAGTGAGGTGTGGTTTACTGCATAAGTCTTCAGGAGTCACAAAATGAAACAATGATTTAGGGAAGTACAGTGTGAAGATAGTGAGACAGGGAAGCAACAAAAAGATGGATAAAGGAGTGGTGGCAAATCCATACAATGTAAATTATAGCAGTTAAAATATTACGGACTACATGTTTCAACATGGATAGATCCCCAAAACATAATGTTGAACAAAATAAGCAGAGTATGGGAATCATACAGTCTAATGTTATTTATAGAAAGTTTAAAAACATGCAAAATTTAGCTATACAGTCGTCCCTCTGTATCCTGGGGTTCTGCATCCATGGATTCAACCCACCACAGATCAAAAATATTCAAAAAAAATTCCAGAAAGTTCCAAAACAAAACTTGAATTTGCTTTAAACTGGCAACTATTTATGTAGCATTTACATTGTATTAGGTATTATAAGTAATCTAGAGATGATTTAAAGTACATAGGAGGATATGCCATAGGCTATATGCAAATACTACACCATTTTATATGACTTGAGTATCCTTGGATTTTGGTATCTGGGCGGGGCAGGAGGTGCGGTCCTAGAGCCAATCCCTCGTGGATACTGAGGGACAACTGTATACTGTTTATGGATAAATACATATGTCTATGGACAAATATGTGAAGTATAAAATATGCAAAAAAGAAATGATGAATGCCAAATTCAGAGTAGTGGTTTCCTCAAGGGAAGAAGGAAAGGTAAGGAATACTCAGGGTGCTTCTACTACTTTTGTTTTTCTTTCAAAAGTGATGTGAAACAGATATGGCAAAACAATAAAGATTTGAGAAGCTGTAATGAGTTAACAGTGTTTATTCATTACTACTTTTTAATGTTTTACTGCATGCTTAAAACATTCCATCTAAAAATGTTAAGAATTTCATACAGGAGTCTTCATATGAAAGTCAGTATACAACTTCGTATACCCACTGAATTCAATCACACTTCCTTGAATATCTGGAAGGACCTCAGGCAGGGCCCCTGGGGTCCAAGAGATACCGTCTCCATCCTAGTGCAGTCCTAACCAGCCTTTGGTGAGGAGTGTAGGGGTCAGCGGACTCCCCTTTCAAAGGTCTTGTGAAATAATTTCACCCAGAGGATTCACAAAAAAAGCAAGCATTGGGTATCTAAAAGCTTCCATCAGGAACTGTTAGGAAGAAATGGAATTTAACAAGCCTCCTTCAGACTAAACACGGATATTTGCAAGCCTGGTCTTTAATTGTCAATTCCACTACTGGGAGAGATGACATCTGGCTCTCACCCCAGCTCTGATGCTAGTGAACTATGTCATCTTGGGCAAGACCATTCACTTCTCCAAGCCTCATTTACCTCATCTGCACCTAGAAGATCTCTAAAGTCTGAGCTTTAAGGGTCTATGGTTCTAATCTGAGACTTAAGGAGACAGGGCAGGTGTAGATAGGCAACAAACACCTCCCAATCATAATTCGTTCTAGGGGTGCTGGTGGTCCTGTACCCAGCCCCATCCCTGAACACACACTCTGTCCCCCTCATAAGGTTTCTGTAGCTCAAACTCCCATCATTGGACACTCCTTCAGATTAAATGCCACATTATAATGAAAATGATACCTGGAACCATAATCACACCTTAGCCTCAGCAATATACATTATCTCTTAATTCACATGAAACCACTTTTAACATAGATAAGAAAACTGGGGCTGAGAATATTTAAGCAATTTACTCAAGATAACACAATTCTTAAGGGGGAAACTCAAGCTTCAGAGTTAAATCTTTAAAACTGCAAGTTTAAATCCTTTCCATGACAAAGCAATTGACTGAGATTAGCCTTAACAGAAGGAGCAGAATCCTAAAATAAAACAAGAGTAAGAGTGCAGGGAGGAAAGCTAAGAGAGGAGAAGTCTTAGAGCTAGGTCTGCAGCCCAGGGGAAGATGAAAGGAGAGTGAAAGGGACAGGAAAATCCTGTCTTACTTTGTCATTTTGTATAAGGTCAGTTGTCCTCACAACCTTAAGTGTTGTGGGCTGTAATATTGCAAAGATTGACAAGAGGCTGAAAACAAGCTACCGAGGTGTGCAAGACTGTTATTACATACAGTTTTCCTCTCCAAATCTTCCTACTGCGGGCAAGCTGGAATGTAGCTGTTCAACCTGGGAGAGAGGATTTGTGTCAATTGACATGTGCAGTCCTTGGCACCATAAGTGATCAGTGAATGATAGTGATGATGGAAATGATGATGTCAATGATGGTGAGCACTGAATCAAGAAGTGACCTAAGGTCATTCCAAAACATCACATAGAAAACTGGCTCATGCAACGTGACAGGTGCACCACTGGGCTTTCATTATTCATGATATTTTCAACAATTAAAACTGCTTTAACATGATCCAGTTTCTCCGTCCAAAGTGCTAGGTTCAAAAGAGTTTGCTCAGCAAACATAATCTTCCCTGTCTCTTTTTCTAAAGGGATTTCTGAATGATCTGTAAGAGAAACAACAGGAAGTAAGCAGAGGGGCCTTCTCCAAGTTTCATCCCACTAGTTTACCAACTTTACCTTAGAAAGTAAGAGAAGGAACTGTATTAACAGGTACTTCTACATAATAGGCAAATTAAATGGACACTTTAAACAGGAAAATAGAATTATCATAGCCCTTCTGTCTCTTGTTAGGGATAGAAATTTGTCGTGTTACAAATGCCCTATTATAAGGCAAACATTTTCTTTTCTCCCACCGGGACTGTCCCTCACAAATGGAGTTGTCGTACCTTAGATTCCTTACGAAAATCTTGCAGATAACAAGGTGTTTTCTCAATTATTTTATTTTGAACTACAAAGTGCTGGGGGCAGGGTGGGAAAGGCACCAAAGCCTTAAAACAACCTCAATCCATGCTTGTTTGGGAACTTATAGATGTTGGTGTGCAATAAGTAAAAAAGAAAAGAAATTTAACCTAAATTTAGTCATTTATTCCCATAGGTCAAGATTTATATTTGTAACTACTGAATGTAGTTAAAAATAAACCAGTAAGCCTTTAAAAATAACTTTTAAAATCTATATAGTAAGTGGTTACATTCTGGAAATCACAAATACATAACCTACATGACAATGAAAAACCAATGAGCCAAATACAGAAGTACTTGTGGCTTGGCACAGTGGTTCTTATGATCACATTAAACAGGGATTCAAATGTGCTCTTTTTCAAACAACTGAGAAGTGAGAATGATGAGCTCTAGAAAGCTGTGTTAAGTCACTCAAATATAAGTCATGAAAAACATACATATAAAGAGTTTGAACAAAATTGTTTCGGGACACTGGGAGTGGAAAAAGTACTATTTCTGTATTAATTTATTATTTTAGATATGTTATTTTACATAGAGATGAGTGTCAGTGTTAATAAATTAAATATTATTTAATTTGACTAGCTCATCTATATTCACAAAAGTATATAAAGAATTTTCAAATTGGCAAAACACTTTTATTTGGCTCTTAATTGTCTTTTATTCAGGAATATATGGTATGTAGTAGTTAAATACAATGGGGCTTCACTTAAAAAGCAAAGACAAATAAATCATTCATAGTCTTTGGGGGACAGGGGGAAGACAGAGGCAGACTGAGTAGCCTGGAGGAGGAAACTTAAAAGCAACAACACATCTGCTGGAGCATCCATGTGAGTTCAGCACTGTGTCTGGGTTCTCAAGGCATCCTGGTTCCAGCATCCCCCCCTTAGGGACTCCCCTTTAGAACACGTTATACAATAAGATCTAGTTCCACCAATCTTGAAGGTGGCTGGCTCTGAATTAAATCACCTTTCTCCCAAATCAGGCAAGTGACAAACTGTAGAGACCAATGAGGCCTGTAGAGAACATTCTGTTGTGTTTTGTTTTGTTTCTAACATCACTGAAAGTCTAAAGAGGGGGTATCTAATAACCATCATAAGCTGGAGAAGCCAGAAGGAGGAAGAAATAGTCTCCCCAAAATCTGACTCTATACGTCACACTGAAGACTCCATTCTACACAAAATCATAGAATTGGAGCAAGAAGAAATCCTAGAAACTGTCTAGGAAACACTTCTTCCTCAAAGTAGAAAAATATCCCTTTAAACATTTTGCTTGTGTTTGCAATAAGAGATACTACTTTTAGGTCCCCAGAAAAGCTTATCAGACATTTTTCCCCAGGCTAAGTGGAACCAAAACTCCTATTCCTATTCATGTTAAAATAAAATTAAGTTTAAAGCTCTTAATACTTGATAGATCTTTTCAAGCGAACCGTTAGCTTTGATTTACGGAAAAGGTAGACACATTTTCACACTCTGTTGGCATCACCACTTCCATGAGAGACATCTGCAGCTCCCCCTGACTCCATGTCATATGGTCACCATTAGAGGTCACACAATTGAAAATCCATTTCTAGGAAATACGGAGGTTACTAAATCATGTAGGAGAGGAGAGCTATCGAGGCTGAGAACATCACCATGAAAGAATTGGGTCCCCTATAATCAAGTGGGTAGTGTGCTCTCCTCAAGCTCAAATTTTTTTCCTTTTAGTTCTGTTTTTTTTTTAAACCACAAATATATTAATAGATCCTAAATAACATTCTGCATGAGATTCTAAAACTTAAAGAATTTCTAGTTTTGCTATTTTAAGTGAATAATTTGTGTGTGTGTGTGTGTGTGTGTGTGTGTGTGTGTGTGTGTGTATGATACTAGCAGCTGGAGATTTTCCATGTGATCAGAACTTTTTCAGTCCTTTCAACATATAACAGGGCAGCAGAAAGTAAAGCCAGACTAGGGAACCACTAATCCAAAATTCCTGAAGACAGAGAAGGCAAGGAAACAAAGGATGAATGACTCCACACATAACCCACATTCCATCCCTTTGGGGTGATATTTAAATTTCGGTAAATACTGTAGATAAAACTCAAAGTACTCTGGGCAATATTCAGAGCAATAGATGCATATGGAAACCTGAAGTACTGATTTTTAATGAAACAAAATCTGGTTAAGATGATATGCCATAAAGGTGGAGAAAACAAACTGAGACTTCTCAAAGGGTGCTGAGAGCAGGGAAAGTGAATCAAGAGGGGTGCCTAGAAAAGAACAGGTTGAGGAGAGAAGGATGGGGGAAATTAATTTAGTCAGTGAAAGAGACTGAAGCTTGGGGAAAGAATGGTGTATCTAAAGAGTGATTCCAAAGGGTTTGGAATTCCAGAATCCCATGCATTAAGCAATTAATTTTCAAGTGGAAATCAGTTTTCACTTGAATTCATGAGTTGTTTCTGAAATGTATCCAAGAAATGTATTTTCCTCAAGGACCAGGGAATCCATACCATGAATGAAGTCATGAAGTCAGGGGAGGGGGAGGTTAGGTCACAAAGCTCCATCACCATGAGACGTCTCCATATAGCATTGTGGGGCTTTGGTTCTTGCCCTGGGAATCCTCATACTATGGAAAAGTGGATTTTTCATTGTAAATATCTGGCTGGTGAATGATGTACTAATGTGGCACCAGCTTTGTTCTTATTCACTGGGAAAAGAAACAGCAAAGAACAGAAAATTGATCAATGAGATGCAATTTAAGCTCTAAGGAAAGTGTGATCCAAAATTTCCTGTGGCAAGAGCATTCTCATTCATTTCTGGGCTGGTCAAATCACAAAAGCTGCAGTGTTGCCTTGATTTAGATGAAAGGAATATATCTGCTTCTTCCACCATGCTCTGTGCACCATGAGGTCAGTTCCAGCTCGTCTTTGAAAACTAATACTAATTACTTTGAAAAGTAATACTAATTCCTATTGAGCACTAAAAAGTTCTGTTTTGTTTTCTGTTTCTTGTTTTTCACTTTTGGAGTCAAATATTTTTCCTTGCTTGATAGAGAAAGGGAAAAATGGTGCTCCTGAGTTAGAGGAATAAAAAAATTTGGACTTCCCTGGTGGTGCAGTGCTAAAGAATCTGCCTGCCAATGCAGGGGACACAGGTTCGATCCCTGGTCCGGGAAGATCCCACATGCTGTGGAGCAACTAAGCCCGTGTGCCACAACTACTGAGCCCACACGCCACAAGTACTGAAGCCCGCGCACCCTAGAGCCCACACACCACGATTCCTGAAGCCCGCACACTCTAAGGCCCGCGTGCGGCAAATACTGAGCCCGCGAGCTGCAACTACTGAAGCCCACACACCTAGAGCCCGTGCTCCGCAACAAGAGAAGGCCCCTCTCGTTGCAACTAGAGAAAGCCCACGCACAGCAACAAAGACCCAACGAAGCCAAAAATAAATCAATAAAATAAAATAAATTTTAAAATCTGTCATTTTTTCTCTGATTACTTCGTGTGTTATTGAATCATCATTCCTTAATGTTTTACATTTTCTTCATAGTTTAACCTCTGCCTCAAATCGTCATCTCAGCTCACATCTAGGGATAGAAAGGAAAAATTAAATGCATGGGCTTGGGAGTCAGGTAAATCTCTGTTCAAATCTACATTCTGCAACTTACTAGCTATGCAACCTATGGCAGGTTAAATAACCTTTCTGAACGTACTAGCATCTGCTTCACATGGTGGTTATGATTAAAATGAGGGGGGAAATGCAAAGCATTTAGCACAATGCCTAGTACACAGGAAATATTCAATAAATGGTATTTAAAAACATTCTTCCTGTCTTTTCATAGTCACCAGATTGGCAACAATTTTGAAGTTTGACAATACCAAGTATTAAGAAAGCTGTAGAGCAACAGGACCTCTCATATCTGACTGTAGGGAAAGTGTGGCAGAGTCAAGTCGGGGGCCACACATGACTGCTATTTAGTATACTTGTCCCCAAAGGTACGGACGGTCTGTGTTCTCTCCCTTTGCTTCTGGGCAGGCTCTGTGACTCTTCTGACAAAGGCATGTGGCAGAAATGATATTATACATGCTTCTAGGTCCAGGCTTTCAGAGACTGGCAGTTGCCGCTTCCAGATTCTTGGAACATTTGTTCTTGGAACCCTGATCTACCATTTAAGAAGCCAGACTGTCCTGAGGCCACTATTCTGTGAGAACCCAACCCATGTGGAAAGGCCCCGGAGGATGAGATATCATGTGAAGGAAGAGACCAAAGAACACCACGATGTAGATATATGAATAAAGCAGCCACCCTAGGAGAGGATCCCCCAGCTCCGGCAGCCTCTGTTTATACCATGCGGATTAGAGACAAATTACTCGGCCAAGCTCTTCCCAAAGTCTTGACCTACAAAATCATGAGCAAAATAATATCGTTGTTTTAAGCACTCACCCTGGGGTAGTTTGTTATGCAACATTCGTAACTGCAACAGAATGAAATTTATACAATCACTTTGGAAAACCACTTGGCATCACTTTGTACAGGGAAAGAAACATACACCGATGACCCAAAGATTCCACTTCTACAGAATCTCTTGCACATATGCACCATGAAAAAGGAATAAGAATGCTGATTGCAAATGTTCAGAGTAGGAAGAAAAAAATGGAAACAACTGAAATGTCCATCAAGAGTAGAACAGATAAATATGAAGGGGATATGCACACACAAAGTTGCTATAGCAGTGAAAATTAATGAACTATATCTTCATACAGCCACCTAGATGACTCTCAAAACTTAATATCAAAAAAAAGATAATATTGAGAGAATAAGCCATATGATGGAAGAAAATATAAAGTATAATTCCGTTTATACAGAGCTCAAGAAGAAAATGAAATAAACAATATCCCTGTATACATATATATACATATGTATGATAAAAAAAATTTAAGCAAAGGAATGAATAACATAAAATTCAGAATAGTGGTTAACTCTGGGGGAGGGCTTTGGATGTGGTCAGGAGGGGTGCCCACAAGTTTCAAAGATATTAGTGATGTTCTATTTCATAAGTTAAGTGGAGGTGGGAGGAGGGGTGATTTATTTTTATTCTTTAAACCAGAGGTTGGAAAACTTTTTCTGTAAAGGGCAAGATAGTAAGTATTTTAGGGCCACACACAATCTTTCTTGTATCTTCTTCTTTTGTTTTTTTCACAACACTTTAAAAATGTAAAAACCACTCTTAGCTCATGGGACCTACCATAAGAGGCCATGGGCAAAATTCGGTCCACAAACTGTAGTTTGCCAACCCCTGCTTTAAACTGTTTATGTGTGTTATATTGTCTTTTGTGTACAGATATATTTCTCTCCCACCCCCTCCCCCAAAAAAAGAAAAGAATGAAACAGGAAGATTGTGTGGTGGCCACAAATTATTATTATTTATTATCTGCTATCTCTTTACAGAGAAAATATACATATTCTTCCTAACCGAGATCAAAACCCCATCCATTAAGCCTCCAGTCTTTTGACAGTTCCTCTGTACCATTGCAGCTTATAAAAAGAAACTCCACTTCTTCTTTTCTAAAGGGGAAATGGTAATGAAATGCACCATTACTCTTGCCTACAGTAGATTTTGAGCAGATTCTAAACAACAAAGTCAAAACAGTAGTAGTAGTTCAGACTGTTGCTTGGGCAGGAAGGTAGGGAAATCATAGATAAAATTCCAATTTGGTCAAATTACGATCACTAAACGCCATCATCCAAGAAGTGTCTGCTCTTAATTCAAAGCTAACATTTCCTGGGCCTCACCATGTGCCAGGCACTGATCTCACACTGTATGTGTAATTTCATTTTATTTCTCACAATAATCCTTTGTGGTAGATACTATTATGAACCTCATTTTACCATAGTGGAAACTGAGGCACTGAGAGATTAGGTCACTTGCTCAAGGTCACATAGCTAGAAAGTAATGGAGCTCGTATCCGTATCCAGGAGGTTGGATCCTGATCCCACACTCAGCCACAACACTACTCTAATTGTTAAATACACTTGTCTCCTCACCATAAATGAAGTTGTATTTTTATCCCCATTCTACAGATAAAGAATGTGTGCTTGCACCTGGCCTTGATCCAAGAAGCTTGGCTGGAGGCTGGGACTGAAACTAATGCTACTTGCTTGGTGAGACCGTGTTTTGGCTTATTTAAGGAGCATTTTACAAGTCTCAGCTTGTCAGTAATGGGCAAAGAGCTGCTAAGAAAAAACAGGTAAAATGAGAGGTCAGACTTGTAACCACATGTCTCCACAGTGACAGGTTGCAATTCTTCATCAAGGCCATATGAAAAATAACTATGCTCCATCTTGGGCCCAAAGTTGGTGCTTGAGGGGAGTGAACAGGGCATGGAGGTTATTGCTGAGATAAAGAGGAAAGCTTAGGAGCTATGAATGGAAAAATAACCAGTCTTAACTCGACCAGGACCAAAATGTGGAACGGTCATTACCATTTATTCAACAAACGTTTTTAAGCACCCAAACTATGTGCCAAGACCCAGGGCAGATGCTGGGATTCGATGACAAACATGCCACAGTCCCCCCTCCACCGTCCCAAGGGTTTGGAATATCTCCCCCTGGGTCCTCAGTGGAATGCGGTTTTTAAAGAGCACAAATGGACAGAGGCAGGAGAATGGCAGACGTATGACATCTCTGGGAGCCGCTCTGCTGGCTATACTAACACCCCTCACCCTTGCAGCTAGGGCAGAAGGCAGAACCACACCCGGCTCTGATGAACTTTCCCTGTGGGATTTCTCTTTTGGCAAGAGTTTACAACAATTGCCTTTTCTCCTGAGGCCTGGGGTAGGGATGAGGTCGGCCCGAGGAAGGAAGGTCGTTATCAAAAAACAGACCCAGAGGTGCAGTTTTATGGCCTGAGTGATTCAGAAGTTTTCCTTTGGTACTTCAAGCTCAGGTTACATAAGAATAGCACATCTGCTCTAAATCATGATTCCTTTCCTCCGTCTACACCCAACTGGGCAAACCCTTCAAATTAAAATGATCCAGAAAGAGGGCAGAGTTTGTTTTTATTTTTGCTGTATGGATTTTGTGGAGAAAGTGAGAAAAGAAAGTCACGCAAAAGGCCATCCCCAGAGAGATTACCAAAAAATTTTATTCAAGACTCCCTTCCCCCACCAAGTTTTTCTGTGCTGGGGAAACTTATTTCTGTACTGGAGAAATCTGGGGACCATGAGCCTCACAGAAGGCCCTGATGAAAGGACCTCTGTATAAACAGCAGGCACAACAGTCACTGAGTAATGTCCCAGGGAAGAGGTGTCACAGAAGGCACTGAGGCTGCTGGCTTCTAGGTACTGATGTTATTTACACTAGCATGCTAATTTGGGGGCCAGCTGCCAGCCGCTAGCTAGCTCCTCGTCTCCCCAGCTGCTCTGCACAGTGAAGAGCCTAAATATCACTCAGTTTGGCACCATCCAGAGGAGGCACAGGCAGTGGTAAGAAATCTCTCCCTTTTCCTAGTGGTAGCAGAAATTATCCCCCAAGTGAGTAGCCCAAACTGGCCAGAAACCCTCTACAAAGACTGCTCCCATTTTAACACAGAGCCCCGTTTCAAAACAAGGCCCCTGATGCAGAATTCCACCCAGGCCTGTCCACCCATTTGGGCTTAGAACCCCCTTTCAAGCAGTCAGTACAATGATTGTCTGCTCAGGGAAAGACATTACGGTATCAGTGGCTACGACACTTCAACCAGGTGTCAGAATCATTTGTGGAGTTTATAATGCAGGTGCTAGGCCATACCCCAGACCTATCAAACCAGAATTTCCAAGAGTGAGGACCAAGAATGTGTATGCATCAAAGCCCCCCAGGTTGAGAGCAACGGTTGAGGACCTATTCATGAACATTTGTGGTACCTTCTCATACGCCTTGGAGCTTGTTTCTCAAGGGTTTAATAGCTCAAAGGATCTGGAACTAATTCACATTCAGGGCTGAATGAGCAATAAGGCTAAAACATACAGGTTCCTGCATTTTAAGTGGACTCTGCCCTAAAGAAATAACTTTCTAAGAGGGGCAACTCAGGTCCAGTTACAGGCTTCTGGTAAGAACATAGATGTAGCACATAACATCCAAGATATAGCTCAATCTTCCCAATTTCAAATATCTTATTCTATAGGGCCCAAAAGCATTCACATATTAAAAGCCATAGGCCCCAACGTGGGATATGGAAAGTATGTTTACCATGCCCATAAAGTGCCCTCTATTTACTAAAGTCCCATCAGTACATTTTACTATGATGAAGACCACAGCAAAACAACAAAACAAAACCAGAAACAGTGGAATTTAGAAATGACTGACTTTTTTTTTCAAATGAGGAATCAATCGTGAATCGGGTACTGAAATGTGAAAACTAATACGGATTAATTCTTCCAGATGACCCTATGAAACAGGTTAAAAACTTCAGATTAATAGAGACCATGGCTGGGGGAAACTAGGAGGAGCAGGAATATTTGGGGGCATTAATAAAAGCAAATCTGAGCCAGAAAAACTGAAGGTGCAGACAGATAGGAAGATTGACGGGAATGGTGATGCCTGCGGAAGATCTTCCTAGAGTTCCTAAACATTCTCCACTGCCAATGTCATGGACAGAATCACAAGACATGGATACTCATCCCTCCAATATCTAGTTTGAGCTTTGCTAAAACCCGCCGTGGGGGCAAAGCTACAGAGCTCTGGACAACTGGAGACTTGCGAGAGGGGCCCATTGATTAGCAGTTTGCTCAGAAACCACAAAGATGTCGTGTGTTCTCTTCCAGTGCCCAGCTTCACGGTGGGGAGAGTAGGAGGCTCATAACAGAAATGAAGGGCCAGAAAATGGAGATGTGATGCATTACAGCCTCATTAGCAAGATTTCCACAAAACAACTAGATCTGATTAGGAATAATTAAAATTCTCCCATTCCCTTGTGTAGGAAGATAGGGAAAGTCCTGTATAAGCTGGGAAGAGGCCAAAGTGACTAGAAGGCTTGAGAGGTCTGGGAAGAAAGAAACAGGAGAAGATGAGATAAAATAAACCAGAGGGAAAGAAAGGTAGAGACCAATGTTTAATATAAGTAAGACATTCGTTCAACAAATATTTATTGAACACCTTCTTTCCTTCTTAAATTCCAAATTCCTCATTCGAAGCAGTCCAAATGCTGAGCCATCCCAAGCATGGTCTTCAATATACTCTCCAGTACTACTGTTAATTTCGCTAGAGCTTCCCCATTAACATACCCCCTTTCCTATCCATGATTATTCCCATTTCAATGGTTTTGCTCATTTTGCCTGAAACGCTCTCCGCTTTTCCTTTCACCAGTTCAAATCCTAACCACTGTCCAAAATCCAGCTGAAGCTACACCTCCCCCATGAACACTGGCCTCATGTCTTCATGCCACTCTTTGTGATATCTCATTGAGTGTATGTTACATCCCACACAAACACTTGATATTTTTTGTTTTGAATTGTTCTCCTGTTTCTGACTGGAATGACAAAGAGCCCAGAGAAGCTGATTAATTAGGTGGAGATTTGAATTAGAATTAGAATGAGGAACTCATTTTCCTATGAAAATAATTATATATCATTTATTTGGATACATTTTACTATATTAATAGTCAACTGAGATTCTAATTGCTATTATAACATTTCATGGGAAACGTATTTTTAGTTCCCAACGACCAGTCTACAAATAACCTCTGAGAACAAAACATGTTTGTAAATTGGATATTACTTCTGTGAGGCAAAAGTGAAAAGAATGATTAGAGAAGTGTAGAATACGAAACATGTAAGGAACAGAGGAACAACTGCTTTGGAAGAAAATTGCAAGACAGGGATTTTTTTTTAATTTGCAGTGATAATACAAAGCTTCCTGGCCTCCTGGCTCCTACAGATAGGCAGTCACAGTTGGTTGTAAGAATTTCTACCTCCTCTTCTACACTTGACTCTTTAACAGTTTAAGATCTCTCTTAACAGTTTAAGATCTCTCATTAAATCTATTTTTGTTGATTAAGTCAGCACCAGCGGGGTATTCTGTTAAACAGCAACATTTAATAGAAAAACGGTAACTAGTAACATAGGTAAGAACCTCCTTGTAAAACGTGTGATGACCTTGCCTCAGAAGACATAGAGTAGGGCCCCTTCTTTCCGTTTTCCTAGCTCCCCTTGGGACTCTTGGGGTTTGTGGAACGTGTTCAGCAAAGATTCTGAAAGTACCCGGCCACTGCTGGCCAAATCTGCTCTCTATCAGCAACACTTTCACTCCTGCCTTTTGCTTGGAACCATGTTTTCTAGGGTTGCCTGTAACTGAGCCTAGACCTTGCCAGGAACACTCCTTGATTCATGGCATTTGGCTGGAAGTATGAATAAAACCCACATGAGTGTGGGCCATACTTTGAGCTTGAAATAAACTATTCAGAATAGTTACGTGTTTACCAAGGTTTTTATTAAAATACCACACCCCTTCATATATTCAGCTTATAAGAAGCCAATTTTTTTCCTCAAGGCACAGCACGTGCTTTAACATGAGAGGCGTTACTTCTTATTGTTTAGAAGGAACAACTGTGCTCATAATTTAATGGACTTGTTTTATGGAGTGAGATAAAGTATTCCCGACTTGAATTAAAAAACATAATGAAGCAGGTCTTTTGCGGTTTGAGTAACAGCTTGGTGATGAGCAGGGTGGGGCGCAGCTGTCAGCTGCAAAGGCTGTAGCTCTTGGGCCTAGCCTTTGGTAGCTCAAAGGTAAACATGAAGGATTCTACTCCATCAGTTAGTACCAGGACCCTGTTCCTTCTAACAACAGAAAACCACTCAGAGGGACCTTTGCAAGCCAGGCTTGCAGTTAAGGTTAAAATACTAGCTTATCCCCTACCCAGATATATCACTTTGGGCAAGGTACTTCACTTTTCTAAGCCTTGGTTTCCTCATCTGTAAACTGGCCACAATAATAATATTTTCCTTATAAGAGTTTTATGAGAGTTTAATTAGGTTGTGCCTGGAAGATGGAGTGACTAGAATGAAGAAGGGGAGCCTGGCGTGGTGCTGGCTGTTTCTTGGGTGATACTATTGGCATTAAGCACAGAGAAAATTAGTCATCTACATTATTCCATTTGCAAGTCACACAGCTTGTAATTTCAGCCCCCCCCCCACCCTAAATGCTAACAAAATATGGGTAGAAGCTCCATCATTTATTACAGTTTTCAGTCTGATTATTCTATGTCCTCTGTGCTCTGAGTAGGCTCACATATACTGCAGAACAAGTCCCAAATAAGTGTGAACAGAATACTGTCCAAATTGATAACTGTCTTAGCTCATTGTTTTCTTCTGGATTCTCTATTAGCTGCCAGAAGAAATGAAAGCAAGGAGGGAGGGTGGGAAGAAGAGACAGGGAAGGGAGGAAGGCATGGGAGGAGGAAGAGGGCATGGAAGACGGAGGAGGAAACCTTAAGGCAGTTCCTTGACCTGGCTCTAGGATGTTCTCAGAACAGACCATGCAGAAACTCTTAAATCTTACAGCTGGAAAAATCAGTAGTCTCGTTTTAGTTCCTTTGTCTCCAAGCAGAACTATGTCTGACCCTAACACTTCAAAACCAATGGGTGGTCTGTCTCAGACCTTAAGGATCCCTGGAAAGAGTCAAAGCCAGCAACCGCATTTCCCCTACTAAATCAAACTCCATTCCAACCCAGCAGCTCCAAGTCTCAACTTATTTATGCAATAGCATACCTTTATTCCAAATTTCCATGGGCCACTGAAAGATGTCTACTGTATGGGAAGAAAACATAAAGAAAAGTAAGAAAGCTGGTTCCTTTGATTTGACATAAAATATACAGATCATTGGCCATGGGCCCTTAGAAATTTGAAAGAAAAAAGAGAGAGAGAGAGAAAGTGCTAAAACATTGGTGTTTCCCATGGGGGCCCCAGGAGATGGAAGATAACTATCAAGGAGAGAAAAGTAGCCCCACCTAAGATAAAGGAGGCCCTGATATTCCCTTTACAAACATTTTCTAACAATTCCACAAGCAAAAAGGAAGACAGATCTGCCATTTCCCCCATGTTATTTTGTCCCTGGAAGACTGTGAAACAGCAGCAGTGAGAGTCTCTGAAGTTTTGGTGAGAGCAGTTGATAAATCTGTGAGTGGCCCTGTGAGTTGAAAGTAGGAAGCTTCACTACATGGTAAGAGCAGTCAACTGTGGTAATGGAGTTTGCAGAAGCCCTTGCTTCTAACTCCACCCATTTCACAATTCCAACCCTCATTTTGTCAGAACTTCAGTGATAGATGCTTTACTGATCCCTCTCCATCCAAATCAGTCCTCACCAACTCCAGAAGACACTGGCTTTGGTCCAAAGGTACACAACTCTCTGACTCAAACTCTGAAAACATCTGTCTGACAAGGCCTCTTTGAAAATGTTGCCAAATTTTCCACACTGCCTTATTTGCCCACCACCATATGCCACTAAGCACTCACCCTCAAGATTATTCACAATGCACATGAGATCTCGGAAAGAACAGATCTGTTGCATGTGAAGAAGAAACTATACTTGTTCCTAAGTAAGAAATAAAAACTCCTGAAGACCAACTGGCATTATTTTTTAAAGGTGAACATTTTTATACCCTGCAGCAGCATTCCATTCCTATATATGTACCCAAGAGAAACACACATATATATCAGGAGAGAACGTTCATAGCATTGAACAGTGTAATACTACAAAACTGGAAATAACCAAATACCTATCAACAGTAGGATGAATAAATAAATGGCAATATATCAACATAATGAAATGCTATACAGCAGAGAAAATAAACTACAGCTACATTCAACAACACAGAAGGCCAGTGTCTTTGTCCCCATGGTGAGCCACAGCCACTCCCCACCTCTGCAGGAGACCCTCCAACACTAGCAGAAGAGAAGCCGTGCTCTGAGAAGACTTCCACGGTGGAAATGGCTTCACCTTGGCCTCTGGCTCCCGTTTCTGAACTTCTCACACAGACTGATGCATGAGTGCACTTGGCATTGCCCTTGTTGATCAGGCTGGGCTACAGTAACATTCCGACATTTTCACTGGGACCACACCCGCACCACTGTCAGAACTCTTCATCTTGAACCTGGGGGGCTGTGGTCGTAGTCTTTGCATCTTCTCTGCAGCTTGGCACCAGAGACAGCAGAAGCAAGAAGAACTACAATCCTGCAGCCTGTGGAACAAAAACCACATTCACAGAAAGACAGACAAGATGAAAAGGCAGAGGGCTATGTACCAGATGAAGGAACAAGATAAAACCCCAGAAAAACAACTAAATGAAGTGGAGATAGGCAACCTTCCAGAAAAAGAATTCAGAATAATGATAGTGAAGATGATCCAGGACCTCGGAAAAAGAATGGAGGCAAAGATCGAGAAGATGCAAGAAATGTTTAACAAAGACCTAGACGAATTAAAGAACAAACAAACAGAGATGAACAATACAGTAACTGAAATGAAAACTACACTAGAAGGAATGAATAGCAGAATCTGAGGCAGAAGAACGGGTAAGTGACCTGGAAGACAGAATGGTGGAATTCACTGCTGCGGAACAGAATAAAGAAAAAAGAATGAAAAGAAATGAAGACAGCCTAAGAGACCTCTGAGACAACATTAAATGCAACAAAATTCACATTATAGGGATCCCAGAAGGAGAAGAGAGAGGGAAAGGACCCGAGAAAATATTTGAAGAGATTATAGTCAAAAACTTCCCTAACATGGGAAAGGAAATAGCCACCCAAGTCCAGGAAGCGCAGCAAGTGCCATACAGGATAAACCCAGGGAGAAACATGCTGAGACACACAGTAATCAAATTGGCAAAAATTAAAGACAAAGAAAAATTTTTGAAAGCAGCAAGGGAAAAACAACAAATAACACACAAGGGAACTCCCATAAGGTTAACAGCTGATTTCTCAGCAGAAACTCTACAAGCCAGAAGAGAGTGGCATGATATACTTAAAGTGATGAAAGGGAAGAAGCTACAACCAAGATTACTCTACCCGGCAAGGATCTCATTCAGATTCGATGGAGAAATCAAAAGCTTTACAGACAAGCAAAAGCTAAGAGAATTCAGCACCACCAAACCAGCTCTACAACAAATGCTAAAGGAATTTCTCTAAGTGGGAAACACAAAAGAAGAAAAGGACCTACAAAAACAAACCCAAAACAATTAAGAAAATGGTCATAGGAACATATATATCGATAATTACCTTAAATGTGAATGGATTAAATGCTCCAACCAAAAGACACAGGTTTGCTGAATGGATACAAAAACAAGACCCATATATATGCTGTCTACAAGAGAGCCACTTCAGACCTAGGGACACATACAGACTGAAAGTGAGGGGATGGAAAAAGATATTCCATGCAAATGGAAATCCAAAGAAAGCTGGAGTAGCTATACTCATATCAGATAAAATAGACTTTAAAATAAAGAATCTTACAAGAGACAAGGAAGGACACTACATAATGATCAAGGGATCATTCCAAGAAGAAGATATAACAATGATAAATATATATGCACCCAACATAGGAGCACCTCAATACATAAGGCAACTGCTAACAGCTATAAAAGAGGAAATCGACAGTAACACAATAATAGTGGGGGACTTTAACACCTCACTTACACCAATGGACAGATCATCCAAAATGAAAATAAATAAGGAAACACAAGCTTTAAATGACACAATAGACCAGATAGATTTAATTGATATTTATAGGACATTCCATCCAAAAACAGCAGATTACACGTTCTTCTCAAGTGCGCACAGAACATTCTCCAGGATAGATGACATCGTGGGTCACAAATCAAGCCTCAGTAAATTTAAGAAAATTGAAATCATATCAAGCATCTTTTCTGACCACAACGCTATGAGATTAGAAATGAATTACAGGGGAAAAAACGTAAAAAACACAAACACATGGAGGCTAAACAATACGTTACAAAATAACCAAGAGATCACTGCAGAAATAAAAAAATACCTAGAGACAAATGACAATGAAAACACAACAATCCAAAACGTATGGGATGCAGCAAAAGCAGTTCTAAGAGGGAAGTTTATAGCTATACAAGCCTACCTCAAGAAACAAGAAAAATATCAAATAAACAATCTAACCTTACACCTAAAGGAACTAGACAAAGAAGAACAAACAAAACCCAAAGTTAGCAGAAGGAAAGAAATCATAAAGATCAGAGCAGAAATAAATGAAATAGAAACAAAGAAAACAATAGCAAAGATCAATAAAACTAAAAGCTGGTTCTTTGAGAAGATAAACAAAATTGATAAACCATTAACCAGACTCATCAAGAAAAAGAGGGAGAGGACTCAAATCAATAAAATTAGAAATGAAAAAGGAGAAGTTACAACAGACACCGCAGAAATACAAAGCATCCTAAGAGACTACTACAAGCAACTCTATGCCAATAAAATGGACAATCTGGAAGAAATGGACAAATTCGTAGAAAGGTATAACCTTCCAAGACTGAACCAGGAAGAAACAGAAAATATGAACAGACCAATCACAAGTAATGAAATTGAAACTGTGATTAAAAATCTTCCAGCAAACAAAAGTCCAGGACCAGATGGCTTCACAGGTGAATTCTATCAAACATTTAGAGAAGAGCTAACACCCATCCTTCTCAAACTCTTCCAAAAAATTGCAGAGGAAGGAACACTCCCAAACTCATTCTGAGGCCACCATCACCCTGATACCAAAACCAGACAAAGATACTACAAAAAAAGAAAATTACAGACCAATATCACTCATGAATATAGATGCAAAAATCCTCAACAAAATACTAGCAAACGGAATCCAACAACACATTAAAAGGATCATACACCATGATCAACTGGGATTTATCCCAGGGATGCAAGGATTCTTCAATATATGCAAATCAATCAATGTGATACACCATATTAACAAATTGAAGGATAAAAACCATATGATCATCTCAATAGATGCAGAAAAAGCTTTTGACAAAATTCAACACCCATTTACGATCAAAATTCTCCAGAAAGTGGGCATAGAGGGAACCTACCTCAACATAATAAAGGCCATATATGACAAACCCACAGCAAACATCATTCTCCATGGTGGAAAACCTGAAAGCATTTCCTCTAAGATCAGGAGCAAGAGAAGGATGTCCACTCTCACCACTATTATTCAGCATAGTTTTGGAAGTCCTAGCCACAGCAATCAGAGAAGAAAAAGAAATAAAAGACTACAAATTGGAAAAGAAGAAGTAAAACTGTCACTGTTTGCGGATGACATGATACTGTACATAGAGAATCCTAAAAATGCCACCAGAAAACTTCTAGAGCTAATCAATGAAATTTGGTAAAGTTTCAGGATACAAAATTAATGCACAGAAATCTCTTGCATTCCTATACACTAATGATGAAAAATCTGAAAGAGAAATGAAGGAAACACTCCCATTTACCATTGCAACAAAAAGAATAAAATACCTAGGAATAAACCTACCTAGGGAGACCAAACACCTGTATGCAGAAAACTATAAGACACTGATGAAAGAAATTAAAGATGATACCAACAGATGGAGAGATATACCATGTTCTTGGATTGGAAAAATTAATATTTTGAAAATGACTATATTACCCAAAGCAATCTACAGATTCAGTGCAATCCCTATCAAATTACCAATGGCATTTTTTACAGAACTAGAACAAAAAATCTTAAAATTTGTATGGAGACACAAAAGACCCCGAATAGCCAAAGCAGTCTTGAGGGAAAAAAACGGAGCTGGAGGAATCAGACGCCCTGACTTCAGACTATACTACAAAGCTACAGTAATCAAGACAATATGGTACTGGCACAAAAACAGAAACATAGATCAATGGAACAAGATAGAAAGCCCAGAGATAAACCCACGCACCTATGGTCAACTAATCTATGACAAAGGAGGCAAGGATATACAATGGAGAAAAGACAGCCTCTTCAATAAGTGGTGCTGGGAAAACTGGACAGCTACATGTAAAAGATTGAAATTAGAATACTCCCTAACACCATACACTAAAATAAACTCAAAATGGATTAGAGATCTAAATGTAAGACCAGACACTATAAAACTCTTAGAGGAAAACGTAGGAAGAACACTCTTTGACATAAATCACAGCAAGATCTTTTTTGATCCACCTCCTAGAGTAATGGAAATATTAACAAAAATAAACAAATGGGACCTAATGAAACTTAAAAGCTTTTGCACAGCAAAGGAAACCATAAACAAGACGAAAAGACAACGCTCACAATGGGAGAAAATATTTGCAAACAAATCAACGGACAAAGGATTCATCTCCAAAATATATAAACAGTTCATGCAGCTCAATATTAAAGAAACAAATAACCCAATCCAAAAATGGGCAGAAGCCCTAAATAGACATTTTTCCAAAGAAGACATACAGATGGCCAAGAAGCACATGAAAAGCTGCTCAACATCACTAATTATTAGAGAAATGCAAATCAAAACTACAATGAGGTATCACCTCACATTGGTTAGAATGGGCATCATCAGAAAATCTACAAACAACAAATGCTGGAGAGGGTGTGGAGAAAAGGGAACCCTCTTGCACTGTTGGTGGGAATGTATATTGATACAGCCATTATGGAAAACAGTATGGAGGTTCCTTAAAAAACTAAAAACAAAATTACCATATGATCCAGCAATCCCACTACTGGGCATATATCCAGAGAAAACCATAATTCAAAAAGACACATGCACCCCAATGTTCATTGCAGCACTATTTACAATAGCCAGGTCATGGAAGCAACCTAAATGCCCATTGACAGACGAATGGATAAAGAAGTGGTGGTACATATATACGATGGAATATTACTCAGCCATAAAAAGGAACAAAATTGAGTCATTTGTTGAGACGTGGATGGATCTAGAGACTGTCATACAGAGTGAAGTAAGTCAGAAAGAGAAAAACAAATATCGTATATTAACACATGTATGTGGAACCTAGAAAAATGGTACAGATGTGCCGGTTTGCAGGGCAGAAGTTGAGACACAGATGTAGAGAACAGACATATGGACCCCAAGGGGAGAAAACTGCGGTGGGGTGGGGATGGTGGTGTGCTGAATTGGGCGATTGGGATTGACATGTATACACTGATGTGTATAAAATTGATGACTAATAAGAACCTGCAGTATAAAAAAACAAACAAAACAACTAATACTAATCTTTCATTGGGTTATTTGTATGGAAATATGTTAATATAAATGTTTCAGACATTACATGAAATTTCTAAAAATCTTATATGTTCTCGTATAATATTATAAGTCATAATTCTAGTTATTACCTTAAAATGTATATCTCAGAAATAACTAAAAAAAAAAAAAAAAGACACATGCACCCCAATGTTCATTGCAGCACTATTTACAATAGCCAGGTCATGGAAGCAACCTAAATGCCCATCGACAGACGAATGGATAAAGAAGTGTTGGTACATATATACAATGGAATATTACTTGGTCATAAAAAGGAACGAAATTGGGTCATTTATTGAGACGCGGATGGATCTAGAGACTGTCATACAGAGTGAAGTAAGTCAGAAAGAGAAAAACAAATATTTTATGTTAACACATGTATGTGGAACCTAGAAAAATTGTACAGATGAACCGGTTTGCAGGGCAGAAGTTGAGACACAGATGTAGAGAACAAATGTATGGACGCCAAGGGGGAAAAGCCGTGGTGGGGTGGGGATGGTGGTGTGATGAATTGGGTGATTGGGATTGACATGTATACACTGATGTGTATAAAACTGATGACTAATAAGAACCTGCTGTATAAAAAAATAAATAAAATAAAATTCAAAAATTCAACAAAAAAATAAACACAAAATTTTAGCATCGTTATGTTGAATGAAGATGGTAAATTCCAGAAGACTTCTTGTAGTATGCTGCCTTTTATATGAAGTTTAAAAATTAATTAATAAAACTAAATAATAATTTTTCATAAAACAAAAAATCAAGTAAGAAATGCCTTCAGGAACAGGGGGAAAAGACTGAATAAGGAAGAGTAGTTGACGTAAGTTGTTGATTATGTTCTTGTTCTGGCATGGGTGAGGGTTTTAACAGGAGTTCATGTTATCACATAACTGATTTTTTATAAAGGGTCATGCATACACAAATGTTCATAATACATAAAATAAAAAATAAGCAGGACTTCCCTGGTGGTGCAATGGTTAAGAATCTGCTTGCCAGTGCAGGGGACATGGGTTCAAGCCCTGGTCCAGGAAGATCCCACATGCCACGGAGCAACTAACCCTGTGCCACAACTACTGAGCCTGTGCTCTAGAGCCTGCGAGCCACAACTACTGAGCCCATGTGCCACAACTACTGAAGCCTGCAGGCCTAGAGCCCGTGCTCTGCCACAACAGAAGCCACCGCAATGAGAAGCCTGAGCACCACAACGAAGAGTAGCCCCTGCTCGCCGCAACTAGAGGAAGCCCGCACGCAACAACAAAGACCCAATGCAGCCAAAAATTCATTCATTCATTCATTAGTTTAAAAAAATAAGCAACTAGTTACTCCACAAGTATTCACTGAGGCTTTGCATTGAATATAAATCTAACAATAGCATCTTTGGAGCAGTAGGAGAGATTAAAAACCCCTGAAGGTTGCTTCCCCACTGTTTCTCTCCCTGGCATGTGCAGAATTTATTCTTCACAATAAAATCAAACTACTGTTCAGGATAATATTTCATACAGAGAAAAAAAAGTCCCAATAGTTCATGATCTCTTATTCAGCTGCAATTTTGTCAATGACAATCTTGTCAGCCTCCAACACAGCAAAGTGGAAGACTGGTCTCTATCATTATGATGTTAATTTTGCTGGTCTTGGGCAATGCTGAAGCAAATTTAACAGAACCTGATTATGACTCCATAAACCCCAGACTCCTTGCTTGTTGCAGCAAATAAAATAAGTTTCTGTATCTGCCTTCTGAGCCGTTGTGGCTACCCAAGATCCAAGGAGGTCTGCTCGTGGTTGGCCTGCTTTGCAAAACCTAGCAGAGTAAGAGCAAGGTGAGCTAACCCAAAAGGGAGCCAGGTGGTAGCTGTGAAGTTCCTTCTCTGAAGAAGGCTTGCCTGGCCCCAAGTCATCCAGAGTCTCCCTTCTGCTTACTCCTATCTCAGAGGTTAGTTAGCAAAGTCATGATTGCCCTTATAGTTGAATGGAGAGAATCGGTTAGGAAGAAATAGTTCTGTTCCATTGAGCATTTTCAAATCACTCTAGGAACACTAAAATTATCATTACTAAAATAATTGCCTGATTTAGTACTGTTTAGTCTGCTGTCTGCTGTGTGAAAAATGACCAACTGAACTGACTGTATTTCTTATACTATTTTAGTGCCAAAGTGGAAATTCTTGCACTCTTTCCCCCTCTATGTTGAATATAATTACTCTATGCCATTTAGTAGCCAACTTCTTATTCAGAAACCTGAGATCTTCTCTCAGTTAACCCCCATGTGAATAATATGAGCACCATTAGTTATCCAACCAGTGGAAATGCTTGCTATTTTGGAGCAAAGAAGCCCTGCTGGGAAAGTGAGTTTCCGGAAGTCTGTGATTCATAAGAAATGGGCACAGATCCAGGTTGCCTAGACCTAAGAACTCCTTTCTCTGCCTTCATTTCATCTGCAAGACAAGGACATTCCTATGTGCTACCTACTCATCAAGATGCTGTGAGCATAATGAACTGCTGGGCTATCAGTTTCTTGGATGAAAGCCACTATAATGCAATGACAACTGACTCTTTGAATTCCATTTGCAAAGTCAGACGACACATTTGTAACCTCAGTGTGAACTACATAAGTCCTTGTCATTTATTATGCATAGAACACATTTCAAGCCACTTCTCTGCAGAAGCCAAATGCAGCCGGTCAGACTACAGGCACACCTCATTTTATTGTGCTTTGTTATACTGTGCTTAGCAGATACTACATTTTTTACAAGTTGAAGGTTTGTGGCAATCCTGCATCAAGCAAGTCTATTGGTGCCATTTTTCCAACACCATTTGCTCACTTCATGTCTCTATGTCTCATTTTGGTAATTCTTGTAATATTTCAAACTTTGTAATTATTTTTATATTTGTTATGGTGATCTGTGATCAGCCATCTTTGATGTTACTACAGTCATTGTTTTGGGGTGCCACAAACTGGCCCATATAAGACAGCAAACTTAACCCATTAATGTGGTATAATGCTGAGAAAGGCTGAAATCTAGGCCTTTTGCTCCAAACAGTAGCTAAGTTGTGAATGCAAAAGAAAAGTTCTTGAAGGAAATTAAAAGTGCTACTCCAGTGGACACACAAATAATAAGAAAGTGAAACAGCCTCACTGCTGATATGAAGAAAGTTTTAGCGGTCTGGATAAAAGATCAAACCAGACACAATATTCCCTTAAGCCAAAGCAGAATCCAGCTTCAATTCTAACTCTCTTCAGTTCTATGAAGAGTGAGAGAGGTGAGGAACCTGCAGAAGAAAAGTCTGAAGCTAGCAGAGCCTGGTTCATGAGGTTTAAGAGAAGAAGCCATCTCCATAACATAGAAGTGCAAGGTGAAGCAGCAAGTGCTCACGTAGAAGCTGCAGCAAGTTATCCAGGAGCTCTAGCTAAGATCATTAATGAAGGTGACTACACTAAATAACAGATTTTCAATGTAGACAAAACAGCCTTCTATTGGAAGAAGATGTCATTCAGAACCTTCATAGCTGAAGAGGAGAAGCCAATGCCTGGCTTCAAAGCTTTAAAGGACAGGCTGACTTTTGCTAGGGGCTAACGCAGCTGGTGACTTTAAGCTGAATACAATGCTCATTTACCAATGTGAAAATCCTAAGGCCCTTAAGAATTACGCCAAATCTACTCTACCTGTGCTTTATAAAGGAAACAGCAAAGCCTGAATGACAGCATATCTGTTTACAACATGGTTTACTGACTAATTTAAGCCCTATGTTTAGACCTACTGCTCAGAAAAAAAGATTCCTTTTAAAATACTACTGTTCATCTCACTACTGGGCATATACCCTAAGAAAAACATAATTCAAAAAGAGTCATGGGGGCTTCCCTGGTGGCGCAGTGGTTGAGAATCTGCCTGCCAATGCAGGGGACACGGGTTCGAGCCCTGGTCTGGGAAGATCCCACATGCCGCGGAGCAACTAGGCCCGTGAGCCACAATTACTGAGCCTGGGCATCTGGAGCCTGTGCTCCGCAACAAGAGAGGCCGTGATAATGAGAGGCCCTGCGCACCGCGATGAAGAGTGGCCCCCACTTGCCGCAACTAGAGAAAGCCCTCGCACAGAAACGAAGACCCAACACAGCCATAAATAAATAAATAAATAAATAAAATTAAAAAAAAAAAAAAAAAAAGAGTCATGTACCACAATGTTCATTGCAGCTCTATTTACAATAGCCAGGACATGGAAGCAACCTAAGTGTCCATCGACAGATGAATGGATAAAGAAGATGTGGCACCTATATACAATGGAATATTACTCAGCCATAAAAAGAAACGAAATTGAGTTATTTGTAGTGAGGTGGATGGACCTAGAGTCTGTCATACAGAGTGAAGGAAGTCAGAAAGAGAAAAACAAATACTGTATGCTAACACATAAATATGGAATCTAAAAAAAAAAAAATGTTTATGAAGAACCTATGGACAGGACAAGAATAAAGACACAGATGTAGAGAATGGACTTGAGGACACAGGGTGGGGGGAAGGGTAAGCTGGGACGAAGTGAGAGAGTGGCATGGACATATATACACTACCAAATGTAAAATAGATTGCTAATGGGAAGCAGCCGCATAGCATAGGGAGATCAGCTCGGTGCTTTGTGACCACCTAGAGGGGTGGGATAGGGAGGATGGGAGGGAGATGCAAGAGGGAGGAGATATGGGGATATATGTATATGTATAACTGATTCACTTTGTTATAAAGCAGAAACTGACACACCATTGTAAAGCAATTATACTCCAATAAAGATGTTAAACAAAAAAAAAGAAGAAATAAAACACTACTCCTCACTGACAGTGCACCTGGTCACCCAAGAGCTCTGGTGGAGATGAACAACAAGATTAATGTTTTCATCCCTGATAACACAACATCCATTCTGCAGCCCATGAATCAAGGAGTAATTCTGCCTTTCAAGTCTTATTATTTAAGAAATATATTTTGTAATGGTATAGCTGCCATAGATACTGATTCCTCTGATGGATCTGAGCAAAGTAAATTGAAAGCCTTCTGGAAAGGATACACCATTCTAGACCCCATTAAGAACATTTATGATTTATGGAAGAGGTCAAAATACCAACATTAACAGGAGTTTGGAAGAAGCTGATTCCAAGCTTCATGGATGACTTTGAGGGGTTCAAGACTTCAGTGGAGGAAGTCACTACAGGCATGCTGGAAATAGCAAGAGAACTAGAATTAGAAATGGAGCCTGAAGATGGGACTGAATTGCTGCAATCTCAAGACAAAACTTGAACAATGAGGAGCTGCTCCTTATAGATGAGCAAAGAAAGTGGTTTCTTGAGATGGAATCTACTCCCGGTGAAGATGCTGTGAAGATTGTTGAAATGACAACAAAGGGTTTAGAATATTACACAAACTTAGCTGATGAGAAAGAAGCAGCAAGTTTTGAGAGGACTGACTCATTTTGAAAGTTCTACTGTGGGTAAAATGCTATCAAACAGCATTGCATACTACAGAAAAATCATTCGTGAAAGGAAGAGTCAATCAATGTGGCGAACTTCATTGTCGTCTTATTTTAAGAAATTGTCACAGCCTGCCCAGTCTTCAGCAGCCACCACCCTGATCAATCAGCAGCTGTCAGTATTGAGACAAGACCCTCCACCCCACAGCAAACATCATTCTCAATGGTGAAAAACTGAAAGCATTTCCTCTACGATCAGGAACGAGACAAGGATGTCCACTCTCACCACTATTATTCAACATAGTTCTGGAAGTCTTAGCCACAGCAATCAGAGAAGAAAAAGAAATAAAAGGAATACAAATTGGAAAAGAAGAAGTAAAACTGTCACTGTTTGCGGATGAAATGATACTATACATAGAGAATCCTAAAACTGCCACCAGAAAACTGCTAAAGCTAATTAATGAATATGGTAAAGTTGCAGGATACAAAATTAATGCACAGAAATCTCTTGCATTCCTATACACTAATGATGAAAAATCTGAAAGAGAAATTATGGAAACACTCCCATTTACCATTGCAACAAAAAGAATAAAATACCTAGGAATAAACCTACCTAGGGAGACAAAAGACCTGTATGCAGAAAACTATAAGACACTGATGAAAGAAATTAAAGATGATACCAACAGATGGAGAGATATACCATGTTCTTGGATTGGAAGAATCAACATTGTGAAAATGACTATACTACCCAAAGCAATCTACAGATTCAATGCAATCCCTATCAAATTACCAATGGCATTTTTTACGGAACTAGAACAAATCATCTTAAAATGTGTATGGAGACACAAAAGACCCCGAATAGCCAAAGCAGTCTTGAGGGAAAAAAACGGAGCTGGAGGAATCAGACTCCCTGACTTCAGACTATACTACAAAGCTACAGTAATCAAGACAATATGGTACTGGCACAAAAACAGAAACATAGATCAATGGAACAAGATAGAAAGCCCAGAGATAAACCCACGCACCTATGGTCAACTAATCTATGACAAAGGAGGCAAGGATATACAATGGAGAAAAGACAGTCTCTTCAATAAGTGGTGCTGGGAAAACTGGACAGCTACATGTAAAAGAATGAAATTATAATACTCCCTAACACCATACACAAAAATAAACTCAAAATGGTTTCGAGACCTAAATGTAAGACTGGACACTATAAAACTCTTAGAGGAAAACATAGGAAGAACACTCTTTGACATAAATCACAGCAAGATCTTTTTTGATCCACCTCCTAGAGTAATGGAAATATTAACAAAAATAAACAAATGGGACCTAATGAAACTTCAAAGCTTTTGCACAGCAAAGGAAACCATAAACAAGACGAAAAGACAACCCTCAGAATGGGAGAAAATATTTGCAAACGAATCAACGGACAAAGGATTAATCTCCAAAATATATAAACAGCTCATTCAGCTCAATATTAAAGAAACAAACACCCCAATCCAAAAATGGGCAGAAGACCTAAATAGACATTTCTCCAAAGAAGACATACAGACGGCCACGAAGCACATGAAAAGATGCTCAACATCACTAATTATTAGAGAAATGCAAATCAAAACTACAATGAGGTATCACCTCACACCAGTTAGAATGGGCATCATCAGAAAATCTACAAACAACAAATGCTGAAGAGGGTGTGGAGAAAAGGGAACCCTCTTGCACTGTTGGTGGGAATGTAAATTGATACAGCCACTATGGAGAACAATATGGAGGTTCCTTAAAAAACTGAAAATAGAATTACCATATGACCCAGCAATCCCACTACTGGGCATATACCCAGAGAAAACCGTAATTCAAAAAGACACATGCACCCGAATGTTCATTGCAGCACTATTTACAATAGCCAGGTCATGGAAGCAACCTAAATGCCCATCAACAGACGAATGGATAAAGAAGTGGTGGTACATATATACAATGGAATATTACTCAGCCATAAAAAGGAACGAAATTGAGTCATTTGTTGAGACGTGGATGGATCTAGAGACTGTCATACAGAGTGAAGTAAGTCAGAAAGAGAAAAACAAATATCGTATATTAACGCATGTATGTGGAACCTAGAAAAATGGTACAGGTGAGCCAGTTTGCAGGGCAGAGGTTGAGACACAGATGTAGAGAACGGACATATGGACACCAAGGGGGGAAAACTGCGGTGGGGTGGGGATGGTGTTGTGCTGAATTGGGCTATTGGGATTGACATGTATACACTGATGTGTATAAAATTGATGCCTAATAAGAACCTGCAGTATAAAAAAACAAACAAACAGAACAACTAATACTAAACTTTCATTGGGTTATTTGTATGGAAATATGTTAATATAAATGTTTCAGACATTAAAAAAAAAAAAAAAGACCCTCCACCCACAGAAAGATTAGGACTCGGTGAAGGCTCAGATGATGGTTAGCAGTTTTTAGCAATAAAGCATTTTTTAATTAAGGTATGTGTATTGTGTTTTTTAGACATATGCTTATTAAACACTTAATAGACTACAGTATAGTATAAACATAACTTTATATGCACTGGGAAACCAAAAAAATTTGTGACTTGCTTTATTGCAATGTTTGCTTTATTGCAGTGGTCTGGAACCAAACCCACAACATCTCTGAGGTATGCCTGTATATTCTTGGCTCTGAGACATGAAAAGTTCTTACCAATCTTTCTGAGATCTCTCCCTCTAAGGGATCCATTCAGAGGCACAGTGGCCCTCTATTTTGGATTGATATCTTGTTATAAATACCCAGATGAGTCTGAGACACTTCTGAGTACTTCTCACTATCCCTATTCCAGGAGAGGAGGTGAATAGCTGTACAAATGAATCCTCTGGATTGTATGACATAACTTCAGAGAGAAGTAGAAACAGACACAGAGATTTCCAACAAGATCCCTAATGACAAATCCCAAACAAGGGACTTCCCCAGAACAGCCTCAGAAACTGGCTAGATTCAAATTTCAGCTGAGCTGCCTTAACTTTGCCTGGGCCTCGCATAAAACCAGTGGTGAGGCCACGCTAAGGCAGCAGTGCCCTGGGCACAAAGGGTGAGGCAATGGCACAATTATGCCAGGGGGAGAGGTCTTGACACAGGCTTGGGTGCCTTAGGACAAGGCAGGTGTGTGACCATCCTGGGGCCTCTTTACTGTCTCTGGGGATGTGGTGAGAGGGGCAAGCCTGCCCTTCAGCTCTGTCCTCTCCATCGTAGCATCCTTCCTCCCATCCAGGGTTTCCCCATAGTCTCTCCTTATCCAACAAGACCCTCTTCTACCCCAAAGGACATTCGGCTCACCCACTATACAAGAATCTCCTCTTTGCTTCGCCAAAACCGCTACCCCTGCTCAAAGGAGAAAAGGGCAAGGGGACATTAGCGTTTTCACTGGGGGCCATTTTTATTTGTTCTGCCACTACATATACCACTATTGCTTACCAGGAAAAGAAACACTCTCGTGTCTTTTGGACATGAGGGATCGCTAAGCTACAGACCCATAAATGGAGTTCTCTGTTTCTCTTCCAAAGCAGTGCCCAAGAAACAAGCTCCACTCAGAGATGCAGTGTACCTCCCACCCGACCCTCAACTCCTCGAGGGCGCCAAAATCAGCTCCAGGTGACACCAGTAAGAGCTGTCCTCAGGCTTATCTCCCTAAAATCTGGAGGTTGAAGAGAAGATAATCTGAAGATATCTTCTGCCTTCTAAAAGTAAAGGATTGATGGCTTGGAGTTTTGCTCATTCACCACCCACCAAGCAGGCTTTCCAAAAGCTCCATAAGCAAGCAAGAGTGGAATGTAGCTGAAAGAGAACAAATTAATCAAGCCTAGCAGGAACCTGCTTGAGTAATGGATCAACAAGTTTTCCAGAAGTTCATCAGACTGGTACAATCAATACAACAGCCCAAACAGAAAGCCATTGCAGTACTGATAATATTTTCTGAGACAAGACGTCTGAGAGCTAATTTTGTTTTTGACCCTTACTGAATTGCCTCATGGTTACCACAGTTTTTATGGCTCCATTTAAACATAAATCAGTCACACTGGATGCTAGTCACAACTCAGCCTATATTCCCAAGCACGCTGAGTGCCTGACACCATTGTGCAGATAAAACTAAACCCTGAGATCTACTCCCTTGGCCCTACTTGGAGTGTGGAGAAAATCAGATCTCTTTTTTTTTTTGCTTGATGCCTCCCATAAGCAATTCCATATATTCCCTTAAGCCCTAAATGTCATGTAGGTTATTAAATGGAATTGTTTCTGAAATGTAAACATCTATTTCTCAATTCTCTGTTCAAATCAAGCTTTTGATGATGGGCAAGGTAACACCAGGCTGACTCTGTTGGCCTTCAGATCAGCAGATGAGACTCTACCTTGATATATTAACCCCCCGGAGTTAGTGGGGCGTTTACCCAGCCTTAGAGGGTTGAAGGGCATTTCACCCTAAGTTTTGAAGGCAATGGTAAAAAATTTGAAAGGGAATGGACAGCATTTCCTCTGTGCACATTAAGACATTAATAAATATACAGTGAAATGGATTATTTTACAAATATACAGTCTCCCTGTCTGGCATGACACAGACAAGTGGAAATATTTCTGCCCCCTGTAAATCCCTTAATTCCTTTCCTGAAAATACCCAATGGCATACCAGCTGTGACCCCTCCTCTGATGTGTGTGTATATTTCAATTGCGTGTTGGTGGTATTAAGAATCGAAGCACCCCTAAATCCACCTCACCGGAAACCAGTCCATAGTGCTAATATTAGATTACATTCTAATGATTTATTCTACATCCCTCTTCACACCATGATTCCAAGACCAAAAGATCAGGGTTTTCACTGAATGCTAATGCCCCGTTCCTCAGTATTCTAGAACTGCATTTGGCGTCTCCCTCGACAGAAAGATCAATCACAGGACCAAATGGAAAACCACACTTTGCTCCATATCACATTAGCATGTCTTTTCCTATTTCGGTCACAAAGTCATTTCCCAGTTGTCCCACATGAATAGCCCTTTTACCACTTGTCAATATGGATGAAGCCCAAACTACCTACTTTATGCAAAACAGTAAAATAAATAAATAAATAAATAAATAAAAGCAGGCGAACCAACCACCTCTGCCCTTTTTCTTTGTAAAATCAGCTGCTTCTGTAGCTTTACCCTATCTTCTAGAATTTACTGCCAGCCTACCCACATCAGGACCAAACAGAAAACTTCCCATGGAAACAAGAAACTGAGGTTTAAGATGCAAGGGAAATGCCTCTCAGGAAGGCAACGAAACAACAAATGACCCAGGAAAACAGCACCGCCTACCTGTCTTCTCACTAGAAAAGTGTTACAGGGAATTTTCTGATGGCAGAGCAGCCGCCCAAGCCAGTGTGGGAGCTCAGCGAGCCGGACAACCTAAATGAACTTCGGGAAAGAAGGGTGTCTAAGGCGCCATAGGATATGGTTATTTGAGTATTTTTTTAAAATTACCTGCAATCAGAGGCTCATGCTCAGATTTTGGTTGGGGCTATTAAAGTACTCGTTTTGCTACCTGTAACGTAAACACTCTGGCAGATCAGTGAAGACACCTGGCAAATAGTTTGTATCTAACTGTGAGCTTGAGCTCCCAATTAACCACCACACTTCATTCAGTTAAGCACTCGATGAGGATTTACTGATAGCGACAGCTAACATTTATTGAGCCCCTATTATATTCCAGATCCTCTTCTAAGCACTTTACAACATTATTTCTAATAATTATCAAACAACCCCATAAGGTAGTTAGCACCTATTTGTGATGGTTAATTTTGTCACTGGCAAAGCCCATTAACAAGTCCCGGGAAATAAAAATAGAAGCTGGGTAATAAAATAAATTTGAACCTTTTTTTTTTTTTTTTCTTTTCCTTTGTGCTTCGTCTAGTTTCATTTGCTGATAGGGTGCTGCATGCAGAGGGCTTGCCCCCGGCACTTCAGACCACAGTTCCTGGTGCGATAGGGCTGTAGGGACATCTCAGCTCTGGGGGCCGTGTGCAGAAGCTGTGCAGGACACTCAATTCAAGATGACCGCAGCGGGCCGGGTGCAGAGATGCCGCGCCAGCGCTGCCATCTGGAACCTGAGCATCACGCATGTGCCTGCCCAGGGAAAACTCCGCCCCCTCCCGCCCCCCGCCCCCCGCCCCCCGCCCCCCGCCTCACTGGAAGGCCCCCCTATAACCTGGCCATGGCCTTTCTTTCTGTGTTCTAGAGTGTAGCTCAGACCTCTTCATTCTTTTTTTTTTTTTTTCATTTTATTTATTTATTTATTTTTGGCTGTGCTGGGTCTTCGTTTCTCTGCGAGGGCTTTCTCTAGTTGCGGCGAGCGGGGGCCACTCTTCATCGCGGTGCGCGGGCCTCTCACTATCGCAGCCTCTCTTGTTGCGGAGCACAGGCTCCAGACGCGCAGGCTCAGTAGTTGTGGCTCACGGGCCCAGCTGCTCCGCGGCATGTGGGATCTTCCCAGACCGGGGCTCGAACCCGTGTCCCCTGCATTGGCAGGCAGATTCTCAACCACTGCGCCACCAGGGAAGCCCCCTCTTCATTCTTTGATCAAAAAATAAAGCTTAAAAAAATAAAAAATAAAAAAAATAAAAAATAAAAAATAAAGCTTTCCGTTGCTTCCTAACCGAACTCAGTCTCATTCTATTGGCACGAACCACACCGGCATGAGGACACTTGTTGGGGCCTGACTTGAAAGGGTCAGTAACTATTTTATGTGTTAGCTTGATGACCCATAGGGAGCTCATATTAGTTATTTCTGGGTGTGTCTGTGAGAGTGTTTCTGGATGAGACTCACATTTGAATTGGTGGACTCAGTAGACTGCCCTCCGCAATGTGCGTGGGCCTCATCCAATCCCCTGAGGGACTGAACAAAACAAAAAGTGGGGAAGGAGGAATTTGCCCCTTTTTTCCTGCCTCACTGGTTAAACTGGAACATATCTTATCCAGCCCTTGGACTGGGATTTACACCATCAGCTCCACTGGTTCTCAGGCTTTCAAACTTGGACTGAATTACACCACTGGCTTTCTTAGATCTCCAGCTTGCCGACAGCAGGTCGCAGGGCTTCTCAGCCTCCATGATCATGTGAGCCAATCCCTCAGAATAAATCTCCATATATATGTATATCCTGCACATTCTGTTTCTCTGGAGAACTCCGAGGAATACACTATGATAAAGAACACTGTGGCTCAAGTGCAATCAGTGAACTTGCCCAGACTTACAGCGACTAGGTGGCAGAGGCAGGATTTAAGCCAGGCTGTGTGACTCCAAAGCCCAGCCACGCTCTTTCCAAGGCACCAGCAAATATCCACAACAGTAAAGTACGCTGAGTTCACTGGAATTTCCAGGCTAATAAGAAATGAGGCAAGCTAAAAGTTAAAATCTGGATAAAATGTAAAGTTTACTCCTTTCAGTAGAATGGAAAGTCAGACTCAGAATTAGCAGCTGTTAAAACACTTATCATGAAGTATCCCTGCCTTAGCTCACAAAAGTCAACAATCTAGAGATTAAAGTACAAGTACATTTATCTCCAGAATTTAACATAGAAGACTGTAGAATAAGCTTCTAAATGTTTTAAGCCCTAGGTTGGGACTAGGGAGACCTGGGTTCTACTCCTAGATCAGTTGTTAAGTAATTGTGTATGTCCCTAAGCAAGTTGCTTTTCTGCCCTGGTCTCAGTTCTTGCCTGCAAAAGGAAGGGATTTGATCCTACGAGATGTCTAAGTTCCCATCCTGATCTAAGGCTAACATTTTTCAGAACTGATACTAATTCACCTCATGACGTTCCCGAGAGGCATGATCCATTTTGCAGAGATTCAGAAGTAGAGATTCAGAAAAGTTAGGTGCCGTACTCAGCACTTGATCACAGAGCTGAGGACTAATGTCTCTTTCTCCTGCATTGCCAGACCCTCCTTCTTCCCCTTCCTGCCTTGGGATACTTCATTGACTTTGGCTGAGGTGGAACCGAAGGGAACCAGAATGCTCCTCTCCGCCCTTCCTAATGCTGACCACGATCCCTCACTATCTACTGTCATGATGCTGGAGAAGCCACCACGTCCCTAACTCACCCCATGCTGGCAATCATCCCTTCATGTTGGGGGCGGACGGGTTGTGATTTAGTTCCCACCTATTTGTGTGCATGTAATTAACAGTAGACGCACCCAGTCATCTGGACCCCAAAAAGGGTCTGTTGTTGAGAGTCAGTGCTTCCCCTACCTGTTTACTGACACCTCAACACAACCTCACAGTCTCCCCTTTGGCCACTTGCCTCCCACTCTCTCCAGTCACCTGGGCACAAAACCAAACCATGCTGTTCTTCTGTACAAAGATGTCATTCAGTGAAAATTCAAAACACAAGCTTACCACCTTTTTAAGCCAGCTTTATGCTAAATCACTTGGGTTTGGCTATCTCTCTCTACACCTCACACACTCATACCTCCCTGCCAACTCCAGAGAAATCTAGTTTTCTCTTCATCCAAATTTTCAGCAGTGTGCATTTTTCTTTTTTAATATATTTATTTATTTATTTATTTTTAGCTGCGTTGAGTCTTCATTGCTGCACTTGGGCTTTCTCTAGTTGCAGCGAGCAGGGGCTACTCTTTGTTGCGGTGCCTGAGCTTCTCATTGCGTTGCCTTCCCTTTGCTGCGGAGCATGGGCTCTAGGCGCGTGGGCTTCAGTAGTTGTGGCACACAGGCTCAGTAGTTGTGGCTCATGGGTTCTACAGTGCAGGCTCAGTAGTTGTGGCACACAGGCTTAGTTGCTCCACGGCATGTGGGATCTTCCCCAACCAGGGCTCGAACCCATGTGCCCTGCATTGTCAGGAAGATTCTTAACCACTGGGCCACCAGGGAAGTCCCTGGCAGTGTGCATTTTAAGAGCTCTTTTACCCTTGTTTATTTCTTCTTTCATCACCTCAAGGTATTTCATTCCTAAGTACCTTGTTTTTCCACTCCATATTTTCTCACTCTTATTTTCTAGTTATGTTCATTCCTTCCTCTGCCTTTATTATTTTCCTTTCCTCTGGCAAAAAACAGAGGAAAAAAAAAAAAACTTCCTATTTTAGTACTCTAAAGAGTGCTACATTGATTGTCCTTTCTCTCTTTATCTGCATTTTACATCATTGGCCCTGAAGACAGAGGACTCCTTCTGTCATCTTGGGATTTAGCAAGAATATTTATTAAGCATCCACTAACACACCTGCATATATTAGGTGCTCTGTGCATGCTTTCTCATTAAATCCTCACAACCACCTTATGAAATAGCTCTTTCCCAAAAACAGTGCCTCTCAGACTTTAATGTGCATGTAAATCACCCAATTATCTTGGATTCTGAAGGTTTGAAGGTTTTGGACAAGACCTGAGAATCTGTATTTCTTGCAAGCTCCTGGGTGACGCTGAAGATGCATGTCTGTGGACCACATTGCAGGTTTGGCAGAACTTTTATGTGAGAGACTGATGTGAAAATTCTGCCTACCATGAGCATTTTGGTCCCTAGTGTTAAGCACTACCCTCTTCCCACCATCCTCTCCTAAAATTAAAACAGTCCTTGAAAGGTCAACAAATTCATCATGAACAGGGAATTAGTGACAATTTCAAAATGTGCATCCTGAGAACAATGAAACACAGAGAGAGAATGAAACCAAAACGGGAAGGGACACAGGAGAGGCAACAGTTGTTGAAGATGAAAGTGATCCAGCAAGAGACTAACATGATAGGATATCTTCAAGAAACGTATCTTCAAAGAAGACGTCTTCAGGAAGATGTCTGCCCCCCTTACCACAAGCACGGGGGTGAGACACAGACTCTGCCATCTTGGAACTCACTGAATTTCTTGCAACTCAAAGAGCATTTATAGAGTGCCTACTGGCATGAGTGTATTGCCAGGTATTCTATATATATACACCTTTTCATTAAATGCTCACGACCACCTTTTGAAGTAGTTATCACTCAGTTTTACAGATGAACAGAACTGGGGCTCAAGGAAATTGGTTAACTTTTCCCAAGATAAGTACCAATTTTCATAAATAGGATTCAATCCACCACTTCCCTCTACAAGCTTAGGTCTCTATTATCATAGAAGCTACCAAAACACTGGGAAAAAATATAGGAGCCCACTAGAGGTCCAGAGATAGAGATGAGCTTCTGACTTTGATGAAACTTGAAAAAAAAAAGAAGCATGTGTGACTCATAAGAGAATGAATCTGTTTATGTTACTCATGGCTTTGGATGCAAAGGGAGAAAAAGAATCTCCAGGAACACAGGTTAGAGGAGTGTCTGTGTGGTGTGTAGTAAAACCCTTCTGCGGCATTGTTATTTGGTGCACCTCTGATCTTTTTTTTTACTAGGTTGGAATCCTTGAGAGCAGAAAGTCTTTCTCTGAGACCAGCCTGTCTCTGAAGGAGGAACAGTGTTCAGTGTCCGTGGTTGATTTCATCCTTTCCCACCTCGTCCTAGCCTCCTGAACCCTGGGTACCAAAAATTACCCTAAGTATGATTATATCAGCTTCTCCTCCACTGTTGGGTCCATCTTCTCTGTCTTCTAATAAACTCTAGTTATTCAATTTTTTGAATGTATCAATTTTGTAGTCCTATCTCCTTTTCCTTTCCTCTGTGTCCCATTTCCTTCACCACCAGTTCCCTGAGAGAAGCATCTTCACTCCCTGCCTTTCCAACTGAAGTACTCATTGTTTTAAGTCTCTGTGACCTGACTTCAGTCATCACTGCCCTCCTAAATCTATTTCCCTCCATGGTCAACTGGAGCCACATAATTGTCTTTTCTCTCTGACTGCTTTATCTCATGCCTGATCCTTCTCAATTCTGTAGTACTACTTAATACTGTTGCCCACCTGCTTCATGTGGAAAATCTCCCTCTGACTTTCAAAATGCAGCAGTGCCTCATTCTGTTCCAACCTTTCTGGTTTTTCTCTAACTTACTTGAAGATTCTTTCTCCTCCTCTCACCCCTAAATGTGGATGGCCTCTGACTCTTATCATTGCTCCATTTCTGTTTCCCCTGACACACCCTCCTTTGATGATTTCCTCCCCTGCTGTTGCTTCAGTTATCATACTTTGGGTAGATAACTTCTTGTCTCTAGACTCACATTTCCATCTGGCAACTGAACATTTCCACCTACCATTTTCTAAGTAGCAATACTACCTCAAACTAATACAGTCTTTCCCCTGATTTTTCAATTTCTATTAAGGGTATCACTATTTTCCCATTCATCTAGAGTTTATTTGTGTCATCTCACAATCCTTATGCCTTAAGATCTAAGAGATTGCTAAATACTATAGATTCTCTGCAAGATTTCTCACATTCTCATCCCTTCTTTTTATTCCTACTACTACCATCATAGTTCATATCCTTGGTGGACATTTAATCTGCTCCCTCTTTTCCATTCTCTCTGCCATGCTTCAATAATCTCCCAGTGTCTTCCTTCCTCCATTTCCTCCCAGCTCCCATCTTTCCAAAGTCTTTTTTGCCAGATAAATCTTCCAAAGACATAGGTCTGGTCATGTCACTCCCTAAAACTTCCAGTTCCTAACTGCCCAAATAATGAAGTGCATTCATTATTTATACAACCACCACACTAGACTGCTCCCTATTCCACAACTATCCAACATGCTTATCTTCTTCTGAGTCTCTACTCAGGGTTTCTCTGTCTGAAATGTCCTCCCCAACATCAAACTCAGTTCCTTGTTTTCCACACTAATCAGGAGCAATCTGTTTTCTCCATGCTTTGAGCCTACAGAACCAGTACTTAAGCATCTTTAATAGTTTGTTCCTCAAGTTACTTATAATAACTTGTATAATAACTTGTAATAAACTGTGTGTACCTACCTTAGAATATGGAAACAAAGATAAGTATGAATCCAAATAGCTATGATCAAAGAAGTCCCATGATGACCAAAACATCTCATTTTTTTCTTCATTAGTGACCACAGAGTCAGAAGTCCATGAATGTGTGTGTAGAGGGACAGAAGGGAATCACATGAGCTTTTATTGATAACAATAGTAAAATATTACTTGTTAACTAATCAAAAATATTTAATCTTGGCAATATCAATACTCTGAAAGCAGCTCCTAAAGGAGTTCCATCAACTTTGCCTAAATAGAAGCACATAGGGGTCTTATGCTAATATTAATGAATTTCAATCAAATCTGCATTTAAGAGACTAACTAGAAATTCTCAAATCAGACCATTCAGCAGAATCCCCAGGGGATTTATGAAGAACTCAGAATCCCAGTCCTCTGAATTAGAGACTCTAATTCAGAAAGCCCAGGGTAGGACACAAAAATCTAGTTTTAATCATCATCCCAGGCGTCTGATGGAGGGGAAAAAAATATGCCAGTGCTCCTCAAACTTTAATGTGCATTGGAATTATTTGGGAATCTTGTTATTAAAGTGCAGATTCTGAATCAGTAGGTCTAGAGGAAAGGAGGGCAGGCTGAGAGTCCACATTGCTAACGAGTTCCTAGATTATGTCTATAATGCTATTCCGTGGACCGCATCTTGAATAGCAAGGGGTCTTAAACAATCTGGAAAATCACTCAGTATTTTCAGTGTGGGACCAACTCAATTCCTATATCATGTTTCCGATGCTACTGGTGTGGTGCTGGTTCAATTTCATTACTTCCAGTTTGCATCATGAAGCCAGGCTGATGGAAGCATTTCCTAAAGTTCGGTTACATTTCCAGATCATTTAAAATTCACATACTCATTTCCAAAATTCCAGAGATATTTTTCTTATGGTGGACAGAATTGGAATTCAACTCAAGCATTTCCTCTTTTAATTAAGATATCCTAAAGGGATGCTTGATTATTCAGATATAGGTTTATACTCCAATAAACACCTGCAGAAATTTAAAGTAGAATTCAAATGGGTCGAAAATTTATAACACTGGTCTGAAAATGGGGTTTTATCTCTATTAAATGGCCATGTAGTTCTTCAAACTTTGTTATTCTGGGGAGATCAGAGCAGTTCAGCATTGGAAAATGAGTGTCGTAACCAGTTACCTGTGGTGTATGTGTGTGAATACCTACACTTTCTTAACCATATCAGAAAGTCTTGGGGTTTTTTTCCTCTGCAGTTTTAAGTAGAATATGTTCAGATGTCTTCTCTCATCAGTAAGGAAGTACAATCTTGGGAGTCTCTGGGATCCAGTAAAGTGGGTCTCTCAGAGCCCCTTAATCCCCAAAAGCCCTTGATCTAAGAAAGCAACTCAATAAATCCCATCTTTCCAACAAGTTTCCATGACCTAGCTATCTGCCTACAGAGACATAAACTAAGTTTCTATACCCTGAACCAACCAATTTCTTCCCAACCTCTCATAACCTGGCAAGCATTAAGAGCACAAATGAGGAGAACATTCACAACTCATAATTTCCTCCATCACATCATACAAAAAAACTATAGAGTTCTCAGCACAGACTTTACAAACAAATGATGCAATGCAAGGAGCACCCACTCACCTTTTCATATGATTCGAGCAAAACACTGATGTCTTCTTTCCCCTCACACTGCAGGTGCCCCATATGTGACCACTGGACTCAGCTTTTCTACAAGACTAATTACATTTCTTGCTGGTGACTGCTTAAGCTCTTCTGATTCATGTTGGCTAATTTTATAAAAATATTTTTACTAAATATTTCCAACACACTACATCCTGTTGTCCAGAAGACCATATTTTAGAAGACCCAAATCATGGTTTTTATTAGGTCACTGTCTACCACCTTCTATCTCATATACTGTAAGCATCTCCCAGAGAATAAATGGCATTTTCCTCTTACTGGGTATATTTTTCTAAAAGCTCCACCATGGATAAAATCATTATCCATCCCAAAGATATAGTAGATTCTAACTCATTTCCTCAATTATTTGACAAAAACATCCATTCTTTCTTATTCTGGTAACAGTACTGCATTTTTTTTCAGAGGATTACTTGTCCTGAATTCTTAGTTGTTGTTGTGCTGAAAGTCTCTTGACATGAACCAAGTCAGCTCAATGGAAGTAATAATCTAAACTTGGGGAAAGTAGGAAGGTGGGACTCTTTTTCCATTGGGTTGCTAAGAGTAAGATGTAAGCCAGGAGCAGCTAGCTGGTGGCCATCTTGGCACCCACAGGAAGAGCCCATCTGAGAGCAGAACTAACACAGAAGAAAGAAGCGTAGTATCAGATTTAGATAATATCATATGAGCACCCGGTTACAAATACCAACATATGCCTTTTTCGTTTAAGTTAACTTGAACTGGGTTTCTGTCAGTCATAACTGAAAATGTCCTGGCTGATACAGGACTTCAGAAATGACAGTGATAATAATAGCTAACCCTTACCCAACACTTACCATATGCCAGGCACTGTTGTAGGTGCTTTCTGTATATTAACTCATATAATCTTCACAAACTTATGCAGTAGGTGCTGTTACTATCATCATCTCCATTTTACAAATGAGGAAACTGAGATAAAAAGCTTCCTCAAGGCCACCCAGCTAACAAGTGATGAAGTCAGGATTCAAACATAAGCATTCTAACTCCAGAGTCTGTGCTGTGAATGAGGGCTGCTCAAAGAGTGGCCCAAAGACTAGTTCCAATCCATAAACTATTAACTGTCTGCGAGCAGAAATAGAAAGTACGTACGCGTATAGAAACCTTTATAGTAAGTTCACATTGCTGCAACATTCTGTATTTATAAGAGTATTCGTCCATGATGGATTGGGAATTTTTTTAAATGTATCCTTCACCAGAGTTTGAGGAGCATCATTTAGCTTGCAGGGTAAGCACTGTGACTTAGATATAAATCACAACCTTTCTTCAAATGCGCTTAAGTTTCTATAAATAATGTTGGTGTCTCTTGGCAATCCTGAAATATATTACTTCTTGACTCAATTCCAATGTTTCAAAATAGAGTTATTTGAGGTATTTTTAATTCTCATGGCTCTGGATTAGAATGTGTTCCTGAGTTCTCAGTGGACCTTTTGAAATGCTAATGTATTGAGTTAAAACTACATAGCACTAAAGAGCTTGGCAATGAAACTTGCCCTAAACAGAGAGTAAAGACAAAGGGAACCGCAATCCCAGCCAAGGGAGAAGTCAGAATGTCAGTACTAGGAAATGAGTGATACCAGAAAGTTGGAAGACGGGCTTCAAGTGGAGGAGAAATCTAGAACAAAGCACAGAAGTAAGCTGTGACCCTGCAGAGCTTTCCTATGCATCCTACTTTGAGAAATATACTCCCATCCTGTGCCCTGGCACAAAGAAACAGTGCCTAGGACATAAACTTAGTCTGATAAAAATAAGTCTTTCTTGAACAGACACTTCACAAACGGACAATAAGCCCATGGGAAAAAATGACATTGTTAGTCATCAGGGAAATGCAAAAAGAGTCCACAACGAGATACCACTACAAACCACCAGAATGGCTAAAATTAAGAAGAAAAGCAGCAAATGTTGGTAAGGATAGTGAACAACTGGAACTGTCATACACAGCTGGCAGGAATGGGAAAGGAGATGGCAGTTTCTTATAGAGTTAAAATGTGCCTACCGTGTGACCCAGCAATTCCACTCCTACTTAGTGACCCAAGAGAATTGAAGACATATGTTCACACTAGGACTTATACACGAATGCTCATATCCCTGAAATGGGAATGAACCAAATATCAGTTAGCAGGAGAATGAATCAACAAATTGTGATGTATTTCCACCAAAAAATACTATTTGGCAATAAAAATGAACAAACTACTATACTTGCAACAATAGGGATGAATCTCACAGACATAATGCTAAGTGAATGAAACTGGTCACAAAGGGTACATACTGCATGATTTTATTTACATGAAATTCTAAAATAGGCAAAAGACATCTAAGGTGAAAAGTATTAGAACAGTGGTTGCATCTTGGCAGAGGGGGATGGGCAGGAGGATTGTATGGAAAGAGACATAAAGAAAATTTCTTGGGAGATGGAAATGTTCTATACCACGACAGGGATGTGAGTTACAGGAGGGTATCAAGTGGAAGGTATGGGGAGTGGATAAAAGTATAGATGAAGCAAGAATGGCAGAATATTGATCATTGTTGAAGCTGGATAATGGGTACGTATCATTATATTAATGGTTACTTTGTATCTATTTGGAATTTTCCCTTTTTATTTTTACTTTTTTAAAAAAATCTCTTTATTGGAGTATAATTGCTTTACAATGGTGTGTTAGTTTCTCCTTTATAACAAAGCGAATCAGCTATACATATACATACATCCCCATATCTCCTCCCTCTTGTGTCTTCCTCCCCCACTCCCTATCCTACCCCGCTAGGTGGTCACAAAGGACAGAGCTGATCTCCCTGTGCTATGCGACTGCTTCCCACTAGGTAGCTATTTTACATTTGGTAGTATGTATTAGTCCATGCCACTCTCTCACTTTGTCCCAGCTTACCCTTCCCCCAACCCCGTGTCCTCAAGTCCATTCTCTACCTCTGTGACTTTATTCTTGTCCTGCCCCTAGGTTCTTCATGACCATTTTTTTTTTTTTTTTTTTAAGATTCCATATATATGTGTTAGCATATGGTATTTGTTTTTCTCTTGCTGACTTACTTCACTCTGTATGACAGACTCTAGGCCCAACCACCTCATTACAAATAACTCAATTTCGTTTCTTGTTATGGCTGAGTAATATTCCATTGTATATATGTGCCACATCTTCTTTATCCATTCATCTGTCGATGGACACTGAAGTTGCTCCCATGTCCTGGCTACTCTAAACAGAGCTGCAATGAACATTGTGGTACATGACTCTTTTTGAATTATGTTTTTCTCAGGGTATATGCCCAGTAGTGGGATTGCTGGGTCATATGGTAGTTCTATTTTTAGTTTTTTAAGGAACTTCCATACTGTTCTCCATAGTGGCTGTATCAATTTACATTCCCACCAACAGTGCAAGAGGGTTCCCTTTTCTCCACACCATCTCCAGCATTTATTGTTCGCAGATTTTTTAATGATGGCCATTGACTGGAGTGAGGTGATACCTCACTATAGTTTCGATTTGCATTTCTCTAATGATTAGTGATGTTGAGCATTCTTTCATGTGTTTCTTGGCTATCTGTATATCTTCTTTGGAGAAATTTCTATTTAGGTCTTCTGCCCATTTTTGGATTGGGTTGTTTGTTTTTTGATATTGAGCTGCATGAGCTGCTTGTAAATTTTGGAGATTAATCCTTTGTCAGTTGTTTCATTTGCACATATTTTCTCCCATTCTGAGGGCTGTCTTTTTGTCTTGTTTATGGTTTCCTTTGCTGTGCAAAAGCTTTTAATTTTCATTAGGTCCCATTTGTTTATTTTTCTTTTTATTTCCATTTCTCTATGAGGTGGGTCAAAAAGAATCTTGCTGTGATTTATGTCATAGAGTGTTCTATGTTTTCCTCTAAGAGTTTTATAGTGTCTGGCCTTACATTTAGGTCTTTAATCCATTTTGAGTTTATTTTTGTGTATGGTGTTAGGGAGTGTTCTCATTTCATTCTTCTACATGTAGCTGCCCAGTTTTCCCAGCACCACTTATTGAAGAGGCTGTCTTTTCTTCATTGTATATTCTTGCCTCCTTTATCAAAAATAAGGTGACCATATGTGCGTGGGTTTATCTCTGGGCTTTCTATCCTGTTCCATTGATCTATGTTTCTGTTTTTGTGCCAGTACCATACTGTCTTGATTACTGTACCTTTGTAGTATAGTGTGAAGTCTGGGAGCCTGATTCCTCCAGCTCTGTTTTTCTTTCTCAAGATTGCTTTGGCTATTTGGGGTCTTCTGTGTTTCCATACAAATTGTGAAATTTTTTGTTCTAGTTCTGTGAAAAATACCATTGGTAGTTTGATAGGGATTGCATTGAATCTGTAGATTGCTTTGGGTAGTATAGTCATTTTCACAATGTTGATTCTTCCAATCCAAGAACATAGCATATCTCTCCATCTGTTTGTATCATCTTTAATTTCTTTCATCAGTGTCTTATAATTTTCTGCATACAGGTCTTTGGTCTCCCTAGGTAGGTTTATTCCTAGGTATTTTATTCTTTTTGTTGCAATGGTAAATGGGAGTGTTTCCTTCATTTCTCTTTCAGATTTTTCATCATTAGTGTATAGGAATGCAAGAGATTTCTGTGCATTAATTTTGTATCCTGCTACTTTACCAAATTCATTGATTAGCTCTACTGGTTTTCTGGTAGCATCATTAGGATTCTCTATGTATAGTATCATGTCATCTGCAAACAGTGACAGCTTTACTTCTTCTTTTCTGATTTGGATTCCTTTTATTTCTTTTTCTTCTCTGATTGCTGTGGCTAAAACTTCCAAAACTATGTTGAATAATAGTGGTGAGAGTGGACAACCTTGTCTTGTTGCTGATCTTAGTGGAAATGGTTTCAGTTTTTCACCTTTGAAAATGACGTTGGCTGTGGGTTTCTCATATATGGCCTTTATTATGTTGAGGTAAGTTCCCTCTATGCCTACTTTCTGGAGGGTTTTTGTCATAACTGGGGTTGAATTTTGTTGAAAGTTTTTCTGCATCTATTGAGATGATCATATGGTTTTTATCCTTCAATTTGTTAATATGGTGTATCACATTGATTGATTTGCATATATTGAAGAATCCTTGCATTCCTGGGATAAACCCCACTTGCTTATGGTGTATGATCCTTTTACAGTGCTGTTGGATTCTGTTTGCTAGTATTTTGTTGAGGATTTTTGCACCTATGTTCATCAGTGATATTGGCCTGTAGTTTTCTTTCTTTGTGACATCTTTGTCTGGTTTTGGCATCTGGGTGATGGTGGCCTCGTAGAATGAGTTTGGGAGTGTTCCTCCCTCTGCTATATTTCGGAAGAGTTTGAGAAGGATGGGTGTTAGCTCTTCTCTAAATGTTTGATGGAATTCGCCTGTGAAGCCATCTGGTCCTGGGCTTTTGTTTGTTGGAAGATTTTTAATCACAGTCTCAATTTTAGTGCTTGTGATTAGTCTGTTTATATTTTCTATTTCTTCCTGGTTCAGTCTCGGAAGGTTGTGCTTTTCTAAGAATTTGTCCATTTCTTCCAGGTTGTCCATTTTATTGGCATACAGTTGCTTGTAGTAATCTCTCATGATCCTTTGTATTTCTGCAGTGTCAGTTGTTACTTCTCCTTTTTCATTTCTAATTCTATTGATTTGAGCCTTCTCCCTTTTTTTCTTGATGAGTCTGGCTAATGGTTTATCAATTTTGTTTATCTTCTCAAAGAACCAGCTTTTAGTTTTATTGATCTTTGCTATTGCTTCCTTCATTTCTTTTTCATTTATTTCTGATCGGATCTTTATGATTTCTTTCCTTCTGCTAACTTTGGGTTTTTTTTTTCTTTCTCTAATTGCTTTAGGTGTAAGGTTAGGTTGTTTATTTGATATGTTTCTTGTTTCTTGAGGTAAGATTGTTTTGCTATAAACTTCCCTCTTAGAACTGCTTTTGCTGCATCCCATAGGTTTTGGGTAGTCGTGTTTTCATTGTCATTTGTTTCTAGGTATTTTTTGATTTCCTCTTTGATTTCTTCAATGATTGCTTGGTTATTAAGTATTGTGTATTGTTTAGCCTCCATGTATTTATATTTTTTACAGATTTTTTCCTGTAATTGATATATAGTCTCATAGCGTTGTCAGAAAAGATACTTGATATGATTTCAATTTTCTTAAATTTACCAAGGCTTGATTTGTGACCCAAGATATGATCTATCCTGGAGAATGTTCCATGAGCACTTGAGAAGAAAGTGTATTCTGTTGTTTTTGGATGGAATGTCCTATAAATATCAAGTCCATCTTGTTTAATGTGTCATTTAAAGCTTGTGTTTCCTTATTTATTTTCATTTTGGATGATCTGTCCATTGGTGAAAGTGGGGTGTTAAAGTCCCCTACTATGATTGTGTTACTGTTGATTTCCCGTTTTATGGCTGTTAGCATTTGCCTTATATATTGAGGTGCTCCTATGTTGGGTTCATAAATATTTACAATTGTTATATCTTCTTCTTGGATTGACCCCTTGATCATTATGCAGTGTCCTTCTTTGTCTCTTGTAATAGTCTTTATTTTAAAGTCTATTTTGTCTGATATGAGAATTGCTACTCCAGCTTTCTTTTGATTTCCATTTGCATGGAATATCTTTTTCCATCCTCTCACTTTCAGTCTGTGTGTGTCCCCAGGTCTGAAGTGTGTGTTTCTCTGTCTTCTACATGAGAAACATGTAGGGTCTCCATTTTGCAGGCTGCAGGTTCGTAGTTCCCGTTGTTTTTGGTGTCTGCCTCCAGCGGCTAAGGTTGGTTCAGTGGGTTGTGTAGGCTTCCTGGTGGAGGGCACTGGTGCCTGTGTTCTGGAGGATGAGGCTGGATCTTGTCTTTCTGGTGGGCAGGACTGTGTCCAGTGGTGTGTTTTCGGGTGTCTGTGACCTTGTTATGATTTTAGGCAGCCTCTCTGCTAATGGGTGGGGTTGTGTTCCTGTCTTGCTAGTTGTTTGGCATAGGGTGTCCAGCACTGTAGCTTGCTGTTCGTTTAGTGTAGGGTCTTAGTGTTGAGATGAAGATCTCTGGGAGAGTTTTCACTGTTAATATTATGGGGAGCTGGGAGGTCTGTGGTGGACCAATGTCCTGAACTCGGCTCTCCCACCTCAGAGGCACAGGCCTGACACCTGGCCGGAGTGCCAAGACCCTGTCAGCCACATGGCTCAGAAGAAAAGGGAGAAAAAAAGAAAGAAAGAAAGGAAAAAAGAAAAGAATTTAAAGTTATTAAAATAAAAAATAATTATTAAAAATTTAAAAAGAATTTTAAGTAATAAAAAAAGAAAAAAAATAAAAGAAAGAAGAGAGCAACCAAACCAAAAAACAAATCCACCAATGATAACAAGTGCTAAAAACTATACTAAAACAAAAACAAAAACGGACAGACAGAACCCTATGACAAATGGTAAAAGCAAAGCTATACAGACAAAATCACACAAAGAAGCATACACATACACACTCACAAAAAGAGAAAAAGGAAAAATATATATATATCCTTGCTCCCAAAGTCCCCCTCCTCAATTTTGGGATGATTCCTTGCCTATTCAGGTATTCCACAGATGCAGGGTACATCAAGTTGATTGTGGGGATTTAATCCACTGCTCCTGAGGCTGCTGGGAGATATTTTCCTTTCTCTTCTTTGTTCACACAGCTCCTGGGGTTCAGCCTTGGATTTGGACCCGCCTCTGCGTGTAGCTCGCCTGAGGGCGTCTGTTCCCCGCCCAGACAGGACGGGGTTAAAGGAGCAGCTGCTTCGGGGGCTCCGGCTCACTCAGGCTGGGGGGAGGGAGGGGTACGGATGCGGGGCGAGCCTGCGGCGGCAGAGGCCGGCGTGACATTGCACCAGCCTGAGGCGCACAGTGCGTTCTCCCGGGGAAGTTGTCCCCGGATCACGGGACCCTGGCAGTGGCGAGCTGCACCGGCTCCCGGGAGGGGCGGTGTGGAGAGTGACCTGCGATCGCACACAGGCTTCTTGGTGGCGGCAGCAGCAGCCTTAGCGTCTCACGCCCGCCTCTGGGGTCCGCGCTGATAACCGCGGCTCGCGCCTGTCTCTGGAGCTCGTTTAGGCGGCGCTCTGAATCCCCTCTTCTTGCGCGCCACGAAAAAAAGAGGCAAGAAAAAGTCTCTTGCCTCTTCGGCAGCTGCAGACTTTTTCCCGGACTCCCTCCCGGCTAGCTGTGGTGTGCTAACCCCTTCAGGCTGTGTTCATGCCGCCAACCCCAGTCCTCTCCCTGCGATCCGACCGAAGCCCGAGCCTCCGCTCCCAGCCCCGCCCGCCCCGCCGGGTGAGCAGACAAGCCTCTCGGGCTGCTGAGTGCTGGTCGGCACTGAGCCTCCGTCCGGGAATCTCTCCGCTTTGCCCTCCGCACCCCTGTGGCTGCGCTCTCCTCCGCGGCTCCGAAGCTTCCCCCCTCTGCCACCCACAGTCTCTGCCCGTGAAGGGGCTTCCTAGTGCGTGGAAACCTTTCCTCCTTCACAGCTCCCTCCCACTGGTGCGGGTCCCGTCCCTATTCTTTTGTCTCTGTTTTTCCTTTTTTCTTTTGCCCTACCCAAGTACCTGGGGAGTTTCTTGCCTTTTGGGAGGTCTGAGGTCTTCTGCCAGTGTTCAGTAGGTGTTCTGTAGGAGTTGTTCCACATGTAGATGTATTTCTGATGTATTTGTGGGGAGGAAGGCTATCTCCATGTCTCACTCCTCCGCCATCTTGAAGGTCTCTGGAATTTTCCCTTTTTAAAAAAACTTTTTATAATAAAAACCTGGAAAATCAATAAATACAAGTCTCTTGACATTTAGTCAATGTTATCAGGAGTTTCAAAAAAAATTTCTCCAGAAAAACTGCACTTAGGAACCAAATGCCATTTTAAGAACAAGTACCACCAACTAGATGCCTCCTGAGTCTAAGGCAGAAGTGTCACAACTGAGAATACAGAGGGTGTGTTTTCTCTGGACATACACTGTCCACCATTGTTGTGTCTAATAACTCAAAAAGTGCGTGACCAGAAAAAAGTAGTTCTCATTGATTTGTACACAATTGGTAGTTGCTTTATGCAAGACAGAGCACAACTCAACTTCAGAGAAAAGTTCCTGGGTACAAGGCAAGGGGTTATGAAATAAAAGCCTTTTTTAATTTCAGCTTCTCCTTACAGCTTATTATTTTACTATAAATGCCAAAGAGTGACTTTTAAACCAAGCTATTTAAGATTTAAATTGGGTAAATTAAAATTTTTCTGCATGTCACTTAGGAAGTACTAGAAAATACTTCAAAGTCTAACAACAAGGGCAAGAATGAATACACTGTCATATAGCATATTCTGCAAATGTGTAGTTTATAAAGAATGACAACACGTGGTAAAATGTTTATGCTATATCAAGTGAAAAAGAGCACACATTTACTTATAATACCAATTCTTAAATATATGCACATTTGCAGAGGAAAAAAAAACTCAAGAAAATAATGACTGTTAACCTCATATTGGTATATTACTGGATGGTGAGATAATGAGTTTTGAATTCTTTTTCTTATGTTTTTCTATATTTTCCAGTTTTCTATAAAATTCCTTTTATGACAGAAAAGCAAAACGAAAATGTCACCTTTAAGAGCAGTATACTTCTCATTATAAATCAAATTCTTACTCAGCAACAGTACGAAAAACCAAATTGATCATTTTGTATTATCTAGGTTTTCTGAGGAAGAACAATGGTGCCTGGTGAACTAGTGCTGTAACAGCTTGCTTAGTAACGCTCCTCTTTCCCCAAGTGCTTTTAAAATTTGTTCAAAATACCCACTTTGCTTATTTGGGTATGGGGAAGAATAAGGATGGCAAGGCAACAATCATTTTTCATTCTACTGCAAACATCTTTCATTCCAAATCCCCTCACCATTTCCATTCCTCCAGCGATTCCAACAATGCGCCATCCCTCAGCCAAGGCACTGAGGCATACAGACCCTGGTCGACAGAACAAGCCATCTACGTTGAATCTCAGTGCAGGGCAGACAAGAAAATAAACTCGACTTAGTTTTCTGCCACTGAATGCAAGGGACCTATATGGCTGCCTGAGTATAGAAAACACTAGCTGGTCTTCTCTACCTAACTTCCCAGAACCTCCAACCAGAGATAAATTAATACACTGATATTGTCATCCTGGAGAATGCCATGTAGCGTTCAGCTGGTGGGAACAATTTAGTCACAAAACCTGTACTAAAATTTCTGTGGAGAAGAATTGGCTATCTCACCAAGGCCCACCTCTGGACCCCATTATGATGAATTCAAATTTGTGGAGAATCCAGCAGGCTGTTCTTAATAGGTTTTTGGTTTGTTGGTTGGTTGGTTGGTTTTATTCAGTGGGGGGTCATGCTGTCATTTACTGGCTATCGCTGTTCAGTTTTAAAACATAAAGTACTTTCTTTATCCATACAGAAGACCAGTTGGCCTACAAGGGCATGCCCTAGAGTGGTGCTGTCCAATGTGCAAGCCACTACCCACATGGCACTATGGAGCATTTGAAACGTAGCCAGACCAAACTGAGATGTGCTGTAAGTGTAAAATTCACATCGAATTTTGAAGACCTAGTACAAAAGAAAAAAATAATGTAAAATAGCTCGTTAATCATTTTAATAGTGATTGCATGCTGAAATGATAATATTTTGGATATACTGGGTTAAATAAAATGCATTATTAAAATTAATTTTACCTGTTTCTTTTTACTTTTTTAGTGTGGCTACTAGAAAATTTTAAATTACATATGCCATGAACATTGTATTTCTGTTGGAGAGCACTGGTTTAAAAAATGAAGATGTGGCACATATATACAATGGAATATTACTCAGCCATTCAGAAGAATGAAATAATGCCATTTGCAGCAACGGACCTAGAGATTGTCATACTGAATGAAGTAACTCAGACAGAGAAAGAGAAATATCGTATGATATCCCTTATAAGCGGAATCTAAAAAGAAATGATACAAATGAACTTACTTACAAAGCAGAAACATACTCACAGACTTAGAGAACGAACTTATGGGTTACCAGGGGGGAAGGGTTGGGGGAAGGAATAGTTAGGGGATTTGGGATTGACATGTGCACACTGCTATATTTAAAATGGATAACCAATAAGGACCTACTGTATAACACAGGGAACTCTGCTCAATATTACGTAACAATCTAAATGGGAAAAGAATTTGCAAAAGAATAGATGCATGTATGTGTATAACTGAATTACTTTGTTGTACACCTGAAAGTATCACAACATTGTTCATCAACTGTACTCCAATATAAAATAAAAAGTTAAAAAATAATACATTTTTTAAAAATGATTAGTGTTCATTAAATAAGTACCTGTGAATACCCACTCTGGGGCATCCTACATAGAAATGTCCATGTGAGAAAGAGGTTTATCCTAAATGGAGTGCTGTATCTCAGCACGTCTGCCCTTATGTTTTTCAGTCTGGGGTTCCTAGGTGACCCCACTTTTCATCTTCTCTGTCCATGAAGATTTACTACATACGGCATGTCACCCCTCCAGCTGTCCCCAGGGCTGCTCATTGTTATCCCCCTTCTGCTGCTGTTGCAGGCTCCCTGAGCATGGCTGTTGGAGCAGTCAATCCAGGAAACAAAGTGCCACAAGAGGGACTGTAGGAAAACATTTCTGAGTACTCTAGTGAAGGAGGCAAATGCTCTTGGTCCTCCAAAGTCTAGTATGCTTCTCCCAGCTGGTACCCTGGTGACTTTTCAAAGATTTTTGAGGGAAGGAAAATTGTTAGCCAAAAGACACAAATAGCAAACTTGCTGGTTCTGAGACAAAGAGGCTGCATAGACCCCCTAGAGAATAGAGCCCCTGATCCCACCTGGGTGGGTAAAGCCCATGGTTAGGCCACTAAGCCTTCCCCTCTGGCTAAATGGCTAATTATTTCTGATAATAGTGGTCTCTACTAACCCCTCACCTGCCCTACAGCAGAGCAGATCTATCAAGTGAGGAGGGTAGTAATTACTGGTGATACTTGCAAACACTCATTAATTAAGCTCCTGGGTCCTTAGGAGACAGATAAGAGATACAAGGGGATCAACACACAACAATGCCAAAAGGAAGCTATAGCCATTTGAAAAGCAAAATATGGTGACTGTTAATTTATAAAAGTAAAGTCAAAGAGTGTTGTGTTAAAAGTAAGACTCTAATACTTTACAGTTACACATGTCTTCTGAAGTCTAAGAATTGTTTCTTGCCTTTTTTTCTCTCCCGTTAGCTATTATGACTACAGCTGAGACCTCTGTCTCCAAGAACGTGCTAATATCTTTTCTGCCTCTGAATGTCCTTCCAGGTGTCAATTTCTTATAGACGAGGGCTGTGTCATCTGCTGTATTCCCTATAGCTCCTTGCACATTGGCAGGTACAGGGAATGTATATAATACATAGATAGTTTGGTTACTTTTGTCTTCGGCCTTACTGGTGGCCTTCTCTTCATAGCTGAATATCTTCACTATTTCACTAGGCCAAAGTTTCATGAGCCAAACAGATCATCAGGTATGGTTAGTATAATGAAATTTAAAGGCCACCTGTAAACACTTCGTGAATATTATATGTGCTACAATAAACAGTTAGTGAGACTTCTTGTTCTCAGGAAAGACTTCTGATGCTATTGAGGTTTCACTATAGAATTTATTCTATATTCTATAGGCTAAGGAAATATTACAGGGGAGAATGCAGACAATGTGAATTCAACTGTGAAATCACCTGGTTGACTACTCCAAGTCTCTCAGAAACACTCTTTTTTTCCTTCATGAAAGAAAATTTATAGAGTCATGATAGACAGAATGGTGGAGTGTTTCCTTTTTAAGACACAACTGGGGTTTAATTTTGAAGAGAAAAAAACAGATTTCAAAAGACAGACCCTGTTGGAAAATCACCAATTGGCCAGAGATAAAAATGTCTGTAAGGGTTTAATTTTTCTCACTCCAGCTGGGAGTTTTGTTGTTTTTTCTTTTTATATTTTCTGAATGTACTCAATACTTCTCCTGAAATAAAATCCCAAATTCTACTCCTGGATAATCTGAAAAAGAGATTCCTTTGATCTTCAGAGTTGTTTTGACTTTTAAGAAAAAAAAGACAAGAAAATTTCAAAATAGTAAATCCCATATATATATAGAGAGAGAATTCCTTCTTAAACATTATTCCAAGAAACAGCAGCTAATTTTTACAAAAATCTCACAAGAGAAAATTTGTTAGGAATAAAATTTTAAATATAGACATATAAACTCTATATCATATTAAAAAATGTTTTCATAGGGGCATCTTAAGAGGATTTACTCTCAATATGAGTGTGGAGTCCACTAAACCACTGCACACATGATTCATGCCGTCTTTTTTTTTTTTTTTTTTTTTTTTTGCCTTAACTAACAAATAGTCAAAAAGCACTTTATTTGTCGAAGTTTTAAAAATATATTTATCTTTTGAAATGAAAGCCCATACAGGCATGCACACACAAAAATACACAGTTCTGTACATTATCAAAAAAACAGTGGCATACTTATTGCCATGGTCTAATGTTTAATGACTTACATCCCATCTGCATCTTCAAATCCACACGCATTACAAAAATTCTAAGAAACCTCATTATAAAGACTCTATTACTGCATGGTTCCCACTATAAAACAGAACAGCACTTTGTAGTATTATAGCAGTTTTTATGCAAGAATAGTAATACTCTTTTATGATTCCTTTGTTTTCTTCCAGACACCCATAGAGGAAGGTCAATGATATATTCATCTTATTGAAACTCTTGTCCAGGAAAACATAAAACCAACAGAAAAGAGTGCTACAGTGAGCAAATTGAGGTGAGGCACTATTTTCTCAAGTTATTAAAACTTTTCCAAAAATTTTGATTGATTGAAAATGTAAAGTTCTAATTCCATCTTAACATTATTATCAGTGAATTATTTCTTATCCCCACCGTTCTATCTTCAACCAAAAGACACTCCTCACCCCAACTATTATATTTGACCCTACATAGTCATTGAAAATATAAAGTATAGAAACCTGGATGCTTCTCTTGTAGGACTGGGAGTATCCTCAGCTTACCCAAAGCTTGAGTGTCTTGGGGCAACTTGAAAGGCATCAGACAGCCTAAATGCCTGGGCCACAAGTGGGTCCCCAAATGAGAGTAAGGACAAGATGTTGCTCCAACCAAATACCCTGATAAGTGTTGGTCCTTAACATATGGAGCATTCTTGAAAAGAAAACAAGAGGAGAGAAGAGAAGAGGAGAGGGAGTGCTCGCTTCAGCAGCACATATACTAAAATTGGAACGATACAGAGAAGATTAGCATGGCCCCTGTGCAAGGATGACACACAAATTCGTGAAGTGTTCCATATTTTTGAGGTATCACCTCACACCACTTAGAATGGGCATCATCAGAAAATCTACAAACAACAAATGCTGGAGAGGGTGTGGAGAAAAGGGAACCCTCTTGCACTGTTGGTGGGAATGTAATTGATACAGCCACTATGGAGAACAGTATGGAGGTTCCTTAAAAAACTAAAAATTACCATATGATCCAGCAATCCCACTACTGGGCATATACCCAGAGAAAACCATAATTCAAAAAGACCCCAATGTTCATTGCAGCACTATTTACAATAGCCAGTTCATGTAAGCAACCTAAATGCCCACTGACAGACCAATGGATAAAGAAGATGTGGTACATATATACAATGGAATATTACTCAGCCATAAAAAGGAAAGAAATTGGGTCATTTGTAGAGACGTGGATGGATCTAGAGACTGTCATACAGAGTGAAGTAAGTCAGAAAGAGAAAAACAAATATCGTATATTAATGCATATATGTGGAACCTAGAAAAATGGTGCAGATGAATCGGTTTGCAGGGCAGAAGTTGAGACACAGATGTAGAGAACAAACGTATGGACACCAACGGGGGAAAGCCGCAGGGGGGTGGGGGTGGTGGTGTGATGAACTGGGCGATTGCGATTGACATGTATACACTGATGTGGATAAAATTGATGACTAATAAGGACCTGCTGTATAAAAAAATAAATAAAATTAAATTAAAGAGGGGAGGGAAGTGGAGGGGAGCCAAGAGAAAAGAAGGGAAGAGAGAAGAGGAGAGAAGAGGAGAGATAAAGTTATAAAGGGAACCCCTGTCCCGATATGGACACATTTTTAGCAGCCATCCAGCAGAAAGGACATATTTTGGTCATTGCTAATCCTTAAAAATATCAGGCTCAGCTCCTCTGTGACTTAGAGCAAAGTTTGTATGCCTAGAAACTAATCCTTTTCCACTTTAACTTCTTTTGTGAGCTTACCAAGCAATTATTCCATAATTTACCCAGCAAAATAATTCTATAGCCCACCAAGAAGAGACTAAGAAGGAAACAAATAATGTGTGTGTGTAAAGAAACTACATGTAAAATATACATCCTATCCTTTTTTAAATTTTCTGGGTAAAATTTATGAACAGCTGGTATCTCTGAGGATAAACCATTTTGTGTTTGTAATATAAATATTCATTGATCTGGATGGGTATTTTTGGTGACCATATTAATAAAATACAAAATTTTTAAATCCTTGAGCTACATTTTTTTTTCAGAAAACAAACCCATATATCTCTACATCATTCTTACTGCCATTTCTTCTACCTGCTACAAAATGGTCAGGAAAGGGCACCCAGCCCAATCTCAAGAAGGATGTTAAAAATGAGGGGGGGGCGGGGTGAAAAACAGTGTAGGATCTGAAGGTCTGAGGCCAGGGATTCACTGGGCATTAGGACAAAACATTGTATTTCCAATGGCCTCAATTTCTTCCTCTCAAAATGATAACTAAAAACCATATATGATTTATTTCATTTGAAGCAAGAATAAATTAAACTTAATAAATTGTGGGAGAATATTTGGGGGGTGGGGGACACAGATAGAATAAGAGAGAGAAAAACAGCAATGTATCCCACAAACATGCTTTCAGGAGGAAGCTGGTGGTCTGCCAGCCACATTTTGAGAAACACTGTCAACAGTGACTATTTTTTTCAGTTTATTCAAACTCTTTAGACTTATTTTTATCATTGCTTCTTTAAAAACAAAGTTTTGTCAATAAAGGTGCTCCACATGTGAGAAAATCAAAAAAAGTCCTCAAATCCCTGCTGAAAACTTTAAATAAACATTCCTGATGTTCTCTATGTGGTTACTTCACCCTTGCATTCAACAGAGAAAAGCATCAATAATGCTTCAAGCATTTGCTGGGCAATGGGGTCTTAGAGGTGAAAAGGCAGACTTCCAGGGCCCTATGGTCTAATGGGAAGTCATAAATAAGTAAAAAAGTAGTTAAAACACAATGGGATAAATATAATGCATGTAATTGGAGTCACATTCAACTTCCATATAGTAACTGCTTAGCAGAGCCAAAGACAAAGTTGAGCCAGGGCTCCATCTGTTTTGAGATGGTAGAAAATCAGGAAGATATTGCTGTCCTTTCTGAGACCATAATTCCTTTTTCTAGTGGAAACCATGAAAATATAATCCACTCACACCCTGATTTCTCAGTTCAGGAATTTTAATCCAAAAGCCATAAAATGAGGCAATTGCTATGTGGCCAAGTAAAAGCCTAAAAGACTATCTGAGTGTCTTCTGCCCTAGATCTCAGGAGCATGGTGATTCTTTGCACAGTTAACTTTTCCCATGTAACAGGCCTTTACCATACCTGCTGTTGGATCCTGGTACCTACCAAGATACCTGGGTTCTGTAAGGTAACCCGAGGATAAGTAGAAGAATAAACCCTTTTAATGGAATAACAAGGGGAATTGTTAGCAGAAAACTAACATTAGCAATCCAATTACTTAAATTTTCTACCCTAAGATTATCTTCAAAGAGAATGTTTCCCATCCCTCCTCTTCATTTAGGACCCAAAGCCCCCACCTCATTCCTGCTCCCACCCCCAGGAAAGCAAAGAATGTCAGACAACACTCTCCTGAAGCTAGACACAAAATTAGACAGAAAAGAGGTGGGAGGAAAGGAAGAATAAAGAAGCAGAGCACTAAGGAGCTGTAAGGCAAGGAAAGAGGCAGAGAGACTATCAGGGAGAGGGGACAAAAGAGAGTCTTAGTTACCCATATGGTTGACCACATGACATGTCCCAAGCACTTAAGACTAAGGATAAGTTGAATTTTCTAATTCCCACCACCCTGAAAATTTGGAAGTAAGTAGAATATATCACTTGGATCTGAAATAGTCCATTTGAAATGTTTCCAGACTCCATGTGTGTGTTTGACTAATGGTGGACTCTTTGTTATTAACTATAGTACCTCTTTCTTCCAGAATAAGGAACATCAACTCCAGTGACATTTAATAGTCTCTGGCCTCTTCCTTAATCCAAGGGAATTTTGAAATAACATACTATCAAACTATCAAACAGAGCTCCTGGGGACATCTGGAGCAAATCCAGTGTTGGACAAGGGCCATCAGGGCCCTGTTGAGCATCACCACGGATCACTAGGCTGTCATTCTTAAACTGACCTATTAAGTTAGCCCTTGGTCTCTAGGTTGCCACCCTAGGAAATTATATTGCTTTGGTTTCACCTAAATTCTAAATAGTCAAGGACTCCCCTTGTGAAAGTTGTGAAAATGCCTATGCTCATGATCAATTTCCATGGGAACCATGATTAAGGCCGGTCAAGTCTAGGTTCATCTGACTACTGACTCCATATTCTTTGAAAATATAAACAAGAGGGCAATATCTTCCCTGGTCCTCACTACTGTGAGTGGCTGGGGTAGAAACCTCCATTCTTCTTCCTTTCTCAACTCAATCTTTCCTTTTCTTTGTATCTGAATAGAGGCAAAGACCCAGAGGTAATTCCATCTTCCTGCATTTAGTATAGAAACCACCTCTATCCTTGCCCTATGTCCTTCTACTTTTGCCTTCTCCAGTTTTTATCCATTCTTCCTCCAGGCATACAGTGCTATGCCAGATATGTAATATGCTCAGTCAATAACATTGAAGGAAGACCTTGGTAGTTGATTTCCATGCCTCCCTTAGACAGGAAAGCCCAAGCTTCTCCACCTTCACCCAGACAGTAGGTTTTAGTCAAATCTCCACAGTAGGACAAGGGCAAATTATGAGGATATATAAGGTGCTATGAAACAGAGATAAATAATTGAGGTATCAGTTGGGATTATTTGTGTTACAAGTGACAGAAAACCCAAACTCAACTGGCTTAAGCAAAAGAGAAAAAAAGGGATATTTTATGGGGTCACAGAACTGAGGGGTTAATATTGGATCTTGCCTGCTAAGAAGGTTGGTTCAGTCACAAACAATGTCTCTCTGGGCTCTTCCTTCCAGCTTTTCTTCCTCTAGATAAGCTCCAATTTTGACTCCATGGGATGCTTTCTAGCCACTGCAGGTTCATAGCTTCACAACCTCTAGTTCAATAACAAGAAACTCTGCTTCCCCAATAGCTCAAACAGCAGGACCAGAACTGAATTTCATTTGACTTTGATTGGCCCACTTTTGATCACATGCTCATGGCTGAAAATGGCTGTGGCCAAGGGGATGGACTACACAGATTGATTCAGCCTCAATCCCATGCTCCACTCCCTGAGGCCCAGGGATGACATCAGTCTCACTTGAAGCACATGGACTGAAATGGGAAAGGGGTGCCATCAAAGGAAAACTGTGCCCCCCAAAAGGGTGTGCAGGTGCTGAACAGCAAAGCAAATAAGCATTCATTATGCTTCTCTAACTCTGCAGGGATGCTCAAGAGAAATGCTTCACACAGGAGACTGGAAGAGACTTTGGAACCAAATTATGAAGGATAAGTAGGAGTTTGGTAGGCCAGAGAAGGCTGGGATGAGTGTGGACAGGCCATCCAAAGCTAGGAGAACACCATGCACTAATGCAGTGGACAGAGAAAAAAGTCATGATTTTTTTCCAGGGAATTCTAGTTAGCTTCATACAAATGTGCCTGTGGCGGCGGGGGGATAACTGAAGCAATTAAGCAGGCTAATCACGTTGGGCTTTATATACCATACACAGGAATTTACTTTTTTTTTTTTATCCTTTACAAAGAGATGGGGAGCATTGAGACAGATACCTTAAGCAAGCATTTGCTTTCTTGAGCTGGATGGAAGGTGTGTTGGATGGGTGAGACAAGGGCTGTGAAAATGGGGTGGAATCTCAGTCAGAAACATCTCATATACAGTAAGCCCCCTCCATACGAACCTTCAAGTTGCGAACTTTCAAAGATGCGAACGTGCATTCGCATGTCCAATCATGTAAGTTAGTTCACATGTCTGGCGTACACTGTCATGTGCGTGCATCCTCTACAAGTGGTTGTGCTTTTGTGTACTTTACTGTACAGTACTGTATAGAGTACAATAGTACAGAATCTTTATTTCAAGCCCAGGATGTCCGAAAGCAAGCATAAAAGCAGTGGTGATGTGGCTGGTACTGCTAAGAAGCGCCAAGTGATAACGATGGAAACAAAAGTGAAAATAATTGAGAGAGTGGAGCAAGGCCATTACCAGTAATGAGATTTGGAGGAACCTTTGCCCGCAGTTTGTTCACGATTTTTGTGGATTTGAAAAGGTGGCTGAGGAGTCCAAAGAGGTCTTTAGCAACTTAGTGACCCTCAGCGAGAAGCTGGAGCTAGATCTGCAAGAGGACGACTTCATTGGACTCCTTGCTGTGCAACACGAGGACCTTACTAATGAAGACCTGATGGAATTGGAGGCCCAAAGAAAGAACGAAAAGGGACAAGAGGAAGAAAAAGTAACTGAAGAACTGAAGAGATTCACGACACAGGAAATGGCAAGGGGATTTTCTTTACTTGAGGAGGCACTGCTAGTTTTTGAGGCAAAGGACCTGAACATAGAACGGTACACGAAGGTTGCAGCAGCCATTCAGAATGCAATCCAGTGCTACCATGTCATCTATGATGAGAAAAAAGGAGTAACTACCCAGACATCACTGGATCGTTTTTTCAAGAGGGTAGATAGAATTAAATCCAGCCAGGAACCAGAAACTGTGCCATCAATGTCAGGTGTGAGTGAAATTGTAGCTTGCCCTCCATCTCCTATTGCTGACAATCCTTCAGCTCTACCATCTCCCACCTCCTCTCCCTCCTCCAGTCAGTAACTCTTCTTGCCTCTTCACTCGATGCCAGCCCCTGTATGCCAACTGTTGTACTGTACTACTGTACTTTTCAAGGTACTGTATTGTAAGACTAAAAATGTTTTCTTTATTTTTTGTGTTTGTTTTTAATGCATTATTTGTGTGAAAAGTATTATAAACATATTACGGTACAGTACTATATAGCTGATTATGTTAGTTGGGTACCCAGGCTAACTTTGTTGGACTTATGAACAAATTGGACTTACAAACTCGTTTGTATGCCGGGGACTCACTGTAACCTGAAGCAAGGTTATTGGTTATGAAGTTTAAGAGGGGGAGGCTAATAAAAAAAAGAAGGAAATCCTGCCATTTGCAACAACATGGATGGACCTTGACGGTATTATGCTGAGATAAGTCAGACAGAGAAAGACAAATAATGTATGATTTCACTTATGTGTGGAATCTAAAAAAACAAGCTCATAGAAACAGAACCAATTGGTCATTGCCAGAGGTGGGGAGTGGGTGAAATGGTGAAGGTGGTCCAAAGGTACCAACTTCCAGGTATAAGATAAATAAGTCCTAGGGATGTAATGTGCAGCATGGTGACTATAGTTGACAATACTATACTGGATATTCAAAAGTTGTTGAGAGTGTAGATTTTCAAAGTTCCTCACAAGAAAACAAAAATGTGCAACTATGTGTGGTGATAGATGTTAACTGAACTTATTGTGGTGATCATTTCACAATAGATGCATGTATCAAATCATTGTGTTGTACACCTTAAACTAATACAGTGTTACATGTCAATTATATCTCCATAAAACTTGGAAAAAAAAAAAAAAGGTGAAACTAGACTCAATAAATATCTAAGTGGTGGAAATGAAGGGCCTGATGGCCGGCTGGACGTGGGGCATGCAGGAGAAAGAGAGTTCCTGCTCAGTTTTCTGGTTTGGAGGATCGCATAAAATGGTATACAGATTCACTAAGACACTGAATTCATGAAGACTGGCCATTACATTACCATTAAGTCTTCGATCTAACTTTCCAATTCAGCTTTTTCATAAAAATATGTATCAGTGATTATAGTTGCCTTTCAATATTTATAGAGAGTTTTACATGACTAACCATTTCATTCACAGATATGTCCCGCAGCTCTCCCCAACCCACATCGCATCTGTTCTACGTGGGTTATTCATAATGCAGCTGGTTTAGCAGTTGGGATCATCATCCTGCTCTATCACAACACAAAACCTCTCCTCTCCACCATCTCCGCTCCGTTTGATTACCAGCTCAGTAAAGTGGCATACTGAGGAAAAGCCCTGAATTCTAGTCCATAAATAACATAGCTAAGGTCATTCTTGAAGCAATGAAATTCTCATGGTGACATTTTACCTCTGAAAAGTGAATTTTTAGTGGTGACAGAGTCCATCTGAAACAACCCTGGTATTTATTTATGTGTTTTTATGTTTGTGAAAGTATCCCTGCAGGATATCCTCTTTAAGCTTCGCAGCTGTTGATAATGGGTCCCTGCCCAAGTGTGGATTTATTTTACAAACACATTTATCATCTATCAAACATATTGGCTGGCAAAGGTTTTGTATATTCCATGGCTTGTGACATTCTTGCTCCTAACTATTCTGAAACCGCTGAAACACTCTCCTATTGTTCTTGCTCGCCCTTCAAGAAGGAACTGAAAGGCTGACTTTGTCTGGGAGGTGATAGGATTAAACTGCATTTATGCTGAATCCACAGTGTGTAGGGAGCATGAAGCTGTTTTCTAGATGAATCAGCTGATTCTTTGTGCTTTACAAGCCAGTGGAGGCATGAGTTAATGAAAATGTAAGAAAATAGCTCATCTAACCAACACAAAAGAAAGGAAAACAAAGGAGAAAAATGAGACTACATGACAGACATATCATCTTCTGGGGCAAGAAATTAGCTCACTCACTCCAGAACCTAAACTAGGAGCTGTGTTTCCAAGGAGATGGGCAGACTCGTGCTAGAGTTCTAAGTCAAGGAGTAAGCTAGCCAGAGCATTACAAGAGTCCCTGTCTTTAAGTCTTCCCATAAGGAGAGGCCAGGGAATGGGACTCGGGATGTCAGAATGTTCCCGGCAGCATCTTTCTGGACCAAAAGCCCGGCTGAAACTGGATCCAGTCCCAAACTGGACAGAACTTACTCTGGCTCAGAATATCATGGCCTGAGCCAGATCAGAGCCAACCTGAACTGTAAGTGCGTAGGAAAGGCTACTAGGCTCATACTGCTGGTGTTCATTCCTTAGCTAACCACTCACTCCAGCTGGACAGGAAACCGTGGGTTGGAACTTTGCTGTTACTTTTGACATTTTTCCCTTCTGGAAGCATGAGAAACTCTCCATTTCTTCCAAAATAGAAGAAGATTCATGCTCCCTACTTAATTTCTTCTTGGTTTCACTGACCTCTTCTTTCTAACCTATTTCCTGTTTCATGATACTTGCCTATCACTCCTTCACTCATTTTCCCATCTCCTTTGTTGTGTTCCTTTTCTGTTCTTTTGTCTTTTTCAAGTTCTACATTTTCTCCCTTCTCTATCCAATTCACTCCTTTCAGGACTTTCTTTCATTTGACGTATTAATTGTTTTTACTCCTAGAAAATTAAGTCAACCTGAAAAGTTACAACATTCAGACAGAGAATAGGTAAGCAAAATTGAGAAATCCATCAGATAGAACAGATAGAACTCCTTAAAATCTAATTCAGATATTATCAAGAAATTGTATTGGCGTTAATTACACAGTTTCACAAAACTACAACCAGATTTTCTCTTCCACGTTCCTATTTCTTCAATACTTTCATCAGTAAATTATACCAAGTCAACAGCTCTATATTCCTAAAGCAGAAGGTGTTCATGCAGTGGCAGGGCCCCATTAATCTGTCCCTCTGTTATTTGAGGCATATCACCAAGCCTCTTAACAACCTTCTGCCAAGCCCAAAAATCCCACCTTAGTATCAATAATTGATAAGATAACAAAGTAGGGAAGTGTCTCCGGAGTTTAGTGGGAACACTGTTTCCTCCCAACTGTGTGTAACTATTATCTAACCAAATTAGATAGTTGATGTTTGGGGCCCAGAAAAGATGAGTTACAAGATAGGTATCTTTCAAATGCTGGAGGAAGGGGTTTGGGGGAGGGGGAGGGGGGTATCAGCCAGGACTCTTCTGGTTGCAGGTGACAGAAATCCAATTTGAACTAGCAGAATTGAAAGGGGGATTCTTTAGACCACGAAATCCAAGGAAAAGTTGAAGGACCAAACTGAGAGAAAGGCTAGGATCCAGCTTTGCTTAGGAGCACTTGCAACCAGAAAGCACTTGCATCCTGGTTCCATCTCTCATTTCTGCTTCTCTCTACATAGCAGCACCATTTCTCACTGCACATTGGTCTCCTCTGCATGCCAAGAAATAAGACATCAAGAGCTCTCCTGAGATTTACCACCCACCACTAGAACCTCCAGAGAGGGACTGACTTTCTTCTTCATTCCGGTTTCTTAAAATCCCAGGGTAGGATTCTGATTGGCCCAGACTCAGTCAATGCCAACTCTGGGCTAATCAGCTATGGCCATGAGGGCCATAGTATACATTCATAAAAGATGACAGCTTTCACTGGAACCCCATGGAGAGTAAGGGGAGGAGAAGTTCTCAAAAAATTCAGTAAGGAAGGAGGGTACTGTTCTCAGACAAAAAGAATGTGTTAGACAAACAGAACAATGACTGCCCACTACGCACACACCCCAAGTGACAGGGAGAGCAATAAACAGTGATCAGAGAGACCAGACCAGGAGGGTCTCAGGGGACTGACAATGCGTATCAGAGGTGGAAAGGCAGGGAGCAAGATGTGCCTTTGTTGCAATTTTATAAAGCACTAGTCCTATCCCGAAAGGCTACTGGATCCAAAACAGTAGACGTATAGAGCCCTGGAGCTTCCACATTACAAAGTTTAAATAGTTTAAATAAAATCTTCTCTTCTGGGCTTCCCTGGTGGCGCAGCGGTTGAGAATCTGCCTGCCAATGCAGGGGACACGGGTTCGAGCCCTGGTCTGGGAAGATCCCACATGCCGCTGAGCAACTGGGCCCGTGAGCCACAATTACTGAGCCTGCGCGTCTGGAGCCTGTGCGTCTGGAGCCTGTGCTCCGCAACAAGAGAGGCCGCGATAGTGAGAGGCCCGTGCACCGCGATGAAGAGTGGCCCCGGCTCGCCGCAACTAGAGAAAGCCCTCGCACAGAAACGAAGACCCAACACAGCCATAAATAAATAAATAAATTTTAAAAAAAAAATCTTCTCTTCTATGCGAAATAATAGAAAATACATATATATTGGTCTCTGACCCCAGTTCTTGGAACAGAGCTCCTGAATCCCTTGAAATGTCCTAAATGATAAGAGCCCTAGGAGCATCTTTTGTTCTAATATTTGGTTTTGACCCTGGCTCCTTACACAGAGCTCTTAAAGCCCTTGGAATTTCCTGGGTAATAGGAATGTCTTTTGTTCCAACAAGGTGACTCTCGGTGGGTTTCTGAATGGAGGCTGGTTGCCAGAGAGACCAAACTATGATTAGAAGCTTGGAACTTTCAGCCCCACCACACCCCACCTCCATTTTCCAGAGAGGGGAGAGGGCTGGAAATTGAGTTAATGACCCATTAATTAAGCCTATGTGACGAAGCTTCCATAAAAATCCCAAAAGTACAGTGTTCAGAGAGCTTCTGGGTTGATGAGCACATCCACGTACAGGGAGGGTGGCACACTCCAACTCCACGGGGACAGAAGCTCCTGCACTAGGGACCCTTCCAGATCTCACCCTATGACCTCTTTATCTATATCCTTTATGATATCCTTTATTATATAATAAACTGATAAACATCAGTAAGTGTTTCCCTGAGTTCTGTGAGATTTTCTAGTAAATGATCGAATCCAAGAAGGAAGTCATAGGAACCTCCCATTTGTGGCCAAGTCACAAAGAAATTGCAGGTAACCTAGGAACCTACTACTACTTGCGATTGGCGTCTGAAGTAGGGGGACAGTCTCTTGTGACTGAGCCCTTAACCTGTGGGATCTGAGCTAACTCCAGTTAGTGTCAGAATTGAACTGAATTGTAGGACACACAGCTGGTGTCACAGAGAATTGCTTGGGGGGAAAAAAATACACATCTGGTGTCAGAAGTGTAGTGAGTGTGCTACTAGCATGGGAATAAAGGAGAAACACACAGAAGTGTTTTTCTATCACACCTAAGAGTCTTAGATACCCTTAGCCAAGCAAGATCACAAAATATTATACCGGGAGACCCAAATTCATGTAGCAGTCCCTTAAGGAGCAGCGCCTCCATCTCTAAGATGACACCAAAATATGGGGGCTATTGGACAAATGCCTTCTTAAAAGTGGGGATAAACCACAGACATGTCAGAAACTTTCAAAACCCTGCTCACCTACTAACCACCTTGCTTTTACGGGAATTAAAGCTGAAGTAGTTTCCATGATTCTAGAAAATTGTCTTAGTAGCATAATACCGTGAAAGACTTGGAACTATTGAAAGGATAAAATTGAGAATGTATGTAAAAGAACTTTGAATACATATAAGAACGTTTCATTATCACTATTTTGTTAAGAAGTGCCTGCTCTCCTAAGCTATTGTTTTTTTGGAGTACTGTCTACCTGCCTTGCAGGAGTTAAGCTATAGCCGGTATTAAGTTCCCCTCTGTGGCAGGGTGGGTAAGACATTTGTCAGGTTATTTCTATGAGGAATTATGCTTGAGGTTATCATGCAGTCAAATAAACTTTTTTTCTTATGGAATACATGGAAAGGGGTCCAGAGGACTGGAGGGGCCCTGTTTTTCATTGAACAAAGTGATTTTGTTCTGAGGTTAAGTCCGTATGACCCAAAGTACAGGCTGGTATGCAAAGAGTCATGCATTGATTTAAACAATAATAAATTGTGGTCCAGAATGCAGGGGAAAATCTGTTCCCTCATGGACATTGAAGACCATACAATTTCACCCCCGTGATTTCAAAATAAACCTTGCACTTGTTAAGTTTGGGATTTGTAGCAAATATTAGGAACTTTTAAAACGGATACTTAATCCAGTCCAGTCAGTTTTGATGCTTATGAAACAACTCTTAGAACTCCAAATGGTTAGGTAAATAAGTAGAACATAAATCATTATAAGTAGCCAATAAAATTCAGAACTGAAGGGTCAAATAATAAATTTTCAAATCATAAAATCTGACAAATACAGTATGGTGACTTGAGTCCATGTTATCCAGGACTCAGGGCACTTTTAGCAAGAAAATTTAGGAATAGGCTCATCCTTGCAAAACCCAGGGAACCCAAGGAGGCAGGTGTGCTTTTTAGGAGGTAAGAATGAGTCAAGACTGTGCCTGGCACATGGAAACTATTCAGTAATTATTTATTGAATTAACTAATCGCTATGGAGTGGCTAAGTTGGTAGAACAGGTAAGATCATTACTAACTTCTACCGGTAAGAAGGGGAAATTCAGTACCATTCATTCCTAGTTGGCAAGTTACCAACATGGGCTCTGGGGATGCCAAGCTACGTACACCATGATCCTTGCTTTCCAGCCCCACAGTAGATCATGGGGCTCTGTCAGTTCACTGTCTTCTTACTGCTCTTCTCCCTACACCAGGTGAAGCAGCCTTGGAGATTATGACCAATGCGACTGCCCACGTGGGCTCTTCTCACTAAGCCCCACGTGCCCCCAAAGATATCTCCTTGAGGGCTTTCATGATGTCTGATATTTCCATCAGTGGAGTCACCCTCAGATGAGTTCCTGGATATTCAGGGAATGACATCCCCAGAGAAGGTTATCGGTGCCAGCCTGCTTATCCTAGAAGATCCCTTTAAGTGCTCTGATTAAATGATAACAACAAAAACAACTCACTAACAACAAAAATAGTTCCTTACATTTCTCCGGAGCTTCACAGTCGGACAGTGTGGCACTATTAGAGTGATGGTCTGAGACAGAAGCTAAAAACTTTTTCCTTAAGTGTGCCTCATGCTGCTCTTGGCTCCTGAAAAGCCTCTCCCTCCCCAGACGCACAGCTCCTGAGCCAGCTCAACGCCCCCTCCTCTCTGCGGCCTCCCGTTTCCCCTCCAGGCTCGACTGTGGGCTCCTCCCTCTGTGATCCTGTTGTAGTTCACGCTGCTCTCACAGCCCTCGAGCACATTCTGCCATGTTTATAATTAGCTGGGCTGTCTGTCTCCCCAGTTAGTTCTGAGACTCAGAGGGAAGGAGTTTTTGCCTTAGTCATTTTGTATCAGCTCAGCACAGTAAACACTCAGATGTTCACCGGATTAAACTATTTCCAAAATGAGCATTTTTAAATCCAACTTTTCCCCAATTTCATGTGTGTGTGGAGACACATTTCTATATAAAATGTAAAGTGAATCACTGTGAACCTTAAAAGACAAAAAAGGAAATTGAGCAGCTCTTATTGAGCAAGAGGTATAGGGGTAGAGCTGGTAAAGATTCAACCAGTCTGTTATCAACCAGTCTGCTGGTGGCTATTCGACCAATCTGTTTTCTGCTCCACACCTCACCTTTGCTGTCAGAGATAACTGGTGCTTCTAGTTCTTTAGCCTTTCTAGGGTTCCACAGCACAAGTTGGGGTGCTCCTTGTTGGTTTTCCCTCTGCTTATGTAGGATTTCAGTGTTCTACACTCTGCTAGGTCAGTTCCTGCTCATTCAACTGCTTCTGTCTTCCAGATTGTATGGACCTCTCTCATCTGGTGATGTTGTTTTCACTGGTAATCTTGGCTCTCTGGGTTTATCTCTTTTTTAATTCCTAATAAACTTCTCCTTTTAATGAAGTTTCATTTAACGAAGAAGTGGCTATAAACACAAGTATACATTCTGCTGTATTTAACCGGACTTCTCTGAACTAATTATTTTGAAATGTAAATTTATAAGTTGGCATCAATAAAACAAATACCATTAACACAGATATTTTAAGGAAAATAGTCTAATAAGATTTTTAAAATAATTTTCTGTAACTTCCCCTTGATACCAGAAAAGTACAAGCTGAAAATAAAATAAAACCCTCTTTAAACTAATAGACAAAGGGTAGTGAAAAACTATAAGAAAAAGATAATCTTATTCTGCAACTTCTAAATTCACTCTCACTCCATGTTTATGAATGCTGTTCTGTGTGAAGAATCCATTTCTGAATAGGAAGGTTCCTGAACAGACACATTTTAACTATAACTTTGTCTTGTAATAAGAAATAGGCCACCCTGAACAGAATATCATCCTCTACTATGTATATCTATGTAAATGAAACGGAGAATCATTGTAATAAGCAGAATGGCTCAAGTGTAAATGGGGGCCCGTGAACTAAATAACAAAGAAGAAATGAGTCCTGGGAAGAGAGATAAACACGAAATCTGGAGACCCCAGAGCTAGTCCTTTCTGCCACCAACCAGCTATGTCAATGTTAGCATTATCTCTTAGCTTCTCCGTGCAGCAGTTTTCTCTTGTGAAAAATGATGAGGTCTGACTTTATCACCTGCCTGAATTTTCAAGCCAGCCTGACCCTCCTATGCCCCAGGCACCTGCAAACTGTAAGGCACATATACACCCACTCTTTGGAGCAATGGTCCAGGACCCTACTTACTTTCTTCCAGCTCCTTCTTGGCCCCCTTCTCTTGGCTCCTTCTGCAGCCCCCCTCTTGCCCACAGTGGTTCACTTTGCTGTCCTGACTCTTGACTCTCCTAAAAGGATGAGGAGTTTGGCTCACTCTCTACTCTGAGCCCTGACTGCGCCACTGACTTCCCAGTTTTGCTCATCTCATTCACTTGCAAGGGGGGAAGGAGGAGGATTCAGTCATTTTTGAGCCTCTTTCAGTTCCAGAATCCTACAATTCCATCGGCATAACAAAGCCTGAACAAATAAAGTTTCTTTGGCCAAAATAAATCTCAGCTATGTTTGACCGGCATGAAGAATGGCAGGTTCATCTTCAGTAAGAAGATGAGGATGCTTAGGTCTTAAATGCAGAAGGAAGTCTTATTTTAGAAGGAAATCTCCTCCTCTGTTACTGTTTTCCTGGTTAAAACAAGTCAGTGTCACTGTCTAGGAAATTCTTCATAGGCACTCAGGTTTCAATTACTTCTGTACTGGAGGGAAGCTGATGCCAAATGGAAAAATAATCTCGAAAGATCTTAGCATCAGGCACAAAGCTGACCTTGCCACACATTTCTTGGGATGAAGCCACATTTATCAAGCTTCATTTCTTGTAAAGGTTTATTGACATGGAGCCTTTGACAGGAGTCAACCTGGCTGATAGCTTTTTCCTATTAAATCCCAAGTTGTTTTCGCTGCTGAGAGCCCTTAATGACAAAAATGAGGAAGTTGTGTCTACAGCAAGAGACAAATATCTTGGGCTTGGTTTCACCTTGTCCCATTTGGCCTCTGCTCAATAAAGAGGGGCAGTCATGCCAATATCTATCTGATGAGAAATGATTCACAAACACAGAAGAAATTAGGGCATTTAAGAGTTTTATTATTCGGTTCTAAGAGAGAGGAACTAACATTTATTGAGCATCTACTAAGGGCCAGGCACTATTTCAAGGACTTGAAATTTATCTCTTTAATTAAAATTATCTCTGATTCTCATGAGAATCTTATGAGACAGGTAATACTATCCCTACTTCATGGATGAAAGACCCTACCTCACGAGTGTAAGTTGGTGCAGCCACTATGGAAAATAGTATGGAGGTTCCTCAAAAAATTAAAAATACAATTACCATATGATCCAGCAATTCCACCCTGGGCATATATTCAGACAAAACTATAATTCAAAAAGATACATGCACCCCTATGTTCATAGCAGCACTATTCACAACAGCCAAGACATGGGAACAACCTAAATGTCCACCGAAAGATGAATGGATAAAGAAGATGTGGTACATTTATACAATGGAATACTACCCAGCCATAAAAAAAACTGAAATAATGCCATTTACAGCAACATGGACACAGCTAGAGGTTATCATACTAAATGAAGTCAGAAAGAGAAAGACAAATACTATATGATATCACTGATATGTGGAATCTAAAATATGACACAAACAAACCTATCTACGAAATAGAAACAGACTCACAGACATAGAGAACAGACTTGTAGTTGCCAAGGGGGAGGGGACGTGGAGGAGGGAAGGATTGGGAGATGGACTGGGAGTTTGGGGTTAGTAGATACAAACTATTACATATAGAATAGACAAACAACAAGGTCCTACTGTATAGCACAGGGAACTATATCCAATCTCCTGGGATAAACCATAATGGAAAAGAATATAAAAAAGAATGTATATATGTGTATAACTGAGTCACTTTGCTGTACAGCAGAAATTAACACAATAGTGTAAATCAATTATACTTCAATAAAAAATAAATTTTAAAAATATAAAATAATTAAAAATATATATCTATATATAAAATAATTTTTAAAAAAAGAAAGAACCCACCCCAGAAAGGTACATAAGTAGTTCAAATTCAAAAATGGTGGGGAGCTAGGATATTATCCCAAGTCTATAAACTGGATTTTATGTAGCTCTGGTGTTTGCTGCAGACCTTCAACTTCAATTCAATGAAGGGTAATGTGCACATGGAAAAATACATCATAGAATCATATAATTTTACACCTTGAAGAAACATGTTATAGATGAGGAAACAGAACCATAGAGATTAAATGACTTGCCCAAATAACATGGTTCTAGCTGTGCAAATTGTGAAAATCTTTCTTGATTGAAGTACTAGGGATTAAGATTCATGCCTTTTGTAGTTAACTGGGTAAGAGATGTCCTAAATCAGCACAAACTGTTCTATTTGCTTTCAAATAACCAAGACTGTAAAAGTTCCAAGTGGGAATTTCTAAGATAACCCAAGGATGCAAAGTGGTATGGACTTTGAGAAAGCTTTCCTATCAAATCAAAGGCCTCCAAAGCATAACTGTTTTTTAACTCAGAGTCAAAATGTGACAGAGCAAGTCCATCTGCAACTAGAAGTAGCATTGTAGTCTGTTTTTTCAAAACTAGGAAATCACTCAACAGTGGGTCAATGGGTTAGCAGAAATGGTGGGAAACAAGACAGGAAGGAGAAAAAGGGGAGGAGAAATAGAAAAGATGCATCCACCTAGAAACTAAGAAACAAACAAAATCAATTCCACACATTCCTCCATCAGTACAGGAATGATTTGCCATACAGGCTCACATATATTCACATTTCTTAACCATGGGTCAGAGACTCAAACAGAAATTCTCTCTGCCCAGAGAGAGTTCAGTCTTAATCATCAAGCAGCTAGCCAATCTCAGTTATATTTCACAGTAAAAAGCAGACATTTAATAGACTTCTCTTCCCAAAATGCAAATGCTCTAATGTAGCTAAAGATCATCTACAATTTTAAAAAGCTTAAGAAGAACATTTATGTACTGGCTTTTATGAGCTTAAACTCCAAGGTCCAGAGTTATGTAAATAACAATACTCAGGAAAGGAAACGTATCTTTTGAATTTGGGCTTTTGCAAAGCTTGGATACAAATAGTGCCTGAAAGAGGAATAAACATGATTCATAAGAGTTGTCTCATGTGGTTAATCCTTCCAGGCAGTGAAGGACTGGATTCTCCACAGATGTTTTTACAAACTTTTTCTCTTGGAGCATCCAAGGAAGTGTAACTATTATTAAGCATCTGATTGAGCTGTCTGTCTACTAACCCTGGAGAACTAAGGGCAAAAGCTGCAGTTGAAAGATGATGAAGCAACTTGAAAACTGTCAAGGAACAGTGTTTGAGGCACTTGATTTGTATGCAATCAACTGATTGGAATACAACTTTTATTGTAAACTAACTGAAGCCTAAAAGATAAGCCATCCCATGCTTGTTTGTAATGCTTCAAACAGTAATGTTATCTCTCTCGGATTTAAGTTAATCTACTTAACAGATCGTCACTTGGATGGGAACTGAAGAGACCAGCAAATGGAAAGGAAAAATCACACAAGATAGACTAACACCATTAAGTCCATGGCGTTACACAAGTTTTCTCAAAAATGTCTGGTTACATTGTGCAACAGGCTTCACCCTTTTGACCAATATGTGCTGATGCATTCCTAGTGATTAGTAACTGGCTACCTCAAAAGCCTTGATTCCATTTGCACTGAATAGGAGGCAAATCACCCCCTCTTGATGGTCAGGGGATCATTTGGGACTTGTCAGAAGATCCAGACAGGCTGGTCTCAGCCATTCCCCTCCCAGGAAGTGCTATTAGGATGACTAATGCAGCAAGTGGTGGGAACGTCAAACGTTCTCCATTTAAAAGTTAAAAGCACAAAGCTCAAGCAAGATAACACTGTGAAAACACTAACTATTTATTTTTGAAAAACCTTACTTGCTGTTGTCTTACCTAGAAATAGAATCTTCCTCATTCAGACAAAAATAATAACAATAATAATTCCATCCATAGCGAGCAGCCAACTCGGGTCTCATTTGCCTCCTTGGCTTTCATGGAAGACTTGGAAGGACATTAAGAAAAGGTTTTTGGTTGTCTGGGGTTTTTGTTTGTTTGTTTGCTTAACTTAAGGTCTTTAATATTTATTTTTTAAGTTATTTATTTTATTTTTATTTTAAAAGTTATTGTTTATTTATCCCAGGTTTTCTCAACCTCAGCCCTACTGACATCTAGGGCTGGATAATTCTTTGTAGTGGAGGCTGTCCTGTACATTGTAGTACGTTTAGCAGCAACCCTGGTCTCACCTTCTGCATATGGGTAGCACCACCTCCCACTCCCTCCCCAACGGAGTTGTGACAAATAAAGATGTCTCGACACTGCCAGTGTCTCCACATTGAGAACCACTGACGGTAAAATCTTGGCTCAAGGAATCCTGTTTCACATTAGTATGTTCTGCGACAAAGTTATATAGCCATCAAACCAGGCAATGGAGGCAGTGAGGAGACAGCAGCAGCCACTGCTACCCAGGAATCCAGGATGATCTCGAGATACTTCATTACATCTGCAAAGATGCTTTGTCCAAATAAGGCAGCATTCACAGTTTCCAGGGATTTGGACGTGGACATTTCTTTTGGGGGGGTCACCATCAAACTCACTATACCTGGATTGCCTGCCTCAAGATTTCTCATTTATCCTCTCTGCTCCAAAAAGTAAAAATCCTCATTAGTTTAAGCCACTATTTTCCAGCCTTCTGTAACTCACAGCCAAATACATTCCCTAACTAATAGATTGCTTGACTCAGTGAGGACGTTAGGAAGATTTCAGCGGTGGATCTTGATTATTAAACTACCTGGGTTCTGAATCTCTGTGTCGGCACTTTTGCATAGAAGATCAAGATCCACTTTAGAACCCTAGCTCACATCTCAACCTGTGGACCCCAGAGTATCAGTATTACCTGGGGTGTTTATTTAAAACTCTGGGTTTTTGCCTTCAAAATGGGTTTGCTGTCTCAAAATTTCTGGGAATTTACATCTTTAACATGTCCCCTTGAAGGTTTTTATGTCCCCTACATGTTGAGAACACTGCTATCCTTCCTGTTTTTTACAATGCTTCTCTGCATACTGACTCCAGGTTGAACGATTAGTCTTTATCACTTAGGGTGGTTTGTCTGCCTCAAATTTTGTTGATTTTGTAGTTAAACCTGTTTATGCTCCATTGATTAAACAAAATCTGTGTTTCCTTAGCAATAAAAAAAAATTATCTTTCTTATATTGATTCTTTCCAGATTTCAAAAGCTACCTGATAACCTCATCTACACTGTTAATGTGGACGCTTTGCAAAAATGTGCTTTTTTTTTTAGCTACAAAGTGCACAGCCCAACCATGTTATAACATCAGAGCAGAGGGGGAAAGGCAGCATGCAATATATGATAGGATTTCTGTTTCTACAGAGGGGCACGGTGCATCGCAGAGTACTTGAAAAACAGAACTTCCCTCAGTCAGATTCATGGCTCCATTGGGATTAATCAAATCCCTGGTTTGTGAAGGAGTTTATTGTACATTCCTTTGTCCCTAGCTTCTTTGATTTTTTGCTTTTCAGCTTCCCCTCGGAGAGCATGATGCGTGCCATTTGGGATCAGGTGACAATTCCAAAGTGTGGCTCCAGACCATCCAATCACTATTTATAAGTCCTTCCTTAAGCCCCTGCAATTTTGCCATTCACCAAGTGTGAAAGGAGGCCTCGTCCCCTTCAGCATGTACAGATAAGGGGGGGGGAAGCAATTATTGGAGGAGTCAGGCTCTGAGCTGGGTTTTGAACTTCTCAAGCCTCAGCCAATACAGGAGTCAGAGGTTGAGTTCTGAATCCCCGGGCTTCCCACTCAGAATTCAGACTGCCAGTGATGGAGAGAAGAAGCATGAAACTGAAGTCGAGGGGCTACACGCACTGCAAACCGTCTGCACAGTAAAGGCCTCGTGCCAAGGAGACGCTGATCTGAATCACATTAAAGGTCAAAGAAAAGGATTGTTTTATTTCCTAGAAACTGAATCACCAGAACCACACCCACCTCAAATCCCTTCCAAATCCCCTAAACTCAGCTAGAATCCAGCCCCTGATGGGGGGAGGGGACGGTGAGATTCCTCTGGCTTTAGAAGTGTGCTGTGACACATTAACCGCTTCCCTGCTGAGAGCCTTGGCTGTCTCCAGAGCCCAACCAGTGTGTGCTGCTCAAGGCCCCCAAATGAACATCCGAACGTTTGTTTCCCGATGTGTGCTGGGACTGTTCCCCTGCCAGGCCTCCCCGCCCATCAGGGACCCACAAACCTACAGCAGAGAAACCACCACACCCACTGACGTTTGCAACACTGGCACACGTTGAGAGAACTGGAGGCTGCCTTCCGTGGGGCTACACGGGGGCTCCTCCTCGGGTGTCTGGTTTCTCTTTAGAGGGCATGGAGGGGCTTAACCGGCTTTGGTCTCCCCAGGCCGCCTAAGCACGCTTAGAAAATGCTGCCAGAGAAACAAAGCTCCATTCCTTTCCCAGTTGCGTTGGGCTCTGTGTTGAGGCTCTTTCAGCTCTAAAATTGGACAAATTTATCTATCAAAACCCTTTTCAGAAGCCAACAAATGCCATCTTGGTCAGTAATTTCTTCCTACTCTGAATCCCCATAGCATCTCATACCTATATCATCTATATGGCCTTTTGTGGAGGCTTCCTGGCTTGGGCTCTAGGTTTATATGTCTTATCTCCCTCTCTGTTCTAAGTTCCTAGAAGGCATGTGGTATGATCTTAAACACAGTTAATGACTCATACAACTCAGTAACAAGAGAATAAACAACCCGATCGAAAGATGGGCAGAAGACCTAAACAGACATTTCTCCAAATAAGACATACAGATGGCCAAGAGGCACATGAAAAGATGCTCAACATCACTAATTATTAGAGAAATGCATATCAATACTACAATGAGATACCAACTCATACAGGAATGGCCATCATCAAAAACTCTACAAATAATAAATGCAGGAGAGGGTGTGGAGAAAAGGGAACCCTCCTACACTGTTGGTGGAAATGTAAATTGGTTCAGCCACTATGGAACACAGTACAGAGGTTCCTTTAAAAACTATAAATAGAGTTACCATATGATCTAGCAATCCCACTCCTGGGCATATATCCGGAGAAAACTCTAATTCAAAAAGATACATGTACCCCAATATTCATAGCAGCACTATTTACAATGGCTAAGACATGGAAGCAACCTAAATGTTCATTGACAGAGGAATGGATAAAGAAGATGTGAGTGTGTATATATATATATATATATATATATATATATATATATATATATATATATATATAAAATATACAATGGACTACTACTCAGCCCTAAAAAAGAAAGAAATAATGCCATTTGCAGCAACATGGATGGACATAGAGATCATCATACTAAATGAAGTAAGTCAGACAGAGAAAGACAAATACAGGATATGATATCACTCATATGTGGAATCTAAAATATGATACAAATGAACTTATTCACAAAACAGACTCACAGACATAGAAAACAAACTTATAGTTACCAAAAGGGAAAAGGGTGGGGGAGGGATAAATTAGGAGTTTGGGATTAGCAGATACAAGCTACTATATATAAAATAGATAAACAACAAGGTCTTCCTGTATAGCACAGAGAACTATATTCAATATCCTGTAATAAACCATAATGGAAAAGAATATGAAATATATATATATAGTATAATACATATATATGTGTGTATGTATAACTGAATCACTTTGCTGTACACCAGAAGCTCACACACATTGTAAATCAACTATACTTCAATAGAAATAAATAAGTAAATAAATAACATAGTTAATAAATCATCTTTAAATAATTAATGAAATCTTAAAGCAACATGTGTTTTCTATTTGGAGACCAGCAGAAGGAGTTGTTATTGTCTGAGAGATGAGCAGATCAATTTTATATTATACTTTAGGTCAAAGCAGACGACCAAAAACATCCCTAACTGAGTCAGTCAGAGACACAATGGCTGCCCCTGTCTGCTACCCATATTCAGAAACAAACCTTGGCATCTAGGTTTCATGAGAACATGGGCTGTCACTGTAACCAACACCAAACTTCTAATATTAGGAAAGAATATTCAACGGCACTGAAGTAACTTTACAATGTTTAGCAACAGCATACGTGATGGGAGATCTGGCATCCATGCAATTGCCTCCCTATTCAGAGGCAGAAAATGAGGAATAATAGGAAAATATTGGTTAAATAACTAAGGATAATAGAATCTTGGAATAAAATATCCAGTTGTCAGTAGGATATGATTACACCCATAAGTGAATTTCTTTGAGGTTACTTGCTCTTCCGAGATTAGACTTCAGCTATGTCAAAGTCTCATTTTTCATGGCTCACTCCCTGGGCCCAACCCATCAGAAAGAAAATTAAAGTCAAATGGCTTTTTCACTGAACAATTTATCTCCTGTTTCTAGGTTGTTCATTTAATAAGAGTTCACTGAATGCTAACTACGGATGTAACACAATCAACACTAGGCACCTGGGGCAGCTTGTCTCCAAAGACGCCCCTCCAACCATGCCTCCTGGTGTTTACTCCCCTATGTAGCTCCTCCCCTTTAAGCAGGGCTCTCACTTTTGAGACTCTATGACTCCTTTTGATCAGCAGAATGTGGTTGAAGCTATGCTGCATGATTTCTAAGTCTACATCATAAGAAGCCTCGCAGCTTCCACCTTGATCTCTTCGCAGTATTTGCTCTGGGAGAAGCTAGCCAGACATCCAGCCCATCCTTCAGTCAAGCCTTCAGATGAGTCTAGTTTCTTCCATCTTCTGACTACAACTGCAAGAGACCTCAACCAAGAACAGCCCAGCTAACACAACACACCAAAAATACAATACTTGAGTGACAGTAATAAATCGATGTTGTAAACCTCAGAGTTTTGGGGTGGTTTGTTACATAGCAATAGATAATCAAACCAGTTCCAAAGAAATGTTTCGTATTTATTAAAAAGCAAAGGCCTTGCCTTTGGAGAACTTAGATTATAGATGAAGCAGCAACACACCCACAGAAAGCAACATATATACCCTACAATATAACTCATCCGCAAATATAAAACCAATCTCCTCCAACTAGGGAACAGCTTTAGGAGGCCTGCAAGTGGGTTTGCAAAGGAAGAAAGTGGCACCAGCCTTGCAAAGGAGAGTAGCCAAACTAACCCTGGCAATCAGTGAGGGGACAGCTGTCATATCTACAAAAAGAGTCAAGACAGAGCCCAGAAGCACTGAGGAAATGTAGAGCAGAAAAGTGAGCAGAGAAACATGGCAAAACACATTGTAAAAAAATGTTCAAACGTTCACATTAAAAATATAACCAAAAGAAATACAAATTAAAGCAAGACACAGTTTTTCAACTATCAGATTGACAAAGATCTTTTTTAAATGATAATATTCAGGCTTTCAGAGTTCAGTGAAACCTATGTGCCCTTCTGGCAGGAGTATACCGTAAATGAATCTAATCTTTCTGCAGGGCAATAGGTAGAGAGGTCTTTAAAATAATCATATCGTTGCACTGTTATTAAATTTCTAGAAATTTAACCAGAGGAAATTATCAGCCATTTATTTAAAAAATACATATTGTGTAAGGTTTTTAAAAATAGATTTACTTATAATAGCATGAGTTAAATGCAACCTAAATGTCCAATGATAGGGAAAGTTAATTCTGTGATGGTATAACTATAGGTGGTATTCATAATATCTAATAACTGTTATGGCATAGGCACCAATCAATTATAATTATAACCAACCCACCAACCAATCAAAACCAATAGACCAACCAATCATAACAGATTCACCAGCCACTTAGACTGAAGTTGTAAATAACCCTACCTCTAGCCACCATGTTACAGAACAGCTGGATATCAGCCTAGGGTCCCTCCATGTAACTGAAAACCATACAATTGTTAAAAGTCATGTTTGTAAGTGATGTTTAATGATATCACAGTGGAAAGTTAGGTGGGAAAGAAAGAGAAAAGACCTTATATAATATATAATCTCTACACATTTACAAACATATGCATGGAAAAAAGGGAAGGAAATATATCAAAAAACAGTGGTTGTCTGGATTGGTGGAATTATCAGCGACTCATTCATTTTCTTTCTTTGTACTTTTCTGTGTTTTCCAAATCTTCTATGATAAATATGCATTATTTTCATAAGTTATCAGAAAAAGTCACATCATATATAAGGAAGAAAATATAAGTAATCAGAGAGCTAGGGTCAGTTGAAGTGTATGAAGTTAGAATTGGAGTGATAGCAGAGATGAAGGGAAGTTCTGTTTGGGGATGGAGTGTAGGAAACTATAGGAACATGAAGATGAGAATGGATGAACAGGAGGAATTCTAAGTGCTTGAATAAGGACAGCACGAGAGGAAAACTGCCAGTTGAAGGTAATTCTAACTGCTAGGAGGAAACTGGTGGAGAGAGGAGAGAAGGGTTGAATAGAGAAAGGACTTCTACAGTATTCCTGGCAGCTAAAACAACATGCACAAGCATGCACATCCATGATTTACGTTTCTTTCACCCTGTCAGCGTTTTGACTTTAGCAAAGTACATCTGCTCTTGTCATGCATCCTGAGTAATTCAACATCTATGTCATCACAAATGAGGCTTTGGCACCTTCTCCCAGTTAAGTGTCTGGGTAGAAAGAGGAAAACAGGAAAGAAGTAGCACACTAATATTTGTTCAAAGACACCAAAAAAGCAAGGTCAGAATTTTTACTTATCCCATGGCAAAAGAGCTTTGGATTAGACAAATTTTTGGATCAGACATTTAAAGGCATCCCTTCCTCTTTTTTGACTTTTTATTTGGAAATAATTTCAAACTTACAGAAAAATTGCAAGAATAAGAATAGAAAAAAGAACACTCCTATACCCTTTCCCGAGATCCACCTACTATTAACATTTCACCCACTGACTTTTTTTTCCATTTACTTTTTTATCATTTGTTCTCTTTCTCTCTCTTTCCCTTACTCCCTCTCTCTTTCATATATATACATCATCTATACAATATATACATATAATTTTTAATCACTTAAGAGTAAATTGTGTACATCATGTATATTTCCTAAAATTGTGATATTCTCTTATGTAATCACACCACTGTTGTCAACTTCAGCAATTTTAATTTTGATGCAATAATTTTGTCTAATCTATTGTTCATATTCCAATTTTGTCAGTTGACCTAATAATGTCCTTTGTAGCATTTTTCTCCTCTAATAAAGGATCAGCCTAGGATCAGGTATTACATTTAATTGTCATGTCTCTTTGGTCTCCCTTTATTTGGAACACAGAAAAAAAAAATAAAAAAAAAAGGCATCTATTTTAATTCAGACACCAGTTTCATTTAAATTACACATTTTCCAAATTAATTTTGCCAAGGAATCCCTGACAACCCATAGCCCCCAGATTTGCCCTCAATGGCACTCATCCTGTCTGATCCATTTCTCCAGGCAACACGATGTCTGTTTGAATGGTAGGTATAGTTATGTCCTCGCAAGGCATTTCTTTTTCTTAGCCCTAAAAGGACTCATGGCTGCAAATTTCATTCTAAACAAATATGAACGGGTAATCATTTCTTTTAAGAGATCATATGCTTCAATGCCTGACTGGCGAATGTAGAATAGACCCTTTTGTGGTGGTCAATTACCAAATCACTCCATCGTCTTAAATATTTTCTCAATCCCCTCCTCCACCTGTCTCCTTTTGAAGTACCATGACCTTTTGACAGCCAGCCTGACTGAGAGACCCCAATTCCTCTTCAATTTCTCTGATAAATATAAGAGCAGAGATGGCTGTGGTTGATAGGCACAAGCTAAACAAAGGCTCCAGATGAGAACTTTTGATGGCTATACTTTCCATCTGAGCCTAGTAGACAGGTATTAATCCATATAAATGCTGTAGTCAAACCATATGGGTGGGGGAAACTTGACTACTAGACTGAAATCACAGACACACTGCAAACTGAAAAGCTACACCTCTCCCGATGTCACAGTTTATTTGCATGCACTCCCAGCCAAATCAATATCGCCATCTTAATCAAGAGGGAATTACAGGCTTCAGCAGAGAGGTAACATTGTTAGTAATTACATCCGAGCCGTTTTCAGACACATTGCACGCTGAGCTGAAAGGTTTAAACAGAGATGCGAAGAAAAAGAAGAAAAAAATGAGAGAGCTGAGCACTGTTTGTGCCCAGAGTGGCGTCACTGTGTTCACGTCCAAACCTTAGAATAGAAGCGCCGGCCAGGAACCTAAGGGTCACGGAAAGAAAACACCGGTGGCGTTGTGGATGTGCACATCATGAGTGGAGGGGGTTTTAATCTATCCAGATTCTCCTTTTTCTGCTAATCAAATTTTCACCATCTCTTGCATCTTTTAGGGGAAAATTCCCCGTGCAGTTGCCACGTGAGACATAGTGGGTCTGCAGCTTGCCAGAGATACAGTTTGGGAAGAGGAGCGCTCTGGCTGGCTCTGAACGGGGTCAAGGAAGCCCAGGGCACTGCGCCCAGCTCAGGCCTTCCAGCAGCAAATAGAAATTAAGGGAAGTGGGGACCGAGGGAGAACACATCAAATGATATTCATTTGTGCTTAAATTTTGTAAATTCTTTTCATCCTTTTTTTTTTTTTTTCCCTGCTTCCTAATTTGTATTCCAGTATTTGAGAAAGAGAATCTGCTTAAATTAAGAAAGTATGAAATGGTGTTCATGAATGAGGAAAAGTGATTTTCTTAATTTCAAGTTCGGGCAGCATCAAAGCAAGAAAGGTGTAGTGGAAGAGACATGGCTTTAGTTAAAGAAGAAAAATGACTTATAATTAACTCTGAGACAGCAGCTTGAGCCATGCTGGCCTCAGCCGGAAGGGGCTTTGTTTATGTGCAAATGATTTTTTCTAAAGCACTAGAAAACACTTCCTTTCCTGGAGGAAGTAAACATCTTCTTGATATTTTTGTCTGTTCTATTCACTGGCTTGTTGTTTTCCTCTTTTTTTTCCCTAATATTTCTAAAGAAAATGTCACCTTTAGCTCCTACTAGGAATAATCACAGATTCCAAATTAATCTACTTTCCCTGGTCAAATATTGCCCCACACGTATGGTTTTATCATCATAACACTTCTGCGGTGGTGCCTTATTAACGAACTCAGCCAGGGCATTGACAGGACGGCGATGCTGGGATCCTTAGAGCTGGCTTGGCTGGCAGCAGCAGTGAGGCAGAGGAGATTCCATCTCTGTCCCTGGTCCTGGACATGTCTATGGGGACACAGCCAGGCCCAGATGGTCACAGAGCCACCCTCAGGATGGTTGGTGCATCCTGGGCATGGTGAGGGTGTGCTCAGGGTCCCCTTGACAGAGGGTTATCTGGAAAAGGAGAGAACGCCCTCTGCCAATCACCCTCCGCCCCACGAAATAGAGTCTTAGCCCACCTAGCCTAGAAGGAGGAAGGTGAAATAAGGGGCTCTAATTTCTGAGGCACACCCATATGCATTTTGTATTATTTGTGTCATTATCAATTTCTGTCAGTGAAAGATGCTATTGGAATGTTGCCAGCCAAACTCCCCTCCATAGGACAATTATTCTCCATCTGGCATTCATTGGCCTTTCCCTCTAGGGAACCCTCCACCACTACCTCAAATATCCAATCACCAAATACTGCCAATTTTACATCTTAAAGTTGTACATCTGCTTTGTCTGGTCCTCGCATTCCCAATATACTTGTTAATTACCTGCCCAGTCATCTGACTACTGAAAGAACTGCTTATCTGGACTTCTGGCCTCTGAACACTAACCTTCAGCACAACAGTCACACTGTCCAGAGAGAGAGGGAAAGAGAGGGAGAGGGAGAGAAGGACTCACACTACCCTGTGACCCAAAACCCTTCAGTGGTGTGTTAGTCCACTCGGGCAGCTATAACAAAGTACCACAGACTGGATGGCTTAAACAACAGAAACTTATTTTCTCATAGTTCTGAAGGCTGGAAGCCCAAGATCAAGGTGTGAGCAGGTTTAGTTTCTTCTGAGGCCTCTCTCCTTGGCTTGCAGACGGCCACCTTCTTGTGTCCTCTCATGGTTGCCCCTCTGTCTATGTGTGCACATGTTTGATGTCCCTCTCTGTGTTCTAACCTCTTCTTCTTATAAGGACACTAGTCATATTGGAATAAGGCCCACCAAAATGACACAGTTTTCACTTAATTACCTCTTTAAAGACTCTGTCTCCAAATACACTTATTCTGAGGTACTAGGGATTAGGGCTTCAACATATGAATTTTGGGGGTAAGCAATTTGGTCCATAACACTTCTTGACCAATAGAATATGGTGGAAGTGATGCTGTGTCCATTTCTAGGCCCAAGCTTTAAGAAACTGGGAGCCTCCACTTCCTGTCTCTGTGACACTTGCCCTTGGAACCCAACAGTCATGCTGGGAAGAAGCCACACGGAGAGGCTATGTGTAGACGTTTGGCTGACCGCCCTGTTAAAGTCCCCTCAACACACCACATACGTGGGTGAGAAGCTTTCAAGATGACTCCAATCCCAGCCACCCTCAGGCTACAAGTGCACGAAAGACCCTGCCGGAGAACCTCTCACTGAGCACAGTCAATTCCCAGAAGAGTGCGAATTACTAAAATTATAGTTAAATTTTAAAACACTGAGCTCCCCTGGTGGCGCAGTGGTTAAGAATCCACCTGCCAATGCAGGGGACACGGGTTCGAGCCCTGGACCGGGAAGATCCCACATGCCGCAGAGCAGCTAAGCCCGTGCACCACAACTACTGAGCCTGAACTCTAGAGCCTGTGAGCCACAACTACTGAAGCCCACACGCCTAGAGCCCATGCTCCACAACAAGAGAGGCGACCACAATGAGAAGCCCACGCACAGCAATGAAGAGTAGCCCCCGCTCGCCGCAACTAGAGAAAGCCCACGTGCAGCAACGAAGACCCAACGCAACCAAAAATAAATAAATAAATAAATCTATTTATTTTTTAAAATAAATAAATAAATAAATTTCTTTTTTAAAGAAATAAATTTATTTTTAAAAATAAATAAAACACTAAGTTTGGGGACGATTTCTTACACAGTAATAGGCAAACAGAACAGGTATTTCTGTGTGAAATCCACCAACTATAGTACTGAAAATTAATATAAATTTAAACCACAAAACAAAACACTGTTTCAGCCAAATACTACACTTCTGTAGGCTGCTGGCTTGTAACATCTGTTTGCCCTAGCAATTCCCAAATACTTTGAATATCTCCTAACACCCTGCTTTTTCATATCTTCATGGCTTTGCAAATGCTGCCTCAATCCAAACATCCCAACTGCTTAGTTTTCCTCAGAGTAAGAACTGGTTAACTTTTGTTGAATAAATGCCCAGGTGACCAGAAAATTGAGGACTAACTATACTGAAGTCACCACCTGTCTTCCTTGATTCTCCTTGGAATCCTAATCATAACCCTGCTTTCACTAGTAGGCAGATCTGGCTCTGACCTCGCCACTTGCAACACAGTGGGTGTTGACAAGTTATATACATTTTATTCTCCAGCTTCTCCCATTTGGAGGATTGGTAGTGACCTCTTTCCTGTTTCTCTAGATTGCCTTCTTATTCTCTTCTTTTATCTTTCCTCTGGCAATTCTGTTGTTTATCCATTCTTATCTTTAACGGCTTTCAATTATTCAAGGAAGCGTGTCAAGTACCAGAGTTGACCTGGCGCTGCACTCTGCAGTACAGAGGGTGCAGAAATGGACAAGCATACACTGTCCCTGAACAAACTGCCATGGCCTCCCAGCACCTTCCCAGTGCATGGGAACCTCTCGCATTTCGTACTAAAATCCACTTGCAATCCGAGATGATCTGTGGATATGCGGGTCTATCACGGTCCAGATCCAATCCTTTATTTTTTACAAGTAGTCAATCAAAACGAAAACTTCATAGTGGTAAATTCTTGGCTACCTGACTTTTCCTTCATCCCAACTGCTCAGTGACATTTAACTTGTTTCTTTGTCCTTAGATTTAAAAAAGAAAAAAAAAATTTAATATTGTAACTAAAACTGTAACTAACTGTGTCCTAAATATTTTCCCTAGCTCTGGTCTCTCCACCACTGTGGTTCCTCCCACACAACAGTGAGAGATCAATCTTTTTAAAATGCCATCTAAACGCAATCAGCAGAGGCTGCCCACACACCAGAAAAAGCTCCAAATGCCACAGCCTAGAACTCAAATGCATCTGAGGCCTGGCCCCAGCCTGATGTCCCAAGTCCTCTCCTGTAACACCCTATGTGAACCCTGGCTCCAGGCAAACCCACTGTCTCGTTGTCCTTCAGAACGCTGGAACGCCTCCCCCAGCTCTGGGTTTCTCCCACTCTCCTACCGCCACCTCACAACTTACCCCTCCTAGGTCCTTCCCTTGCTTGAGAGGCCCCTCAATCCCTCCCTTTCGTGATGCCTTCTCTTAAGGCCCAGGGTCTCAGAAGCAGACCCTTCTCTGAACCCAGGTGACACAGCCTTCTACAGACTCAGATACACTCCCTCAGGTTGTTATGCCTCTGCAAGTAGGTTCCTCTTCTCCAGAGAGACTGTGAGCCTTTCAAAGGCAGAAGTCACAAAGGCTTTGCACAACTTTATATCCCCAGGACCTAGCATGATGCTCAGCAAATGTCTGACAATCGCACTCGATTGTATGTGTATCAGTTGTTTGCTTTGGTTATTGATTAGACACAACCCAAGTGACAGTTAAACACCTCACTTTGGTTACTGACCTTGACCTTCCTTCTGACCCTGTGATAATGTGTAAAACTTAGCAGGATTTACTGGCCACTCACTAATTAAACAATTGACCAGGAGTTATACACAGTAAACACCACCTAAAGAGATGTGAAATTCTGTTTCTAAGACAAACCATGCTTACCTTTAAACCATGACACTCGATATCCCTGGGAAGTTACCGAAACAGTATCTGAGGAATGGGCTAAAGGCACCAAAAAAGGAAATCAAAATTATTTTGTTTCCTTTATCCCATAGCACCCTGGAATTAGCATCCACACTGAAACCATGTGAAAGTAGCAGACCAGCAAGTGTCTGGATTTAAATATTCCAAAGCAAAATTTAAAAACAAGTCAATGGGTATAACTGAGAAAGCATTCATCTTGGGGGAGCTGAGCTCACGTCTCCCTTCTTCATTCTACGAATGACTGGATTCTAAAGATGCTCAGCTGAATGCCAGTGAAGGGAAAAGGGGTGTAAACTTTAAGCAAATAGAGCCAGGCTGTCAAATCTATATGCAATTAATGTAAGGATTAAGAGATAATAAGAGCCCTGGATTCTGGTTAGATACTAGGTGGTGCTTAACAAGACTATTAAGACAGAAAAACCTGACCAAGAATAGGCAAGTTGGGGCAAAGCTTTCCAAATCATTTTTAAAAAGCTAAATAGAGTGTTTTATAGTTGTTTGTGACCCCAAAAATACAGACAACACATTATGACTTTTACATAAATGTCACTGTTCAGACACATATAATTGTTTCCATTGAAAACTCCCCATCTTACAGATGATTAAGAGTGAGGTCAGGAAGCATTAAGTGACTGACTCACAGTCATGCAGCCGTTCGAACCTAGAGGACAACAGCTTTCCATTGCACGCACTACCCCTAATTCACAATGGATAAAACCTCTGATGAGGAAGGGTCCAAAGATAAAGTGTCTGCATTAAGTGACTCTTAAATAGACAACACTAAAAGTATTTAACATACATTTATGGTTATGAAAAATTGGACTTCTTAAGTTGACCTCCTGGACCAAGGATGGCACACTGGATTCTCCTCATGAGCTAAACTGATCAATTATCTGGAGCCCCTTTTGGAGAAATGTTCCAAGGCTACCTCTGGGTTTGGTAGGAAAAAAGCAATGCAGTAGATTAGTGATGTCTGCCATGGGCAAGGAAAGGTGTGTGCTAGTAGCATGCATGTCACCTATTTACCATTCCTGACTTAGACACTTAGATGTTGAGCTTACTGTGGATTTTCCCTGGCTCTGACTGGTACTTGGATTCAGTCCTCCCAATGCAAAAATAATTGCTTGGACAGGTCAGCTACCTCAGAGAGGACTGATAGGGGAGCTGTGAACACCTTGCTTCAGGTAGAACCATCCCATCAGAAAGCTGAATCAGTGTGTCCGAATTATTTGCTTTATAGCAAATATATCTCAGAGAAAATGCACAGAATATGAAAATTCCATTCTCCCTTGAAGAAAAGCACATTGTTCATCTTGTTGGTGACTGGCAACTTACAGTGAAAAGAGTGAGCATACTCTTTATAAATTGCCATATATGGGATAATATCATATTTTAAAATATTAACTGATTTTTTTCTCCCATTATTTATCCCTTTTCCTTTTTCTTTCTTTTTTTATTGGAGGGGTTGTGGGGTTTTTTGGTTTTTTTGGGGAGGAGGGCGGGTTTGGCCACACTATGCAGCTTGTGGGATCTTAGTTCCCTGACCAGGAATTGAACGCGTACCCTCGGCAGTGAAATCGCCGAGTCCTAACTACTGGACCACCAGGGAATTCCCCCTTTTCCTTTTTCTACCTCTCTCCCCCACTCCCACTTCAAACTGAAAATCTATTTTCAGTGGAGGGATTTGACAAGACAATGAAACTGAAGTCCCCTGTCACACACTTGGACATATTTTGTTTATCCATTTTGTTGAATATTTATGTTATTTCTACTTTCTATTACGAATAATGTCACTATGAACATTTGTGTACAAATTTTTGTGTAAGTATATGTTTTCATTTCTCTTAATGAAGCAACTCCTCTCTTGCTTCTGTTCTTTTTATCAGGGAATCCAAAGATTCACCAATATGCTTCCCCTTCGTTTCATTGGTCAGAGTTTAGTATCATGGTCACCTCTGTCTGTGAGACTGGGAAAAAGAATGTTTCTGGTTTATTCTATCATGGGAGTTGAGAAAGGGAAGCGGGAGTTGAGAATGACTATTGGGTTATCCAACTAACTGTTCTTCCAATGGACCTGTGCCTGCTGAATATCTCCACTTGTGTCAAAGGCACCTCAAAATCATCACATCCAGCTCTCAACCCAGCATCTCCTTCTTGCCACCAAACCTGGTCCTTCTCCACCACAGCCTGGCTTCCTGGTCTCCTTTCTTTCCCTCACCCCTGGAGCTAATCAATCTCCAAGTCCTATTTTACCTCCTAAGCACGATTCAAATCTGTTCACTTCCTTCCATCTCCTCCACACTATTTCAGGAACCTTCATCTCCTCCCTGCACTGACACAATCGCCTCCACTCTCTCCTCCCTCCAACCCATTCTCTACACCTTGCCCAGAACCACAGCTTCCAAATGCAAATTAGTTCATGTTCCTGTGAAACTTAAAATCTTTTGAAGACTCCTCATTGTAAAAGCGGTGATAAAGACTAACATCCATCAAGCCCCTTCATGACCTCTGCTGCTCCAGGCCTTTCCACAGGCTGCTCTTTCTGGCTTAAATGTTACCCCCTATTCCTTTGTCTAATTTTAATTCCTACTCATCTTTCAAAGTTCAGCTCAAACATCCTTCACTCTAAAAATCTTCCTTGATTCTTCAAACCAGGGCAAGTCTTCTGCTCTTATAACATGCATTTTGCCTTCACGCATTTAACACATCCAATTAACTCAATATGTGATTACGTGTTTAACATCTGTCTCTCCAGCATGAAAGTAAGCTCCATGGGTCAGGAAGCGTAGCCTTGCTCTCTGCTCCTTCTCCCATGCCTAGCACAATACGTCACACATGGGAGGTACTCGGATAGTTGTAGAACATAAATAAGAATAAATGAATTAGAAATAGATGGAAAGTATTCAGAGCCAATTACTACCACAAAGAAAGCCACTGAAGCAACTCTGTAGCTGGGGACCAAAGGGAGGAAGGGAAGTTTGAAGAGATTTGATTTCCTCCATGAAGTACAATATTGCTTTCCTTGTAGACAAAATCTTCAGGCAGTAGCAGCCTTTGGGTGCCTGACTACCAAAGCTTTCAATGGTATTTGCTCAGATATTACTTTCTGATCCTTTCTTGTCTCAAGTTCAAGTCTGTTGAAAGCTAGGATAGTTTCTGATAAAGTACCTGAAGAGTACTAGCATGACATTTGGTACAAGGCAGAGATATCCAATAAATACTTTGAGTTTAATTGAATCCTGATATCACTGAATTTTAGTGTCAGTGGCTTCTGGTCTCCAAAAACGTTGTAAGGGGAGAGAGAAAAGTTCTAAGTGCCTTGAGTGAGGGCAAGGACAGTATATTATTATATAATCATCCCCTTGCCTGACACATAGAGGACCTATAAATGCCCACTGCTTTTGTACCACGTATGGATCCCTCCACAGGTGCTGGCAATGAACAGCCTGTCTCACCAGCCCCACTCTCATTTTACCTCTTAAAACTCTCATGAAATCTCCACTTCACAGGAGAAAAAGTACCCCATACACTTGTCTGAGGGAGTGATCTGCTTTAGAAGAACCCTTGCTTAAAAGTCAGATACAACCTAGGGGCAGGACAGGAATAAACATGCAGACAAAGAGAATGGAATAGAGGACATGGGGAGGGGGAAGGGTAAGCTGGGACAAAGTGAGAGAGTGGCATGGACATATATACACTACCAAATGTAAAACAGACAGCTAGTGGGAAGCAGCCGCATAGCACAGGGAGATCAGCTCGGTCCTTTGTGACCACCTAGAGAGGTGGGATAGGGAGGGTGGGAGGGAGATGCAAGAGGGAGGGGATATGGGGATATATGTATATGTATAGCTGATTCACTTTGTTATAAAGCAGAAATGAACACACCATTGTAAAGCAATTATACTCCAATAAAGATGTTAAAAAAAAAAAAAGTCAGATACAGTGCCTCTAGGCCACCTCAAAAGAGATCACAACTTTCCTTCTCAATTTAAGGAAACAAAAGAAGGAGCTTTGGGGCTCAAGCCTACTCTCTTCAAAGTGACAAAAAAAGCGATTTTTCCCTCAGTTGTTCAGAGCTTACCTGGTGATTTCTTTTTCGCCAGCACAGTACGCAATTGCATAATTCAGCCCAGTTCCATTGTCGCTAAACCCTAATACTTTAGCTTTCTCTTAGAGCTAATGATCTCAGGGAAAAGAGCACTAGTGCTTAAAATGTACAAGCCTCTCCTTGAGTTCTATTCTTATTCTGCTCTGCTGCTCAGCACCAAATCATAAAGCAGGGCACCATTTCATTCTGGGTATCCCCATCACACCTACTTAACACTGAGCACTTAAATCACCCTGCCAAGTAGGAATATGCTCATTGTGCTGTCTCAGGAATCGGCACCAGGAGATACCAACCAGCTCCCCAAAAATGCTCGCTGAAGAATTTCAAGGCCAGCAGAAACCTTTCCAAGAGAAACCTGGCAGTCTTTGAATCAAATTTCAAATAAATTTGCTGTCCGCAAAGACAGCAATATTATAAAGGATTTTTATTCCTTGACCTCTATCCTATAGTTTTTTGGTTTTAAAAAATATATTAAAAATTTACTCATCCAATCCTTTGCACCCAGGTATTCAAATCACTTGGCACAGGATAAAATGTCTAACCATACTTTATATTATTTTATAAACAACTTTAAAACTGGAGAAACATGGACTTCCCTGGTGATGCAGTGGTTAAGAATCTGCCCGCCAACGCAGGGGACAGAGGTTAGAGCCCGTGAGCCACAGCTACTGAGCCAGTCTTCAAGACATGGTGATTTCTTCCTCCTCATCAGACCCCCTCCTCAAAGACCTGAGCCCTGGGTGCTACCCTCTTAGTGATCAGTTCTTTTAGTTCACGTAAATAGCCACTTCCAAGTGAGCCAGCCGACCCCAGGAAGGCTGAGTGAGGATGGGCTCCAGCATCTCAGCCATCTCTCTCTCCATATCACGATACCTAATCATTCATGCATGCAACTCAGGGGGGCCACACAAGCGATTCTGCTAAAGTATAAGGAAACTGTGTTTCAGAATTAGTTTCTGTCCTTGCCTGCATATGAAGCAGCTAGCAACTTCCTCTTCCTGAAGGAAGAGGAGGGGCGGGAACACAGAACTGTAATCTCCGGCTGCAGGTTCCTCTGGAAGAGCAAGCCCACCGCACTCAGCAGAGCAGCTCTCCCCTCCCAGACCTTGTTGGCAGGGCGCCACCCATTGAACATACCATTTCTTGACAGCGCCATCGTTGTCGGTGACAGTTCACTGAGTCCTGAACAATCTTCACAGTGGCGTTGCGGTCCGTAACGCTAAAACTGTTCTCCACGTTCTTTGGCAATTTAACATAGCTCACATCTCACAAAACGAGAGTGAAGCACACTTCCATTCTATGCTTTGTATTTTTTCTGTAATTGAGAGGAAAGATCTTCAACTACAGGACCTTAGCTGTTCTTCTCTTGCAGAGTGAGTTCCTTTATTTAAAGAGAGATATCTGTCCTCTGAGTCCCAGGGCTTTTTCCCTCCAGAGCAGCTGGACAAGTGCTGATAGTACGCACAACTTAAAGAAGTTGGAGAGCGTTGTAACTGCCTCTCTTACGTTACCCTTTGCTTTTGAAACTTCAGAATAAATTGCAACTTGTACAGTCGTATTTGAATCAGAATTCTTATTCCCGTTGGCAATTTTTCAACCCCCAAAGTTTAAAAAAGAAAATCAAAGACATACAGATCTTTTTAAAACATCACTCTGTGTTCTCCTCCTAAGTCTATTTTTTTCCCTCTGGCCTTAAGACTGTGCATTCCCTTTGGGCGACCTCCTTAGTGAAGCCTCTGATATGAAATCTGCACTTAGGCCACTTTATCAGGATGGAACTCACCCATCATCCCTGGCCTCAATTATTTTCATACAGAACCAAAGATTCTTTCTGCCAGTTTTTCTACTCCAGAACTATCACATGGTGCCCCAGGATTTTTCTACTGTGTAAAATAGAAACTAAGTTGAAAACAATAATAGCAAAATATTTTATCCTGGTGATGAGTGATTCTTGAAGTAATTGGTAATTGCTTATAAAATTTGATTCTGTATTCAGCTCAAATTTATGTGATCTCCCCCGAAACTGAAAATTAAAAGGGATCAGTTTAACCTGTAACAACTTGCAACTTACAGATCAACTGTAATCCAATTATTGTGGAATAATTCAACAAGAGAATACAACTGCAAGAAAGCCTGTATAATTGGAAGGAAATCAGTAGATTTTTGCTCAACCTAAAAAGCGAAGATCGATATATGATTAAGGATGGAGGGGAAGATGAGTCCAACAGCTTGGAATCCTTTCTGAATTGTTAGGCACTTATAAATAAATAAATAATGAAATCAACATGGTACTGCTGGTTCTTTTGCCATCAGGACAAACATTAACAAACATCAGTGGTATGTGAACCTGTCCAGTGATTTACTGAACCAATCACTGCCTCTTAGATGCATTATCTTATACATTCCAGTTATATGCTGGTCACTGTGTGCTGTAGTGCCTCCTCAATCTACAAGGCACTATATGACACTGTATATGGTTAGGAATATGGACTTTGGAGTTAGACTACCTGGGTTCAAGCCCTAGCTCTGCTACTTACTGTGTGGTCTGTGCCAGATGGACCCTGCATCTCTGCTCTGTTGCTGGGCTGTATGGATGACATCAAGAGGCTTCAGTAAACTTGAACTTCTGATGAAGTCTGCCTAAGTCTACCACTAAAGACTCCTGGCAGGAGCCCAGAGGGATGGAAAAGGGGTTAGGGTGTTTCTTCCCATGGCTCCTTCTCTGCAAGGCTGCCATGGGCTAACATTGCCCCTACCCCAGAGATCACCGCTCCCTGCAAGGTGCTGTTGGCTTCATGTACCTCTCTCCTCCAGAGTTTTACTGACTGTTCACTACCCTCATCCATTCAGACCTGGGATAGTAACAGCCTGCCTGCTCCTAGTTCCACCAATTCCTCCCCAAAACCCACATTTATAATTAGCCCATTTTGTAAATAAACCCTCCCACGTTAACTATCTTTATGTGTCATCTATGCTCTGTTTGGATCCTGACTGACAAACATTGTGACTCTGGATAAATTACATAACCTCTCCACGCCTCCATCTATAAAACGTAGAAAATAACAATAACTTACTTCCTAGGCTTGTGAGGATTAAATGAGTTATTCATACATATGAAATACTTGGAGCGTTGTCTGGCATATAATAAGCATAACTAGTTTATTTTTCTTGGACCACCGTTTTCATCATTGTTATCATTAGGCAACACTAATAAACAAAGGTGACATGTCCTCGAGGAGCTAACCATCTGGTTTCTAGCATGCTAAGTTGTTTGTGGAGAGCTGTAATTTAAAGAAAGGACCCAGAGAAATCTGACAATTACTACAGAAAGTAGCTTAAAGGAAAGCCAGTGGTGATTTAACAACACTGGGCAGTTAAGATCGATAGTAATTACTAGTGATCCCAAAGGATTTCTACATTCAGTTGCTTGCTCTGCTTTTTCTCAAAGCCCTTTTGATGTATCTTATCCTAGATTCATAGATGTTTAGCGCCAAAATGTACTCTAACTAGAAACATAACCCCTCATTTAGCACTTTATTTAGAAAAGAAAACTGACTTAACCAAAATAAACTGTGGGCCATTCAGATGCAGACCCCGCATAAGAAAAATAAGTGGGAAAAAAATATTGGGGCCTTTTAGTCTTGCTCAAGGGACTCTCAGCTAACCATTTGGAGAGATTTATTTCTAACCAAAGTTTCCTAAATCCAAGAAAGAATATTATTGTATTCTCTGCCTAGAGAAGGGAAATGGATCTTAATAAAGGAAAAAGAAGAAGAAGAAGAAGGAGGAGGAAGAGAAGGGGGAGGGGGAGGAAGGGGGAGAGGAGGAGAAAGAAGAAAGAAAACAAAGAGAAAACGGAAGTCCCCCATCCATTCTGCAGACTGATATATAATACCCATTAGGTTCAGCAGAATATGAATTGCTTTGTGTCCAAAGCATTTCACCAGGACTTATATCCAATTCCAAGGGTGATAGTAAATGGCAGGGGGTAGGAGATGGTTATTCCTCAAAAGAAGAGTGAAATTTACAGGATATTATGTGTGTCCAAGTCAAGTTGTGAGAGTCTCATTCCCTTGAGAGGATGTAGGGCTAGATCCATCGTTTTCAAAAATCAGAATCTTTGGGGGAAAAGAAACTAGATCTCAACCTTAAATATTTCATTTCATCTCTCTGAGCCTCTATTTCCTGTAAAATGAGAGGGCTGAACCAGATGGTCTCTGTGATTCCGTCTAGTCCTTTATATCTAAAATTCAGTGAATTTTAAATTGGATATTACAGATATCAAAGAATCCCCTTCCCAGCCTCAAATTCTATTACAAAGAAACAGATGAAGATTACACCTCACTTGTGAAAGGATCAAAGTTGCTTTTTGATTTTTCTTTCTTTCTTTCTTTCTTTCTTTCTTTCTATCCTTCCTTCCTTCTTTCCTTCCCTCCTTTCTTTCTTTCTTTCTCTCTCTCTTTCCTTCTGTCTTTCCTTCTTTCTTCCTTCCTTCCTTTCTTTCTTTCTCTCTCTCCTTCTTTCTTTCTTTCTCTCTCTCTCTCTTTCCTTCTTTCTTTCCTTCTTTCCTCCTTCCTTCCTTCCTTCCTTTCTTTCTTTCTTCCTTTCTTTCTTTCTCTCTTTCTCTCTTTCTTTCTTTCTTTCTTTCATCTCTGAGTGGATTTCTGATCCTTGAGTCCAAAAATTCATTTTAAACTCATCTAGTTGTTTCAAACTCCTGGTGAAAAAAATTTAGTTAAAAGAAATTGATTTACAAGTAGCATGCCAAAAGCACTTCATTAATATGTCCAATTAGGAAACCCACTTGGTAGAGTGTATTGAAATGAGAAGGATGAAAAGATACTTTGAGCAAGGTTAGAAAATAAGCCATCAACTGAGAGAAGATACTTGCATCACAGATAACCAGCAAAGTGCCAGTAGGTGAAACTTGTAAAAACCTGCAAATTAACAAGAGAACAACAATCCAACAGAATAATGGGCAAGAGATTACAAACAGGAGAGAAATGGCCAATAAACATTAAAAGCCGCTCAGCCTCACTAATAATCAGGGAAATGCAGATAAAAACAACAAAAACCATTTCACTCCTATCACTTAGGCAAAAATTTAAATGACTGATATTACCAAGGTTTGGTGAAGATGTGTAGACATAGGGACACACAAGGCTGGTAGTAGTATAAATAAAAATAAACATTTTAGAGAAAAGAGCTAATGAAGTTGAAGACATGCATACACTGAGGCCTAGTATTCTTCCAAGTATATAATCCAGTGAAACTCTAACATAATAGTTCAAGCAGACAGCTTACAAGAACATGTTTATAACAGCAAAAATTGGGTACAGTCAAATGTCTATCAAGTAATAAAAAAATAAATAAATTTGGTGTAATCCTACAACAGGATATTATACAGCAGTTAAAATGAATGAGGTGTCGAGCCAAATGTACCAATAGGAACTTGTAAATGTCTAGTTATATATAGTCACAACATTATTTCATTCATCTAGTATTATAAAAAATGCCCCAAACTACATTATTTATGGATACACATACATGTAGTCAAGATATAAAGTCATGAATGGGAACATATACAGGGTTGATATGTCTGGCATCAGGAGAGTAAAAACATCTGATGAGGGAAACAAGGAAATTTGATTGAGAAAGTGTTCACAGGGCACAGGGGATTTCCATGATGTTTTGCTTATTTAGAAGAAGAAAAAAGAAAGATCTAGGGATGGAGTAGGGAAATGACAAGATGAGTCTGGAACACCTTGTGGTACCAGGAAGGAAGGAGGAACTCAAAAAAGATGGAGTGTGTGGAAAGTATGTAGGAGTCATCTTGAAAGAGCTATCAGTCGCTAAATCTAGGATATTTTGAATGACAAAATAATGATAGTAATGAATTATAGCTTATAAAATAAAGCAAACTCCATGAGTCCACTTTGATATAATAAAATATTAACTAAATAAATAAATGAGAGAAGTCATGATGGAAATAGAAAAATAATCACCATTTGGCAAACACCAAAGGAATCATTGTGGCAGACAAGAGCCCCCAATGGATGCTAAAGTTATGATGAAAAACAGGATATTTGCATAGTCTCAGTGTATTTCTGCATAAGATACTCATTAATACTTACTAATTGCAAAGGGGAAAAGAGTAAATTCTCTTCAGCCAAATGATCAAAGTGAACATCACCAGTAATGGAACATATCCACATTGAGAACACCCTGATGTGATGCACTGAAAAGGGCACAAAGTCACTTCTGTGGTGTTCTTGCTAAAAATGCATAACATGAATTCAAACATTAGAAAACACCAGACAAATCTAAATTGAGACACATTCCACAAAATAACTGGCCAGTATTTTTCACATGTCCAATCATAAAAGACAAAAGAATATGAGGAACTATCCTAGTGGCAACATAGGACGTTAGTGGGGAAAGTTGGTGACATCTGCATAAGGTCAGTAGCTTAGTTAAGAGTACTGTATCAATGTTATTTTCCCAGTTTCAATCATTGTGCTATGGTTTTGTAAAGGGTTAACATTTGAGGACGCTAGATCAAGGGTATATGCAGACTATTATTTTTGCAATTTTTTTAAGTCTAAAATTATTTCAAGATAAAATGTTTTACAAATAGCTGCAGCAAATATGACAAAATGGCAAAGTGATTAATGGTAGTGAAGTATCTGTTATCTATACTTCTCTGTATGTTTAAAATATTTCATAGTAAGAGGAAAGAAAAATGAAGGATGTGTAAATTTAAAATGTGAGTATAAGGAGTTAGTCTAAAGAGATACTTTTATCACATAGCAGTTTTAAAACAATGAGTTACTGTGGTGTGGGTCCAGGCTTTGTATCTGCCAGTCAGGAGCCTTGATTGAAAACTAGAAATACAAACACTGGCATATTGAGAAGTCCTGATCTTCTGACTCTATTCTAAGCAAAATACATGATGTTAATTTCCTGTCCCCCTGCCTGGTTTTCTCTTGAGGTTCATGCTGACTTCCCTTGGCCTACTACTACTCTAATATTCTTCCTGATTTGCTTTCCACCTAATTCCTCACTAGCCTAGCAGTCTAGGTCCAGTTCATTTTGCAGCTTTAGAAGTAATTGTCAATTTATAGGAAAAGCTATCTGAATGGCAATAGGGAAATCAAGTGTACAAACTAGCTTTGAGGAGATGATGAGTTTGACTTTGAAATGTAGAGTTTGATTGGCTTCATCATGACCTTCACGTGGAGATGCCTTGCCGATTGTTGGAAATGCGAGTCTGGAATTTGGGACTACAATGAGGATATGACGTAGTATTGGGGGACTATCCACAGAAGATGTGTGACTTGACAAAACCACCAAGGTTTGGGAACAGAACCTTGAAGAACAATTAAGTTTAAGGAGCAGAAAGAAGAGAAACCAGCTTTTATTGGGAATGTAATAAACATTATTACCAATAGTGTTAAATGATGTAATAAATTCAAGAAAGATGAGAACTGAGTTAAAACTAGTGAGTTTGGTTATTAGGATGTGGTCTTCAAGGCATCAGATGCCTCAGGATTGTATGGAGGGGTGAACTGCAAGAAGCTAAGGCCAAAATGAGTGGGAAGGGAACGGGGAGGCACAGACATGTGGTGGCGAGATGAGGAGGAAGAGAGAATGAGTGTTAGCCTTGAGGGAATAGCTGCACCAAGGGAAGGATTTTAGAAAACAAAATGCAAGCACACTTGAGGGAAAGGAGAAGGAGCCAATAGAGAAGGAGAAAAATTATGCATTAGAAGGGTAGAGCAAAGTCAGGGAGGGGAGAGAACGCAGGTCACAGGCTGAGGGGTGCACCAGCATCAAGGGCTGAGCCTACCATCTTCAGTGCAGTCATGAAAGAAAGACTGAAAGTGAGGATTTCGGAGTCAGGGAAGAGAGACACTGAGGAAGCCTCTGCCTAGAGCCTCAGGTCAAATTCACCTGTTGTATGAGGAGTATTAGGGGAGAGACTGAAGGAGAGTAAGGAGGTTCAGGGGGAAATTGCAATTTTAAAATAGCATTAAGTATAAATCCACTTCTATCTTATTTTCTTAACTGACTGTGGAGCAGCCCTGGAGTGGAAAAGTATCAATGCATACAGCATTTAATAAGGCTGCTTTTGCATTTGTTTTTTTGTTTTTTTTTTTTTGCAGTCGTTTTGTAACTTGATTCCAATAATCCTATGACATAACTGGAATGGATATTATTAACCCTGTTTTATCAACAAGGAAATCAAGGCTCAGTAGTTAAATGCCTACCAAGATCGTACATCAATCAAATCAAGATTAGAACTCAGTTCTATTCACTTCTTTCACTCAAAGCACTTTGGAAGAAAGGGCTATTTTATACAAACGATATTCAGCCAAGCAATTTTTTAAAAAGCTCCCAAGAAAAGCTGCCAACGCGTGCACTGTCAACAGAATCATGCCTAATAATCTTATTAGTGGAAAAAGAGTCTTCATTAAATTTGTTACATGGTTAGATGAGGGTTGGTAGCAGATGGTAGATATTGAAAGCAGCTCCTTACAGCTAAAAGCTGTTGGCAAGAGCATTTAGAATATACAATGATGGATGACATAGTATTCAATTTAGGGAAGGTGGCCGAGTCTAATACAGTGACCTAAGGGTCAAGCTCAGGCTTAGTGCTATTTAACATCTCTTAGGATTCTTGCAGCGTGCGTAACAACATGCTAATAGAATCTGAAGACAGTCATAACTGATGGGTGATGGAAATACTAATAAGGCAGGGGAAAGAAAATAAAAAGGAACTTGATACAGTTTAAGGTTTGAAGTGAAGAGATTTTTCACTAAAAGAGAAATGCAAATATACTGTAGTAGGGTTGAACCCCTACACTCTCGGAAGAGGATCAAGAAAAACCTAGAAGGTGATCAGAAGAGAAGTAACAGGTGATAATATAGACAGGATGATAGTGCAGCCAAAAGGTTCAACTTGAGTCTCGAGTTAAAATTGCAACTGACATGCTGTCACTTGCTTAACAAAAAAAGGGGGGGAGGAATGGATTTATGTGTTTGTGAACCTATAAAATGCACACATGCACACATACATACCCATGCAGGATATCTCTGAAAGGATACAGAAGAAAATAATAACCTTGGTGGCCTCCTGTGAAACAAACCAGTGCCCCTCAAGCTAAATCCCACCTGCAAACTGTTATATTTGGCAGCACATCTTTAAAGCTCTGAGTATCTTTAGGCTTGGTGTAAATTCTCCAGTTTAGCGTAAGTCTCATCATTCTCTCATTTCCCATGTTTATGTTATCTGCTTGGCTCTTACAGGGAATTGAGTTGGCATCACCACACATGCCCAGACACACAGACACAGTCACATATGGAAATAGATAAACATAGAAAAGGGCCTATACAGATATATTTTGAAAGGTTAACAACAATGATCTCGGAGCAGTTAGATTATGGGCGACTTCTTTTATCAACATTTCTAAATGTCCTACTAAAGACAGCATATATATAAGATAAATAGTAAATGCTGGTTGATCTTAAATTCATGTTTAAATTAACATCAATTAGCAGTCTCTAGCCAAGTACAGTCATAGACCTTCCAGGAAGATGTGGTGGGACAATTGTTCTGATAGATTTTGCTTTCTGTTCCTCCTTTTATGCCTGTGCCGACATCTTTGTATGTGTCTTCAACTCAAGCCAGGGCAGGTGAATGTCTACGATGGGTTGACCACGCGTAGTAACTGCGTGGTATCCACATTTCAATAAAGGAAAATATTTAAAAGAATTTTTTTGTGTTTTTATTTTTATAGGTAATATTTTAATGGGTAGTGTTTAAATGATTAAATAATAGCCCACTCTCCCAATCATCCAGTTCTCTTTCACAGAGGCAACCAAAGTTACCAGTTTGTTGCGTATTATTTCAGAGGTGGTCTATGCATATAAGTAATTACAAATATATAATCTTTGGGAAAATTTTGCCCAGAGCAAGTCTATTGTTTTTATCTGGGCATTATGAAGATGACTTAGAAATGTATTTTGTCTGGTGATGTGAACAGAGGTCACTTTCAAGTATTTGTGGAATATCATGGCGTTTGCTATGACAGGTACGTGTGTCACTGCAACGGTGGCCACGGAGACCAACCGTTTTCTCACACTTCCAGCTGTAGGGAAAGCAAGAACAGCAGCCTAACCAAATATTTCAACCAAGCAAATCGACTTTGTCAGTACTTTTAACGGTATTCCTCTCATCTGATAATTATTATCCCATTTCTTCCCTGTTGCTGACAAAAAGCCTATAGAGAATAGCTAGTTTCAAAAGTGAAATGGGCTTGACTGTGAAAATATGCAACCTTATGATTTTCGTGACAATTTATCTTAGTCAGAGCTAAGCGAATTCAAATCCAGTCCATCATATCTCTACCTCCAAATCTCCTACACAATGCTGAAACGACACAGTTGTGTCTGCTTCTCCTCAAGTCATTTATCATTTTTAAAGGGAGGGAGAAGAGAAAGTGGTTTCCTGCATAATTAAAAATCAAGAGTTCCCCACTGTGAAGGCTGGATACTAACTGAGGCAGGTGTCTTAGCTGAGGGGGTTGGAAGAGGGGCTGGGATGTGTGTGTGTGGATGACAGCCCAGGTGAGATAAACGTCCCTTCTTTAATAACCCATGCAAACGCCACACTCAAGGGATTAGGGAGAGGCCTCCACTTATCGTCAGGATGTTTCCACATGACAGGTGACCTCTGTGACCTGGTCCTGATGGAGAGAAGAGAGTGTTTAGGAAACAGGGGCCAGCTCCCTTCTCTCCCCTGCCTCTCCCCTGCCTCTCCCCTCCTGCAATCTAAATGGTGTGATTGAGGCGTGCTGAAAGGTGAACCTGTCACACAAATCTCCTCTCCAACAGCCTGCCAGAATGTGGAGATGTGACAGGAAAGGTCACGACACCCAAACAGAAGGCTCCCTTGTGATTTTCAGCTTGTCACTATACAGGGTAGCAAGGCTGTCTTCTCCTTACTCCAGAGCCTGGAGTAGAGACTTTCCTAGGATGCTCTTCTGGCAAACGCTTTCTCCCCAGCTCCAAATCAGGAGCACATGCTGTCAGCTACTTAGAACAAGAGGCCCTGCGGTTCTAAGAATCGGTCGGGCAGCAGGGGTCAATCCTCACAGCCCTCGGTAATTCATTTTGCTTTGCCCTGGGCTGGCTGCTTCAGCCCTCACTTGCGCACACGTGGCCCCAAGTCCACTGCCCTTACCTTTAGGAACAAATCCTTAGCTTTCCTGAAGCCGTCTGACCCCATCCCCCTAACACCTTTTAACAAGACGCTCTCTCCACCACTGTTCCCGCTCTCAAAGCTCGGCCATCTATCTTTAGCAAATCTAAAAACAGACGTCAGGAAGAGATTAAAGTTAAGCGTATCTGCTTCAGGATTTTGCCAATCATCTTCCACTCACCCACCCCCATTCCTATCCCACTCTGTGCCCAAAGGGCTCAAAGCCCCCAGAGCTGACAAGAGACAGGAATACTCCAGCACCGTTCAGTGGTGGGACTTGGGCACTGTCTACTCTCTGAGGAAAAGTGCTATTTCTATTTGTTGCAGAAATGTCTACAAAGTAGATTAATCGTCTTAGGGAGTTCTACTTTTAACCAGTTAGGGGAATAAACGCCATCTACAGTGTAATGTGGTGAGCCAGCTTTGTCTAAGTGAAACTGTATGCTTTTCCCTCACTGAATGTGGACTCATAACCCAGTCAGTGTTGCTTTAAAAAGACCCTTATGCTTAGATGTGGGACGCCCACCCAACTGAAAGCAGAGCCTAAGCACGATTAAGGGGAGGGAGAGTGTCTAGGCTGGCCTTGCACCCAAGGGCTGCAGGGCTGGACAAACAGTGGAGGAGGGGCACTCAGTCTTTGCCTTGGGCTATTTACTGAAATAACATCTCTCTGGGATAAAGAATGTTATCATAAAAAAAAAGAAAAAAAAAGAGAGAAACCTAATGGTTTCAAGACTAGTGTCTGGGAGAACTAGGATGAAACACCCTGTCTAATGAGAACAGCAACATTTCTAAAAGGACTTCAGGGAAAACTGGGGTGAAGGCCTTCGGGTGGACATTGCTTCTGCAGTAGCCAGGTCTCCAACACCCATATCAGTCATTCATCAAAAAAATGTCTGAATTCCACTCTGCCGGCCTCACCAGGCCCTTGGCTCTTTCTCTGGCCTCTCACTGCCTGCCCCACCTCAAAGAGAAGCCACCTCTCAACACCCTGGGTTCCCACAAGCCCTCTGCAGCAGCCCCTGCCTGTAAGCCTCCCCTGCCCCCTGTCATCTGACCCTGTTAGCAGCTATGGCTCAGGCCGCACTCTCTTCAAAGATACCTCACACCTGAGTGATGGAGGCTGTGGAAGGCTAGCACATCCCTCAACCCAGTTCTTTGTAATTTCGCCCAAACTTGACAGAGAAATAAAACAAAACCATACTAAATATAACATTTGGGGCTGTAATAACTTAAGATCGATATGAAATTTCTATCATTAGGGACTATAATATTGGGAAAGTTGGTAATATATGGGAGAAGGCATTATAGGGTGACTGAAACTGACATCCATCTGGAAGCAAAACACTCTATTACTGTCAAAATGTGTGCTGCATACAAATTCTGTGTGGAATTATCAAATACAGAAATAGTTGATTGTTATTCCAAGGCCTTATTTTTTGTGATAGCTTCGTATTATTAGAAAAGAGTCCTGTTCACCACTAAAACCACTTCCAGCTGGTCAGAGATACCACCAACCTAGAGAGGGACTTGCAATTGAGGGCTGAATGCACCCGGGAAAAGAATCAAAATGTGAGGGTGAGTTTTATCCTAATGATTTTCTAGGCACTAAAAAACCCATAACAACACTCTTCCTCTTGTTATAATTTTTCTGTGCATTTAGCTGGGAAACGTCTGAAGCCATTTTCCTGATAAACGAAAGTTTCAATTGACTTTTTGCCATCATCTGGAGGTTTTTGTTTAACATGTAAAACAGCCAACGTTTAAAGCTGGTTTTAAGGATTTCATTACAAAATGTTACTCCCCCCTCTGCTCTCACACTGTGAGCTGAGCAGCTTTCAATTACTTGAATCACGTGTACCTGAATGAGGTAACGGTTGAGTTTAAAGCAGTTAAGTGGAAAAAATAGTAATTATTTTTCTTTTGCAGTTGAAGGGCACATATTATTTTTATTTGAAAAATCAAATCATGTGATTGAAAACAAAATAAGCAGTTCAGGCTCATATCTGTGAAATAGCCACTGGATGCTTTGAAGGCAAAAAGCAGCTTAGACATCATATTATTTAATCATTTTCTAAATAACCAGTGATAAATATGTCCCCAAACTGCAAATCTAACATAAATGCACTTTGTCAGCTAGACAAACCTGCAAATCTAACATAAATGCATTTTTCTAAACAACCACCAACAAATATGTCCCAAACCTGCAAATCTAACATAAATGCACTTTGTCAACTTGAGACTAATGAATACAAGGTAGAAGATTATTTAATGGCACAATATGATTGAAAACCTGAGACAATACCAACGTGCACAAGAAGTCCCTTCAGACACTGATTTGCCGGAAAAAAATTGGTGCTTCTCTGATCCAACCAAATATCTGCCCCCCAGATTAAGAATGGCTGGCCATTCCCTGGTGGTGCAGTGGTTAAGAATCCGCTGCCAATGCAGGGGACACGGGTTCGATCCCTGGTCCGGGAAGATCCCATATGGCGCTGAGCAACTAAGCCCATGCACCACAACTACTGAGCCTGCGCTCTAGAGCCCGTGAGCCACAACTACTGAAGCCCGTGTGCCTAGAGCCCGTGCTCTGCAACAAGAGAAGCCACCACAATGAGAAGCCTGCGCACCGCAATGAAGACTAGCCCCCACTCGTCGCAACTAGAGAAAAGCCCACGCATGGCAACAAAGACCCAATGCAGCCAAAAATAAAATAAAAAAAAAAAAAAAGAGTGGCTGGCCAGCCCATCCAGGTCATCACACAGCCTGAAGCCAGAACAAACATCATTCCAGAGAGACAAGAATCACCTGTTTCTCAAAGCAGCTACAGGAGAGGTCTCAGCTTTCCCCTGAAAGCCATCAAGATGCCTCCAGTCTCCACTGCCATCACCCCCTATCATTCATCCAGCCTGAATCCTCTTTGCTGTGATTGGAGTCTATCCCCTCTTGGTTTATCCTTAGTGAAGACAAAGAACTTCAGTCACCATCTTCTTCCACTAATAATCTGTCATATCCTTACGACTGCATTATGCCCAACAGCAGACTTTTTCTTGATGAATTATCCCTAGTCCTTTAGCATCTCCCCTCAGGGCTAAATTTTTTTAGCTCTTTAATCATTCCTATGGCTCTCCTTTGAACAGCCTTCATGTCCCCCCTCAGGATGTAAAGTCCAGGCCAGGATACCGTATTCCAGCTGTGCACTGACGGTGCTGATGTGAATAAGGTTATGCCTAACAGACCAAGCAGAGACGCAGAGAGGAGTAAAGACTAGAGATGGAAAGTCCCAGCAGCCTTCCAGTCTTTGCTTTGAGTCTGTTACTAAGGTTCCAAGCACCCCTGTCTCCTAATAATCACTTCCCTTTTTTTGCTTAGTTGGCTCCACTGTTTTCTGATACTTACAAACTTTTTCTTACAAATACAACATCTGTGTTTAACAGTTGCTCCCAAATATAGCTGCTTTAAGACTGACAAGGCTCAGGTACAGAGCAAGGCAGAAAGAAGCCCTTAACAGCAAAATGCCAAAGCTTGGCCATTTGACCCTGTCTGGAGACTGTGTCCTAGAAACTCGCTCTTCCACATTTGACCCACCACCACTTAAGCCTCATGACTCCTGCCTAGAAGACCAATTCACTATAATCTTAGATAACAACCCTCAACTCAACCTTCCCAACTGCACAGCCCCAGCCCCCTTTCCAACACTCACTAGGGTCACAACCATCTATTCCAACACCATCATTTCACAGATGTGGAAACAGAGGCTGAGACAGACATAATGTGACAGTATCTAAATGTATAGCGCTGAAACATCCTTTCACTTGACTCCTGCCAATCAATCCATGACTTGCCCCAGAGGCACTGAACTCCTTAGCATTGTCTAAATGATGAGGGAATTTGTTATGTCAACTTTCAGCAATGTGATGTCCAGCAAAGTGTTTTATGGTTCTCTAGCTCTGTTTCCCCATCTGTTTCTCAGGGTATTTTGTTTCTCTGAACACCAACTCCCATGGACACACAGCCCAATGCCAATGGCCTTGACTACCAAATCACAAGGTTCCTTTTGTCTCTGACCTCAGTTTCCCTTTTAAAAAAAAGCTACTTATTTTAACTCTATGACCATTACCAGGAAGAATAATTTCCGGGCAACGTACCTCAAAAAGATTATCCCCTAGTAACATGAGGCATCTTTCTCACTATCTTTCCATTTCCCCTTATCAAAAAGAGTAAAAATGATTTTTTAATATGCAGAATCCTACTTATTAATATGTGAATTCTTTTCAAACTCCTGCTCTCCTAGCTGCCAAACCCTTGTTTAGCATTATGAAATATTTTTATTTCCAGATAGAGATTATATTTGCCATTATTTCCCTTCCTTCCTTTCTTGCTTTTTTCTTTCCTTCCTTCCTTCCTTCCTCTCCCATCCTCCTTCCCTCCTTTCTCTCTCCCTTCCTTTTTCTGTCTTTCTTTCTTTCTCTTCCTCAGGTTCACATCTCTGCATTCATCCCTTCTGAATTCTTCTATTTTCATCTCTACTTACTTCCCCAGTTTCCTGCTTGTTATCTAGCCTGAGTCTCTGCTATTCGGGCTACTTTTACCCTTTCCAAATTCCAGATTTAGGGTCCTCTAAGAACTTAGTTAGATTTTATTTTCGTTTAATTTCCCATCAATCATTAACACTGCTCCTGAGCATTTACCTTGTATTTTGTATTTTAATAATTGGTCATATCAGAGGAGAGCTAACTGGACTTTCTTGTGCAATTTTGTTGTACATATATTGAGTCCTATTCCATTTCTAGTCTCCTCTCTGGAGTCTACTCACATTAGCTGGGACATTATACATAATCCATTATCCAGAAAATGGAAATATAATACTAAGTGGCTTACTGTAGCCTCCATTCCTTTGATAATGTCATAAAAATTTATAACACTTAAAAGCCAGTGATCCCCAAGGTCATTTATCCTCAAAAAAGAACAAGTTTATTCTTATGGAGCAGAATCTATATCAAGTGTAGTTCTCACATTATAAGAAATGTACCTTTAATGCACAACAGCAGGGCAGCCTGCAAGTGTCCAGCATCCGTTCAGTGTCCTGATGGTGCAAAGCCAATTAGACGGAGGCAGGTGGGCTCTTACCATTCAGAGGTAAGGACCGGTATTTCAGAAATTCACTTCAGCCTCCATATCAGATGTGGCTTCACAGAGAGATAATGATCCCCTTCAAACAATAGGAAATAACTGAGAAAAGTCATTATGTCACGGTTAAAAAATGTACAGGATTATCCTGCCCTAGCAGTTACCTAATCTGAGTTTTATTTCAAAAGGCTCCTGAGTGGGAAGGCTTATGCGCACATACCTAGCTCATGAAGTAATTGCTTTCCATGGCCATCAGATAGTGGTAGCGGAATTTGAGCGACTGCAGAATGAGGGGTGAGGTAACAGGAATGAGGTAGCAGCTAAAGAAGTTCTAAAACTACACCCAGTTACACAGAGCCCTTTCTAACACCAGTTGAAGAAAAGGCAAGGTCCTCATCCGGCAGATGAGCGCTTTCTGAACACCAGCTGGCCTGAGGTGACTTCTCCAGAGCCATCTGCCTCCAAAGAGGCCCTCACCTGGGCTCCGGGCCGCTTCCTGGGGGAGCCCCAAGCTACGAGCGACACTGATCCCCGCTGACAGTCACCTCTCCAGACAGTGCCCTTCGGGAGACACCAGTTGTCCAGGTATTAGATTCAGTCTCTCAGCCCCGGGCAACTGTGCGACTAACCTTTCCTGGTGACCTTCTTTCAAGCCTTCTGTTCCCGCTCAGCTCCTGTGAGTTAGCAGTTCTCCTAAATTCCTGATGAAAAGAAGCACAGCACACAGGCTTTTCATATCACTGAAAATTGGTCCTTCCACATCCTCCCAATTAAATATTAGGCAGCCATTTGAAATGATGATGCCGTTACATCTACTGACCAAAAAAAGTCCACACTAGATTATTAAATTTTCAATTTAATAATGAAGATTATAAAACATTAATCTGACAAGTTTTTTTTTAAGTAAATGTTTATGTGAATATATTTTTTAAAGGGGTTAAAATGTCTGTTAGGGCTTACCATCAAAATATGAACTGTGCAGAGAAAGACAAATATTAAAAGATATCACGTATAAATGGAATCTAAAAAATAATAAAAATGAATTTAGTAATAAAAGAGAAACAGACCCACAGACATAGAAAACAAATTTAGGACTACCAAAAAGGAAAGGGGTGGGGAGGGATAAATTAGGAGTATGGGATTAACAGATACACACTACTATATATAAAATAGATAAACAACAAGGACCTACTATATAGCACAGGGAACTATATTCAGTATCTTGTAATAACCTACAATGGAAAAGAATCTGAAATATATATATATATATATATAACTGAATCAATTTGTTGTGCACCTGAAACTAACACAATATTGTAAATCAACTATACTTCAATTTTTTTTAAAAAATGAACTGTGGCCAACTCTGAAGAGTGGAAATTGCAGATTATTTTTTTCTTTTTGCTCACCCCTGTTTTCTAATTCTTTCGTGAATGTGCACTATATCTGTGATTTTTTAAAAAAAATAACAAGTTAAGAGAAGGAAATTCAGCCTGTAAATACATGGGGAAATTTTTTGTTCCATTTTTTATATTGGGGACTTAGGAGACAGCAGTTGTTGAACTGGGCCAGGTTGGGGGGTTGGGAGCAAAGGATTACGGTGCCTGACTCTGGGAGAAATCTCCACTGGCCACAAGGATTCCTTGAGTGCTCTGTGCCCCATAAAGGAACAGAAGAGCCTTATAAAGAAAATTGAGGCCTTGGAGAACCACTGATTAAACACAGAAGAACCACAGGAGACTCGAAGGGGGAAGTCCAAGTAACATGGCTTTAAAGATTTGCTTAAAGGAAGTAAAAGTACCCCTTAAATAAAATATTGATTTTGAAACTGTATTACTATGACCTTTTCTTGATGATCAAAAGTAGATAGAATTTTATTCATCACCATCATGATTTTATTTTTATATTTTTACCACCTCTACTTAATCTAAAACATCTGCTGCCCTTGAACTAGCTTCCAATTCTCCCTACCACCCTCTGTGTATCCAGTCCCACCCCTCAGCTATGATGCCATTCTTAACTATATTCTTTCAGTTGGTCTCTCTGTGCTTCATATCATTTGTACGACTTGTTTGGTTTCAATAATATAAAAGCTTTATGTGGTAAATTAAAATTTAATGTGTGTATAGCGTCACCTCTTAAGAAGATTTAAGTTCACTACCAGAGATCCTGCTAGTTGTCCGCTAAATACATTCTTTCCCTCTTCCAGAGTAATAGAGCCCCTGATTTTACCTGGGGCACATAGCCACCCAAAACAAAGCCCACATTCCCTAGCCTCCTTGCCCTAGAACTGACAATGTGACTAAGTTCTGGCCAGTGTGACATAAGTAAAAGGGCTGTGTGAAATTTACAGGAAGGGCCTTTAAAGAGAGGGAGCGTGCTCTTCTTTTCTCCTTTTTCTTGGAAATGTTGATGTGATGGCTGGAGCTCAAGCAGTGAGTTGGGACCCTGAAGTAAAGCTCACATGCCAAGGAATACAGAGCAACAAGACACAAGTAAACTGGGCCCTGATATTATGAACCTTCCTTAAACAGCCTGGACTGCTTTTCTCTAGATTTATTTTATGTAAGAAATAAACTTCTATCTGGCTTAAGCCACTGTTGTTTTGGGGTTTCTGTCACTCACTGATGAACCAAATCCTAACTGATAAAAACAGTGACTGTATTTTCATTCATTCTGTAAACATTTCCTGAGCACCTACTGTGTGTCAGGCACTGAACATCCTGGCTCTGGAAATACAGCAATGACCAAAGCAGGCAGAGTCCCTCTCCTGTCCTCCCATCATGGAGCCTACATTCTAGCTCAGCCTCCACACAGCAAGGCATCTAGTAGGTGCTGAAATATTTGGTGAACAAGTCAACAAAGAGCCCTCCTGTTTATCTTTTGGTTTAAAACGGATTTTGTGTTCATGTCTGAGGATATTTGCACAAATAATGCTCAAGAAAAAAATCACAGCTGCTTTTTAAAGGAAATAAAATTACTTAACAAACCTTTTCTGTTGCCATCCCTACTCCCCCAAATTAGGTAAAGACATTAACAAAGCCTATGGTTGCCTTTTAAATTATAGTAAACAATGATGATGCCACGACGATAGCTCAAAATAATGCACTGTCGAGTTACACATACCCCTCTATGCCTCCATAATGGGGATATGTATAAGACCGGTGTGAGAATTAAATGAGATAATGTCTCAGAAACAGTTATTAAATATTAGCTATGTTCAGTTGGCAATAAATATTAACAGCTTTAAAAATAGTCGTAATTTTAAATTCAGTAAATCCATTTCTGGGATTCTATCCTAAGAAAATAATCCTAAGTATGAGGGGAAATTTTATGAAAAAAATGCTCATCCCAGAGTCATTTATAATAGGCACAAAGCAGAGATTCAGTGACCTTACCCTGCCACCCTGACTCGCATCCAATGGTGAGCTGAGGCTGAGCACTCTGGCCCAGGCCGAGAGCTATAAACCCGGGACTAGCTGGGAAGATGCAGACGGGGCTGGGAAGAGGCAGAGAAGAACGCAGAACTTGAGGCCAACTTCCTGGCAAGGCAGACTTACAAGAAAGAAGAGTTCAAAATATCAAGTCCATCAGGGTAGAGCAGAGCGAGAAAGCCAAAATGAGGCTTGACCCCTGAGATCAGGCTCCTTGAGGGAACATTCTAGAATGTGGATCTTGGAGAGGTGCCCTGAGATCGGGAGGGGAACGGGAGGAAGAACCCTCCACAGAGCATCTCAGGCGCAGTTGGTGGGTGGGCCAGGAAACGCTGGGTCCTGAATAGGAACAAAATATATTTCCATCATGAGTGGAAGGGCTAAATAAATTATTGAATACCAGAATAAGATATTATGTAACCATTACCAAATGCTGATTAGGAAGACTGTAGTAATCAGAGAAAAATGCTCAACTATTGCTAAGTATATACGTTTATGTACGTATAGTATATATCATGTATGTGTATATATTTATATGCATATATAAAAATATATCTAAGTACTTACTATATGTATATGAAACTATATATATACTTACACATATATATGCATGGTATGTACTTATATATAAGTATATATGTATATGTGTATATACATATGTATACATGTATATGATAGCAGCTATGGCATATGCATAGGAAAAATATTTGGAGGAACCATATCAAAATGCTAATAATTGAGTAGGAAGGTAATGATGATTTGCCTTTTTTCTCTATTTGTTAAATTTTATTTAATGTTCAGGTTTTAAACTTTTATGTTTAAAAACTTGGATGTGAGGACAAAAAGAAAATTAGGCACAAGAAAATTAGGCACATTTATCTAAATGTTATAGTGCTACTCTTCCAGAAATTTGTTTCTTAAGAATAAAATATGTGTGTCTTAGGCAGCGAGCCATATTTTCAGCCTCCTAAATCTTTCCTCTAAATATCAACTGATGAGATTCCAGAGAAAGAATGTTCCTTCCTTGGACTACTTTTGGCTCTTTGGGAATAATTGTAACTCTTTCCTGACATGGGATATCATTTAGGGGACAAAACTCAAAAACCTTGTTTACAGAATACACTCTAATGGTCAGCAATTACCTGGGTCCTTTCCAAAGGTTCTCAATTGTTCCCAAGGTAAACCTAACAAACGCATCATATAAAGAAATACAAAAGAAAGGGAAATGCTACAAATATAAGTACTATTATACTTCTCACATTATATATTTTCTCATTTTTATTAGGAACTTCTTGACAGAATGGGAGTCATTTTAGTTCCTCAATTCACCAGAGCACAAGTTGATCTTTGGTTTTGGAAATTCTAGAGCTATGATCAGAATCAATTAATATATATGCCAAATTGACCACATGATCATCAATACCAACTATCAGGCCTGCCAAAGACCTCCCATGAATTCTCTGAATCCAATCAATTCAGGCAAATATTTAGAATAACATCCTTAGTAATCAAAGATTGAGTTTGAATTTAATTAAAAAAATTTTTTTAAGTTCCTCTAAACAGTTGGGGAAATATGAATGTGAACTAGGTATTAGATAAGATGAAAATGCATTTATTGTACATGGAAAAGTGGAGATCCTTGACTTTAAAAATCAAGTGGCAAAATAGCAAGTAAGGTATAATCTCATTATAGGGACAAAAATATATATAAGCATAATTAGAAGGGGATCCGAAAGGATATACAATGATGGGTTGGCAGGAATCATCTCTGGATAATAAAAATAGTGTTTTTATATTCTTATTTTTTGCTTATTTGTATTTTTTATTTTTTAGGCCACGCCGCACAGCATGTGGAATCCTAGTTCCCAGACCAGGGATCCATCCCTCGCCCCCTGCATTGGGAGTGCAGAGTGGACTGGACTGCCAGGGAAGTTCCCTTATTTGTATTTTAAAATTTTTCTATAATACACATACACTGTGTTTGTAATAATAAAAGAATATTTTCAATTAAAAAAAAGCTCCCTTCTGTTTTAAAAATAGACCTCTGCATTTCCTGGTTCTGGCTACGTACAATATTCAGAATAAAATGTCAGACCCATAGAAAGCCAGAAATGTGGGAAGCATCCTCTTAAGTAAAGAACATAGATTAAAAAAAAAAATCTCGGGCTTCCCTGGTGGCGCAGTGGTTGAGAATCTGCCTGACAATGCAGGGAACACGGGTTCGAGCCCTGGTCTGGGAAGATCCCACATGCCGCGGAGCAACTGGGCCCGTGAGCCACAACTACTGAGCCTGCGCGTCTGGAGCCTGTGCTCCGCAACAAGAGAGGCCGCGATAGTGAGAGGCCCGCGCACCGCGATGAAGAGTGGCCCCCGCTTGCCGCAACTAGAGAAAGCCCTCGCACAGAAACGAAGACACAACACAGCCTAAATAAATAAATAAATAAATAATAATTAAAGGTGCTAATAATTTTTAAAAGAAAAAAGAAAATCTCATGGGAAAAAGTTGCTTTTGCGAGATTACCTGCCCAAGTTTGCCAGTTCAAAGCTTTAACACATTTTGCATAATTTTTTGATAAATAAATAGATTTTAGGGTGATTTACCAAAACCAGGTTCATACTCTGATCATTTTGATGTTACCCATCATTAGTCACACTCTCCCAACAAAATTCTCCAGGCTGCACCTCTACATCCTAGTATCTGTGTATAGCATTCCCTTTAAAATATAACAGCTAGATGAACTAGTGATATTTAAGACATTTTTTTATATTTTGGTAACCTTGAAATATTCATCTGTTATAGTTAAAAATAAAGGTAAATTATTCATTGACCACTTCAGCTGTAATGATTCCAAAGCAGCTGTTATTTATCTGGGCAACGGTCCTCAAATTAAAATAATTCTCTGAATCAGCTCTGGGCTTCATGCTGCTACTCCTTATGTTTCACAGATAGGTTGTAGCAGCTCCAAAAAACCACTGTGAGCCAATGAGTAAATAACCATTTTCAAAAGTGTAATTATATGCTGTATTTATATTATAGTCAGAGATATGATGATCAGGTAAATAATTGAAAGTGACAGGTCTGAAACTAAACAAAATGACTCTCAAGGAAACAAAAGGCACTTTTATACTACCTTTCAAGCAGTATACCTATGTGTAGAGAATGTTACCCTTTTTTCTTAGCCCCAAAAGAAAGAATCAAAGAAATAAATAATTATATAGCTCCCCTCTATCCTCCAAATTAAAGGTCTACACCTAGAAAAAATTGAAATAAAATTGACTGTTCCAATCCTAAATACCCCTTCTTGCACATTGATAAAGGATTTCCTTGCTTTTAATGACTCTTATTGCTTTATGAGATTTAAAAACCAGAACACAGAAAGCCTTGTGTGTTTTTCAGAGTGGGGTGGGGAATTTTGGGGAAGCACATGATTGGCTTTCCTTCAGGACTCTGCTGCATCTTTGAATTCTACCCATATTAAAAATAAATGGGTCAGTGGATTCTGGATCTGCCATGGCAGCCTATTCCTCCTACTAATTACAGCTAAAAACTCTGACAAAAATATGCGGAGAAAAAACTACCTGAGGACTGTGAAAGTAAACAAAAGCAGATGGATTTGGGGGGATGGGTGTATTGTCCATTTTTTTCTTTTCTCATGCAGCTTTATCCTAAGAACAGATCCCAGCTTCAAAGCAGTGCGTGCCATAGGCAGCTAAAATTCCAATAGAAAACATGTCTTTCTAGCCAGAGGGACAAGGTAATGATCACTTTGTGGGGTGGAGTGAGTGGGAGAAATCCCAGAGGGGAAAAAACTAGAGAGAGGGGTCCCCTAATTCTGTGTAGGAACCCTTGGTTCAATCTAACATCTGAGCCAAGCATGCAAGGTACAGACTCAAACCAACACAGCAAAGGCATTGAGAGTTTAAATGAGATATGAACCACCTACCTAAGTGTCAGACTAACCCCTGAACTATGCAGGTTACAGGACAGACCCAAAGCAGTACAACAAAGGCTTATATGATTGAACTCAGAGTTAAACCACTGCCCACAAAGGTGAGAAGAACCTAGGGTCAGAGCCTAACCAGGTTGATAGTCTGCTAAAGCAAAAACATCAACATTCTCCTGAGGATTATGAAAGGACTCAGAACATATGCAGTATTACGTTGATATGTTCAGGATACAATCTGAAATTACTTGACAACCAAAGAAACAGGAAAATGTGACCCGTTCTCAAGGGAAAAACAATCAACAGATGCCAACCTCAAGATGACCTACATGTTGAAACTATCAAACAAAGACTTAAAGCAGCTACTATAACTATGCTCCATAAGGAAAACACATTTGAAGTGAATGAACAGATAGAAATTCTCAGTAGAGAAATAGAAACTATACACACACACACACACACACACACACACACACACACACACCCCAAAACAAAAACAAGCAAACAAAAAAAATCCAGCTGGAAACTTTAAGACTGAAAAATATAATACCTGAAATTTTTTAAAAAACTCACTAGATGGGCTCAATAGTAGAACATAGATAGCAAAGGAAAATGAAGATAGAGCAATAGAAATTATCTAAACTGAAGAGAAGAGAGAAAATATTGGAAAAAAGGTTTCCAGATCTTTAGGACAATATCAAAAACTCTAGGATTGGAATTCTACAAAACAATTACTAAAATTAATAAATGAATTTACCAGAGTTTAAGGTTAATATACAATATCAACTGTATTCTTATATACCACTAGCAGACAACTAGAAAATAAGATTTTCAAAACTTCTATTTAGAGTATCACCAAAAATCAAAAAATACATAGAATAAATCTAACAAAAAATGACCAAGACCTTTACACTAAAAACTATAAAACATTGCTGAAGAAAATTAAAGAATACCTAAATAAATGGAAAGATACGGCATACTCATGGATTGAAAGACATTATTTTTAAGATGGCAGTATCTCTATAGTGAACTATACTCCATGTGATACAAATAAAAGTTTCAGCAGGGTTTTGTTTTGTTTTGTTTTGTTGTTTTGTAGAAATTGATAAGTTGATTCTAAAATTTACATAATAATGCAAAGGATCAAGAATAATCAAAGGAGTTAAGATGAAGGAGAATGAGAAAGCAAAGTTGGAGGACTTGCCCTACCCGATTTCAATAATTACTGTAAAGCTACAAAAATCAAGGCAGTTGGTATTGGTGAAAAAATAGGCATATAGATAAATGAAAAAGAATAGAATCCAGAGGGGCTTCCCTGGTGGTGCAGTGTTGGGGCTTCCCTGGTGGCACAGTGGTTAAGAATCCGCCTGCCAATGCAGGGCACATGGGTTCAAGCCCTGGTCCGGGAAGATCCCACATGCCGCGGAGCAACTAAGCCTGTGCCCCACAACTACTGAGCCTGCGCTCTACAGCCTGCAAGCCACAACTACTGAGCCTGAGTGCCACAACTACTGAAGCCCGTGTGCCACAACTACTGAAGCCCGTGCGCCTAGAGCCCGTGCTCGACAACAAGAGAAGCCACCGCAATGAGAAGCCCGCGCACCGCAATGAAGAGTAGCACCCGCTCGCTGCAACTAGAGAAAGCCTGTGCACAGCAACGAAGACCCAACACAGCCAAAAAATAAATAAATAAATAAATGTATTAAAAAAGAGGAATAGAATCCAGAAATATATATATAGTTTGTATATATAATAAATATATATATATTCTATATGTATTTATATATTTATAAATATATATATTTATAAATATATATATATTTATATATATATATATTTCAATTTTTTTTTGTTTTTTTACAAAGGTGCCAATTCAGAAGTGAAAGTCATTTCAGTGAATAGTGCTAGACCAACTGAATATCTGTTTGGAAAAATTGAACATCTGTCCTTACTTCTCATCATACCCCAAAATTAAGTCAAAATAGGTCATTGACCTACATGTAAACCTAAAACCATAATACTTCTAGAAGAAAGCACAGGAGAAGATCTTTGCAACCTTGGATTAGGCAAAGGTTTCTTAGATGGGACATCAAAATCACAAACTGTAAATGAAAAAATAGAAAACTGGACTTGATCAAAATTAAAAATGCTTGTTCTTCATAAGGCATCATTAAGAAAGACAAAAGGCAAACTACAGACTAGGAGAAAATACTCACAATATATATCAGAGGACTTTTACATGAAATTTTTAAAAAAAACATAAAACTCTTACAACGTAATAATAAGAAGCCCAACAACCCATGGACAAACTATGTGAACAGATACTTCACCAAAGAAGATAGACAGATGGCCAATAAGCACATGAAAAGATGTTCAATGTCATTAGTCATCAAGGAAATTCAAATTAAAACCACAACAGGATACCATTATACGTCCATTAAATTGGCTAAAACTAAAAAGACTGAGCATGCCAAATGATAGTGAGGATATGGAGCAAGCAAAACTCTCACATGTTACTTGTAAAAATGTAAAATAGTACAACCCGTTTGGAATATATCTTTGCAGTTAAACATACGCCTCCCATAAGATCAACGCATTCCATTTACCCAAGGGAAACAAACACATCTGTCCACACAAAGACCTGTGCATGAATGTTCTTCACTGTTTTATTTGTAATAGCCCCAAACTGGAAATAACCCGAATGTCCATCAACAAGTAAATGGGATAAACAAATCATTATTTATCTGTACAGAAGAATACAACTCAGCAATAAAAAAGGAATGAACTATTGAGACATGAAGCAACATAGACAAACCTAAAAATCATTATGCAGAATGAAAAATTCAGGCAAAAAAGAGTACACACTGTTTAATTCCATTTATATAGAATTCTATAAAATACATAGTAATCTATAGTGACAGAAAGCAGATCAGTGGTTTTCTGGGGAAAGGGGTGGAGGCAGAGATGGAGTACAAAGATCTCAAGGAAAGTTTTGAGAATGATGGAAATGTTCGTTATTATTGATTGTGGTGATTACACGGGTATATAAGTATATCAAAACTGATCCAGTTGTGAAGTTCAAGTATGTGCATTTTATCGTACTTCAGTTGTACCTCAATAATATTGTACAAAAATTAGAGGGGGAAAGGAGAATCCAACTTATTGGCAAAGGCAATGGGTAGCTCTATGGTTCCTGTTTCCAGCCTTTTGATGGATAGACAACCTAATCATTTCACTGTAAAACACTTGGAAATGATGGGTAAACTATTAACAAACATCCTCGTTAAGTGTATATTGACTTCACTAGAAATGAACCCAAGTTTGGTCTATCTTTTTGGAGAGTAGAGGGAGAAGTTTCTGGTCCCTAAAGCAAGGCACACAAGGACAAGGACTTGGCTCTCCGAGGGTAGGATTTGGGACTGAGACTTCCCCATATTCCTACAGGCACAGAAGCACTATACCCTCAGTGAAGAGTTGGTCCAAGAAAAAAAAATCCACTTCTTGGCCCAGGATGAAAATAAGGAATCTCTTCCACCTTGGGAAAGGTCTCCTCTGAGAACATGTAACTTCCATGTGGATTTAGGATTTGAATTTATACTACCTCTGTAGTCAGGTAACCTCAAAGCAGAGAAATGAACTTAAAAGTGGTCCAGCCTGGAAATGTCCCTGAGGCACCTGCCAGAAAAAAAGACAAAGCTCCTCGGTATGGCAAAAGCCTTAATCAAGACTCATAGGATTCCCGCAATAATACCCCACTGAAGTGACCTCACAATACAAAATAACAAAATACATGAGAAAACTAGAAAGGCAATATGTGTGCAAAAGTATAGCACTCAGGTAACACTTTTGCTGCTAAATATTAGTATTTTTCTAAGCAGAGCAAAAAAGTAGCCCCAGAAAATCTGGTGCCTTTTTCCTCTGGTGCCTATTTTCCAAGGACATACTTGGAATCCCATTACAAAGAGAGAATTATATTCACGAAATGAAGGAAGCAAGTTACAGAATGATACATATAAACTGAGACTTGGTTTTGAAGAAAAAATATAAAGGTTATATATTTGTGCATATAACAGAGTATGGAAATATATACACCAACGTTACTGAAGAGTAGGATTTGAGGAGGATTGAGAGAGAAGAGTGTAAACACCTGTGTATATATCTGGTTTCTTTTTCTTTTCTGACAATGAGTATTTGTAATTTATTTAAATAAAGGAAAATACTTTAAAGAGCCATTTTGTTTGAAACAACAATAGCAGGTATTTTGTCATTGAAAATAATGGACAAAACCCAATTTTCCAAGTGCAGTACAACTGCTAGCTACAGGGAAGTCAAGCAATAGACAGAGGTGGACAAACCCAAAGTTCTTTGAAAAATCCTGTTTTTCATGCTTCTCTTCCTTTGGCATTCTGTCACCTAACATGCAATTATTCAGAAGCTAGTTTTCAGGAAGCATCCCCTTCTGAGAATAATGCTTATTGAGAACAACTTGGACATGATTCAACAACTGATTGCAGGTCCCAGTTGCCTTACACAATAAACTTTATAACTTGCCCCCAAAGAGATTGGATCACACCATTAGAAAACATGGTGAGATCATCCCCTTGTTTGCGCTTGGCTTAGATTTAATCAGGTAACCAAAGAAATTCTAGTCAAAGAAGAATAACTGCATATAAAAACATATGAATACAAAAAGACTAGCAACTCTACATTTGCAAAAATTGTCTAAGATGTCTTGCTGAAAAAAAGTCTTATCTTTATAAAGATAAGATACAGTTTTATAGGAGAAATAATTTGCTATAGTTTCAAAGTTAAAAGCCTTCTTAGAGATAAGAGGGATATAAAATATAGGAAAAGAGATCATTTCCAAGACAGAATAAAAAAATGGATAGTTAAGGGATTTTTGTTGCATTGCACTTTAGCATGTGAAAAAATCATTTTAATGGAGTACATCTCATAATAAATATATGAATTATGAGACTGAGCTGATTCCAGAGTCTCCTTTTAATGAAATGTATCCTCCCACTGGCCAAATCTGGGACATGTGGAGCATCAAAAAGAATAACCGTAAGTGATTGTAAAGAATCAAATGAATAAAAATCCACGAATCCATCATGATATTTTAAAAAGAGACAGGGAAAAAAAACAAGGAAAGCTCTTTTTTGTAGAATGTCAGCTAGTAAAAGAAGAAAAGATAAAAAATAAATAAATAAATTTTAAAAAAAAACGAAGAAGAAGAAAAGATACTTAGAAAAACATTTTGCATCCCCAAGGCAATAACTGATTCAGGCAAGGATCAGCAAAGTAAACTAAAGCCATTAAGTGGAAGGTTATGAAGAACAGGATATCCACACACGCTACCAAAGAGTCACCCACAAACACTAACCATTTGCAAAGAGGAAAAACAAAACCTTTATAGTGGAGAAAATTCTGCTCACCGACTTGACTCTTAAAGGGATCACTCTTAAATTCAGTAATAGTAGGGCAACCTGATATTCTGTTTCTTGATGTGAAGCAATAAAAGTACGCACGATCAGTAGTGAAATCTTCTTGCCAAGAATGTTTAACCTGAATCCAATCAAGCCTTCACAGTTTACAGGAAATAGAGGAACTAGAAGATGTTAGAAGACAACATAAAGAAACAACCAAATTCAGAATGTGGGCCCTTCTACAAGACAACTGCTCTGACTTTAAAAACCCAATGTCATTTGAAAAAAATATGGAGAGGCTATTCCAGACTTAAAAAACTAGGGATCTATAACCAAATGCAACGTATAGCATTGACTGAATCCTGGTTGGGAGGAGCAGGGAAGCTGCTACTAAGAAATTCTTGAAACAAATTGGAAAATTTGAATAGAGATTAAATTTTTGATGATAATAAGAATTATTGTCAATTTTCCTTGGGTGTGATCATGGTGTTGTGATTATACAGGAGAATCTCCTTGTTCTTAGGAAATACATACTTAAATTTTTAGAGATGAAATATCATGATGCCTGAAATTTACTTTAAAATAATGTAGTAGCGTGGTGGGGAGAGGGAGGATTGCCAAAATCTGTCTTTGACCCACAAAACCAGCAATATGGTTTAATCTAATATATATCAATACATAAAGAGTGTTAAAGCAAGCATGGCAAAATGTTAACAATTGTTGAATCTAGGTGATGGCTGTACAGGTGTTTATTGTACTATCCTTTCAACTTTTCCATGTTGAAAATTTTTCATACTTAGACGTTGAGGGAGACAGGGGAAGTCTTCTCAGAAATATTTTCCTTAGAAGAGACCTATCAAATGTACCTTAAATTTTAAAGAAGCACCTTAACCATTCTAAAGAAGTAGCTTGCTTTTCCTCATTTGTTTATTCACCATCCATTCCAACACTCCTAAAATCTGCCTTAATTATTATTGCAAATAATATTCTAATGCTAGAACAGGCCTAATATAAATCCCACAATAATCAGTACAAGATTTATAGGTGTAAACATCTGGTTTTATACCCAAATAACAAACTTAACAGCAGTAAAACAAATCGTTTATTACAGCATATAATGCGTTATATTAAATTTACACAAAGATATATAAAAACACATACTGTTTATATCATACAGTCATTTAACATCAACAGGAATATCAAAACAAATACTACTCATGCACAAAACATGCATATACTGGTATAAAAAAAGGAATTTTACACAATACTGTTTACCAAAAAAAAATTTTTTTTTTTTTTAAAAAGCCCTTCCAAACAGGGTCAGTGGTCCAATCTGGACTGGATTGCACTAATACGTTTGGGCTAATGCTTAGGTGGCACAGTGCTACGCGAGCAGTTCTGAGCTTGGAGTCGTACCCAAGGGTTATTTCACTAGGAGTGAATTTCTCTGTACCCGATGACCAAAATGTTCTCCCAAAGGCAAGTCTCCAAGGGAGGAATGGTTGGATCTGCTGCAAATTAGGGAGGAGGAGAAAGGCATCAACGTTGGGTAAATGGCCCTAGAAGGGGTTACTGTAACCAGGGCCTAGGCACCAAGTGTGGCAAAGGTTTTAGTGAATCCTTTTAAAGTATTACCAGCCTCCCTATCCAGGTCACCTCTCTGGATGTAGGGTCTGGTCTTCAAGTTTTGAGTCCAGTAAACCAAAGAGTTCTGAGGAGAATACAGAATGGGGATACATCCGAGAAAAGAAGAGTATATAGAAAACTACAGAAAACCATGACTGCCCCTTGTATCTACCTCACACAATTGTATGTGATACCCCCAACAGGAAAACCCTCCTGGAGACGCTGCCCTAAAGAACCAAAGAAGCCAATGTATGTCCTAAAATTCCATCCACCTGACCTCCAGATCAAAAGGTCTCATCCCATTAACACTTGATCAAAACCTGTGCCTTCACAGATGCTCACAAAATGTCAAATAAAAACCATCTGATACCACAAAAGTCACTATCACCACCATTTGAAACTCAATATTCACTTCTAACCAGCAAAGACATTCTTTACCTTCCACTAAAGGCACTAGCGTCCATACTTGACGAAGATGAGACATAATTCACCTCGGTTTTATCTAAACCAAAGGAAAGCATTCCATGGGATCATTACGCACAAAACAGTAAGACGCCGCCGTTTCTTCGGGAACTAGAAAAACCCCACTTTCTACACCAAGGATGTTACTCAAACGGTCGTCATCAGTTTCAAAGAGCCAGACCGAAAGCGCAGGATCTTCTTCTTGAGGTTGTGTGAAGCCTTTATTTTGACGAAGGTTTTGGTGGGGTTGTGGCGAAGGTCCGGGGCCGGGACCGGCTGCAGAGGGAGAGTCTGGACAAACTGGGACCATATCAAGCCTCCGCTCTCCTCGGAGTCACTGGTGCTGGTGCTGTCGCCCACGAACTCGCCCTCGCTCACGCTGGACTCGCTGTCGCCGAAGCAGTTCGTGGTGTAGTTGCTGCGCTCGTCCTCGCTCGTGTCCAGCACGGTGGAGTGGAACAGAGACTCGCACTCGGCCGAGTACTCGGAGTCGCTGGCCGCGTACGCGTAGGGGCTGGCGTAGGGCAGCGGCCCGGCCGCGAACAGCCCCGCGGGCTCCCGGCGGCCCCGCCGCGCGCGCCGCAGCGCCTCCTCGTAGGACACCTCGGCGGCCGACCTCCACCGCCGCGAGTCGGTGCGCTTGTGCTTGGGCTTGGCCACCACCGCCTCCCGGCCGTGGCCGTGGCCGTGGCCGCGGCTCCCCGCCCGGTGGCCCGTCCCCAGCGGCCGGCTGGGCGGTCCCGCGTCGGGCTGGCCGCCCCCGCCCCGCCGCCCCTTGGCCGGGGCTCTCCGGAGTTTCTTATTTGTATCCGCGTCATCGGGGAACCGACACTTCTTGCCGGCCGCCCGGCCTTTCTCCCTCACGGCGGGCAGCGCGCTCTCCGGCCCGTGGACGGCCGGGGCCCGGGACTTCAGGGCGGAGCCCCTCGGGGCAGCCGCGGGCCGCGTACCCCGGGGTGGCCTGACGCCGGGCGGCTGCGCCAGGACCGGCGGCGCCTTCCCCAGAGGCCCTTCCTCCAGGCTCTGAGAAGAAGAGCCCTCGCTTCTGAAATCCAGGGCAGGCCGCTCTTCCACCGGGAAAGCGGGAGACAGCAGAGCCGAAGCGGCGGGAGGGGGCGCCGCCGTAGGGAGAGCCGGCGGGCTGTTTTTCTGCGGCACCTTTTTCAGTGGCTGGACCACCTTGTTCTCTTGCAGCGAGGCGGGGACCCTCCCGGGGCTCTCTTTTGGGGAGGCAGCTGGGATCTGCCCGCTTTCCTTAGGAGACTCCCCTGCCCCAGCAGGGGGACACCTGGCAAGTTCCTGGGAGGCTGGCTTGGCATTTTTGGGCAGATGCTTACCTGGAAGTTCAATGGCAGCGCCTGGGGAGATGCCCTCAGGCGCGGGCAACCTCTTGCTTTCCAGTGGTTCTGGCTTTGATTCTTTTGACCACTGTTTCAGTGGGGACAACGTCCCATTGTCCAAAGAGGGGATCCCGCCAGAGGGCAAAGGCACCTGTTTAGAATTCTTAAGGTTCCCACCATTGCCCTGTGAGACGGCCGCAGTCACTCTGACACAAACGCTCCCATTCCTCAGAAGCCCCTTGGTGGGGTCAGCGTTCACACTGGTTCTCGGCTTGTTGGTCCTTACAGGGTGTGTTTTTTTCTGGACCAGGCTCAGAATGTAACCATCCATTTTCTTACTCGATGAAGGATGGGGAGCAGACCACAGACTGCTTGGAGAGGGTAAGGAAGTGTCCGTCTTGACGGCATCCAGCTCAGATCCGACACAAATGTCGTTGGCATGGCTACCGAGCCTCTCGTCTTCCCTCAGGGGAGTGCCGGTCAGGCAAAGGAGAAACATTGGGCTCTGCACGGCCACAGCATGAAGCGGACTGGGGTAGCGATACACATCATTCCCGTTTTTAGACACCAGATCACACTGGTACTTGGGATTCACATCTGCAATGACACCAAGGGAATTAGACTGTGATGTGGAGGGGGAACGGCCAACTGCCCCTGAGGCCTGGTCTTCACAGTGGCCTTCTTTATATTCCAACCATCCTATGAGATCTGAAAAACATTTAAAGGTACACTCTGAAGAAATGAATTGGTGTCAGCACCATCTCGACTCTGGCCAGTTTCTACGAAGACAAATTCATGGGTAGAGGGAGAATGCCAAAGAATCAACAAATACTCCACAAGCTATTCTACTATTTCACATACAGTTCACACTACTGGGTGACGGAAAAAATAATTAACAAAGGAATTTTTGACAAGCTATAGCTCTGAAGGAAAAATATTCAGTCATTAAAAATGCTTTCAAACTATTGAATAATATGGGGAAAACACTTTAAAGTGGAGTGAAAATCATAATACCAGACTATTGATTATAGTTTTATTAAGACTGGATATATTCAAAGAAAAAAGTCTGAAATGAAGCACACCAAGATGCTAATGAAGCACGAGCATCTCAATGTGGTGGGAAAGCAAGTAATGTTTACTTTCTTCTTTATTTTCTATTTTCTAAATTTTCAGTAAATATGTACTGCATTATACATATATTGCAGTATATTGCAATATTTCCAGTATATTATATTACTGGAAAAATAAATGTTTTTTGAGTCGTTCTTTCTCTAGGCCACTCTCCCTTCTGTGTTCTATTCCTGGTTTCCCTTTAAAATACTTCAGATAAACTATACTCTCTATGGGCTTCCTCCTCATTTTTTATTTTTTTTTTTAGACCTAATTCTTAATGACATGTGTTCTAGTATAACTGTCAATTGAAAGGTCAGGGTAACTAATCAAATTTCAATAGAGACTAATTAAATTTAAATAATAATCACCCTATGTTTTCAATAGTGACACTAAAAAATAAAGTACAATATTTTAGGAGGGAATTCTTGATGATGTTTTAAAAGATTGAGTAGTAGTATTAATGAATAAATTTCCCACATCTCAAAAATGTAGATGCCAAAATACAATGACATCAAGCTTTCTTAAATGATTTTGCTCTCTTGTCTTGGCATACATTATAAATATCAAATCCCTTGAATGACCTTTAGTTAGAGAAAATCAAAGGTTTTGTCACTATTTAATTTGTTGTCCATTATAATTATATTTATTCACTCAAATGTTGAAAACCCACTACATGCTAGGTTCTATGTTAATTGTTAATTTAAGGGAAAGCTCCATGAATTCCAATGACAATTAGCAGTTGGGGGGGGCGGGGAGGGGGGGAATACAGCCTAGACCCAGAAATGATATGATTCACGTGTAAACAAAAGATTATTGTAAAATAAATGTGCCATGTCCCCAATCCCACCTCCACTGCCAATAAATAGCTTGTTTTAAGAAGGGGAAACCTCTCTAGCTAATATCCTTGCCCATCCCTCCTCACTACCCCAAGGCCTATCCTTGTCTTACTTTAAGCCACATTTACCTACACGACATCTTTCATCTCTTTTTCCTCCATAAAGTTAAGGAACAAGACAGGCATCCCAGCCGGCAAGGGCCAGCCCAACTGTCTCAATTATGTGAAGATGTGGCATTTGGGATAGCAGGAGTCTGTCTTTTAGGAAAACCTATACCAAAGTACCTTTAATAGGTTTATAAAATTTCCCTCTGAAACCAGATCTGCAGAGTGAAAGGGAGCAATTACCAATGAACTTGAGGCCCAGATACTCTAGATAACACAGATTTGTGCTTCGCCAAACGTTTGCTGCTAACAACACACATTGTACAAAGACACCAGCCAATTAGCAGCCTCAGTTGTTTAGTGTTATGTTTGCATTGCCTGGACCTCAGAAATTCAACCTTTTACCCAAGTGGACAACACATACAAACCAAGGGTGCGGTGACTTGTGCCGGAACCCACAGCTCCTCTAACTTCCATATTTTCTCTGATCTTCTGAGGAATCGTACTAAAGCAGAACTAAGGAAGGTGTCCCGAGTTTCAGCAACAACTCTGCCATTCAGCAAATGAGAAGCCTCTGACAAAGGCATATAAAACCAAATTCCTCCTCTGTTCGTTGAGAAGGTTGAACACAACAATTTCTGGATTCCCTTGGTGTGGTGGAAACACATGGACCTGGCAGATAGTCCTGAGCTTGAACCCTGCCTCTGTCACTTACTCTCTATATAACCTTAAGCAACTTACCTAACCTAACCTCACCAGGCCTCATTTTTCTGATACGTAAAATGGAGCTAACAACCCTTGCACCCTGCAGAATTGTCGGGAGGATTCAAAGCAGATAAACGTACGCAGAGCACACAGCAGTGTGTGACACACAGTGGAAATGCAGAAACTCTTCCTGTACCAACAATGGCATGATTCTCTCTAGAGGTCACTGCAAGAATAGCCCAAAATGGGGAACATGGTCTAGGGGATCTCACCCTATCCACCTGCTAAAAGAAGAGAGATGCCATCATGCAAGGCATTCTGGAGAACAGGGAGGGGCCACTGCTACCAGAAGTGCCAAGCAGCTCTTAGCCAGGCTGACAGATATATTTAACTTAATGTAAGCTTTAGCTTTAAATGATTAAAAGAAGAAGAAAACAGATCCAAAGTAATTCTGAAAAGAAAATGCGAACAACTGAACAGCAAAAGCTCAAAAACAGAGCTCAAGACCTATAATATTGGGACAGGATTTCTAAAAATAAGCTGTCTTGCTATCATCAGAATATAAAGCCAGGTGATACCCAAAGAGGACTGGAATAGTGGTGATCTTGATTCTAGATGCAACGATGGCACTAAATGCAGAAAGCTGATGAAATTCTCTGAGCCTTTGTTTTTCATCAGTAGAAGCTAGACAACCTTTAAAGACCTTTGACCCCTTCCAATTAAAAATGTCTATCAATTGTAAAAAGTCTTACCTGCAGATTTGGGGCAACCATCTGAGATAGTCAAGGTTGCTTCCAAGGGGCTGCAAAAACAGGTGCTGGAATGACAACTGGATAAACACTCACTAAAGACGGAGTTCGAAGAATTGGAAAGGGATCCCGAAGCCCCATCACTCAGTTCATAAAACCCTACAAATAAAAAACACCATTTGGGATTAAGATCATATCAAGCAATAACACACATTTGTGCCTAAAAGGAAAAGGGGTAATCATGTAGAAAAGGTAGGAAAGGGAGAGTATGAGAGGGAGGGGAACCAATTTTGGTTCACGAGATTTAGTGTCCTGACTTTATGGTTTCATTTCCAGCAATCTTTGGAAAAAGGCAAAGAGCCCATAACTATGGGTATGTTTCAAAGCTGAGAGTACCCTCACTCTCAAACTGACCTTACTCCTAGACCCCACCTTTAAAGATGTGCAAAGAAAGAGACTTAGATCTGTCAAACTTCAACTTTTTCACGAACATTTCAGAAAGAATAACTTGAAGAGAAAAACAAATCTATTTAAGTAGCCAAATGGTTTAAAAGAAAAAAAGAACAAACTTTTGAAGTGGTCTCAGGAAGCTGAAGTGTGACTAATTTTCTAGCCCAGTTCTGACTTTCTCAAGTTTCAAAGGAGAAGCATTCTTCCAGAAATCTGAATAGAAGCTTTTATTTTTAAACTCAGGAGACTTCAGTCAGATCAATCTCATTATTAAAAATTTTGTTGTCTAACGAACTTATCTACAAAACAGAAACAGCCTCACAGACATAGAGAACAGACTTGTGGTTGCCAAGGGGGAGCGGGTGGGGGGAGGGATGGATTGGGAATTTGGGATTAGCAAATGCTAACTATTATATAGAGAATGGATAAACAATAAGGTCCTACTGTATAGCACAGGGAACTATATTCAATATCCTGTGATAAACCCTAATGGAAAAGAATATGAAAAAGAATGTATATATACATATTACTGAATCACTTTGCTGTACAGTAGAAATTAAGACAACATTGTAAATCAACTATACTTCAACAGAACAAATTTTTTAAAAAATTTGTTTTCTGATTTTGTTTCCCTCTTATGCAACTGAATGGCAGACTTCTCTTGTTTTGTTTTGTTTTATTCTCTCTGCACTGGAAACAAACTCCACTGCCATTTGCAGGTCTGGGAACGCTAAGCACCGGGGGCCAAGGCACAACTCATGACCGCAGAATTCCTGCTTGTGCTCCCACACTCACCTGAGCTGGGGCGGCTGTCTGTCTCCAGGTGCTCTTCAGATGTCTTTTCCACATCCAGTCTCAGGTCACTTATCTGTTTGTCGAGTTCCTGCAACTGGTTCAACAAACCAGCATCTCTTCTCCTCAAACAATTCTGATTAGGAAGAAAGGGAGAAAGGAAAAACAAACACATTTTGGTGACAAAGAACCAGAAAGTCTGCTCTAAGTATTCCAATTACCATCTGAAGAGTTCCCTAAATCTTCCAAAACCAAAATTTTTACTGGATGACCTGAAATAAAGAAAAACTTCAAGAATATGTCCTACCTTGAATTCCACTTTCTCACATTTTGTGGCAATATAGTTTCTTCATAAAAACAAGACTTGCTTTTAGTTTCAACTAATATATATATATATATATATATATATATATATATATATATATATATATAAACTTACTTTTTATAGGTGAGAAAAACCCACTGAGATTTTTCAAAAAACCTCTGTGTACAGCCAATTTTTTACAGAACAGTACTTCACTGTAGACTCTTTAATTTGAAGTCAGAGTATAACAGATTTCCTACAATACACTATAATCTTACTTAGGTGAGATTTTCTGGCCAAATGTCCTGCAGAGTTTTGTTTTCTATTAGTTGCTTTGTGGGGTTTAATCAGTCTTAGGGCCTTTGAAAGTGAGAAACTAATACTAATAGCCAGTGCCAAGTATAATGTGAGCTGGCAGAATCCAAAACCCTCAAGGGAAGGTCCGTCAAGATTTGAACTCAGCTCGGGTTTCCAAAGGTGACAGACCGTAGTGCTAACTCACACCGCCACCTAGTGCTTCCTATTGCTGGGGAAGCAAAAAAACAAAACTCGAAAGGCATCTGGTTCAAATCACAAATGCCAAGTCTACAAATGAAAACAGTACCACAAACACTGAGTGGACGGGAATTCTCCTGACATGCTGCCTTGCTCCCCTCCAGGGGTCAACAGGAATGCACCACTCACAGTTGTGAGATTCATGAAGACAAGAAGGTGCTATTGTATAAGACAATGCACACAATGTCAATGACAGGCATAACCAGCAAGAATTGGCTCAGATCAGTGTCTGCTACCAAAAAACACAGCAAAATGCCAAAACAGAGGTATTGCACAAACCACCAGATACATATTGTACATCCTTACAAAACAGATGCATATGGATCTACCCCTCCTGTCTGTTCTTTGACTTAAAAAGCTTGGAGACATAACACGCTTGTTTGTTAGAATGAGTTCAGAAAAAATGAACCAAACAAGTCAAATCACTTTGATGCTCAAAAAAAGAGACAAATTCTCTGAAAAGAGGTAATACAAGAAAACACTTGACAAATAACCACACAGCATCACTCTGTTGGTAATCGTAGGAGGGACATTATCTAGCATGCGTCTAGTTTCAGATAGTATCACATGGTCAGATAAGGATTTTTTTTTTTCTCCTGTTTTCAAAACTACATTTTTGAGGTCACCGAAACAAAGCTGCCGCCATTACTCTGAGGCTGGGTCAAAAGCTGTTCATCAATACATTAAGCGCCGAAGTTCTTTTTCTTCCCCATTAATGAAGACGGCAGAGAATGTCTGAGACGCTGACACAAATCCAATGATAAATGCTCCCTGAGAGCAGGTTTTTCTCTTCGCCCACCTCCACCTCAAGTCACAGCGAGCAGTACATATAAAATATGAGGGGAGGGGGCACTTTCTCTAGGCAAATTTCCATCATTTGCATCGGTTTTAGCCGCCTTATACAAAAGGGCTTCTATCTTAAATTAAGCAGCAGCCCCGGCAAAAGCTGGCAGGCTGGGGAAAGCCTTGGGAGGGGCAGGTTCCCCGCGGCCGCCTCCGTGTAATCGTTAAAATTCGGCATTGGACGGTCAACCGCGCCACAAGCCCCCTCCTCGGCTTTTGTCCCCTCTCGGCGGGAGGACATGAAGCCAAGAAGCTCCCCAAAGAAATGCTATTTTAAATGAGGCTTTGCAAACCTTCGGGGAGAGGGCACGCTTTCGTCTAACTGGAGAGTTTGAAGGTAACAACCAGGAGACTCCAAGAATTCCAAAGGCGGAGCAGGAGGGGAGAGCGGCCACCCCGGCCCGGCCGTCCGCGCGGGGCTGCCAGCCCCTTACCTGACACAAAGCGGGCACACGCCGGGATCGCGTGGGCGTCGGCAGCCCACGCGCCGCGGGCGCCCTCGGGAACCCGGGTCAAGGGGGCACCGGGCGGGGGTCCCGGGAAGCCAAAGGATTTCCCCAGTCAGAGGCACCCCAGCGCCCACCGCAGGCCACCTGCCCGACCCCCGGCCCGTCTGCAGGGACAGCCGTGCCCCACCTCCGGGCACGACCTACCAATTGCTTCCGCAGCAGCAAGATGTTCTCCTCCAAGAACTTCTCCTCCAGGCGGCTGCGCTGCGCCGCCTCCCCCGGCAGCTCCCCGGCGCGGGCTGCAGCTGCCCCCGCGCCCCCAGAGCTGCGCAGGGCGCCCCGAACCAGCAGCTCCTGGCGCTGGCGCAGGTACTCCAGCTCCGCCAGCCCGGCCAGCGTGGCCTCCTGCCGCTCGCGGGTGCGCTGCCGCTCCGTGTCCGCCTCGCCCTTCTCCCGCCAGCGCCCCTCGGGCTCCGCCGTGCGCTGCTCGCCCCGGACTGGCGCCGGCGGCTCCAGCTCCCTCGCCGTCCCGGCCGGACTCGGTTTCATGGCCCCCAACCCTGCAGCGCGCACCCGTCCCCGCAACCGGGCCGCCCGGGCGGAGGAGCGGGCGCTAGGGCTGCGGCCGCGGACTCATGCCTCCCGGCGGCCGGGGCGCGGCGGCAGGGGCGGAGACCCGGAGCGCTCGGAACCCGCGCGCGCGCGCGCGGCCGCGGGCTGCGGCCGTCCGGGACCGGGCGGCGCCGTCCGCTGTCGCCACGCGTCCCTCGCCGCGGCCCCGCAGCTGATAACGCCCTGCCCGGCGCCACGTCACGCGCGGCGGCCCGGCGAACCCCCGCCCGGCGCCCGCCTCCCCGCGCCGGCCCCTCGGCTGCGAGGCCCGCTCCCCCCCGGCTTCCCCCTCTAGTGTCAGGGGCGCCGCTCGCGCTCGGCGCCGGCCTCCTCCTCGCCGGGCCCTCCCCGCTCCTCCCTCTCTCCTCCCCCGCTCTTCCCGCGGGCCTCCTCGCCCCCTTTTCGGGTTTACAGCACCCAGTTTTTGCCTCGCTCCTTATTGGTTCTTTTCCCTCGCACAAAGCAAGGGGCGAGCACCTCGAGCCCCAGCATCCTGTTACAGTCGGCCTCGCAGGCAGGGTCCGCGAAGGGACGCGGCAGTTGGGCTCCCCAGAGAACTTTCTGAAACTCGACCGAGTTGAAGCACACAACGTTAACCCTTTCCCCACCCGTCCACTGTTCGTACCCACTCAGGCTGATTTAGGTTTCTTTCACCTTACCCAGCAAGGTACTGCGAATGTATTCAAAGACCATTTCTTGGGTTTGGCTTTTTGGACTCCAAGTTGTAAAGGCAGGCCCTACAAGGCACAGTGCAACGTTGTCCTAAAACTGTTTCACTCTTAGTTTTGCTGCTGTTGTTTTGATCTTTTCACGGAAGGCATTTATCAATAAAATTAGGCAGGAGGATGTCGCTCTATAGCAAGAGGTTGCATCAGTTCTTTTGCAAGCGCGGGGTTTAGTGAGTCCGCGCGCCTGCGCGCTTTGGTTTTTGTTTGAGTTTTTTATTGTTGTTATTTAGTCTGCGAGCACAAGAGCTCTGACTCTAAAACCAGACTGCCTGAAATTGAATCCCCTTTCCAGCCAAGACTAGCTGTGCAGGCAAGTAACTTCACCTCTCTGTGCCTCCGTTTCCCCAACGGTAAAATGGAGCTACTAACAGAAGAAGCCTGTTGTAAGAATTATAATAATATACAGTATATAATATATATGGGAGTAGGGGTGTTTACAACGTGGCAGGCACGTAGATAGTAAAGGTTATATGAGTTGTATCTTTTTTTTCCTCCAGAGGGACTAATAAACTTTTCCTCTGCAGTAGCATTTGTGGTATGGTCATCTCTGCTTGGGACACTGGTCACAGGGAATTTCAGTGGGATAGGGGTCTGGAAATGCCACTAGCTGGCTTGTCTAGGGAAAAGTACCATATCTCTTTTAAACAGCAGTACATCCAAGAGCCTCAGAAATCGAATCCAGCAAGTCACGATTTGCTGAAGTTCAGGCAAAGTGTTGTGTGAAGGAGTGCATCCTATATCATTATTTCAGACTCTTAACACCTTTACCCAGCTGCTTAGCCCTGCTAAGAATTCTCCATTTCTCCCCTCTGTGTAGTCCAACCTTCTTCCCTCCAAGATCATTTCAGTTCTCTCCTCTGAACTCCTGTTAACTGCATGAATATTTTATTCTTACCAAATGCTATTTGTATGGTTATTTATATCAGTATGTACACTTACATCTATGTACGTAGGTGTTTATGTGTATCCCTTCTCTCCAATTGCATTATTAAAGTTCCCTGAAGGCAGTGATTGTTTTAATATCCTCTTAGTATTACTGTACTCAGGACAATGCCTTTGCAACCATTCAAGAAACTGCAGGTTGGTTGTAAATTGTTTTTTCATTAACATACTTTCCAACTAACTTAATAGTACCCATTTAATCTCTGCAACAAATAGAGTCAAGTTGACATGTACCAAAAAACAAAAACAAGAGTTCTCTTGCCACCCTCCATTGACTTCCCCATTGCTGCCCCTCACAGACTAACTGGAACTACAACTACATCCATGATTCATAATTAACCAGATTGTATATTAGATCTAAAAATGGAATTATGCTTAGGTGCTCATCAACATACAAAATTAATTCCATTCAGTTCACCTATGCTTTATGCCTACTGTGTGCCAAACACCATACTTGATAATACAGGAACTAAATTTTCCTCCTTAATTTTAGTAAGGTACTAAAGAATAATGACTAATCCTGTCTACCAAATGCCACTCACCCATGTCCTCTGTCATTGTCTCATGCTATTCATTTCTAGGCAAGCTTCTTGCTTTCTAGTTCTGAATTAGATTCCTTCTGGCTGGGTGGAATCTCTTATTGTGGCCTGTGTTATGTCACACAGCGACAGCTATATTTATATAGTTGAGGGGGGAAAAAAAGCTGAAACATGTTTTTACACACTACTAATAAATCTTGTTAAAGCAGACAGACAAGTCGCTGTGTCTCCAAACCTCCCCACCTCCCAAGCCCCCTCCCCACCAAATGCCACTTTGAGCTGGCTCATTAGTCCAAAGCCAACCATTTGCCATAACAGCTTGTACATCTCCATGAAAAAGTGTTCCCAGCAAGTTTCAATATTAAAAGTAATGTATTCAAATGGTTCCGCCAATAAAATGGTCGCAAATAGGAAAAAAGGTCATGCTTTCTAAAGTGTCCATTACACATTAATAAATAATGCTGCTCATTCACGCGCCAATTAAAACAAACTCAGGCTGTCAAGTGAAGTTAGAAGCAAGGAGCTCAATGCTGTAATTGTTTTTCCAGGAAAACTCCCAATGTCGTCAGATTAAGTGTGCCTGGTTGGGTTGCCCCTCTTCTCTTCTTAACCCAACAGCCAATTTTTCTCCTCTCCAATTTACTCCTCTGGCTTTCTTTCCTCTTTGATTCTTTGTTTTGGTTGCAGGTATTTGGGACACAGTTGAAGGTAATCACCCACTGTTCACTGCTCCCTCCTGTCAGAGACAGGATCTCACTTCCTCCTATTGTTTTTTTTTTTTAATTTTTAATTTTTATTTATTTTTAAATTTATTTTTGGCTGCGTTGGGTCTTCATTGCTGCGCACAGGCTTTCTCTAGTTGCGGCGAGCGGGGGCTACTCTTCGTTGCAGCACGCAGGCTTCTCATTGCGGTGGCTTCTCTTGTTGCGGAGCACAGGCTCTAGGCGCGTGGGCTTCAGTAGTTGAGACTCGCAGACTCTAGAGCTCAGGCTCAGTAGTTGTGGCTCAGGGGCTTAGTTGCTCCGCAGCATGTGGGATCTTCCTGGACCAGGGATTGAACCCGTGTCCCCTGCATTGGCAGGCGGATCCTTAACCACCGCGCCACCAGGGAAGTGTCCCCCCACCCCCACCCCGACCCCGACCCCGACCCTGACCCCAACCCCGATTTGATTTTTCTTTCTCTTTCTTTTTTTTTTTTTTTAATATTTATATTGCACTGCCCTAGAGGGTTTAGTCATCAATTCACTTAATTCTTTTTTTTTTTTTTAATTTATTTATTTATTTATTTTTGCTGTGTTGGGTCTTCGTTTCTGTGCGAGGGCTTTCTCTAGCTGCGGCGAGCGGGGGCCACTCTTCACCGCGGTGCGCGGGCCTCTCACCGTCGTGGCCTCTCTTGTTGCGGAGCACAGGCTCCAGACACGCAGGCTCAGCAGCTGTGGCTCACGGGCCCAGTTGCTCCGCGGCATGTGGGATCCTCCCAGACCAGGGCTCGAACCCGTGTCCCCTGCATTGGCAGGCAGATTCCCAACCACTGCGCCACCAGGGAAGCCCCCCTTTCTTTTTAAAGCAAGTGCTGGTGCTTCTTCCTCCTCTAATGCCACTTCATCTTCTTTGTAGTATCGCTCCGCTCTCCTTAGTTCTTTTGCTATCCCTGGAGGCCTCTGTCTTCTCAGACAAGCTGCTAATCGACGCTCAGAAAGTGTGACATTAAAGACGGGGTGGATCTGCTGCCCGGAAGATCTGGAGAGTAAGATAAAGTCGCCTGCATGAAAAAGTCTCGACTGAATATATCACAGTCGTGTAGCTTATGCTTAAAGATATTTCCTGGGCAGAGTCAGAAAGGGTCCCTCAGATCACACAGTCTGACGCTTTGCCCTTGGGCAGAACAACTCCCAACAGCACCCTCACAAAGTCCGAGCATCACTGTACAAATGCCTCATCCAGCAGCGAACATTCTTTTGCAGCCAAGCAAAGTAAGGAGCATCAACTGCATGTTTTGCTATAGAGCAAAGCAACAAAATGATGCCTTGCAGCTTTTATGGCCAAACACAAATGATGTAATTGGGAAAGGCTGTCTCCAAATAGGAGGGAAAAAAATAAAGGGCAATCCTTTGAGTTGGGGTGATGACCACCATTCGAGGGACTGGGATCAAAGCTCCAGCCAGACATCAAAGCCCATCTGAGTCTAATGCCAGAAGAGCCACAGTGAATTAAACTTCATATATAAACTAATTATAGCCTGACCCCACAATCAGGCTTCAGTGAGCACGTAGGGGAAAGAAAGCAGACATTGAAACAAAAGATCAAGAGAAAAGAAGGTTGGTAGCAAAACTGGGCAACATCATGGCCCTGACCACTTTACAAATCTTTTGAGGGCAGAGGGGAATCGGGGAATGGCAGCGGAAACAAACTTTTGACAATGCTGGTCTTGTCTGCAAGGCTATGAAACAGCTTCTTCCACCCTCACTGACTCGTGCACAACCAGAGGCATCCTTATTCCTGGAAGAAAAGGTTATCTTTTAGCTCTTTCTCAGCACTGTGAAAGAAGTTCCCCGGCACGGCACCAGATCTCCGTTGAAGGAGGGAGCGCAAGGTGATTCCATGAAGTTCGGGGGTGTATCCCCAGCACATCTGTCTGGCAGTGCCTGGCGCTCCCCACACTCTCAATCACTGATGTCTCCACCAGCTTTGGACTTCAGTCCCTTAGCTCTGCCGTTTCAGCTGGTTATCTTTACAGATGGAAAGCGCAGCATAGCAACCGTGCAAATACCCTAGAACTACCTGCTCCGGTAACAACACCATGAAATAAGACTACTTCATCCCTAGGCAAAATTTAAAAGTGTTTCAATTACAAGTGGCCTCTTTAAACAATTATATTCAGTGGATTTTTGCCCGAACTCTGATTTATTGGGACCAGTCACCAATTATTTGAAAGTTTCAATCCCATGAACTGGCAAACCATTGCACATCTGATTTGACAATCCAAAGAACATTTTCAGTCATATTTTTTTGTAGATAAGCGTTAGTGATTTCTTAAAATCACAAAGTCCAAGTGTATAACCTGAGTCTCTTAATTAAGAGAAAAAAATTTAAAGCAGGCATTCTTATAAGATAAAATCAAATACATACCATCATCATTACATTGTACCTCTTTGAGTGATTATTCATGTATTCAACAGATATTTGAGTACCTAATACATGTCTGGCGCTGGGGACAAAATGGTAAACAAATCAGACATAGTCCCTACCTTCATGGAGCTTAAGGTCTAGGAGGTAAACTGACACTAATTAAGTAATTACACACATCTGTAAGAGATATATATATAGATATATAGATATATTTCCAAATTGTGAAACTACCACAATTTGCAAAATAATATAGTGGGATGTGTAAATAATTTCATATTTTAAGAACAGAGAGAAAGGCATCAATATAAATTATCCTTGGAGGCTAATATTTCTTTTAATCCTGTCTAGTTGTGTCATCTTAACAAGTAAATATAATTATTGATATTGTATTAAAAAATGGCACCCACACTTCATTTTTCTTTTTTAAAATAATATTTTCAAAGCAGATATATTCTATGATTCTATCCAAAAAGTAATACTCAAGTGAAATCACACACACCCCTCAAAATTATTGACCTTTATAAAAGTTTTTTTACAGAGAAGGGGATCTTATATTTAACTTTTTATTATCTTTTTAAAAAACATTTACTCTCCTTAGAGCTACATTTGAAATGTCTATAGGGAGATACTTGATCTATAGCAAAATAACAAAATTTTCATCTAAATATCATTCATTAAAAGGTAGTAACTAATATATGTAAGTAAACTTTAAGATAACTAATTTCCTTACAGATCTGTTTATTACCTTTTCCTCAGAATAATCTCAGAAAGGAGAAAGCTTCGCTCCAATGCATGGTACTTTGAGCGATTTCCAGTGTGGTTTCCCGATCATCATTTCTACACCAGCAAAGGGAAATGACCAGGTGATGCTTTGCTGGAGAGCTCTGGTTACTCAGGTGAAAGCAGAGGTTTCTGCTTTAGGATTTAGACAGTAGGTCCAGTTCTTTCATTTCCTTTGCTCCTATGAACCTAGACTCTCTGAGGCCAGGGAGAAACGGAACCAGAACTCATAACGAGCTCCCACCCTGAGTTCTGGGCCGGTGTTTGCCTCCAAGACCCACAAAGCCACTTTAATTAAGATCCCTCGGGGGCCTCAGGACCCCTGTGGAAAAGTCCAGAATGCCATTATCGCCCCGAGAGCGGCTGAAAGCGCCGGCTGCCGCCTGAGGCTTAGGTGGCCTCGCCCCGCAGGGAGCCGCTTCCTCTAATCCCGCTGCACCTCCGCGGCAGCGCCCGCCGTGTGAAGAGTGGCACGTCCACTTCAAACAGAAATCGGGCCTTGGGTCTGTTTGGGCGGAGGGGAAGGCAGGGGGTGGCGAAGCGCCGCAGATTCAAAGACAAGTCAGCTGGGATGACAGGCAGCGGCTCCAGCCCCCGGAGACTGAAGCGGCCGACGGGAGGCCGAGGGGCTCCGCTTCCATCTCCCTCTGCGCCCCGGGGGTCTCTCCCTCCGGGGCCGCGACTCTTTGAAGTCAGGGAGGATGCTTTTGACAACAGATGGGACAATTCGCTTCTGTTCAGTTTGGTCCGCGCAGACTAAATCCAAACAGAGTGGGGGGAGTTTTGCCTCGTGATAAAGAAACGCTGCCATTTTGTCACACCCAACTCTTCCCCCTCCCAGGCCCCATGGAGGAATCTGGTTGACCCTCTCTAACCTTTAATACATGCTGTTTCCACGGAAGAAAGAATCCGATTCTAACATAGCACTCACTGTTGTGGTGAGAGGATGTACGCTGAGGGTCAGGCCAGGCTGGATTTGAACGCCAGCTGCACCCCACTCCATGGCTCGGTAATGCCCACCATACACTGGTGCTGCCAACTTGGACCTCTCTCAGCCTCGTTTTACTCATCTGTGAAATGGGCCTTATACCTAACCTTAAAGAGAGGTTGTGAAATGTCTGGAAATAAATGTTGGTTACCCCAAAGTCCCCAATGTTATACGTGCTTGTGCCCTCCCACACAGAGAATGGACATTTAAGGACGTTCCTCTCAGATACAAATTATCATTAACCATTGCTTTGCCAGTTTTCATATATTGCTTTGAAATTTTTCCTAAAGTATACATGTCATATTGTTTTCAAAACATTTTATCTGGTTTTGAACTGTGATTTCACCCACTGGCACTTGAGGCTGCCAAGATGAAACACAGGGATCCTGCCCTTAGAAACTATATGGACCCGTAGAGCAATATGGTGTATTGGAAACAGCATACATAAGCTTTGGCCAGCGTTCAACTCCTTAAAAAAGTCCTTTAATCTCTCTGAGCCTCAGTTGCCTTATTTGTAAAATGGGATCACAGTTAAGTCAAAGACAGTATATGAAGGATCTGGCACATTATAAATGCTGAAGAACGGTTGACTTCCTTCTTTCTTCGCCTTCATCATTTATCTGAGGTATTATTTAGGTTAATGAAGTTTATTTGGCCCCTTCCTTTTTTTTGCATGGCCTCTGATTATGGAAAATTTCAAAACACAAAAGTAGAGAGAATGGTATGATGAATTCCCATGAAACCATCACCCAGGTTAACAATTAAAAACAGATTATGAACAGGGCACATTTAGAAATAAATATTTTGATAATTTGGGGCTCAACGGATATAAAATAGAGTTACAGGTTAAAGCCGTATTCCCATCTTTAGTTTAATGCCAGGCGTATAATAAGCATTCAATAAATGCTAGATATTATTATCATTGTTATCACTTATTTTTTTCTAAACGTATCCAAAAACCTTTTACAGACCTTATATAATACACCTTTCATCCAAAGGGAGCAAAGCATTTCCCACAATCCTTAGAGTACATCATGATGTGGGGAGATGAAGTTACCCTGAAGAAAAAGCAGTGGAGTGATTCTCACAGCCTCTCAGGACAAGACCCCAGTTACTGGTCCCGTGGTTCTTGTTCTTGTGCACCAATGACTATTTCCCTCGTGCTCTGTCTCACCTGCTGAGCTTGGCAGTGAGCTCCTTGAGAACTGGATTCACGCCTGATGCAGCTTTACCTCTCCAGGGAAAGTGGCTGGGTGAGTGCTTAATGTTCAAAGTCATAGAGTCTGGAACAAAGTACTATTAGGAAAAGAACTAATTAAGCCAAATTAGCTTGAAAATTAGTTAAAGCATCCCCAATGTCTAGATTGAGTTTCCTTCATTTGGGTTAGAGAGGCCTTTTTCATGAACAACTAAACCTACTATGATACATAGATTAAAACTACTGGACCCTTTTGGCCATTATACATAGAAACACTGAAGCCAAGAATGCGAATTCAAAAACTCATAAGTAAATTCTTGGCTTAATTAGTGTTGCCTCTTATTCAATTTGACTTTAAACTCCTCAAGGGCAGGGACAAATCCTACTTCCTCTCTAACTCCCTCAGAACAAAGCCAGATACAAAGCAGATACTCACCAAATGCTTGTTTAATTCAATCGCCTTTCAAGGTAGATTGAGATGGAATCCCCTGTCTCTGACGGACTGGCTTTGGAAAATTCTACAAATAGATATTTAGAAACAAAATTGGGTACTTTTCCAGTCAGCTCCACTTTCAGAAACAACTTTTGTAAGTTTGTGTCTTTTAGGAAAATATTGAGGAAACAGGAAAAAGAGGAACCATTCCATTTCTGAAAAGATAAGAAAGTCTGATAAAGACAAAAGGCATTTGGGGTCAGTAGAGTTAAAACAAACTCAGACTGCCCAGCCTGTTTGAAGTTGACAAGAAACAGAGAATGACCCACTGGTCCATTATGGAGCCCAAAGCAACTTCATCAGCATTTCATCAATGAGAGGACACCATGGGGTAGCCCAGCCAGGCCAACTGGCACTGCGTAAAAAGCTGTGGGTATTTTTACCCAAAGAGCATTTCTACCTGAGCACATCTGTGTGTGTTTGTGTGTGTGCTGCGTATAAGGATGAGGAATGGCAGGGGGTATCACTGATGTGGGATCCATGCTTTCTCATTGCTTCCCATAATGGAATTCCTATGAAGATTCTTTAAAAATGGTTTCATTTTCTTTTGTCATTAATTCAAGTTTACTCCTTCCTGATAGTTTGTAGCACCTCACAGAGTCCTAAGCACCTACTAGGAGTTTAATAAAATGCTTGTTGAATTGGGTAGGTACAAGGGGTAGAAATCACTAATGTAAGATTAAACAAATGCATTTCCACTGAAGACATACTTTGGTGAGGGCTCTTCTAACTGAAAATGTTTCCTTTCCTATGCTATCGCTTATATGTGGAATCTAAAAAAATGATACAAATGAACTTACTTACAAAACAGAAATAGACTCCCAGACAAAGAAAACAAACTTATGGTTACCAAAGTGGGGGGGGGGGCTGGATAAATTAGGAGTTTGGGATTAAAATATACACACTACTATATATAAAATAGATAACCACAAGGACCTACTATAGAGAACAGGGAACTACACTCAACATCTTGTAATAACCGTTAATGTAAGAGAATGTAAAAAAAGAATATATATATATGTAACTGAATCACTTTGACGTACACCTGAAACTAACACGACATTGTAAATCAAATATATTTCAATAAAATTTTTTTAAAAAAATGGTTCATTTCCAAAGATGGATGCATGTGAGCCCACTTCTCTGAGCGCAAAAAGTTTTACGTTAAAAACTGTTCCATCCTCAAGCCCCTCTTCCTAGTCAACCTGCACCTGGAAAAGACCCAAATAAACTCTGACTGATGTTGGGTTCTTCTCAGGATTTTTCCAGGAAGCCAGGATCTTACCTTGCCAACTGCTGTGGCTGCAGCTGCTTCAGTCAGCTACAAAGGTAGGGAAATCTGGGGCTGTGGCATGACCGGTGTCCCTTCAAGCATCAGGCTGCCCTTTGCACCTGGGGGATTTCACTGGCTTAGGAAAAGCAGCACAGAAAAAAAAGCCCAGAGCTTACAAGTATACCTTTTCCTTCCCCTTTTAGCTCATTTCCACATCAAAGAATTAAGCTTCTCTATTTTCAATAGAGCTGAGGCCATTTTAGAATTCCAACGCATATACCACTCTCTTAATCTGGACCAACTGTGTCTCCTGACACTGTCCAAACCACGTCACCCTCTCTTTCCTCCCTCCTTCCTTTTTAAATATCCCCTCTCCTCTGAGGACCCTAAATAAGCATCTTGGCAATGGAAGGCAGTAGAAATTAAAGTGGATCTTTGGCATATCATATCCTGTTGAAGAAACAGAAAACTGAGAGCTGTTTAGCATGTGACCCAAGCGGGGACTTTGACCCTTAATAATCCAGGAAGGGAAGCATGCAGATATGTTGCTATGCATCACTAGGTAATTGCTTGAATTCTTGGTCTTTACAAAAAGTTTGTCATCCCGTCCAACTTGTCTTCTAAGAAAGAATGAAATTAGCTCTTTACCTTTCCCCCATCATCACAAAGAACAAAACCCCAAAGCTAGGTAATTATGCTTCAGGCCCCTGTATATCCCTTCTGTCCCATGTGTTCTGACTGGGAGCCTATCAGAAGAATGTGAATAATGAGGCTACGTTTTCTTTTGACCCAGCTGTTTACAAACAAAGCTCTTCCTTCTAGGAAAGGCAACCACATTTAAATTGCTGAAAATTATCAACCTCAACTCATCGAAATTTCATTGCAGTGCTACTCATTCAGGAAATGGGAACCATGAGAAGTTTCCCTTTTTTTAATTGCCACCAGATGTGGCATACAAAGAATCTTTATTAAAATATCACACAGTAGCCAATGCCCTACAATTTTTTCTTCTGACACTTTGGTCAGAAAATGAATAACAAACCACTGTACAGAGAAAAAGAGCTCTAGATGTTATCTGGGAAATTGCAAAGGCCTTCACCTGCCCCCAGAGCCTCCAGCCAACTTGCCCTGCCTTACCTTGTCTTTTTTCCATAGCACTTAACACATTATTACACTATATACTTATTTATTATGTTCATTATTTATTGCCTGTCTCTCTTGCTAGAATGCATGTTCCATAAAAGCAGGGATCTTTGTTTTGCTCACTGATATATCCCAAGGGCCTAGAACTGTGCCTGGCACACTATGCCTGCTCAAATATTTGTTGAGTGAATGAATCAATGAGTCAGTTTGTCCATTCTTTTTTTTTTTTTATTTTTGAAGTTTTTATTGGAGTATAGTTGATTTACAATGTTGTGTTTGTCAATTCTTATTGGGTCAAAATCTCTAGGCCTCACCTCGAAAGTGGCACTAATGCCACATATCCTATTCCACACAGGTATTTTCAGAAGGATAATCCCAATCTTAATTCCAGATAAACTTTGTCTCACTCCCTTTACCCTGCTTCTCTTCCGAGAGTATCTATTTTTGTCAATGACAACACCATCTACTAGTCCTAACACTAAAATTCTTATTCTGTTACACTTCCCTCTTCCTCATCCCTCAGATCACTAAGTCATCAAATTCCTGAAGATGCTTCCTTTCAAATGTCTCTCCGATTTGTCCCTTCCTCTCTATTCTCATTGCCCTTGTCTACACAATTATCACCTCAAATAGATTCCCAATTGATCCCTTAGCCTCTAGTCTCTCCCCCCTACAGGTTCTTTTGCATATCATAAGCATCATTTTGAACACATCGGTCCTCTTCCAAAGCCAGCTGTGATCTGGCCCACCTAGCAAACCTGACCTTCCTGAGTGGTCAAATGGTCAGGAGTTAAGTCTTGAAAAAATAGAAAGTGTTGCATAGGCAAATGAGTTATGATACGTAGGGGGAGGGGACAGGATCGCAACTCTCAGGCTAAGGAGCTTGAACTCCATCCTGGAGACTGACTGGAGACAGAATTCATGTTCTATTCCAAGATATTTCTGACTATTAATTCAACAGTTATCTACTGTGTACCCACTATATCTCTGGCAGTGTTGAAGGTGCTGGGGATACAGGAGGGAATAGTTTTTCTTGGGATTCTGGGACAGGTAGAGAGAAAACAGCAAAGACCAATAACAAGCCACCCACAGCCTCTGTCCTTGTGCTCACGTGTCCCCTTCTACTGGCCCCAGACACTATCAGACTTAAAATAAGCCCAGTTAGCCAGGCTAGTCATCACTTCATCTATTCTCTTGCTCAAAGCTGCTGCTGCTGAAGACTTGGGCCACAGGTTAGTTAGGAAAAAGAAAAGAAATGTTTCGTGTAAGTCATGAGTCCACAAACTTTTTCTGTGAACAGCCAGACAGGAAATATTTTAGGCTGTGGACCTTACACTGACTATCACAATGACTCAACTGTAACACAAAAGCAGCCACAGATAACCCTTAGACAAGTGGGCATGGCTGTGTTCCAATAAAACTTTATTTACAAAATCAGGTAGTGGGCAGATTTGGTCAGTTAGTTCACTGACCTCTGCTCTAATATATGAGGATATTTCAAATCTAATGCTTTGTTTTGATTAGGGAAGGTAGCATGGAGGAATGTAAAGATAATGAGTTTTGGAGCTCAGAAAACTGGAATAGAATTCCAACTTTACAACAAAACCTGGGGCATTAGGAAAATAAACTACAGCTTCCTCACATATAAAATGAGAAGCAGCATAGCATGGTGGCCTGTAGAGTCAGTCTGCCTGGGTTCAAATCCCAGCTCTTCCACTTTCTTCTTTTGTGATTTGGGGCAAGTTTCTTAATCACTCTGAGCTTCAGTCTCTTCAGCTGTTTTCAGGGGGATGAAAAATTAAACCCTCTTCATTTTGAGGATTAAGTGAGATCATGCATATTAAGCGTCTGGAACAGAGTAAGCACTTGATAGCTGTTAGCTATTATTATTGTTATTATTACTGTAATATTACTGTGACTTTCCTAAGGAGTGGCTATTGAGCCATTACCAATACAAGTATTTGTTTTCTTCTTTCAGAGACTAAAAACAGACAGGAGTTGTCCTGTTCTTACACTTTGAACATTTTTCACACAACTACAGGAAGCTGAAGTCACCTTGTAAAGCAGCCCCTGCTTTTTCAAATGTTTGCCTATAAGTGGATTTCAAAGTCTGAAGATTATCATGCATAATATATTATGCTTATGTCAGCATTAAAATTTTTCCACTGATTTTTCTCTTGCCTCCATCAAGTGTTTTGTTGGACAGGACTTTGTCTCAAGGGGAGGCTGCTTTTGCTTATTCCGAATTGTGAGCACAAAGAATTTCTTTCAGGCTTAGTGTCTTTAAATCAACTTATGTGGTTTTTGTCTCCAATTACAACCAAGTTAAAATTCTCCAGTACACACTTAACGTCCCTTCCCAGGTTAGACAGACGTAAGACTGTCCCAATCCATTCGACACCATCAGGAGAAAACAGGACTGGATTTTGGGTGTCTCCACCCAGAGCACCCTCTCCTCCTGGCAACTGGTGCCAAAACTGAGGAAAGAAAGTAGATTCATGACTCTAAGGAAATCTTTTACTCCAGGGTGCTGTAGCCAGAGTTTAATCATAATGGACGAGTAACCTTTCAAAGCACACACAGAAAAATAGGTATTATCTTTCACAGTGTATAGCACACGTCAAGAATAATACTGCTCCAAAGTACATTAAAGCAAAGATGGTCTTATTTGAGTGAGAATCTGTAGGATCACTTTTGTTGTCTGTTATGCTTTATAAAATGCATCTCAGAAATCTTAATGGCTCTTCACATAAAGATCCCTTGAGCCAGGAGTGTGGACTGTTCCCTTCTGGTCATGTCACCACTAGTAAGCACAGCCTTCTCCTAGCCTGCTCAGAGAGTGGCGGGCTGCATTTCAGGTTGTCTCAGACAATCCAAGCCACTGTATACGTCTGCTCTTTGTTAGAAGTAATCAGCCACAGGAGCAGAGGTGGTAAACAGTAATTAATATGCAAATTTGCAAGTAACTTGCCTCATGGTGCTGAGCCTTCTTTGTTTGTTTGCACAGTCGTGGACAAACTGGGATTTGTCTTTGCCGTAATTAGCAGGATAAATATAAAATTATGACATTAATTGTTAGCTGGCTTTTTAAAAATGGTGGTATACCCCTGCTGTGCCTGAGATGCTGCAGCTCGGTAGGGGGTTCCTTCAAAAATGAATTTTAAAATGCCGAAGTACCCATTTTAATTAAAAGGCAAACACTGAAATGAGTTTGTCACTTCAAAAATCATAGTTACCGGGCAACAAATCATCAATGCATATATTAACAATTGGTATTTGTACATCAGTTGACCTTATCTCAATGCAAAAAAAAAAATCACTCTTTTATAATAATAATGAAGAGTAATATTTATTGAGTGCTCTGCACCAGGCACTGTGTTACGCACTTTTCTTGCATTATTTCAATGACTCCTAGTATCAGACAGACTGGGTGGTGCTAGTAATATCCGCATACGTGGAAGCCAATGCTTTAAGATAGGTTTTTCTGGGTCTGCTCTCTAACTGTTGTGTCTTCAAGATTATATGTGCAGCTCTCGTTTCTTTTCTTTTCGGGTTCTCTCTTCTCTGAGAAGTTTTCACCATCTGGCTGCTTTCAGCTAATGTTTCTCAGCATACTGATGACGGCCTAAACCTTATCTCTAGCTCCAACTTGTCTCCACTACATTTTAGTCCTCATCAGATTCTTGCATCTGCTACCAAGTAAGGCCCACATTCCTTAGCCTGATATTGAAGGCTCTCCCCAATCTGGCTGGCTAATTTCCATCTATCATTTCCCATTTTATTCTTTCATTGTTCAACTCAGCTCCCATTATTTAGTGCTAATTGGCAAAGTCATTATATTTGTTCCTGGGGGTGAGATGGGATGGGAAAGAGGGGAAAGTGAAATTTTAAAAAGCACCGGTTCTCAAGGAGGTTCTGGCGAGAATTCAAAGGAAGCAATGATCAACTTCTAAACTAAGACTTTTGATTGCCCTGATTATAGAGAAGTAGGAATAGGAACCCAGTGCCTCTCTCTTTTGGTAACACAGCCCAGTGCCTTAGATATGGCATGTGGCGTGATGCCACAAAGCCCTTGGCGGTGGTTTTCTTCCAACTTGATGTACATGTCCCTGAAGTTCTTCCTTTCCTTCCAAGTCTCAGCTCTAGGTTGCCTCGCTCGGAAAGCCTTCCCTGCTGCTTCTCCAAAGCACATGAGGCATCCTTCTGTCCCATTCCCACTACAGCCTTCCTTTGACAATTACAATACGATATCACACCACGGTGTAATTTCGTGTTTACCTGGCTGTCTCCCCACTGAACTGTGAGCACCTTGAGGTTAGAAAAAGGATTTTTTCCCCTTTATGTCTCCCATGCCTAGAAGAGTGCTGGCACCTTAGTGGCACTAGTTGCTCTTTGCAAGCAGCCAGACAGTGTCAGACCTGCTAACAAAGTCAGACAGGGCCTTCAGACAGGAAATTAACAATTCAAAGCAGAGGCCAGTGAAAAGGAACCTGGAGGAGTAGCTGGGGAAAAGCTACCTCCAGGCTGGCCAGGTCAAGTGATCTCCAAACCTCCAGCTGATTACTGAGGGCTGGGAATGGGAGTGGCTGCAAAAGAAAGGCTTAGCAAAATGACTTTATAAACTGCTCCATTCCAGGACTTTCTGAAACAAAATACCCCAGGAACTGCCCTTTGAATCTTTGAATCTGGCAACTTTGGGCAGGTTCCTTGGGAAGAGTAGGGGTAATGTTTATTCTACTCTTTCAAGAGATGGTGAAATAATGGTGCCACTAGAAGGCAATTGCCTCGATACTGCCACAGTAGCCAGTAGAAGTCTGTAAAACTTGACCTCAGTGGATGTTCAAAGGGATACACACCATCAGCCCGAGAGCTGTGAGGCCTCTTTCTGGCACTGTCTGTGGTTCCATCATGCAGGGCCAGAGATAGTCAAGGCAGGAGGCAAAAGAAGGAATGATGAGAAGAAGAAAAGCATCCCTGGGTTTTCAATGTACCTTTAACCTCCCACTCTTCCCCTTATAAGACCCTCTGCCATCAGTCACAGAAAAGCACCACAGCATCAGTTATTCTCAAAGGATGGGAGAGAGCCCCCCAAACACACACTGTCGGGGTACAGACTGAAAATTCCTGAGTTATTCTGCTGGCACTAATACTACAATGCCTCTAACCTCCCAGGGCTGACCTAGACATGTCTGTCGTCCCATTTTCTGTACATCCACTCCAGCTCTTTCTAAAGCCTTGGTGCAGGGGGCCAGGTCTAACAGGGTGGGAACCGAGGAGGGGCAGAGGCTCTCTGGAAGCAGGCATCTATTGATCAGCTCCTGCCATCCAGCGAGAACAACCTGAATTCCCCACCCTCTCCATTCTCTTCATCCAGAACAGGGCCACTTTTACTATTTTATTTTTTGGTACTCCACATGGAAGTTCATTTCCAAAAAGAGGGAGGCTTCCACTGCTTACAGGAAAAAAAAGAAAGAAAGAAAGAAAGAAAACCACGGCTCTAACCTCACTCATGAATCAGGCAGTCAAGTGTAGTGGTTCAGAGCAGGAATTCAGAGCCAAGTAGCTAGGGCTGGATCCTAGGCTGGTTATTTACTTGCTGCATGACCTTGAGCAAGTTTCTTAATTTTTATTCCCTGTTCCTTAGTTTCTTTACCTGCAACATGTGATTAACAATCGTACCGACCTCAAAGGGTCATTGTGAGGATTCAATGAGTTAATATATGTACAGCGTTGAGGACAGGACTGGGACACAGTTAGGACTGTGCGTTTCATTTTACTTCTGCTACAGTGTGGCCTCCACGAGGATGAGGAATTTTGCAATTTTGTTCATTTCTGTTTCCCAAGTGCCTAAACCAGTCCCCGGCACATAGAAAGTACTCGATGAATAATCACTGAATGGATCGAATGAATACATCTGGCTGCCATCACTCCTCGCAGCTTTGAATGCCACAAAGTAATATCACTTTTAACTGTCCCCTGGCCTCTCTCCTAACAAGTGGTCCCTGGTCCTCTGGTGTCCTGCAGCCTGTAAAGGTGGTGCACGGCCTGGGAGAAGTGGCGCTGCAATGAGAAGGATGAGACACGTTCTGGGACCAGCTCTGTCCCTCCTATACCTGTGGCCTCCGCTTCTCTGAACTCTAAAATGCGAGGGTTGGAACCAGAAGATCTGCGTATATGTCTCAGCCAGGAGACTGACCGTGAAGACAACTGACCACAGACTACAAGTGAAACTGGGTGGCTTAGTTGGTAGAAGTAGGTAGGCTCACAGAGCCCTGCTCCCACGACATAAGCGTTCAACCATAAAAATGTTCCAGGGCTTCCCTGGTGGCGCAGTGGTTGAGAATCTGCCTGCCAATGCAGAGGACATGTGTTCAAGCCCTGGTCTGGGAAGATCCCACATGCCGCGGAGCAACTAAGCCCGTGAGCCACGACTACTGAGCCTGCGCGTGTAGAGCCTGTGCTCCGCAACAAGAGAAGCCACGACAATGAGAAGCCCACACACCGCGATGAAGAGTAGCCCCCGCTCGCCGCAACTAGAGAAAGCCTGCGCACAGAAACGAAGACCCAACACAGCCAAAAATAAATTAAAAAAAAAAAAAAGTTCCAAAGCACCATCAAATATTATTCTAAAAATCTGTAATTCTTCTCTCAAACTACAGTATGCTGCTTCTCCATTACAACCCGTTGTATGCTTTATTACGATTTTCACTCAAAGTTGATGAAGAAAAGGGGTGCTGACCTGAAAACTGAAGTGCTCCTCTGAAGACTTTGAAAACCCGTGGACGCTGTGTGGCCACAGAAGGGATGCTCATCGCTGCCGCCCCTCACCTGGGAAAGAAGCGAGTCTGTGGAACAGCACACTCAAGACTCATTACTGTCAGTTCAGTGAAATTACACGTATTAGCACTCAGATTGATTGTTTACATAATGACAATTACTACAAGAGGGAAGGCAGCACTGAAATGTGCCTGTGTGGTTGACACACGTGACTGATGAAGAGCCCACACCACGCACGGGACACAGGCTGAGCCTCTCACCTGGCATCCACGAAGACGCTGAGGCAAGGTGCAAACCATCGCTGGTGGTGTGGCAAGCTTTAGTGAACACGGGGCTGACGGAAGTCCCCGTCAGACGATCTCAGGTTATTCAGGCCCAGCAAAGAATCCAATCTCCATTCTTCTCTTGGCACGAGCTAAACTTGACCTGTGGGATTAAGGTAATGACTTACTCCAAGAAACCCTCAGATCATTTTTGGAACTCACACAGTTCTGCTCTGAGAGACATGGGATGTTGGTCTTTCCTCTAAGGTACGGAACCTATGCCTAGCAGGACTTCAACATATCGTAGACCCACTTAGCTCTTTAGAACAAAAAGCTGCCTTCCTACCTGACACAATGTTGGCTTACCAGCTCCAAGGAAGTATTAGTGGTCCAAGTGGTTTATTCCCTGAACTCAGCGAGACTTTGTTTAGCATTTAAGCCTGGTCTAAACAGTTCTGACCTAGATTTCTTCCACATTTGGAGATTATCAGTCCTTTTTTTTTTAAACAGATTCCAGTTATGTGCCCTGGAAGCCATTCTATTTGCTACCTGATGGCTTTCCAGCCTCTCTCTGAACCTCTTTCCATCTGCTCTGACTTGTGTCTAACACCTTTTGAACATTCATTCTTCCATTCAGTAAACTATCATCGCGCACCTATTGGGGGGGCGTCCATTATGCATGCATTATGCCCCGCGTTGAAAAATACAGCCCCTGATGTCTCTCTGGTGGCCACTATCTCTGCTGCTGCTTCTTCCCTCACCTCAATCCACCTTGACATTAGTAGTCCAACCTTTACTTTATCTCCTCATTATTTTTATGTTAATAATATGTATTCACCACAAAACAAATAAGAAATACAGGTAAGAAGAAAGAAAAAAAGATAATTGAAACTTGAAATCATTTGATCATTACTTTTCCTTTCCAGGTAAGCAGATATCATAATACCAGATACAACATAAAAGGGGCAAATGTATCTTTGTTTCTTCATTTAACTTTTTGTTTGAAAATAATTATAAACTCACAGAAAGGTGCAAAAATAGTACCCTTCACCCGGTTTCCCCCAGTCATCATCTCACATAGCTATAGTGTAATGAAACAGACATAAACAATTTACCAGACAAAGAGTTCAGAACACTGGTAACTACAGTGTGATATCAAAACCAGGAAGTTGCACTCATGTGTGTGTGTCTGTGTGTGTGTATAGTTCTATGAAATTTTATCACCTGTGTAGATTCATATAATCACTACCACAATACACAAGATACAAAACTGTTTCATCACTATCAAGGAACTCCCTCATGCTACTTCTTTTTAGTTGCACTCACCCCTGTCTCTAACCCTTGGATACCGTCAATATGTTCTACATATCTATAATTTTGTCCTTTTGAGAATAGTATGGAAATAGAATCATGCTGTATGTGACCTATTGAGATTAGCTTTTTAAACTCAACATAATGCTCTTGAGATCCATCCAAGTTGTTGCATAGATCAATATTTCATTCCTTTCTCTTGTGAGTACTATTCCATGGTAAGGACGTACCACAGCTTGTTTAACAATTGAAGGACGTTGGGGTTGTTTCTGATTTTTATCTTTTACAAATAAAGCTTCTATAAACATCCATGCACATGTCTTTGTTTGACCATAAGTTTTTATTTCTCTGGGATAAATGCCCAAGTACAATTGCTTTTATGGTAAATGCATTTTTAGTTTGATAAGAAACTGCTAAACTATTTTCCAGAATGGCTGTATCAGAAATCTAATTTCTCCTCATCCTCACCAGCACTTGGTATTGTCACTATTTTTATTTTAGCAGTTCTAAGTACAAGGCATTTTTAATAGCAACAGTATCTCAGAAAGCATGGAGATAAACACAATGAAAATTAACTTCCTAACTACTTTATAAAAAAAAAAACTAATAATTTTCACTTCTAATATGCAAGTTTTACTTGATGATGTTTATAACAGATTCTTCCTCATTAAATATTACTTTAGCCTTTTTTAACCTAAAAAAATAATAAAAAAGGTCAGCCTGGCATGGAAAATTAATTCATAAGGTCTCACATTATAATAACACTAAGTGAGGATATTTTGACAAGTGTGCAGGGTTTATGGGTAAATCCTAGAATATTGGAGAGCAGAGCTTACATTCTTCATCAGCAGGATGTCTCTATGTCTCATTTTGTTTGGGACTTTCCTGGTTTATGCCTGTTGTCCAGTATCTCATGTGGTTTAGAATTTGTTCGCAATTTTTCATTTTTAAACAAAGTATAATTAGCAATTGTTGCATTAAGATAAGCTGGAGTAGATTTAAGAGAACTCCATCAGAGCCAGAGAGATGCTGGGATCAATGAGAAACATGAGACATAGAGACACGCTACTGTAACAAATGTGAGAGAGTCTAGATAATAAGTTCTTACATGGTGGTTTAGCCATTTATTATAAATCTACAACTGTTTATTTTGTTGATAACATGTTTATACTGCAATAAATCCTTTTGACCACAATGAATTCAATAAAAATGAAGGAGCATATTTAGTGGAAAATTAAGTACTAAACATCCAAGAAAGTTGATGATGAACATGTTTCTTGGACAAAACGTTTGTTGACGTCTATCATTCTCTATATGGGGGTCACAGTGATATCACTGACCACATGAGAGCCAGAAGACTAAATCTACTAAGGAAGCATCAATATCGATGCTTAATAGTTATTTTAAGAAGAATGTGCTGGGAAAAATGTTAACCACTAAAGCTTCAGAAGGTGCATTTATACTCACTGTGTGTGAAGCATGTGTTTAGATCACGTTTAAATCAAATGACTGTTCTCCTAAACACATTCCAATATATTTTCAATTCCAAGTTTTCTTGTGTACACAGAAAAAGTAAAACAAGAGATGTTATGTGTTATCTCCACTAATATTAGAATCACAATTAAATGCCACCAGTTTTATGTTAGTGTCATCATTTACTTCAAATAGAAAAATCTTTTAATTGAAATACTGGTTCATTGTTTTTCATCCAATTCATGGAATCAAAGTAGAGGTTTTAAACGTTGATTCCTCCACATCTGATATTATTGTGAATGCTACTGAAAATTCCATTTAAAAGTTTGACACTTAAAATAAAAATTTTTTGTGATAATAATTCAACTTTTGGTAGAGCAGACCGTCATGGTAAAGACAGTGTTCTCCAGTTATGGAACAGAAATGTATAACAATTAGTGTAGTGCATATAATTTATACAGTAGTTATATCCACAGAAGATTCAATTAGGAAAATGGATAAATATAATTACCTACACATAGCATTATTGAATTACAAACCTGATATTAAAGACTCTAAATTATACCAGCATGGCACTACATGCTTTCTCTCCTTCCTGTCTGATATAAGATTTTAGAAATGCTTGAGTCTTGAAGAACTATTTTCTATATCAACTTAAGTGCCCATCAATGTCATTGAACATTTTTATAAACAAGTTTTCTAAATTTGGCTCCATTTCATTCAAAATTAGCTGGAAATACTTAAAGTATTTATTGAATGGAATGCCAAACAGTTCAGCTTCTGAAGTTTAATGAAATCACAATTACTAAAAACAAAGCTTACAAATAAAAAGATATTGAAATGTATCCCTATACAAGCAAGAGAGAAAGTGAACAACCCAGAAAGGAGAGTTTGAATAATCCCCAAGTATGATTTGAAATTCTGTGATTGTACCTGGGAATATCTCATCTTGTAGGAAGTATCTTTTGATAAAATTCCTGTTTTTAACTGGATAAATTTATATTTTGTTTCAGAAAGAAATTTGAGAAGGTCTACAGTTTGGGGGCATTTAAATTTGGCAAAACAGTCAAAAGATTCATAAATGGTGAAAACTTTATTTAATGAGCTTTTGCTTATAAAATTATTTGTTGAAATAGTTATCATAAATAGAGACAAAAAGACAGTCTTTGTGAAAATATTTGGCTGAAATACTCAATTTGAAAATTCAAATTAAAAATTTAAATTGAAAATATATTTTACTTAGCAGAATTTGCTTGCTCTGAGCTTAACAAGTATCTCAGCATCTATAGAGAGTATTTTCTCAGACAAGAGCCAACTTAAGGTGTTAACAATTTTAAAATTTATAAACCTTAAAATGTAATCTTTAAGATGATTGGGAGCATTTATATGTGAACATTTAACTTAATAACAACATATTGAAAAGAATATCAGAAAAATACAATCGGCTTGATTATCAGACAGAACACTATGCAACTGATTAAAGCACATTAATATATACCAAGACTAATTATTCAGATGATATCATTTCAAAGTTCAGATAATAGATATAAATAACTTTAAATTTTTTCTTCATGTACACTGTTCTATTATTTTTATTCTTGAAAAATAATTTCTTTTTTGAAAATAGTTTTTGAACAGACTTTATAGGTCCACCATTCTAATAAAACCAATTTGTTGGTTAATAAATGTACATTTTTTAAAACTATATAATTAATTTTTTAGTACCCTTTCATTCTTAAAACTGTCCAGATTTGGATGATGAATTATATAATCACTCTATTCATAAGGAGGCATTTTCATACTGAAATTTGGTCCAAAAAGTGGACTGCAGCACGTTCACATGTACCCAGCTTAAATACATAGATGGTTTGATGGCTCGGGTGGTTTTGAATTAGGTTATCCTAAGACTGAATAATGGACTGACCACAGTACATGGACCACACCAACAATGCACAAAATATCTCTAAGGATGTCTGCCAAGTATTGGAGGATTCTTCCTCCCTTGTGGAGAAAGAGGGAAATTCAGTAACAAGAGTGGCTCTGACAGTCCCAAGAGGATAGCTATGTTTTTCACTGTACATAGAGCATAAAGGTAATAATGATGGTCTCCAATTCCATAAAGAGTTGAAGAAAGGGATCTTAAACAGTCCTTAAATCCCATATTGCCTAGGAAAGGAAGAGGGACATAGTCTAACCTTCCTCCATGACAGCCCTCTGGCTAACCTTGCTTCACATGATAATCCGACACCAATAGTCCAAACTGTTGGGTTCTAGTGGAACCACTGAAAGATTTATACCAGGCTGCACCTCCATAGAGATAGTCTTGGCACATTCGGGGGCTAATTTGTGATTTCTCAAAAACCTTTCCAGATTTAGAGAGCAGCAAGCATAGTGGAAAGAATATAAATGTTGAAGCTAGATATCATTTCACCAGCTATGTTCTCTTGAGCATCAGAACCCCTTACCTATAAAATGAGAATGATAATAATAATACCTTGCACAAAAGAGAATAATTTGAGCAGTGAGAATAAGAGTAATTTGCTCTTTAAAATACAACTAGTCCTACTTCTGTCCCTAGGGAAGGAGACAGTTTCTCTTAGGAGTAGGTCAAGTTTTTGCCCAGTAGAATGCTTTGATGAGCACCCACACTCAAACCCTGGGCATGGGCCATGGTTTAGAAAGATATTAGGGAAAAAAAGAGGAAGTTATAGATAAACTAAATTTCAGTAGATATGGACAGAAATTTGAGGGAACCATTTAATCTGAAGTTCTCTGCTGTGAGCTACTGTGATCCCTAGACCAGTGCTCTTCTACTATTACCCTAGGCACTTTAATAAATACGTAGTCCATCTGATTGCCTTGTAAGGAGTGGTATTTGGGGAAATTCTAGGACAGGGCTACCTTCATGGGCACGTGACCTGTGCAGTCGCACCCCCAAGCTTAGAAAGGCCACATTCTTGGTTTAATGTTCTCCTGTCACCATCTTGAAATTTTTAATTATTTTTGACAGAGGGTCTCCTTATTTTCCTCTTGCACTGGGCTCTACAAATTATGCAGTCAGTCCTGTTCCAGGAGCACAATCTGTGTTCTTTTATGGGGTCCATGGGTCTGCAGGACAGACAAAGGAAAAGCTCCAAAGGCCAGATATTAATGACAGTGAGAATGCAGTAGGAACATGAAATCAGAGCTAGCAGTGACCACAAGAATCTATCCCAATCTTGGTGAGAAAATTGGATTTCCACAGAAAGTTAGGACATTCGAACCAATTTTATATAAATTGCAAAGGTAGGGCAAGCTCAACATTATCTGTATTACATTAGCAATGATTGATAGATAGATGATAGATACATAGATAGATAAGCAATATTGTATGTAACATGGCTGAAACATGGTTATCCTCAATAAATGATTAGTATTGTTGTTATTTTAGGGTCATACCTGAGTAGCAATGAGAAAGTGTGAGAGGTGTGAATATACATGCATACATGTGCACACAGGTGTTGTGGGTGTTCCTCTAATTCTCTCTTCCAAATAGTACATCTCCAAATGTACAAATTTTGGAATCTTAAATTCTACAAAATCTACTTACACACGTCACTTGTGCTGTGAATGATACTTTTTAGTCTACTTGTAGCTTTACCAGGATTTCCAGGGCCAGACCTACAATGAAAAGAAGGTGTTAATGGGAAAGCAGAAGGGTACAGGTAATGAAAATTATACTACTTTAAAGTGTTTATGGAGAAACATTTTTAACACTCATAGAGCCATGGCCCAACCTTACTATGAATGTCATGACTGGAGCCATTTTCCCTTTGAGGACACTAGGGACCAGGAAGAACTCACTTTATTCCAAACACAGGAGAGGCTGAATACTTCCCTTGGACCTGTGGCCCTTATTGATCTTATCCTGAAACACCTTTGCTTTTCCACTTGAGGTGGAAGAAAATTTCTATAATAGATTCAGCTTTCTTTGTTCCTTGATATCCTCTGGAAAAGAACAATTAAACACCCAAAATGACCACACACACCTTTCACCTCCACTGGATCTATAGTCCTGTTAATGTCAAAGTTGCCCAATAAAGGAAAACCCTTAAACTCTCAAAACAAGGATCTTTGACTTTGGGATATGATTCAATGATGTAAATAGGTGACATAAGACATTTTCTTGAGCATTAATCTACATTAAAGTGTACTGAATGCATGAGAGAGTGGCTACTGAGTGCTCACTAGCCTCATGTCTGTTCTTATTCAGAAAGAGAATGTGGTAGGAAGAATTTAAGATGACATCCACCCCCCTGCCCAGTGACACCCTTGAGTGTCAGTGGGACCTGTAACTTGCTTCTAACCAGTGGAATATGACAAAGGCAATGGGACATCACTCCCATGATTGTTATGTCATATGGCAAAAATGAAGAGATTTTTCAGATGTGATTGAGGTCTATAATCAGTTGACTTCAAATTAAAAGGAAATTATCCTGGGTGGGCCTGACCAAACCAGGTGAGCCCTTTAAAAGAGAGTCTAGAGTTCAGAGAAGCTGGCTTTGAAGAAGCAAGCTGTCATGAATTCTGCAGCTGCAAGAAAATGAACTGCCAACAACTATGTGAATTTGGAAGAGGACCCCAAGCCTCAGATGAGACCTTAACCCCAGATGGCACCTTAGTTTCAGCTTTGTGTGACTCTGAGCAGAGAAGCCAGCTAAGCAGTGCCCATGAAATCCTAAATGTATGCTGTTTTAAGGCATTGAGTTTCTGGTAATGTGCTACACAACAAGAGAAAACTTAATAGAGAGGGGTAGAAAATTAGGGGTGAGGGCCAAATAGGGAACCCAGCCTACCAAGGAAGTCATGAGCTAGATGATAATTAAAGCTAACTGAAGGTGCTCAGCTGCTAAGAGCCCAGCATGGGACTGCCTACTTGACAGGGAAACATAAGTGAGAAAGGCAGTAATAAATTGCTTTTTAGATCTGAAATAAAAGCCACCACTCACTTGATTATCATCTGAAGCACATCCATAATCATAGCTGGTTTAAACAAAACAAAAAAAACCAAAAAACAACAACAACAAAAAAACCCAGAAACATACTCTCAAGGTTACTGATTATCCTCCAAAGTGCTTGTGTGAATTAGTCAGCAACTCTGGCTCTTTGCTATATCTTTGAAAGAAAATAGTATTTAGACCCTACTGTGCTCTCATCCAGCTCTCCAATCAGCTAGAAAATCTGAAGATATTTTTTCAAAGGGTAATAAAAGAAAGCAGTGTGTGAGTTCTAGAATCACTTAAAAGTATTATCTGATGACTGATTTTCCATCATTCTGATACTCAATTTAGAAATGGAATGAAAGAGAACGGGAAGAGAATTGGGCTCCACTGATGTGTGAAAGCCTTGAAAAACCTTTAGTCATGTTTAGCACTGGAGCTTCTAGGTTAAAGGAAGCATATGAATATATATGAAAGAATTTACTTAAAGAGTGTTGCTTTCTTTATGCCTTCATTCTTAAATGAATCAATTTTGTCATCAATTGAATCTCACTTTAAATGCTCCAGGGAGCTCAGTATTTGAAGGATTTCTACAGTAAGTCAAAGTAAAGCTTTTAGCGGTGTATATAATTAGGCAACCTAAGACTTCTGTCCTACTGATGCATACTTTTGTATACCAAGACTTTTCATAGTGAAGAACTGATTTTTAAAAACTACATTCAATTAGTTTTCGTGAAGTGCAGTGCCCACTGAAACTGCAAACTAAAGAAATGTTGCTCTCCATTTGGTTCTAGAAGGATGAGGTCACTAGCCACTGCAGTCCAGTCGCTGACTTTTAACACACCTTGAAAGGAGATCAGGAATGAGGCACTCTGTGCTTTGGGAAAAACTGGCAGAACAGCCCTTCAGATAGGTATCTTCAGGAGAAAATTTTATGAACCCAATTTCTTGTACCTTCTTATGCCTAGAAAAGCACTAAAATCATTAACAGAAACATCTGCTCCTTGTGACTAGTGGCAGCCTTCTACCGAGACGTGTGCTTGACTGCACTTTCTCCTTCACCAAAATCATATATAATACTGATACCCCTACCTCTTTGGAGCAGTTCCTCAGAGCTATCTGAGGGGTTGTCTCCTGGGCTATAGTCCTCAGTGGCCCCAAATAAAACTGAACTCACAGCTCTCACATTGGGCGGGTTTTTTTTTTTTTTTTCCAGTTAACAAAACCTTGGCTGATGTGGTGTGGTCCCAGATGGGCCTTGTTAAAAGATAGTAGAATGAACAGATTGATCTGGAACACTGACAAAGAGAAGGCTGATGGGGCCATTTAAAAGTGATGTCCATCAGGAAGGCTATAGACCTCAGAGGCTTCTAGATGAGATATGGCCAGACCTCCAAGCCAGGTGTTAAGGGAAGAAAGCTCAAGGTCTTAGGAGACAATGTCTTATATTTTGCAGTCTGACTCCGTGGATTCAAGTCCTGAAACCTCGGCATACTAGCTGTGTCACCAGTGGAAGCACTTAGCCACTCTGTGGCATCCCATACCTATACAACGGAAATAATAAAATCCCAGTTGCACAGGGCTACTGTGAGGATTAAGTACAACACAATAAAGTACCCGGTGCTTAGTCAGCTTTTAGTCGTTGGTAACTCTTTCTATTTGGCACGAGAGAGTTGTAGAGGCTCCAATTATTTAAAAGACCAACTAAACCTGGGAGGAAAAAAGAAAAAGATAGTGCCAAAGGAATTAACATGCCATAGGAAAAAATGCTAGTTTCTCCAGCAAGAGAATGCCTTGGGCATTTACAGTTCAATGACTAGGTACTATTTCTAATCATTATCTCATTTAGAATTATAATGAAGAATGTTGGGAATAATTAACCCCATGCTATAGTCCCAGGAGCCTGTCATTGCAGGTAGGAAGGATTAGGTACCAGCTCTGTCAGTCCTGGCATGTGAGCACATTTATTTCCCCCAGTGATACCAAGTCATCCTGCCTCTCTTTTCGGGGGCTCAGTAAATCCTCCCCACCTCCCCCCCATAGTGGCAAGGAGCATTCGTCTCATGCTTGATAACACTTTTATAGTCATGGAATAGCAGCAGCTCCCGAAACCTCCAGTCCTTTTAAAAGCTTAGGAATGACACCAGCCACAAGTGAGCATCTCTTTAGAGCCCTATGTGGTAAATCCTCTTTAGGCTGAGCTGCCAGCCTGGAAGCCCACTCCCTCCTTTGTTAGAAATTCTAGTCACAAAAACCTCCAATAAAATGCTGCAGGCGCATCAATAAAGCATATAATGAAATCAAATGAGTCTTGTTCCTTACATTTACATGCAAAGCATATCAAAGGAGCATCCAGTTTGTCCCTGAGACCAACACAATGGATTCTTTTGTGTGGGAGGAGAGAAGATATATGAAGCTGAATTAGGAAGCAATTCCAATTAAAAGAGCTGTGCTTAAGGCTCCAAAGACAATGCAGCCTTTGCTAGACACTTAGCTATTAGACGTGTCTGGCTGCCGAGGTGGTTTTATGGCAATTGAATGAGAGCTGGGTGGAGAGGAACGCGGCAATACCACCACAGGGTCCCAGGCTCCAGGTCACACTGCCTCCCTTCCAGCTCACTCCTGTGTGACCTCAGGGCCCAATAGGGTTGCTATGAGGATAAAATGATATAAACCATCTCGGGCAGTGCCAGGAGCATGCTAAGCCCATGTTTGCTATTATTTTTATTATTTCCCACTAGGTCCCACACAAGAGCTGGCAGGGGGGCTTCCCTGGTGGCTCAGTGGTTAAGAATCCACCTGCCAATTCAGGGGACACGGGTTCGAGCCCTGGTCAGGGAAGATCCCACATGCCGCGGAGCAACTAAGCCCGTGCGCCAGAACTACTGAACCTGCACTCTAGAGCCCGCGAGCCACAACTATTGAGCCCACGCGCCTACAGCCCATGCTCCGCAACAAGAGAAGCCACTGCAATAAGAAGCCCACGCAACGCAGCCTAAGAGTGGCCCCCACTCGCCGCAACTAGAGAAAGCCCGTGCAGCAACGAAGACCCAGCAGAGCCAAAAAAAAAAAAAAAAAAAAAAGAGCTGGCAGGGGCCAGAATCACCCAGATGACAATGAATGGGACCTTGGAAGGGCCTGCCCTTGAAGGCCACCTGCTATGTGGTGAAGGGAAAGTTGTCCGCTGGTACAAAGGCCTGTTAAACTCAGTACAATTTTCTTTCCTAGAGAAAGGGAGTCCCTTTTACAGATATCTGATAGCTCAGACATGTGCCATTTGAATTAGTTCAACTGTTTCCCACACACTTTTCATATATTGTAGCTTTAGAATCAGAGACTTGGAAGATGGCAACTTGGAGATAGATTATTCCCTGTGGCAGGATGTCTGCAATTTTTCTCCAGAATCTTCATTTATCTTAAATGGAAGTCACCTTGAAAGCGAGTACACAGGCTGCCTTGTGCAGCTCAGATCTGAGGCTGAAACATTACAACCTATTCGTGTATGTGGAGGATCACACACGGGAGGGAATCAGGAGATTTAGCCTTTGGCTGTTTCCCCCTTGCTTGTTCACCAAAGTGCCTCTGGAGTTTCCTTTAGCACAGAGGTCCCAGACATTGTTGGTTTTGTAACTTTAAGTGCCATTCTTCATCGACCTTATAAAAAGGGTAACGATTTTCAATTGGGAACGTGGGTTGGGGGAAGTCTGAAGCATAAACAGAAAACTGGTGAAACTATGGAATATAAGAGAAATTAAAAACTGAAAGAGGGGCTTCCCTGGTGGCGCAGTGGTTGAGAATCTGCCTGCCAATGCGGGGGACACGGGTTCGAGCCCTGGTCTGGGAAGATCCCACATGCCGCGGAGCAACTGGGCCCGTGAGCCACAATTACTGAGCCTGCACGTCTGGAGCCTGTGCTCCGCAACAAGAGAGGCCGCGATAGTGAGAGGCCCGCGCACTGCGATGAAGAGTGGCCCCCGCTTGCCGCAACTAGAGAAAACCCTCGCACAGAAACGAAGACCCAACACAGCCAAAAATAAATAAATAATTTAAAAAAAAAAAAAAAAAAAAACTGAAAGAAACCATGGGAGGTTCTGACAGACATGAGGTGCCTGCAGACCCTCATGTGCCCTGGAAACAAGAGACTAGCACAGTCCCCACTACAGTGAGTCCCTCTACAAAGTGTAGATGCAGTTGTCACATACAAGCACAGAATATGTATCTGGATGCTCATTTCGAATATGGGCTTTATTATTTTGAAGATATAAATGGGCCTAAATCACAGTGCCTCTCAGATGAGAAAGCCCCAAGGAATAATACATGAAGCTGTCACTCTTGTAATGACATTTTTAAACCAGTCATGAGGAAGGGAGAGGCATTGGAAAGAGGAGGCTACAAAAGGAGCTTTCTTTCCATTTGTAATATTGAATTTCTGTAAGAAAAAGGACCTAAAGCAATTATGGCAAAATGTAAATATTTGTTAAATCTATGTGGTGAGCCAGGTATTTGTTATGTCACTCTCTATACTTGGTTGTGTGTTTGGGGCAGGGTGGTGGGATGAACTGGGAGATTGGGATTGACGTATGTGCGCTGCCATGTGTAAAACAGATTGCCAGTGGGAACCTGCTGTATAGCGCAGGGAGCTCAGCTCAGTGCTCTGTGATGACCTAGATGGGTGGGATGGGTGGGTGGGGAGGTCCAAGAGGGAGGGGATATATGTATACATATAGCTGATTCACTTCGTTGTACAACAGAAACTAACAGAACATTGTAAAGCAACTATACCCCAATTAAAACAAAAGTATTTTAAAATATTTTTAAATAATTGTGTAGATTTCGAAGGAAAAGCAGCAGAGTTTTTGGCAACTAAAAAGAGAGGAGTCTTGACTCATAACAGCACAAGGAAAAGCAAATAAAGTAAGTGAGGAGTAGCTCAAAGCTTCCTTCGAGGTGGGTTTCAGAATGACGCTGGAAGGTGCAGCTTGTGTGAAGAAAAATCCACTCCCTTTGTTGCAGCCAAATCTGTTTTAAGTCAAAGGAGAAAAAAAGGGCTGGGCAGGTGGCCTGGGCAAAGGGGTGCTGCCCCTGAACTCACCAGCAGGGGCTCAACTCAAAGTGCTCTTCTTTTTTCTCTGACTTCAGTGAGGTATGAAATATAAATTTAAATAATCTAACAAATAGGCAACAACAACAAGACAATAGTTTAGATACTAGTCAGTTTAGACAAAATGGTAATGAAATGTGAAGTAGCTTTGAAAACCCTCCTATCAAAAACATAGGCTGGCATAACCAAGAAAAGGTATCACCAGAATACAAATTCAGAATTGTTCTGTTTTGTTTCCTCATGAAGAAAAAAAAAAAAAATACCATCAAAACAAAGAGGAAAAACCCAGATAGGGTGAGTGAATTCAGTATTCAACCTAATCATGAAAGTGCCTCCGAAAGTGGGCTTACTTGCAGACGTCGAGACTAACCACTCTCCATGGTCAAGCGGAAGGCCAGATTGCAAACGTGTTCCCTGCACAGAAGAAGGCTGTTGTGAGGAAAATGAAATCTGTAAAGCCATAACGTTGATTGTGGGGAATACAAGTCATAGAAGATCTTTAGTTCATTTACCTGTGATAAAAATTTCAGGGTAAGTGGCAAGATAAACATCATGAATCCTCTTTGTTCATGAAAGAGTCCTTTGACCAGGATTTCTTTGACATAGTAAAAGAGACTGTCTCAAATCAGACTTTCCTTCTCCCCAAAACTGACCATATAATAAGAAATAGTTAAGTGAAACTCCCTCCAATGTGGACTGCACACGTGTCAATTCCTAGTGTCTTTTCCATAGTCATGGCCCTAATACACATTGTAAACTGATGAAACAGGTTGCTATTTCAACCCACAATTATATTTTAACCTAATTTTCAACATATTGTGACTCTGAGAAGAGGAGACAAATTGCTGGGAGACAAACCTCACATACGTGTTTTCAGAGTGTATAGACTAAACATGACTCATCCTTCCAAAATTACCAAAGGGAACCATAGAGGCCCACTGCTGGGTTTTTTTTCCCCCTGATGATAAGTAATTTAAAAGATTATATTAAAACAAACATGGAGGTTGTGTTTGTTAGGACGTTTGGGGTTACAAGTAACAGAAATCAAGGATACAGGGAGACCCCAAGGTCGAGAATACATGAGGCCTCGGGAGCGGCCGACACTCATAACTGGATCTCTCTGAGAAATGGCTTCATCTTCTTGGAAGAAGAGCTTTCTTTGCTACTCAGTCCCCATGATGAACAGGAAATGGGCACCAATAGCTTGCAAGCTTGCAAGTTTCAAAGTACCAGCCACTCCAATTGCTGGCTTGTGCTCTCACTCTCTCCTCGTCACACATCCACTATCATCTTGGGTTCCCTCACTTAACTCCGAATGTGTAGTTTAGGGATGCTTACTGGTTCAGCTTGAACCATGTATCTGTGGCCAGCACGGCAAAGTCTCACCACTGCTGAGGGTGAAGCCAGTAGTCCAGAGAAGAGGATGTGGCAAACGACCTGTGAATTTCACTACACATATGTTACAGAGCAGAATGCCTTCATGCAAAAATATTTATTGAACACCTCGTCTGTGCCTGATACTTTCCTAGGTTCTGGGGAGATGACAGTGAACAAAAAGGACAAAGCTCCTCCTCTCAGAATGCTTACCTTCCACTGACGGGGAAAACGATAAGGAAATACTCAATAAATACCTAATGTAGCAGCTAGCTGGTTTTAAGTGCAGTGACCAGTGGTAATGGTGTCTGGTAACATATTTAATGACCAGCTTTCCGGAAGGCATTCGACGATTTCCATGGTGTAAATACCTTCACCACAGTCACTTTCGAGCTCCCAGTGTGATATCCCTGACCATGAAGCTGGGAGGAGACAAGCTGTAATGCAGTTTTGCAGAGTAGCCCCACCACCTACAGACACAAGCGGCATAAACAACCTCAAAGCACAGATGAGAGTGACACATAGGAAAAGAACTAGGAAGTTATGAGTTTTGAGGATATATTACTCTTGTTTTTAATATAATTCATTTCATTGTAAGTTGAATTATTTAATTTTTAATGATGGCTTTGTTTAATAACTGGCTCACAGAATTCCTGAAAATTTAACCCCCTGCTCTCACGAGCCAGTATGAGCCAGATCCAGGACACCACTGGTGGTGAAAGAAATAAAGCCAGTTGAGGGTTGGTGTTCCACTTATCTATTGCTGTGTAACAAACCACCTCAAGATTTAGTGGTTTGGGGGACTTCCCCAAACCTCGGAAGTCACCACCTCCATGCCACATTATTGGCTGCAAGCATGTCACTGTGGCCGGCTTACATTCAAGGGCAGGGACAGAAGCCTCTGCCTCTTGACAGTAGCACTTGCACACGAGCACGTGGGATGAGGGATGTCATCACAACCACCTTTGGAAAATGCAACCTGCCACAGGGCACATCTCGTCAACAACCCAGTACCACAAAAGAAAGAGAGCAGTAATTTGAGGGATTAAGCCTCCTAGACACCCCTCAAGATGCTCATGGTGAAGGGCCCTCTGGGGCAGGGTGCAGATGTACTGCTTTCTGAGGCCAGCACCTGAGTCTTCAAAAGCCCCTCTCTTTTAAATCCGCAGTCAGGAAGTAAGCTCAGCACAGGCAATGTGGGCAGCTGCACAAATGCCCCAGCTGCTTTTCACCCTTGAGCTTGGTAGTTATGCCACCAGGAAATTCTACAGACGAGGCTGACAGGTTGAGGGTTTGCCTCTTTTTCAATTTGTGGGCCACCAACTAACTGTCAAAGTTACCAGGGCTCAGGCCAGAACCAGATGTTCTTAACAGATGTGCAAAGTAGGCAGCTCCCTTATTGCATCTTTTTAAATTGTCTGATGCTGTAAGATGCCTTTTTACTCTAATGCAGGGTTGGACATCCCTGGCAAAGCAATTGTAGCCATTTCCTCTATTTTAGTCCACATGAAGTAACCCAGCCATGATCTCAAACCTTTTTTCTTTTTAACTAATTGGGTGGCCTTCTGCAGCTGGGCTACGGAAACCAAGGGAAGTTTCAAATTGAAGATATATATATATATATATATATATATATATAAAGTTGTGAAATGCATTCCTCCATCCCACCCCTTGCCACTATCCCTCTCCATTAATAAAGACGTACTTATCTGGCTTGTGTAAGAATGCAAGGAGAAGTCACCAGACATAATTGCAAGTACATCACAGTGATCTCTTTCTACCTCTATCCCATCGACTCTACTTGGACTTCATACCTGGAGGATTTGGGGGAAAGCATAGTAAAGCTACCATTTAGCTACAGAGTATCACCAAATAATAAATACCAAGTCCACCCTCCCCCCTCCTTTCCTCTGACCTGGCTTTTTTCCAGTTGTGTTGTCTGCAAAATGAGCTGTCACCAGATCAGGCCTCATCGGATAAGAAGTGGGAGGGAGCTGCACACCCACAAAAGAAATGCCCCCGTGAACACAGGATTTCTTTCCTCTATCTAGAGTTATTTAAGTGCATATAAGCAAACTGCTTTTATTATTCAACATAAACATAAAACGCCACTGTTTAAAGTCTGTATTTAGCTACACGGCGCACCAACATCTGTTACAGTGAGAAAATGCACTAATCCATCCCATTTCCCATGCCCCCAGCACCACCACCCCACACCCGCCAACACGACAATGTACATTTAGGGTTACAAAGTGCTAAGACTGAAACCAGGTACGTGTAGGAGAAGAAATACTTACGAGAAGACATGAGAGTGACAATCAAATATTTATAAGGAATGAGAATGAGGTCTTTGTAAAGCTTTGTTGAGCCCTGGCCTGTGCTGAGCCCCGTGCTGGGAGAGTTCTAGGTGAGAGAGCTGACAGAACCCACTCGTGACTCTCAGTGGGCCCCGACTAGGGCTGTAGCGCTGAAAGTGAGCTTAGGCCTTAGGACTCAGTAAGAAATAAAACATGGAAGTAACTACATTTTGTGACTAACACAGAGGCTCCATTCCCTGGTGACAAGGTGACCCCAGAGTGTCAAAGCATTCCTCCCACCCCCGAGCCTGAAAAGATGCAAAAGGCAACAAGCCAAGGCTCTGGGCTCTTCTGACCTGGCAAGTTCCTCCAGGGCTGGCGAATCCACTGAACTTCACATCCACTTCAATCCATTAGAAACAGAGGCACAGAGCAGCCATATCTGCTTGTATCTGTGACCATGTGTAATGGCTGACTTTGTGTATCAGTCTCGCTGGGTCACGGCACTCAGTCAAACACCAGTCTAGAGGTTGCTGTCAAGGCATTTTTTAGATGTGATTAACATTTAACCCAGTAGACTTTGAGTAAAGCAGACTAGCCTCCATCATGTGGGCGGGTCTCATCCAATCAGATGAAGCCTTAAGAGAAAAGACTGAGGTCCCCCAAGAAAAAAGGATTCTGGGGCTTCCCTGGTGGCGCAGTGGTTGAGAATCTGCCTGCCGATGCAGGGCACACGGGTTCGAGCCCTGGTCTGGGAAGATCCCACATGCCGCGGAGCAACTAGGCCCGTGAGCCACAACTACTGAGCCTGCGCGTCTGGAGCCTGTGCTCCGCAACAAGAGAGGCCGCGATAGTGAGAGGCCCGCGCACCGCGATGAAGACTGGCCCCCGCTCGCCGCAACTGGAGAAAGCCCTCGCACAGAAACGAAGACCCAGCACAGCCAAAAATAAATAAATTTAAAAAAACAAACAAACAAAAAAACAACTTTAAAAAAAAAAAAAAAGGATTCTGCCAGCAGACTGTCTTTGGACTCAAGCTGCAACATCATCTCCTCCCTGGATCTCCAGCTGGGCCTCCGTGCAGATTTCAGACTTGTCCTCTTCCACAGTCAAATGAGCCAGTTCCTTAAAATGAATCCTATTGGTTCTGTTTCTCTGGAGAACACTGACTCTACACTATGTCTATACACTCTGCACTGCTCACTGCTTGATTCACTTGTGTAGTGGGGACTGCAAGTTGCCTGTCTTATATCCATTCTTCTCTTCTTTCTTGGTGTCAGAATCCTACTTTTATTTAGGATGGTAATGTTCTAGCTAAAAGACTACATTTCCCAGTTTGCCTTATAGCCAAGGATGGCCCCGTGACTTAGCTCTGTCCAATGACAGGTAAGCGAGTATTGTTGACTACGATTTACAGAAAAGCTTCTTAAAAGGAAGAAAGGTTGTTGGCATGCACCCTCTCTCCCTTTCTGGGTTTTCTGTCTAGAACTCTGATGGTGGTTTGAACTCAGTGGCCATCTTGAACCATGAAACCGTGCACTAAAAATGGCAGAGCAGAAAAATACCAGCTCTGGACTGCCTACTCCCTTTTACTTGAAGGAAAACTAAAATTCTACCTTTTAAAAACCATTGTAATTCCAGTTTCTGTGAACAACAATGTACTGTAATTCCAAGCTGGGCAGACAATACATAAAAGCTACAATAATTCAAACAAAACCTCACCAGTCCTCAAACCCAGACCAGTAATTATGGTCTGGTCTAGCTTGCCCTATAAAATGGATGCTTTTATTATTCCCACTTTACAGAAGATGAAACTAAGGCACAAAGAAGCTAAGTTACTTGCCAAGATCACACAATCAGCAAGTGACTGAGCTGAGATTTGAACTTAGATCTATTCAATTCCAGAATCTGCACTCGTAACCACAGTGACTCCCATCGGTAAAGCTAAGAATAATGGATGGAAGTCACAGGATGCAGATTTCAGTTCAATATAAGGAAGACTCTTCTAAAAGGGGGCTGCTCAATAACAGAGTAACTTGCATTATGAGGCAGTGAATATCCTGTCATGGGAAGTATGTAATTAAAGACTGGATATCCACCTAACAAGGATGCTGGTTTATGGTTTATTTATAGTCTGTTAGTCTATGTATGTGTTTTGACAGAATTAAGAACTCCACTTTAGGAATTTTAAAAAGAAAGGAAAGGGTAAATTTAATATTCATACTTCTACTATCTAGTTCTTAATTTAGGTAGTGGGATTGAGGGTCTCCATTTTACCACTGTGCTTCATCACTTATGTGTATGTTTCCCATATTTTTTAATATATATTAGATATAACATGATGATTTTTTTTAATGTTACTTCTTTTTAAAAAATATTTATTATTTCTTTATTTTGGCTGTGCTGGGCCTTAGTTGCGGCATGCGGACTCTTATTTGTGGCATGCATGCGGGATCTAGTTCCCTGACCAGGGATCGAACCCGGGCCCCCTGCATTGGGAGTGCACAGTCTTACCCACTGGACCACCAAAGAAGTCCCTACATGATGATTTTTATTAGAGAGAAGTTAAGGAGGCAACTTAGTTTGGGTGTCGTACCCAAAGGGAGCAACAGCCAGTGCCCATTCACTATTCTCCCTTCTCTGGGGTGAGGTTGGAGACTTTGTGGTCTGGGCACTCCTCCTTCTGGGAGGGCATGATGAAAGCATATCATTTAGGGCTCCCAGACCATGACTAAGTGAGCTGGCCACCTGCCTCTTACCTGTTCCTGGGCAGTTTGGAGCAGTAGAGCTGGGTCTCAGGGTACCACGTGCCCTGAGAAGAATATGAATGTGATGGTAACAGAGGCAGCCTGGGTCTGTGTCCAGAGTTCATATCTTTTTAGTGTCCCCATCTCTCCACCCCGTTATAGCCCCCTCTTCTAACTTTTCACTCATTCCTCTTCTCTGAGACTTCACCTTTAAAGCAGAAAGCTTATTTCTCATTGACTTCATTTTTTTTTTAAGTTTTTTTTTTCCTGGTTTGGTTTTTTATAAATTTATTTTATTTTTGGCTGCGTTGGGTCGTCGTTGCTGCATGCAGGCTTTCTCTATTGCGGTGAGCGAGGGCTACTCTTAACTGCAGTGTGCAGGCTTCCCAGTGGCTTCTCTTGTTGCGGAGCACGGGCTCTAGGCACACAGGCCTCAGTAGTTGTGGCACACGGGCTCAGTAGTTGTGGCTCACGGGCTTAGTTGCTCCATGGCATGTGGGATCTTCCCGGACCAGGGATCGAACCCATGTCCCCTGCATTGGCAGGCGGATTCTTAACCACTGCACCACCAGGGAAGCCTGACTTACTTCTTTTTAAAATTCAGTCAGAGTTGTGAGGGAGCCTGAACTGATGTTCGATTGCTGCATCTTATTCTGGGAACATGGGAAAAATTAATAAAGCAAGACACTCTTCTGGCCAGATGGATTTGACCAAAACAAGGTTTTTTGAGGTTTTTTTTTTACATTCTGAGACAAAATATACTTTATACTTGAACACCAAAAATGTCAGAATGGCTTCTCTTTTAATTTTCCAAGGTGAGAAAAATGCAACAACACTAAATGGAAAAAATTCCTACAGACAGGCTGATACCTACAGAGACTTTGCATTCCAGTCCTTCGGTTAGATAACACAAAAAGAATATTAGAATTAGACATCACCTCTCAATAGAAGATATAGCAAAGAATTTGTGGCCATCAAATCTCCCAGACCTGATATAATTAGAGATCTCTACATTAGTGTAAGCTACCAACTTATTCTCAGTTGCTCAAACTCACTGAAATCATTAAATAACACTTATTAGCAAAAATGATAGTTTTTAAAGTGCTTGCATATATTTTATCTTATGAATCCTCAAAAGAACCTTTTGAGTTAAGCAGGTAAATATTAATATCCTCATCTTAATGACACTGCTGAAGCCCAGTGATACTGGTGCTTTGTTCAACAGAAAAAAGTCAGAACTAGAACCAAAGATCTTTGGCTTGTAGCGCAGTGTTTTCTCTTCTATGTCATGCTGTTTCTGCTTAGGTATACAAATCCTCCTAATTCAATAAGCCCCCTCTTTCCTAGGAAATCTAGGTTTGTGGTAGTCCCCAGTTACTAATGAATTATTTATTCATAAATTATCAGGCAGGAAGAGCTGTCTATTTAAATAATTAGGTACTATTCAGTTAAATCTTATAAGAACCAGAAGTTCTGTGGTTGTAAGGAATGAGAATGATGAGTTGACTTAAAACTGTACCTCTGTTTAATAGCATTATTATACATATGATTAAAAAATAAAGAAGCCAAAATTTTATTTACAGACACAGAAAGAAATAACAGTCCATTGTAAGTGAGAAAAGCAAGTTGCAAAGCATTATGTGAATACACACACACACAAGCATGTATACATACACATACACATATATTTTTTCACACATACATTTGTTAGTACACGTACAAAAGTCATCTAAAACGCTATGCTAATAGTGTTATATCTTAAGGATTCTAGACTGAATTTGAGTATACATTATTCTTCAAATAATAATTTAAAAGATTTTAATCTTTTCAGTCCTTTCAGAAATACATGATAATTATCTGATTTAAGCATCTTCACAATTTTCTAGTCCTAAGTAGGGTGCAAGTATAAACAAATGTACAAACAAGCAAAACTACAGATGATATCATATTTAGGGCAAAAATTCTATATTTGTTAATTCATCCCCCAAACAGAAGTTACTGAGAAAGTATCTTTTCAGTACTCAGCATTGGGAAATGTGTTTTTAAACAAAACAATACAAAAATATTCTTTGAGCTAAACGTAATTAGCTTTCAGAAACTCACTGGTTTGGAGCACAAAAGAGATAGGTATTTCTTTCCAAACCAAGAAGTGATCGTTTTTCACAGATCTCAAAGGACAAATAAACAATCAAAGAAATAGCCAGCCAACTTGGACAAATATAGACCTGCACACGTATTAAACCTCACCTAAAAAGCATTCCAGTTTACATTAAATTATTTAGAAATTCCAAACCAAAATGTGGCCCTACTATGTCATAAACCAGGCAAAGGAGAACCTAGGAAATTGGCAAAGCTAGCTGGACTAAAATAGAGTGAAAACTTCTTTCTTATATGTCTTCAATTTGGGAATAAAGTAGAGGTCAAAGAGACAAAGGCCAGGGTCTGGATAGGAGTGCCATCTGTGGGACAGGTGCTCCAGATAGAAGCAAAGTGGATCAAGCCAGGAGGGGTGTTATCCAAATTGGTTGGGATGTGAGTGGCCGGGATTGAGAGAGTCTGTGGGGAGACACCAAACACAAACCTGGTTAGAAGGACAGTGAAAATGACCTGTCATTTGTTGAGGGACAGCCGTGCTAGACCCTTTTCATACGTTATTCACAGCTCACAGTCTCCTTACAAACAGGGTCTTAGCTTTTTCAGATGACAACACAGACTTAGAAGGGTTACAGGGCAGGCCCAAAGCCACAGTGCTAGTAAGTGACAGAACCAGAATTCAAGCCCAGATCCTTCTCATCTCAAAGTCTATATTCTTTCCAACAGGCCAAACTGTGGAAATCTAAAGGACTCAAGAGAAGTATATGAGAATAGTAAAGTCAGGGACCGTAAGACTCAGAGGGGTGGGTCAAGGGGCCAGTTCCATCAGGTCTCCCTGTTCTGGATTTCTCCTAGAAATGCAGGCTATTCTGGTGTATTCCTTTCCTATACCATCTGGATACATGCTGTCTAGTGGGTGCATCATCTTCACAGAGTCATGGGGCAGATAAAGTGAAATAAATGTGATGGTTCCAAAGGCTTCCAGGTAGCTCTGCCAAGTGTCAGGTTTGATGTAAACAGTAGAGAGAAATGGAAGAGAGAGGGTGCCAGAGTCGATGACTGAACAATCAAGCATTAGCTCCAGGCTCTGTCCAGATGCTCACGAAGCTCCCTTTCCCAAAAGGAGGATCACTCAGAAAGATGTGATGAGAAACCGTGGAGCCTGACCAAGCAGGACAACCAAGTGAGAAATGCGTTTTTAGAATATCGTTAGAGTATCAAGTGCAAAAGAAGGATAAACTAGAGAACAACTGAGATAAAGCGGGGACTTGGCCTTGAGAGGGGAGATTTGGGGACTTTGGGGGTGCAAGTCAAATGACAGTGACCTAAGGCAGGAGTGGAAGTGCTGAAATAAGTCTGACTTTGTCAAGAAGCATGATCAGGGCTTCCCTGGTGGCGCAGTGGTTGAGAATCTGCCTGCCAATGCAGGGGACACGGGTTCGAGCCCTGGTCTGGGAAGATCCCACATGCCGCGGAGCTACTAAGCCCGTGCACCACAACTACTGAGACTGAGCTCTAGAGCCCACAAGCCACAACTACTGAGCCCATGCGCCACAACCGCTGAGGCCTGTGCACCTGGAGCCCGTGCTCCACAACAGGAGAAGCCACCGCAATGAGAAGCCCACGCACCACAAAGAAGAGTAGCCCCCGCTCGCCACAACTAGAGAAAGCTCGCGCGCAGCAACGAAGGCCCAAAGCAGCCAAAAATAAATAAATAAATTTATTAAAAAAAAAAAAAAAGGAAGCATGGTCATCAGAAGTAGATGGTGAGTAAGTCAAAGGCAGGGCATCAGTCCTGGTTTAGAGAAATTGCAAAAGGAGTTATAGGTGAGGGAAGAAGAGGGAGGAAGAGATGATTCAAAGACGTAAGACAGAGGAATCAGTCGGTGGAGTGTGGTTCCAGATGAGCGGGGAGGGGTAGGATTGTGTACACTGAGAGAATTTTTCCTTAAAGGGGGGTGGTGAAGGAGGGAAGTAAGACTGATGATAAAGCAGACATTTGAAGGGATTTTTAAGCGTTTCTCACAGGTGGTAAATAGACTCAGTTTTTTACTATTCCAATACCATGAAGGACAGACTTGATTCAGCAAGAAAAAGGCACAGAATAGCAGACGTGAGTTCAAGTTCCTAGCGTTGCTTCTTACTATCTCTGTGACCTTGGACAAAATTTCTGAGCTTTGCTTTGCTCACCTTTAAATTAGGATGATTATATGTGTCTTGACTCCAGTGGTGTCCTGGAGCCAGATTGCATCAACTCTCCCAAGCTGATTGTTAAATATCCACAAATTCAGACTTGTTAACTCATTGGTAGTTTGGAACTGGCCATGGTGTGAGCATTTACACCATGGAAATAGGCAAATGTTACAAAGCAAGTCTTCCCTCTTCCTTCCCAGGGCTTGCCACTGCCTGCTTCCCTTATAATATTGTCAGGCTGAAATGAGAGACTGGATGTGGAAACCCTTTGCAAATAACCAAGCCCTATATAATGGAAAGAGTTTTTAATATTAACAGGTGTGGTAGCATGACTTTTCCACATATTAGAGTTTTATTTTCCATCACCTGCCCACCATTCCTAACAGGTGGCCTTTTGTATTTCCTTTTCTTAGCAATATCTGCAGGGCAGAAGGCAAAGATGATTGAAAGCAATGGCTCTTCCAATCTTATTTAAAGGACGATACTTTGCCAAAGAAATAGTGTTAAGAGTAGGAAGGAAAATGGGAATATCAAAAAGGCTTCAAGGGGAGATTCAGAATAAGAGGTTCCCAGTGGTCTGAGAAGGGGAGAGGTCAGTGGATTTTCCAGGAAGTTGAAGTGGCCCTGGCCTGGGTGCCTAACAACCCCCTGAGAGGCACGAGACCTCCGGAAATGGCTGCAGAGTGGATCTGAAAAACCTACCCGGGCAGGCAGCTTCTTAGGCTCAACTCAGGATCCAGACGCATAAGACCACAGTCAACCACACTTGGATTCGGGATATAAGAGCGGAAATCCTGCCAGCAGGGCAGCAGCAGTGTTCCTTTTCCCCGGGAGTGATCCATGCAGCAATCTACATAGCCATCACGGGCTCTTTTCTTTGGTTTCCCAGGGTTCCAGTACAAGAGGATGAGACCACATGAGGTAGGTGTGGGATCCCCGCCCCCGTCTAGACCCTCGTGCCGCACAGGAGCCAACATCTTCCACAGGCATAGCTGCCCAGTGCCCTCAAGGGACTTGGCCAGTTTCAAGAGTCACCGCTTTCAGGTAAGCCCAAAGCTATGGCTTCCCCTCAGGTTCTTAGTTCTCCCAGGGCAGATACAATTCACCACGAAGGGTCATTTTTGCCATAAGTTACTATACCTAGAAATAACACAGCTGCCACAGTACCTTTCTCAGGTTTTCAGAGGAAACAGAGAAAGTTAACAGAAAGTAAAAATCTCAAGTTGAAAGGGAAAGGGTGTTTTAAAACACTTTACCAATGGTGGGCCCAAGGAGGCAGGACCCCAGGCACAGGGACTCCCAGCCTCACCAGCGACGCCTGTGTCCCAAGTGTGGCCCAGAGGCAGAGGACCCCGGACATAAAACATAAAGGTCATCCTGCTGGTGATTAAACAGAAGTCTTGTCTCCCAGACCCTGACTAGTCCATCCACTGTTAAGTCAACCCCCATAAAAATTATAGTGAAAAAATCCCCTTGACCTCTCCCTATACCTCAGGTTACAACTGCAGTAAGAATGTATTCATATCACTCTTGAGAGTGAGTGAACCAGTTAACATTTGCAGAGTGCGCAAAAGATGAAAGATACATTAATAACAGTACCAAGCATGCACTGGGGACTGCTCATCCTCTGGGCACTTAGCAATCACAAATCATTCAACCGCTGTTTGCAAAGTATTATCCGTCCATTCCCAGTGCAAACAACCTCCACTTTATAAGGGAATTCTAATCCTAAACTATCTTGTCATTTAAAAACATTACTTTTCAAGACCTGGCATTATGCTGAGTTGTTCTTTTAAAGGATTAATGAGAATCCTCGCAGTTTGAAATAACTAAATGCAAGAACCACTTTTAATAAGTATTGTGTAAAGAATTTTTTCTTTTTAGAAAAAAATATTTTAATGATAGAAGTAACACATTAGTACAGACTCATTATAAGAAAAATCCAAACACTACATTTAAAGTAAAAGTCTTCCTGGCCCTCTTCCCGTTAAGCTTCCCTCGTTGGAGATGACCAGGATATCAGTTTGTGGTACATCCTTCCTTCCCTTTTGCTCTACATTTATACTTAATTTTTTGAATTATAAATGGCTCTCAGTAAAACTATTACAGTGTATGGTTTAGTCAGAGATTCCTTGTCTCCTCCTCTTTTTATAAGGACTCTAATCCCATCACAAGGGCCCCACTTCATGTCCTAATCTAACCCTAATCACCTCCCCAAAGCCCCACCATTTCCTAATACCATCCCCGTGGGGATTAGGATTCAACATAAGAATTATGCAGTCCATAACAATGTAGGTTCCATATTTCCCTGGAAGACATTAGATATACAGAGAGCCCTTCAGAAAGTTTATCATCCCCTTCCACCATGTGAGGATACTAGAACTCTGCAACCAGGAGAGGGACCTCACCTGACTATGCCGGCACCCTGATCTTGGACTTCCAGCCTTCAGAACTAGAAGAAATAAATTTCTGCCAGCTATTAAAAAAAAAAAAAAGCTTATCATCAGGAAATGTTAATAGTTTCAAAATTAGCTACACACGTTAGGGGAACCAAGAACTTGTTACTTTTCCCTTAAGAAGCAAGAGATGTCTACAGAATAGAAGAGGAATGTGATCCAGCAGCTTCACTCTATAAACATTCCTAGCATCCAGCATCCCTGAGCAGTTCCAGCGCCCCAGAACCCTCCTGTGACAAGTCTGAAGAGAGCTAGCATTTCCAAGCCATGCAGTTCAAGCTCCAGAGCGTAAAGAATGATGCACTCAGCTAAGTAGATGCTGCGGGCACTGCTCCCCGGGCCCACCCTCTCCCGCTCTGAAGTTTCCATTACCCGCGGGCTTTGATCTGGTAAACAGATCTGAGTCCAATCACATGGCAAAGGTTGCCTTTCTCTCACTCTCCTCTCTGTGCTTGGGAGAAATGAACAATTAACAAATAGAAAGTGTTCTGTGAAAGTTCATTATTTTGTACCTGATTTGAGAAGACTGAAAAACGGCCCTTTCAGTCTCTTTTGCCAATTTCCTCCCTTCCTTTCCCCCAGAACCTAAGCCCTGGGATTCTCCCTAGGGATTTTATAGAAACCAGCCCATCTGGAATATTCTGCTGACAGAACGTCAGTAATTGATGCCAGCCGGAGAAAGCACAACTTCTGCAACTGCTTTAATTCCAGAAAAGTCTTGCCTCCCTTGCAGGGTTCACTTCAGCCAGGCTTTGCCTCATCTGGCTGTGCAGCCTCAAGCACCTGAGAAAGTCTCCAGAACCCAGTGCCCAGTGGATGCTTGTCAAACTGAATTAATTGCACTGAAGTCATTTGATCTCTCTGAATCTCATTTGAAAATGGGAATAACCGTACATACTTCACAGTGTAAAGATTTATTTAATCATATTGTTTGGCTTCTCAAAAAAATCTCTTGGGTCCCTATTCCCTAAAGGATAAATGGGGTGCAGTTTCTTGCAGTTAAACGTCAGAGAGGCTTGGAGCTTACTAGATGAGTGCTGTTGAGTGAGTTATTTCATCTCTCTGAGTTTGTTTCTTCATTTGTAAAAATAGGAAAATAATATCTACTTTAGAGTGTTATTGTGAATACTAAATGAGAAGACATGTGAAGGTCATGACACAAGAATTGTCCACAGTAAGTGTTCTATAAATGCTAACTATTACTCTTATGTGCATCATCTGTACATGTGGGCACATGACCAGAAATCAATAAATGGTAAGTGGATAAATAAATGAGAGAACACAGCTGTATCAGTTAGGAAAGTGTTGGCCTGCATGTGATAGAAACCCTGCTATAGCGACTAAACCAAGTAGCTGGTTTTTTCTCTCATATAATACAAAGTCCAGAGGTAGGCAACCCAGAGCTGACAGAACTGCTCAAAGAAGTCGTCAGGGACCCAGGCCCTTTCTTAGCATCCTCAGATTTGCTGTGTTCCATTCAGGAAAAAGTGGGGAAGGGTTTCAGTTGCCTCATCTGTAAAATGGGAATAGGTTCACTGTCTTTCCAGTGAGCCATTCTATGTTTCACCAACCAACTCAGTATCAAATAAGCACTGCTCATCTGAGATAACGCCTTTTGTGGCTAGATTGTTTCATGTCCCAGAAATAAGCCATGTGGGTCTCAATTCCACTCACACTCATTGTTCATAATGATAATCCTGAAAATATTTGGCAACGTGAAGAAAAGTTTATAAAAATGTTAAATACAAAAGGAAGGCTGTAACAGTTGGTCTAGGTACCAACAAGGAAAATTCTAAGATATATTAAGTGAATAAAAGGAAGTCACAGACAACACTTGTAGATGATGTCATTTTTGAAAAAAAACCCAAAATTATAACAAAACAAAAACTGGTTGGAGAGAGGTAATAAAGACTTTCCCTGTTAGCTCTCTAGAATGCTCGTTTTACATTTTTACAGCACATATATATTTATATATTACTTATCTAATAAAATTAATCTAAATTAATGATCGTAACTATGCAATAATGTAATTATATAAAATCATGTATGCATAGGGTAAAGCTTGGAGAGGATTCTAGAGAAATGAAAGTGGTGGCTGTGTCAGGCTGGTGAAATTATAGAAAAATTCCTTATTTGTGTTATTATTGATATGTTTCATGTACAATAAATATGATTTCCCCCCACAAGTTGTTCACATGAGGCATAGGTAGATTTCTATAACAACCCAAGTGGGGCATTTTTTAAAAGGTAACTGTGGGTTTTGCTGATTGTGAGATCAGACCAGGGCAGCCTCAGCTGGGACCAAAGTTTAGCAGAGATTATCTGAGATGCTTGAAACCAAATTATTTTACCTGAACTTGGTGAAAAAAGCTGTCTCTCCAGTTTCATTTTTTTCTTTTACCTCTAGCACCAAAAGCCAAAACACAGGACAAGAAGTAGGATGGCCACTACTTCCTCTCTCCCTGAGATCCTGTCCACGCCGTGCTCAGATCGCAGAGCTAAGCTGGTCATTACTGCCTGGCAAGGAGGGCAGTCTCGGGAGGATGGAGCCTGCTGGACAGGGTACTTAGCACTGCCCTGCAACTCTGCCACACCATTTCCAAATGGAAGGCCATTACCTGGATCATTAACCTTGACTCCTATATAAACCTAGTCACTCAAAGCAGCTCAAAATAAAGCAGTTGTTGTGGGAAGGCTCCAAGTAGGGTGTAGAAATGCTGGTCAGGAGGTCCCTGCTAGAACATTCAAAACTAGCTACCGCTCACTGACTAGGTGCCCAGCACTGGGCTGTCCACTTACACTCAGGATCTCAGCTTATCCTCTTGGTGACATTGCAAGGTAGACAGCACACACACACACACACACACACACAGAGGCACACACGCGCACACGCACACACATACTCCCCATTTCATAGAAAGTCTAAATGACTTACTCACTCGAGACCACGTAGCCCATCGAATGAAACAGCTGTAATTCAAACCCACCAATTTTAAGGACTACAAAATCCATACTTTTAACTGGTTCAACATTTTTCACTTGCATTTGCACTTGAGCGGAGTTTGGGTCCTTTCAAACAAGGAACCGATGCAAATTTGAGGAGCATGTCTTCAACGTCAGGCACGGGGGGCAGAAAACAAAAGTTCTCTGAGCACACGCAGCGCTGCAAGCAGATTCCATGAGAAGGGAGCCGGGCTTAATTCTACCCAAGTGTGTACAACACGGCCTTTAGGCAGTTGGGTGTGTTTTCCCCCCAAGCAATATATCACCTGAGCCACAGTAGCCTGTAATGTATGGCTTTAATATATTAGCAAGGGAAACTGTTCCAATGATTTACTGGGGTACAACATTATTGGTATTATGAGGCAGCATTAATCAAAGCTATGGAGTTGACTTCTGAAAACCATTAGGTAAATCCCAAGCTCTAAACTTAATGTATTCTAAACTTAACACCTTGGACCACATTCTGGAAGGAATGAGAAGATCTCACTGCTTTTGCTTTAAATCTGCCTTCCCATTGGTAAAATTAATGTGTGTGTGTGTGTGTCTGTGTGTCTGTGTGTACAAGTTACTCGAAATTTTTAAGGTGCATTTTAAGATGAACAATTGTTGAAAGGTCTCTCTACCATGAGTCTCCATGAAGGAGAAAGGCCAGTCCCCTAGTTATACATTCTGAGGAGGGAGGCCTGCCCTGAATTTCCCGTTTAGTTGCCAAACACAACAACCAAAATATAAAACCAGAAGTCATTCACTTTTTAAAAACAGTTTAACATCACTTGTTGGAGGGATAGTTTATAAATACAAAGATCCTAAAAAGCAAACTCTGATGAAGGAAGTTATAGAATGGGGACCCACGGACACCGGATGAAGAACAGGGTTAAGGGTACATGCTCTGTTTCTCCTCTGTGAACAATATCTCCTACTCTCTCCTTATGGACTATACCCTGCTTAACACACACACACACACACACGTCTGTTTACTATTGAAATGGAGAGTAGCCTGACAGAGTTGTCAGTGCTGACACGAAGAAGAAGGGTCCCCAGGATAAAGAATAAACCCTGGCGCTTTTCTGCATTTTATTTTCTCACTGTACCAAGCCGCCCTGATACAGTGTAAGAAGGCTTACATTTCTCTGCAATTTGAAGTATGTTCTACCAGAAAAACTGACCAACCAAAATAAAAGGGATATTCACTAGAGGTCAGTTACCACTTCTGGATTTGCCGCAAAGGGCCAGTGTCTCCTGAGTGTGTCCAAGCTGCCGCAGGCCCGTGTGTGCAGGAGCCCCTCGCCTGCACACCCCTCCACTACCCCCACCCGCAAGCCCTGAGAGAGACACGCGAAAGTGGGCAGCGTGTGTGGCCTAGTAGAGGGAGTTGTTGATGAGAGAGACAGTAGATGATGTCCTTCCCAGGGAAATACCCTTGACAATGAAAGAAAAAGAAAGAAAAGAGGCCAAATGATTGTAGGCCTGGGCAGCATTTTAAATCTGAGAGACAAGGAGTTCTTGCTCTCAGGAAGCTACGTGGATGAGCAGACATTAATCAAATAAGAACCTAAATAAAACGTTAATTATCAGACACCCTGCAGCCTTTGTACTAATCACCATTTCCTTCCAAAGACTCCATAGACTGCATTGAGAAATGATGCTTTTCAAGAGTTTAGCAGTTTTGTTAGTCTCCTTCCTCCTCCTGCATGAACAAGTTTATCTTTATCTACAATTTATTTCACCAGTTTACATTCTTCAAGAGCCGATGTTCCACCTGACCTCAGAGAGCTGCACTAGCCAGCAGAGTTTTGCTATTCTGAACTGATTACCTTGTCGTTCTCTGAAGAGCCCTACTTCAGAAACAGATTACCAACTGGATATTTTAGAACTTAACACACCATTAAAAAAAGCCTACAAGTGATCTCATCAAGTGTTGGTGGATGTTTAAAGTGAGACTTTATTAAAGTGGCCATGTGCCTGCCATCAATAGCTCTACACATAATGTCTCTTCTACTGCATAAAAATGGTCCTATTAATTTTTATTTCCGGATTCTTACCCACTGGGAGGATGATCGCTATGAAACATGCCTGCATCCTGGACAAAGTAACATTTAACATAGTCTGTGAACCTTGAAGAGGCTGTGTATTCCCCTTCATTTTCATGGACACTAAATTCTCTAATGACGTTTTTAGCTGCTCCAGAAACTATTTATTTGATTGTTTATTTACCCAAAATGCACTTCAGGAGCATAAAATATCTATGTCAGGGTGAGGAAGAGGGATGTGAAACATCTTCTTTTAGAAAGTAATTTCCTAATTCTGCCTGGTATGTTGATTAAGCAGAACTGACTCATGCGCTGGTCAACCAGAACACAACTCTGTTCCTGTTCAAGTCCCATTCAAGTCCACTGTCTGAGGCTCATTGTTCCTTGACCCCCAGATGACACGTCATGTGGGCCCATAGCTTATCCACTCACTCTTACATGATAATAGCTTAATAGCATGATTAATTATTATATTACTATTAATTCTTAGATAATAAGTAAAATCACAAGTAATATAAGCAGGACTCACAGCTATCCACTCATTCCTAGTTAACAAAAAATCCTCTGATCACTGACAATGACAAAAAACCCCCACAAAAATCGAAATGCCCAGTGTTACTGTGAGAATTCTGAACTGCATTTAAAGTCGAACCTTCTCCCCTCTCACAGACCAGGGCTCTGCAGCAGGAAGACCTGCGGTGGGGAAGATTCCTATTTCTTTTTCTGTTTCTCCTACTTCTGCTCTCCCCAACTCACTAGGCTGCCCAGCCTCCTGAAAGGTTGTACAATGGGGGAGGGGGAGGGGACAGCGGCATAAAAGATCTTACTTGACTGACACCAATACCACCTGGGGTGGATCTCTTCTTGCTGTATAGCTATCTTAAGCTGATGTTCCCTAAATTTGGTGAATGGCTCAAGCTGACCACCTTTCTTGTGGCACATTTCTGAGTTCTTCAGAGATCACAGTGGGAACATTAGACTATAATTCTCTTCACGTGTGTAATGCATTTCCCCCTGGCTGGCTGTTTTTATTTCTTCCTCTCAGCCCCAGGGAATTTCATTGTCCAACCCTGGTTGGGGTCACATCACCCCTCTAGTTCGTCCTTCTGGGAAGATGCAAAATGTCTCCAGCAGGGCTCTCTCCCGCATTGCCCACTTCTGGTCCAAGAAAAAACCACTCACATATCCCTGGACTTTTCCCCTCCCCCTTGGTGGGAAGTGTAGCTAGTTCCTGATACATCACAGTTGCTCTCGCTCTCTCTCCTCTGCTGCATCAGGGTAATAGCCACAGCATCTCACCTTTACATTCCTGAGACAATAGTCTAGGGGGTTCCTCAAACTCCCAGGACACAACAAGGTCTCCAAGTGGTCTCCTTGAAGCTTCCTGTGCTGGGCCCCATCAAACTCACCACCACCCCCACTGGAACATTTTCCCTTGGTAATATATTAAAGCCATACATTACAGGCTACTGTGGCTCAGGTGATATATTGCTTGGGGGGAAAACACACCCAACGGCCTAAGTTCTCTCTAATATCTAGCATCAGCCTTTTCTATCTTTGAGGTGGGTGCTGGGGTCAGGTTATCACCACTCCCTTTGCCGGTCCTCCATGAGGGTCTAGTACCTCACTGTAGAATGGAGGCATACTTACCACCCATTATCTAGCCTTGGATTGGGAAAAAGAGTTCATTTTATCTGCTTGTTACAGGGGATTCATTTATTCCACACAAAGCAACTTGGCTCTCCTAGATGTTATCAGTGCAGCTACCACACCAAACCTGAGTCCCAGAATGCCTTGCTCCACTGCCTGCTCCCTATTGCTTGAAAGTTGGGAATCACTTGGACCAAAGCAAACAAGATAAAAGGCATAACCCTCCCAGACTTCAGACAATACTAAAAAGCTACAGTAACCAAAACAGTGTGGTATTGGCACAAAATCAGACATATGAATCAATGGAACAGAATACAGAGGCCAGAAATAAACCCACACACCTATGGTCAATTAATCTTCGACAAAGGAGGCAAGAATATACAATGGAGAAAAGACAATCTCTTCAGCAAGTGGTGTTGGGAAAGTTAGACAGCCACATGTAAACAAATGAAGTTAAAATACACCCTCACACCAAACACAAAAATAAACTCAAAGTGGCTTAAAGACAAATATAAGACATGACACCATAAAACTCCTAGAAGAGAACAAAGGCAAAACATTCTCTGACATAAATCGTACCAATGTTTTCTTAGGTCAGTCTCCCAAGGCAACAGAAATAAAAGCAAAAATAAACAAATGGTACCTAATCAAACTTATAAGCTTTTGCACAGCAAAGGAAACCATAAACAAAATGAAAAGACATGGGCTTCCCTGGTGGCGCAGTGGTTGAGAATCTGCCTGCCAATGCTGGGGACATGGGTTCGAGGCCTGGTCTGGGAAGATCCTACATGCCACGGAGCAACTAGGCCCATGAGCCACAACTACTGAGCCTGTGCGTCTGGAGCCTGTGCTCCGCAATGAGAGGCCACGATAGTGAGAGGCCCACGCATCACGATGAAGAGTGGCCCCCGCTTGCTGCAACTAGAGAAAGCCCTCGCACAGAAACGAAGACCCAACACAGCCAAAAATAAATAATAAATAAATAATAATTTTTTTTTAAAAAATGAAAAGACAACTTACAGATTGGGAGAAAATATTTACAAATGATGCGACCAACAAGGGCTTACTTTCCAAAATATACAAACAGCTCATACAACTCAATAACAAAAAAACAAGCAACCAATCAAAAAATGGGCAGAAGACCTAAACAGACATTTCTCCAAAGAAGACATACAGATGGCCAAGAGGCACATGAAAAGATGCTCAACATCACTAATTATTAGAGAAATGCAAATCAAAACTACAATGAGGTATTACCTCACATGGGTCAGAACGACCATCATTAAAAAGTCTACAAACAATAGATATTGGAGAGGGTGTGGAGAAAAGGGAACCCTCCTACACTGTTGGTGGCAATGTAAAGTGGTGCAGCCACTATGGAAAACAGTATGGAGGTTCCTCAAAAAACTATAAATAGAGTTGCCATATGATCCAGCAATCCCACTCCTGGGCTTATATCCAGACAAAACTATAATTCAAAAAGATACATGCACCTCCATGTTCATAGTAGCACTATTTACAATAGCCAAGACATGGAACCAACCTAAATGTCCATTGACAGATGAATGGATAAAGAAGATGTGGTAGATATATACAATGGAATACCACTCAGCCATAAAAAAGAATGAAATAATGCCCATTTGCAGCAACATGGATGGACCTAGAGATTATCATACTAAGTGAAGTAAGTCAGAAATAGAAAGACAAATACCATATGATATCTCTTATATGTGGAATCTAAAATATGACACAAATGAACTTGTCTATGAAACAAAAACAGACTCATAGACATAGCGAACAGACTTAGGGTTGCCAAGGGGGGGGTGGGGGAGGGGGGATTGGGAGTTTGGGATTAGCAGATGCAAACTATTATATATAGGATGGATAAACAACAAGGTCCTACTGTATAGCACAGGGAACAATATTTAATATCCTGTAATAAACCATAATGGAAAAGAATGTATAGAAGACTATAAATGTATAACTGAATCACTTTGCTGTACACCAAAAACTAACACAACATTGTAAATCAACTATACTTCAATAAAATAAATTTTTAAAAAATCACAGCACAACCCATTTTCTTTGAGAACAAGATTCATGTTGTTGGTCTTTCTGAAGCAGCCTCCTAAAGATACCCCTGGATTGCCTTGAGAGGCTCACAAACCAAACATTCGCACCAGCAGACCCCATCCACAGGGCTCACCCCTAAAAAAAATAGGTAAAGAGGATCTCCCTGCTGCTCCTCTCTTAGGCTTCCTCCAGTTGGTTTAATGACTTTTATTTTGGTAGAACTGCTCTGTATCAATTAAATATGCCGCCAATATCCTGAGCCAATCTCGGCCACTGAGTGCCAATCATTAGAGTTTAACTTTTATGGAAAGAAGACCTCTGAGGCCAGGTGAGTTTTAATTGCACTCTTTTGTTAGTTCAGAGCTTCATATTATGCCAAGAAAGCATTAGCCTCATACCTTGTTTATACTAGAGAAGAATGAATGGGGGAAAATTGTTCCTTTCCCCCTATTTCTAAATCACCCTTTTCTTAATAGGTTAAAGCTAACTTCTTATAAAACCTTAACAATGAAACATCATGCTTGAAAGAAAGTTTCAGGTTCTTGGCACTGAGCATTGCCAGCCCTTCACGGTTAGATTTTCTTCTTAGCTAGCTGTTCTTTTCCTTTCTGCAGGAATGCTTTCTGGTTTTTATAGCCAAACGGGATGAGAGAAGCAAAACAGCAAGAGGTATTCATGTAGTCATGTTACATTAAATTTCTTTAACATACTGTTCCATTAGAGTTTCCTTTCTTACTTACAGAATACCATTGTGTATACATTAGGATTTCAGTCCTCCAAAGTAGGCCTGCTCACAAGAAATAGGAGATTAAAGAGCTGATGTCTCTATAGAAAGAGAAATAACATGTCAGTTGTGTTTATTTGTTGGGTTACATGATTTATGCTTTCTCATGTGAAGATGGAGCAGAGAAAAGAGGACACGTGACATTGTTTAGATAATCCCCAAAGAAAGATGGAGTTCCTCCTTCAGGAAAAGGGTTGCCTTTCATTTAAAATATAAATGATACTGACAGCTTATGGGGAAGAGAAAGACTTCTTATGTTCTAAGAAATGAATTCAAGATGCACCTAATTTAGTCTCCATAGAAGGAGGATATTTAGCATTCTAAGGGAGAAAGGAAAAAAGGGGAGAAGATTAAGGAAGAATCCCATTAAAAACAAGGAATTTAGGGGCCCCTTCATAAACTTTATGTCCAAATAGATATGAAAAGGACCAATGCAATTTGAGTTTAAAGTGTACATTTTAAATTCTTTGGTAGCCCAAAACACATTTAAATTCTTCTCTACTTCTCTTCCTTCTAATTAATTCTCTATTCCATGTGGATGATTAAATCAAATAAAACAATAATGCTGGGCAAAAACTTTAGAAAACTCTAACATGAAAAAGAAAATATGTTATATAAAATAGATAAACAACAAGGACCTACTGTACAGCACATGGAACTATACTTAATATCTTGTAATAATCTATAATGGAAAAGAATCTGGAAAAGAATATATATATATATATATATATATATATATATATATATATAACTGAATCACTTTGCTGTACACCTGAAACACTGTAAATCAATTATATTTCAATTTAAAAAAAAAGAAAATATGCTGGTAAAGTTTCTAAATAGATACTCTTTTACCTAGTTGTTTTTCTATTGGAAAAATAGGTGGCAAAGAAGTACAATTCAAGCTCTGCTTGCATAGTCCATGATTTCACAAGGTCCCAAATGGTGCATATGATTATCATTAATAAGTATCAAAAAACTTTTGTATATTAAAGGACCACGACCTTATGCTAGGTGTTATATTCATTTTTTCTTTAAAATCATCATTGCTGCTGATGATTTCTTTAAAATCATCATCACAGGAAGTTACACTCCAAAAGAGAAAATCCAGATGTGAATGTGTAGCAAGAAAAAAGAGAACAAACTAAAAACAAAACTGGTTTATTGATTGTGTTTCAGAAGAGAAAAATCACAACACAAATACACACACACATTGATTAGTGTTACTGCAATAAACTTGCAGTAAAAGTGAAGATATAACAATGTACCTTCTAGAAATCTATTAGGGAACAACTTACACCATCTTTAGCACTTGGAGAATGGGAACCACATCTTTTCACCCCCAAGTAAGCCGTTTGGTGGATGGTCTCCCTGTCCTAAACCAAAGTCCTCCAACGTGGTCACAGAATGAGGCTATTAATTCATTGCAAATTGTCCCTTTTCTTATTGGGAAGCTTAAAGTCCCTGAAACTTGATGTATGTTCATCTTACAAGCAAGAGCTTTGTTTACAACAATTAATAGCAAGAGGGTCTTAGGTTGATGCCAAGAACCAGATTATTACCTCTCAAAAAATTATCCTCCCGAAGGAGAAAGATTCGTATTAAAAGGGGAGGATTTCAAAGTCGCTTTAGAGCTGTGCCTCTGGGTGTTATTTTTCAGGCATCATAAAGCATTTGTATTCAGCTGCTTTTTGATCCAAGTAAAACACTCCTAAAGATAAGTGAGGTTTGTTTCCTGAGTTAAGGATATCTTTAAGTGACAGACGCAGGACAATAAAAGGCCTTTTTCAGGAGCATATAAACTGGAACAAGGACAAACAAATTTCAAGACTGTTGAGAGACTGAGAAACCTAACAGGACACCTCACATTTAACACATTCTCAGTGGACTTCAGACTTCCTGGCTGTTCCTGAACTATTTCCCGTGAAGCAAGGCATCATATATCACTGTCAAAACACACTCTGGCTGCTACTTTCCACAGCACTCGGACAAGCCCTCAACAACTCAGGATACTGGAGACCAGGGCTGTGGAAGAGCAGGCGGTTTTAACCTTGTGGGAATGACCTCACCATCGCCCGTTGTGCATATGCATTCATTCACTCGTTCATTCAAGAGACATCTGAGTCCTGCCTCTTCTAGTAATGGTTCCCAATCCTGACTAACCATCAGAATCACCTGGCCCTTCCACCCGCTGTTGATTTGGTGGGTGTGGAGTGGGGCCTGTGCATCTTGGTTTTTAAACTGTGCAGAGCCAGATTTGGAACCACTCTAGTGTTTTCAGGATATCATTGATGAGAGGAGACTTACGTGCACAGGGAGATCATCTTTCTTCCCCAAATTCTTGAGCCACCCCTTCATGCCAATAGCCTATTCTGTTCCTTTCTTCTTACTGAGGTCCAGGGCCTTTCTAGGTGAGGGCCAGTGGTGGAAAGATTGTTGGCAGAGAGGGGAGACAGAAGGAAGGAGAAGGTTAAAAAATGAAGGTCTGGATACCTCTCACTCACCATTTTACTGCTGCTCCTATTCCAGTTTCTAGTAATGGTAAAGTATTTATAACAGACTAAGCCTCCTGCCAGTAACAGTTACAAACTCTGGACAAAATATAAAAACCAGTCATTTGAAGAAACTGGGGCAGAATCAAAAACAGGCAGGAACAAGAGAACATTCATACCTTGAAAGAAGGAAAACACACTTGTTGAGATCCACATTTATCCGGGGTACTTCCCAACACGTGGAGGACACACTCAAGCAAAGGGGCAGTTTTGCTGGGCTTGGAAGTCAGGACCAGTGTTCAGGGCTCTCAGAAAGGCTGAATATTGGTCAGGGAAAGTTCATAAAGAAGGGAGCCACAGATGGGGGTTGCAATATTTTCATACAAACTCTCAGATCCTTAGCTGACTCCTGACATGTGCTGGGTGAAAATCCAAGGATCCAGCGGAGAGCAACAGCTGGAAGTATGAAAGAGCTGAGTAGAGATGTCAACAGTTGCCTAATACTGGAAAGACAGAGTCCCTCCAATTGAGAGGAGCCCGGTAAACAATTTGAACATTCCACTGAAATCCTAGAAGGGCCATAGCTTAGGAATAAGAACCATATCCAAAGGCTAAGGGCTATGCTTATTAATACTGACCCTATTAAGATTGAGATCTATCCTTATAAACACCTGCCTAAATTACCCAAGACTTACTCAAACCTGAAGGATCTCGTATTCAAAGCCATTTTTTAAGAACATGGGCTAATTCTACTGCACCAGTCCTTGCAATGCTCACATTGCTAATTAATAAACCTAATGGGAAATGCTACTGATTTAAGACCTCAGAGAAATCAAAAGAATTACGATTCTTAGATTCATCATATTCCTACCCAGATACTATCTTGTTCTCCATTCCCTCCACAAGTAATTATTTTATGGCAGTGGATATCTGTGCAGCATTCTTTAGCAACCAGTAGTTAAGAAGAATTGGTTGCTTTCTTGCTTGAGGACTTGAGGGGCTTGAGGACTTGTGCAAATATCATGGGGCTTGAGGACTTATGGACTCACCCTCATGTTTTTCTCAGTGTCCAAGTAAATTACCTTAATGATTCCATTTTCCCATGAGAATCCACTCTAATACAACAGGTAGATAATTTATTGCTGTATTCTCCTGATCTGAGTTGTTCACAGGAAGGCTTCAAATATCTCTTAATAAAATTGACTGGAAAAGGACATAAAGCGTCTAGAGAAAAGTTACAACTCTATGTAATTTTGGTCTACATAATTGAAAACTTGTAACTACATGATTACAAACTATAAAATATGAAACTACTTAATTTTGGTCATGTTCTGTCTATAGGCAGACACTCTCTGTCCTCCTCCGAAATAAAAACCATTCCATTATATTCAAGCCCCTAAACTCAAAAACAACTGAGAGGATATTCAGGATTGCCCAAACAAGAGTACTAAAACATGAATCCAGAACCCTTCCTAAGGTAGAAGCTCCCCACAGCAACTCTATACTTTGCATGTCCCTAACTGTGCCAAACCCTTCTAATCGTTCAGGGAAGACAAGGTTGCCTAATAGGTGTGTTAATTTAGTAGAGAGGTTCACACCAGAAGCCTGTTGCCTATCTGAACAACTCTTTTGATCTGGAGTCACAACCCACCCTCCCTGCCCGCACATGAGGGCAGCAGCATGTAATTGATCAAAGCTTCTGATCTAGGCTGATGAGTGCTTACTTCTGCACTAACTCTGCATTCCATGTGCTGTGCAATCCCTGATACTTATAGGCAACATTCAGCTTTTCTCTGTCAGCTGCTGTACGGCTTAGGAAATTCTTCACTGTGCACTTCACGTATCGCAGCTTAACATCATTCACATTTTAATTCCACCACTCACTTCCCCTTCTAGATGAAGAGGAATCCATGACTGTTTAATGATATCTTGGGGATTAAGAATGCCTAAATCCTACTAAATATAAACATCTGCTTACCCTATTACCCAGAAAAATACCCAAGAGAAATTAGCGCATCTGTCCACCAGAATACAATAATATTCATAGCAGCTTTATTCAGAATCAAGAGTAGAAACAGCTCAAGTGTCCGTCAATAGGAGAATAACTTAATTGTGGAACATGTATACAATGGAATGCCACATGACAATAAAAATAACAAACTATTGATGTACTCAGAGACATTATACTGCACAAAAGCAGCCAAAAGGAAATGCCTATCCACTGTATGATTCCACTTACATGAAATTCAAGAACAAGCAAAACTAACTGATGGTGGTAGAAGTCAGAATGGTGGTTACCTCTGGACAAGAAGGGGTACGTTTTGACTGGGAAGGGGGCACAAAGGAAGCTTCTGAAGTGCTAGGAAATGTTCTATTTCCAGCTGGGAGGTAGTTACACAGGTATGTATACACGTGTGAAAATTCACTGAGCTCTCCAGGATGAGCACTTTTCTGTGTAAATTATATACTTCAGGAAAAAGCAAAAACTATATACATAAGAATGCCCAGGTCAAATCTTAGTCAATTCTAATTTAAGTCTACTTGTAGATGGCTCTTATCTTAAAAAGGATAAAGGCATTTCCTGAGCAGGATACACTGTCACCACTGAACATGCAGCTCCCAAAGATGCTCCATTGCCTAATGTTCAATCTGCCCACGTGAATGAACTAATTTCTCTGACTTACGCTCTGGCAAATGAAGAAATGGTAAACATTAAACAGATATATATGAATTTGGAATTGTTCATAACTTTGGAATGCTATGGAAAAAAAGGGGATTTTCGGTTTCTTAAGATACCTTAATGAAAATGGTAAAGATATTAACGATTCACTAAAAGCTATTTGATATTGAAAAACACCTGTCAGTTAAGGGAGATACTCATAGACAATACCTTCTTCCAGAAACCAATGAATGCCCTTGCTAACTCACATTCTAACAAGCAGCTTTTATTACCCCAACTATGAGTTCTACCAAATTGACATGTATCCCCACCAAACTTGGAAGGAAAACTGGCTCAATTTAGACTCACTATAATTGGCTCATAACAATCAACCCAAACTTCTGAAAAACAATATTGGCAATTACAGGGACATTTTCTCCATAAAGATGGGCTCTGAGAATCGCCTGACAACTGCTCAGGAGTACCACGAGCCAACCAGTGGATGCTAATTAAATTTCCCATGATTTTCTACATCAGGAACAAATCAAGTTCCACAGTAGATAAATAATGGAAAAATTTACAAAATTTGACTGGAAAGTGGTAAAATTACATCTTACCTGTGCTAACATAACCCAGGTAAACCTGAGAGGGTCAAGACAAAATACAGAAACTCCTTCTCAAGGCCCTTTGAACATTTAGTAATGGATTTTATACAACTACCCAGGTCTCTAGACTATATTTACTATCGGTAGTCTGTAAGTTTTCAGGATGGAAAAAACGCATTCCTTAATGAGAAGCTACAGATGTTACAGTTACTAGACTTTGTGTTCCTAGCATGGGGAATGCCTACTTTCCTACCCAGTGACTATGGAACTCATTTCACTGTAACAATCATATAGGAACTCTGCAGGGTTTCTCTCCTAACATAAAAACTGTACTCCCCATGCAGGAAAGGTAGAAAGAATAAATGAGACACTGAAGCTAAAACTGTCCCAATCAGGGGTTGGCAAACTACAGCCCATGGGACAAATCTGGCCTACAGACTCTTCATATGGTCCACAAGCTAAAAAATGTTTCTTACATATTTTAAAATTTTGTTTAAAAAAAAAAAGGAGGAAGAGAATATGGAATACGTGACAGAGATTATATTTGGCCTTCAAAGCCTATAAAAAATTTACTATCTGGCCCTTCACTGAGAAAATTTGCTGACTCCAGTTTTAAACTATCAAAAATCCTTAATCTGCCTTAGTCTAATGTTTTGTCACTATTGTTAATGGCCACATGATCACCTCCTCAGAGCTCATACAGATTTTTTCCCATAGGACATCATTACAGGATGTCCTATGTGATTGGGAATAACGCCACCAATCACTCTATTTTGTTGCATGCAGATCTAGCTGAATACTGTAAGAAGTCAATCTAGGGTACTGTCTTATGCTCAACATGCACAAGCCACCTTTCCAAAAGAGACATCATCCACACCTTTGTATGACTCCTAGCTCAGTGACCAGGTTCACCAGAAAAGATATCAGTGTGTGTTTAATTGCAAAAATGGCCACAAATTCTTCCCATCCCATATGCATGCTCCTTTGTATGTGACTGCAGATCTTTCCGTAAGGAGATGGAGACTATTTCTCTATTCTTTGAGTCTGTGCTTGCAAATGATTTGCTTTGGCCAACAAGGCATTAACAACATGACCCAAGCAGAGGCTTGAAAACTGCTCACATGTTGGAGTTTGCCCTCTCTTGCTGCTCTTAGGAACCCTCAACCAATATCACGTGAATGAGCTCAGGCTAGCCTGCTAGATGATGGGCCCAGTTACCCCTGCCAACAGCCAGCAACTGCCAGATGTGTGAATGACACCATCAACTATCAGCGGACTATAAATGCATGTATAAGGCCAGACAACACCATGAGGAGCAGAGCAGAGCAAAGCTATCCCAGCTGATCCCAGCCAAATTGCTCATCCACAGAATCATGAATAAATAAATGGTTGTTTTAAGCCACCTAGTTTTGGGGTGGTTTGTTTTGCAGAAAATACTAAGTGATATAGATGCAAAAATGCTTTAAATTACTGAAAGGAGCCATTTCAGGTCCTCTTGACAACAGCTACAGAAGTCTACCCAGGGTGTAATATGTCATAATGAAAAGGAACTTCCAACTCAGACCAATGGACGTTCACTCCCATGAGAGACTGCAAGTTGAGGCTAACCAAAGAAGCCTCCAGAAGCAGATGGCTTCAAGGCACAAACAGGTTATCGGAGACCTTTCTGATCAAGCAGACAACTTCAGAAGTGCAAATTCCACCCAAGACAATGAAACAAAACTAGAGCTTTATTATATCCAATCAAACCGACTGCATTCCTTGTAAGATTGTTAATATGTCACTATGGACTACTGATTTCCTTCTCTGTGTTTTCTATGACTCTACTTTTCTTCATTTTCCCCTCCCTTTTCTGAAACAAAATATATTATTTCCTCATCTCGTTTCTAAGAATGTTTCCTCATGTACTAACCTGACCTCTTGCTGGGCCTGTTACCCATTTCCAACTCCAGGGGTCACTCAAATCATAGGAATACCTCTGCTTAACACTAGCAAACAGCCCGTCAAGAATATGATCTGAACATCTCCTTTATACTTACAACGATTATCTCCCAACCCAGACATTCAAGCTGGTTGTTATAATTATATAGAATTACACACAGCCAATATTTTATCCACAGAGAAAAATCAACCCAATCACCTTTTAAAATAATCCTGAGTGTCTATGGTACTTTCATAACCCATGCAAAGAGGAAATAAAAATACTTACCAAGCTTACCAAGAAATCTCATTAAACTATCCCCATGGTAGAAATACCTCCTCACTTGATACTTATTCCTAATGTAACATCTCATGAAAAATAGAAAAGAAAAATATATCTTCATTCAGGAAAAGCAGGCTACAAAGTGTCGACTGAAATCATTATCACTGTTTGTCATAATGATTCAGGGAAAAAGACATACACTTTCAACTCTTTACATATAGATCATATCAATTGTGCAGTGCCAGGCCTGTTCTTTATCTGTGACCTCTACGCATACCAAGAACTATTCCTGGGACTTCTTACCAGCTCCCTTCAAGATTTTAAATCCTGTTCAGTCTCACTATCTGGGTCTCTTCAGAGGTCTCATAGAAGCGACCTCCCAGGAGAAGTTAGAGGAGTCTATTGATTTGCTTGAGGGTTTTTACCTAGGTTAGGGGTCCCTGAATTTAAGAGATGTATCAGTAATTTATCCCTTACTATGGCTGAAACTATTAAATGAGACCATTCACACTATAATAATCCAGCAAAAGAGGTTTGATTTGTTTGCTTTCCATCACATAGCTTTACAATATTTATTGGCCTCACCAGGGGGACATCTGCACTCTAGCTAATATTTCCGATTGTTTCTAGGTAAACACTTCAGTACAAGAAGAAATAATACCTTTAAAAAGTACAGACACAGGAACTTCCCTTCTGGTCCAGTGGTAAAGAATCCGCCTTCCAATTCAGGAGACACAGGTTCGATCCCTGGTCGGGGAACTAAGATCCCACATGGCCGCGGGACAACTAAGCTTGCAGGCCACAACTAGAGAGCCCACGTGCCACAAAACTACAGATCCCATGTGCTCTGGAGCCTGTGCACCACAACTAGAGAGAAGTCCGCACACCACAATGAAGAGCTCACATGCCACCAACAAAAGATCTCGCATGCCGCAACAAAGATCCCGCGTGCTGCCAACTAAGACCTGACACAGCCAAAAATAAATAAAATTAATTAATTAATTTTGAAAAAAGTACAGACACGGGCTGATTACTCTCAAAGGTTTGACAGTCTGAGACTTGGAATCTATTCTCCTGGCATGCGCTAGGTCAAGTAAAAAACTGGTTTCCTGAAATTTTCTGAACTGTAATGATGGGATTTCTCATTATAATATTCATTTTTTCCAAGGCATCTGTAAGAGAGTTTTTAAAACTATTGTGTAACTGATGTTAGGTGACCAAATGGCGATTCCATACTAGGAAGAGACAATTCCTTGGTCAACCTTCATTCTCCAGGAGAGGCAGATGACCAAAGGGAGAGAATGAATCCTGAGATGGCTACCCAGCCCGGGCCGTAAGTATCCACGCCGCACTGTGTGCCCAACAGCCTTCAGAGTTAATTTTTGTTAAACAGATACATATATGGATGTATAGTAGAAAAGAATATTTCAGTGGGTTTCTTCTTAGCAACATCACAGAAGTTCAAGTTACTCATCTATAAGGAAATGATGGCTTCAGGACATTTTTAAAAAGTTGTTTCAAAAAATGTTTCAACTACAGAATTATTCTTGGATCGGGGGCAGTAATCCACCACAAACTAAGAAATGCTATTTTATTTATTTTTTAGAAAAATGTTGAGTTTTTAATAGAAAGAGTATAAAACTGTTTTAAATATATGTTTAATATTTTAAAAGAAAAATTAAGAGATGAGAAATATGCAAGTGATAAGAAATATACTGATGTAATCATCTTTTGAAAATAAAAACATTTTTTCAAGATTCTATTAAAATGCACAAAAAGCAAATTTATTTTAGGATTTAAACCAATGAAACATTTAAAATACCTGTTACCCTGGCATGTAAGCCCAACAATAGTAACAGCCTTGATCTTGATAGAGTCTACTTATTAACAGCATGTCTTTTAAATAGTCCACTCTGGAAGATGGAAATTATAAAATTAAATATAAAATGAACGTTTTAAAGCTTGTAACATCAAAATTACCATTTACTTTTACATACATAATTTTATTCCAAAAAGTTTGAGGTGCTTGGCAGAATATACACAGACGGAAACTTGGCCAGAAATAATCCTATAAACAAACAAAATACTGATGAAAAGATACTAAACTTTTTTTTTTTTTAAGAAAAGCTCAAGTACATACAGAGTGGAATAAATCAAAGATTATACTTCTACCTTAAACTAGAAAAGGCAGGTTTTCTGATTAGGGTGAAAAAACTACCAACACCTTTAAATAAAAAATGCTTTTGCTAAAAAGCAGTTCTAAGAAGGAAGTTTATAGCGATATAAGATTACCTCAGGAAACAAGAAAAATATCAACCTAACCTTACACTAAAGGAACTAGAGAATGAACAACAAACAAAACTCAAAATTAGTAGAACGAAAGAAATACTAAAGATCAGAGCAGAAATAAATGAAATAGAGACTAAAAAACCCGTAGAAAAGATCAATGAAACTAAAAGCTGGTTCTTTGAAAACATAAACAAAATTGATAAATCTTTAGACAGACTCATCAAGAAAAAAGGGAGAGGGCCCAAATCAATAAAATTAGAAATGAGAAAGAAGTTACAGCCGACACCACAGAAACACAAAGGACCGTAAGAGACTACTACAAGCAACTATACAGCAATAAAATGGACAACCTAGAAGAAATGAACAAATTCTTAGAACAGTACAATCTCGCAAAACTGAACCAGGAAGAAACAGAAAATATGAACAGACCAATTACCAGTACTGAAATTGAATCACTAATTTAAAAACTCCCAACAAACAAAAGTCCAGGACAAGATGGCTTCAAGGGTAATTTCTACCAAACATTTAGAAAAGAGTAAACACCTATCCTTCTGAAACTGTTCCAAAAAATTACGGAGAAAGGAACACTTCTGAACTCATTCTATGAGACCACCAACACCCTGACATCAAAACCAGACAAAAGATATCACAAAAAAAGAAAATTACAGGCCAATATCACTGATGAACATGGATGCAAAAATCCTCAACAAAATACTAGCAAACTCAATCCAACAATACATTAAAAGGATCATGTGCCATGATCAAATGGGATTTAATCCCAGGGATGCAAGTATTTTTCAATATCTGCAAATCAATCAATGTGATACATCAATTAACAAACTGAAGGATAAAAGCCATATGATCATCTCAATAGATGCAGAAAAAGCTTTTGATAAAATTCAACATGCATTTATGATAAAAACTCAAGAAAGTGGGCATAGAGGGAATATAACTCAACATAATAAAGGCCATATATGATAAACCCAGAGTTAACGTCATACTCAATGGTAAAAAGCTGAAAGCATTCCTTCTAAGATCAGGAACAAGACAAGAATGCTCACTCTTGTCATTTTTTTTTTTTTTTCACACACACACACTGTATTTTATTTTTACAAGAGATAAATAGACTGACACCAAGCATTGTTCATGGATGACCACAACAAAAGCAACAATGATTGCAATTACCAAACATGAAACACACTCATACTATGTCATAATATTGACATTCAGTCCAGTAATCCTCCATTGTAACAGCTCCTTTACTTTGCAGTGAAAATTGATTTGTATATTCTTTGCCTCTGAGTCCTTGTTGGATTTTTTTTTTTTTAATTCAGACAGAAAGTCACAAAAATTATACTCATCCTCATCAGTTCACTCAGTCCCATGTAATTAATTTTTCTTTTTCATCTTGATCTTTTGTTAGCACTTTTATGAGTTCATCAGTTTTTCAATAGAGTTCTGAAAATGCTTATTCATTCAATTCAGCAGTACAGTCAGTTACCAGAAACCTGTACTTGTCAGAGTCTTTTCCATGAATTTCCTGAAGATGAAACCCTTTTATAGGCACATATTTACAAAAGCATCAGAGTACACCCAGAACTGTCTGGAAATGACAAAAGACTTAAAAATGACCACAGTTAAAGATTTGATGAAAGTTCATAATAATGCAGTTGACAAGAAAATTAGTTATTTCTGAGATATACATTTTAAGGTAATAACTAGGATTATGACTTATAACATTATACCAGAACATATAAGATTTTTAGAAATTTCATGTAATGTCTGAAACACTTATATTAACATATTTCCATACAAATAACCCAATGAAAGTTTAGTATTAGTTGTTTTGTTTGTTTGTTTTTTTATACTGCAGGTTCTTATTAGGCATCAATTTTATACACATCAGTGTATACATGTCAGTCCCAATCGCCCAATTCAGCACAACACCATCCCCACCCCACCGCAGTATTCCCCCCTTGGTGTCCATATGTCCGTTCTCTACATCTGTGTCTCAACTTCTGCCCTGCAAACCGGCTTATCTGTACCATTTTTCTAAGTTCCACATACATGAGTTAATATACGATATTTGTTTTTCTCCTTCTGACTTACTTCACTCTGTATGACAGTCTCTAGATCTATCCACGTCTCAACAAACGACTCAATTTCGTTCCTTTTTATGGCTGAGTAATATTCCATTGTATATATGTACCACCACTTCTTTATCCATTCGTCTGTTGATGGGCATTTAGGTTGCTTCCATGACCTGGCTATTGTAAATAGTGCTGCAATGAACATTCGGGTGCATGTGTCTTTTTGAATTACGGTTTTCTCTGGGTATATGCCCAGTAGTGGGATTGCTGGGTCATATGGTAATTCTATTTTTAGTTTTTTAAGGAACCTCCATATTGTTCTCCATAGTGGCTGTATCAATTTACATTCCCACCAACAGTGCAAGAGGGTTCCCTTTTCTCCACACCCTCTCCAGCATTTGTTGTTTGTAGATTTTCTGATGATGCCCATTCTAACTGGTGTGAGGTGATACCTCATTGTACTTTTGATTTGCATTTCTCTAATAATTAGTGATGTTGAGCATCTTTTCATGTGCTTCGTGGCCGTCTGTATGTCTTCTTTGGAGAAATGTCTATTTAGGTCTTCTGCCCATTTTTGGATTGGGGTGTTTGTTTCTTTAATATTGAGCTGAATGAGCTGTTTATATATTTTGGAGATTAATCCTTTGTCCGTTGATTCGTTTGCAAATATTTTCTCCCATTCGGAGCGTTGTCTTTTCGTCTTGTTTATGGTTTCCTTTGCTGTGCAAAAGCTTTGAAGTTTCATTAGGTCCCATTTGTTTATTTTTGTTTTTATTTCCATTACTCTAGGAGGTGGATCAAAAAAGATCTTGCTGTGATTTATGTCAAAGAGTGTTCTTCCTATGTTTTCCTCTAAGAGTTTTATAGTGTCCAGTCTTACATTTAGGTCTCGAATCCATTTTGAGTTTATTTTTGTGTATGGTGTTAGGGAGTATTCTAATTTCATTCTTTTACATGTAGCTGTCCAGTGTTCCCAGCACCACTTATTGAAGAGACTATCTTTTCTGCATTGTATATCTTTGCCTCCTTTGTCATAGATTAGTTGACCATAGGTGCGTGGGTTTATCTCTGGGCTTTCTATCTTGTTCCATTGATCTATGTTTCTGTTTTTGTGCCAGTACCATATTGTCTTGATTACTGTAGCTTTGTAGTACAGTCTGAAGTCAGGGAGTCTGATTCCTCCAGCTCCGTTTTTTTCCCTCAAGACTGCTTTGGCTATTCGGGGTCTTTTGTGTCTCCATACACATTTTAAGATGATTTGTTCTAGTTCCGTAAAAAATGCCATTGGTAATTTGATAGGGATTGCATTGAATCTGTAGATTGCTTTGGGTAGTATAGTCATTTTCACAATGTTGATTCTTCCAATCCAAGAACATGGTATATCTCTCCATCTGTTGGTATCATCTTTAATTTCTTTCATCAGTGTCTTATAGTTTTCTGCATACAGGTCTTTTGTCTCCCTAGGTAGGTTTATTCCTAGGTATTTTATTCTTTTTGTTGCAATGGTAAATGGGAGTGTTTCCATAATTTCTCTTTCATATTTTTCATCATTAGTGTATAGGAATGCAAGAGATTTCTGTGCATTAATTTTGTATCCTGCAACTTTACCATATTCATTAATTAGCTCTAGCAGTTTTCTGGTGGCAGTTTTAGGATTCTCTATGTATAATATCATGTCATCCGCAAACAGTGACAGTTTTACTTCTTCTTTTCCAATTTGTATTCCTTTTATTTCTTTTTCTTCTCTGATTGCCGTGGCTAGGACTTCCAGAACTATGTTGAATAATAGTGGTGAGAGTGGACATCCTTGTCTCATTCCTGATCTTAGAGGAAATGCTTTCAGTTTTTCACCATTGAGAATGATGTTTGCTGTGGGTTTGTCATATATGGCCTTTATTATGTTGAGGTAGGTTCCCTCTATGCCCACTTTCTGGAGAGTTTTTATCATAAATGGGTGTTGAATTTTGTCAAAAGCTTTTTCTGCATCTATTGAGAGGATCATATGGTTTTTCTTCTTCAATTTGTTAATATGGTGTATCACATTGATTGATTTGCGTATATTGAAGAATCCTTGCATCCCTGGGATAAATCCCACTTGATCGTGGTGTATGATCCTTTTAATGTGTTGTTCGATTCTGTTTGCTAGTATTTTGTTGAGGATTTTTGCATCTATATTCATCAGTGATATTGGTCTGTAATTTTCTTTCTTTGTAGTGTCTTTGTCTGGTTTTGGTATCAGGGTGATGGTGGCCTCATAGAATGAGTTTGGGAGTGTTCCTTCCTCTGCAATTTTTTGGAAGAGTTTGAGAAGGATGGGTGTTAGCTCTTCTCTAAATGTTTGATAGAATTCACCTGTGAAGCCATCTGGTCCTGGACTTTTGTTTGTTGGAAGATTTTTAATCACAGTTTCAATTTCATTGCTTGTGATTGGTCTGTTCATATTTTCTGTTTCTTCCTGGTTCAGTCTTGGAAGGTTATACCTTTCTAAGAATTTGTCCATTTCTTCCAGGTTGTCCATTTTATTGGCATAAAGTTGCTTGTAGTAGTCTCTTAGGATGCTTTGTATTTCTGCAGTGTCTGTTGTAACTTCTCCTTTTTCATTTCTGATTTTACTGATTTGAGTCCTCTCCCTCTTTTTCTTGATGAGTCTGGCTAATGGCTTATCAATTTTGTCTATCTTCTCAAAGAACCAGCTTTTAGTTTTATTGATCTTTGCTATTGTTTTCTTTGTTTCTATTTCATTTATTTCTGCTCTGATCTTTATGATTTCTTTCCTTCTGCTAACTTTGGGTTTTGTTTGTTCTTCTTTCTCTAGTTTCTTTAGGTGTAAGGTTAGATTGTTTACTTGAGATTTTTCTTGTTTCTTTAGGTAGGCTTGTATAGCTATAAACTTCCCTCTTAGAACTGCTTTTGCTGCATCCCATAGGTTTTGGGTCATCGTGTTTTCATTGTCATTTGTCTCTAGGTATTTTTTGATTTCCTCTTTGATTTCTTCAGTGATCTCTTGGTTATTTAGTAATGTATTGTTTAGCCTCCATGTGTTTGTCTTTTTTACGTTTTTTTCCCTGTAATTCATTTCTAATCTCATAGCACTGTGGTCAGAAAAGATGCTTGATATGATTTCAATTTTCTTAAATTTACTGAGGCTTCATTTGTGACCCAAGATGTGATCTATCCTGGAGAATGTTCCGTGCGCACTTGAGAAGAACGTGTAATCTGCTGTTTTTGGATGGAATGTCCTATAAATATCGATTAAATCTATCTGGTCTATTGTGTCATTTAAAGCTTCTGTTTCCTTATTTATTTTCATTTTGGATGATCTGTCCATTGGTGTAAGTGAGGTGTTAAAGTCCCCCACTATTATTGTGTTGCTGTCGATTTCCTCTTTTATGGCTGTTAGCAGTTGCCTTATGTATTGAGGTGCTCCTATGTTGGGTGCATATATATTTATCATTGTTATATCTTCTTCTTGGATTGATCCGTTGATCATTATATAGTGTCCTTCTTTGTCTCTTGTAACATTCTTTACTTTAAAGTCTATTTTATCTGATATGAGTATAGCTACTCCAGCTTTCTTTTGATTTCCATTTGCATGGAATATCTTTTCCCATCCCCTCACTTTCCGTCTGTATGTGTCCTTAGGTCTGAAGTGGGTCTCTTGTAGACAGCATATATATGGGTCTTGTTTTTATATCCATTCAGCAAGCCTGTGTCTTTTGGTTGGAGCATTTAATCCATTCACGTTTAAGGTAATTATCGATATGTATGTTCCTATGACCATTTTCTTAATTGTTTCGGGTTTGTTTTTGTAGGTCCTTTTCTTCTCTTGTGTTTCCCACTTAGAGAAGTTCCTTTAGCATTTGTTGTAGAGCTGGTTTGGTGGTGCTGAATTCTCTTAGCTTTTGCTTGTCTGTAAAGCTTTTGATTTCTCCATCAAATCTGAATGAGATCCTTGCCGGGTAGAGTAATCTTGGTTGTAGGTTCTTCCCTTTCATCACTTTAAGTATATCATGCCACTCCCTTCTGGCTTGTAGAGTTTCTGCTGAGAAATCAGCTGTTAACCTTATGGGAGTTCCCTTGTATGTTATTTGTCGTTTTTCCCTTGCTGCTTTCAATAATTTTTCTTTGTCTTTAATTTTTGCCATTTTGATTACTATGTGTCTCGGCATGTTTCTCCTTGGGTTTATCCTGTATGGGACTCTCTGCGCTTCCTGGACTTGGGTGGCTATTTCCTTTCCCATGTTAGGGAAGTTTTCGACTATAATCTCTTCAAATATTTTCTCTGGTCCTTTCTCTCTCTCTTCTCCTTCTGGGACCCCTATAATGCGAATGTTGTTGCATTTAACGTTGTCCCAGAGGTCTCTTAGGCTGTCTTCATTTCTCTTCATTCTTTTTTCTTTAGTCTTTTCCGCAGCAGTGAATTCCACCATTCTGTCTTCCAGGTCCCTTATCCGTTCTTCTGCCTCAGTTATTCTGCTATTGATTCCTTCTAGTGTAGTTTTCATTTCAGTTATTGTATTGGTCATCTCTGTTTGTTTGTTCTTTAATTCTTCTAGGTCTTTGTTAATCATTTCTTGCATCTTCTCAATCTTTGCTTCCATTCTTATTCCGAGGTCCTGGATCATCTTTACTATCATTATTCTGAATTCTTTTTCCGGAAGGTTGCCTATCTCCACTTCATTTAGTTGTTTTTCTGGGGTTTTTTCTTGTTCCTTCATCTGGTATATAGCCCTCTGCCTTTTCATTTGTCTATCTTTCTGTAACTGTGGGTTTTGGTCCACAGGCTGCAGGATTGTAGTTTTTCTTGCTTCTGCTGTCTGTCCTCTGGTGGTTGAGGCTATCTAAACCACTCTTGTCATTTTCATTCAACATAGTTTTGGAAGTCCTAGCCACAGCAATCAGAGAAGAAAAAGAAATAAAAGAAATCCAAATTGGAAAGGAAGAAGTAAAACTGTCACTGTTTGCAGATGACGTGACACTATACATAGAAAATCCTGAAGATGCCACCAGAAAACTACTAGAGCTCATCGGTTAATCTGGTAAAGTTTCAGGATACAAAATTAACATATAGAAATCTGTTGCATTACTATACACTAACAACAAAATATCAGAAAGAGAAATTAAAGAAACAATCTCATTTACCATCACATCAAAAAGAATAAAATACCTAGTTCTTTTCTTTAGTTCTTCACAGAACTGAAAGAAAAAAATTTTAATTTGTATGGAAACACAAAAGACCCCGAATAGCCAAAACAATCTTAAGAAAGAAGAAGGGAGCTGGAGGAATCACACTCTTTGTCTTCAGACTATACTACAAAGCTGCAGTAATCAAAACAGTATGGTACTGGCAGAAAAACAGACATATAAATCAATGGAACAGGAAAGAAAGCCTATACACCTATGCTCAATTAATCTACGACAAAGGAGGCAAGAATATACAATGGAGAAAAGATAGTCTCTCTAATAAGTGGTGCTGAGTAAAATTGGACAGCTGCATGTAAATGAGTGGAATTAAAACATTCTCTAACACCATACACAAAAATAAACTCAAAATGGATTAAAGACCTAAATGTAAGACTGGATACTATAAAACTAGCAGAAAACATAAGCAGAACATTCTTTGACACAAATTGCAGCAACATCTTTTTGAATCCATCTCCTAAAATAATGGAAATAGAAACAAAAATAAACAAATGGGACCTAATTATACTTAAAAGACTTTGCACAGCAAAGTAAACCATAAACAAAACGAAAAGACAACATACAGAATGGGAGAAAATATTTGCAAACAATGCGACCAACAAGGGATTAATTTCCAAAATATACAAACAACTCATGCAGCTCAATATCAGAAAAACAAACAACTCAATTAAAAAATAGGCAGGAGACCTAAATAGACATTTCTCCAAAGAAGACATACAGATGGCCAATAGGCACATGAAAAAATGCTCAACATCGCTAATTACTAGAGAAATGCAAATCAAAACTACAATGAGGTATCATCTCACACCGGTCAGAATGGCCATCATCAAAATGTCTACAAATAATAAATGCTGGAGAGGGTGTGGAGAAAAGGGAAACATTCTACATTGTTGGTGGGAATGTAAATTGGTGCAGCCACTATGGAGAACAGTATGGAGGAGGTTCCTTAAAAAACTAAAAATAGAGTTACCATATGATCCAGCAATCCAACTCCCAGACATGTATCTGGAAAAGATGAAAACTCTAATTCGAAAGATACATGCATCCCAATGTTCATAGCAGCACTATTTGCAAGAGCCAAGACAAGGAAGTAACCTAAATGTCCATCGACAGAAGAATGGATAAAGAAGGTGTGGTATATACAATGGAATATTACTCAGCCATAAAAAAGGATGAAATATTGCCATTTGCAGCAACATGGATGGACCTAGAGATTATCATACTAAGTGAATTAAGTCAGACAAAGAAAGACAAAATGATACCATTTATATGTGGAATCTAAAAAAAATGATACAAAATGAACTTATTTACAAAACAGAAATAGACTCAAAGACATAGAAAACAAACGTATGGTTACTAACAGGGAAAGTGAGTGGGGAAGGGATAAATTAGGAGTTTGGGATTAACAGATACACACTACTATATATAAAATAGATAAGCAACAACAACCTACTGTATAGCACACAGAACTATATTCAATATCTTATAATAATCTATAATGGAAAATAATCTGAAAAAGAATATAAAGTATATATATAAACTATATATATAGTATAACTGAATCACTTTGCTCTATACTTGAAACTAACACAACTTTGTAAATCAACTATACTTCAATTAAAGAAAAAAGAAGCAGATGGAATAAAAATATTTTAATCACAATAATTAAAATCATTTAAAATGCTTTTGCTAAAATTAAGAAACATCTTTCCCAAACAGAAAAAGTCCTGAAAACCAGAAACTGGGGTGGGGGGTGGGTAATGTTTAAAACGAAGCAGCACTTAGAAACATATCAGCAGCTTTCGTATATCAGAGACTTGTAAGTGAACATCAGAAACAAATTATGATCCAGAGCACAGCATTTTTCTTCTTCCTGTTTAATGGGAACTATTACAAGCAGACATGTCTAAGAGGCCATAGCAAAGAAAAATAGGTTCTAAAGTGAAACCTAGAGCATTTCAGTAACCAGTATCTGAATGAAGCTTGAGGAGCTGTGACATAAGAAGAAACATGTGTGGACACATTTCTGAGTTTCCACAGGTTCTTGAATCTTCTATCTTTAGTGAGAAAAAACACTCAGACTCTCTCTAAGTTCCCCCGACAATGGGTCCTACTAGAAGTTTAAGGAATTCTACATTGCTCTTCAGTAATTCTCAACCTTGAGTGCACATTAAAATCATCTGGGAAGGTCTTTTTTCTTTTTTCATACCAATGCCTGGGTCCCACTCAGATCAATTAAATCAGAATCCCTGGATATGGAAACCAGGCATTTTTAAAGCTCCCAGAGGTTCTACTGTGCAGCCAGGGCTGAGACTCACCAGAAAATGCTGAGAAAAGTCAAGGATGACTATAGTTACTGTTTGAATTTTAGTTGTCACAGAAAAAATTTTTCAGAGAGATAAATGTCTTTGCTAATGCTAGGCTGCCCTCTTTCTTATATGCTTACTGTCCAGTGTAGGATGCTTATTAAACCCCTCAAGATAATGACATACACCATTAATTGAGCACTTATGTGGTGCCAGGCACCATGGTGGGTGCTACTCCCAACATAATTGATAATCCCCAGTATCCTGCAAACCAGGTATTAAACCCATTTACCCAGGCAGCTGTGAAGGAGGGGTTTATTTGCCCCATCACAGACCAAGGTGAAGAAACTGGAATTAGAACATACATGTGTCTGATTACAAAGCCATGTTTTATTTTCTTTTAATTTTATGTATTTATACTTTTAAAGTTAATCCAGTCACATTTCAGAGGTTTATACACTATAAAGATTTATAAGGTGTACATGTAAGGTATATAAAAATCCACAGTAAATACAGTCATACCTAACTCCTATCACTCAACCTCTCTATCACCTAGCCACTCAATCTCCCTCCTTGGAGACCAAGTTAGCTGTTTTTTGTCTATCCTTCCAAATATATTTAATGGATACATAAGCAAATATGTGTATGTAAGCATATATGTATGTACGTGCCATATATTTGGATTCCCACCCACCTCATTTTAAATGATGGTAGCATAATTCATACACTATATTGCACATGGCCTTTTTCACTTTAACAATATATCTCAGATATGTGGTATATATATATATATATATATATATATATATACATAATGGAATATTACTCCGCCATAAAAAAGAATGAAACATTGTCATTTGCAGTAACGTGGACAGACCTAGAGATTATTATGCTTAATGAAATAAGTGAGACAAGACAAATAAGACAAATACTGACACCACTTATATGTGGAATCTAAAAACTAATACAAATGAATGTATATATAAAAGAGAAACAGACTTACAGACATAGAAAACAAACTTGTGGTAACCAGAGGGGAGAGGGAAGGGAGGAGGGACAAATTAGGCGTTTGGGATTAACGGATACAAACTACTATATATAAAATAAATAAGCAACAAGGATTTACTGTATAGCACAGGGAATTATACCCAGTATCTTATAATAACCTATAATGGAATATAATCTGCAAAAATACTGAATCACTATCCTGTAGACCTGAAACTGACATAATATTGTAAATCAATTATACTTCAATTTTATAAAATCAGTGAAAAAAACCCCACTAGATCTCAGAGATAATTCCATATCAATACATAAACATTTTAAAATTCTTTTTTGTGCCACCTAGTATTCAGTTGTACTATCAATTTTTTAATCAGTTCCTTACTGAGAGACATTCGATTGCTTCCAATTATTTGCTCTTATAAAAAAGTTGGAATGAATAACCTTGAGCAACTTAATTTCATAACTAAGTACAGATAATTATATCTGTAGAATAAATTTTTAGATGTCAAAAGTTATGCCCTTTCCACTATTCTATGCTGCCTCAGGATTCTAAGAAATAACACAGACTCATGATGATATCCATTTAAGTTATTTTATTTAAAAATGTTACCTAACTACCCAAATTACACTTTTCATTTTAATAAAAAATAAAAAAATTGTTTTCCTGAATATGTTGAAGGACCAAAATAGTCTGAGAGATAGTTTTATGCCAGAGAAAAATGACCTCAAAACCAGTAGCACACATACTGTACTGGCTCTCACTTCACATTCAGAAGGTATCTGCTCCTGAGGATTCTGTGTCCCCCTGGACACTGCTGACGCTCAGAGACTGAGAGCAGTCCTCCAGGTTCACTGAGGGTAGCGTCACGGACATCTTGGCAGATGATGTCTGCGAAGTGAAGAGTGGAACTGCTTCACCACCTGTAAAAAGGAGAAACTCCTTCAGCTAAACAAGTGTACCTGAGTATTTATGTGCCTTAAACTTTCCTAAATAATACTGGGGATCAAAAAAGGACTGCATTTGCAATAATTTCTTCTCTCAAGGTGCTCAGAACTTGTCACAGAGATAAAATACACCCTCCTTTTCACTCCCACCCCTGAACAATTAAGAGACAACATTTTAGAAGTATATGTTATGATCTGAATGTTTATGTCTCCCCAAAATTCATATGTTGAAATCTTAATGCCTAGTGTGGTGGTATTAAGAAGCGTGGTCTTTGGGAGGTGCTTAGGTCATGAGGATGGAGCCCTCATGAATGAGAGTAGTGCCTTTATGAAAGAGGCCCCAGAGAGTTTGCTAGCCCCTTCGACCATGCTAGCCCTTCAACCATGTGAGGACACAGGAATCAGGAAGAGGTGCCTTGATCCTGGATGTCCAGCCTCCAGAACTGTGAGAAATAAATTTCTGTTGTTTAAAAGCCACTCAGTCTATAGCATTTTGTTATAGTAGCCTGAATAGACTAAGACGGTATACAAGTGCCCAAACCTGTGGTACAAATGATAAATGCTAGGTAAGACCAAGTAGGGGAGGCAGTTTGAAATGAAGAATTCATTAATATGTTTAAAAAAACCCAGAGTTGACTACATATGTATATCTATCTGCGTATACCCTAATTCACTCCTCTAAGTTTAAAAAGCACATTGCCTAAGAATGTAAAGAATGCCAACTTGGTACTATTTAAGACCACAAAAATCCTCATTTCAAATTTCATGTACTTACTATATATACATGATAACAAGCATCTTAAAAGTAAATTATCCTAAATAATCTTAAAGACATCTGAGTCAAGAGTCATAGTAATTTTTCTAAAACTCCTTTATACTTTTAAAATAGTTTCCACAGGAATAAAGTGAAATTTTCCATCAAGTTTTTATAGGGACCACAGTAAAAGTAGTCAGTTTTGGAGATTCAATGATGACTCAATAACAGCTGTTCAAGATGATCAAAATACTTGTAAAAGACAAATTCCTTTCATATTAGGAAGTCTAACAAAGACTATTTTAATATACCATTCCTTTTTGTTACTTGTATCAATTTTTTTTAATAAAAGAGGAAAGGGAAATAAGATTTTGTATAATTATAGCAGTACTACAAACTGTAATGCCACAGCACAATCCTTTAAGAAGAAAGCAATTATTATATCAATTTAAATAGAACAAATATTTTAAATAGGAAAAGACTTGTTGAAATTTAGCTCTGTCAGGATATGATAAAAACTAAAATTAAGAAACTTATGGTTTATTCAGTACTTGTAGTCCCTGTGTCTGGAACGATGCCAAACACATTTTAAATGCTGAAAAAATATATATTAAATAAACATTCAAGGGACTTCCCTGGTGGGGCAGTGGTTAAGAATCTGCCTGCCAACTCAGGGGACATGGGTTCAAGCCCTGGTCCGGGAAGATCCCACGTGCCTTGGAGCAACTAAGCCCGTGCGCCACAACTACTGAGCCTGTGCTCTAGAGCCCGCGAGCCACAACTACTGAGCCCACACGCCACAAGTACTGAAGCCCGCGCACCCTAGAGCCCATTCTCCACAACAAGAGAAGCCACCGCACTGAGAAGCCCGCACACCGCAACAAAGAGTAGCCCCCGCTTGCTGCAACTAGAGAAAGCCTGAGCGCAGCAACAAAGACCCAACGCAGCCGAAAATAAAAATAAATTTAAAAAAGAAATAAATTTTAAAAAAAGAAACAATAAGAACTTCTTTTAAAAAATCTTCATAGGACATAAGCATTGTTTAAATATTCTGACATTTTACAAAGCCGTGATGCAGAATATACAAAATAACCAAGAGAAGTATCCAAGATCAGAGCTTAGCTCGTCAATAAAGTAAAAACCAACACAGGATATAACTAAGGTTTGAGAGCAAAATTAATTTTCAACCTGTAAAATTAAATGTTATCATCCCCCGATTAAGAAAAATTCCCTGCTTTGCATTACTTACATATCTGTCAAAAACTACACTGATGCCAGATATTCTTCTTTTCTCTGTTATCCAGTTTCACAAAACTGCTTTACATGTGCCTTTATTTTCTACTCTGCACATTAACTTACTGATTAAATTGTTCAGTGATGTAACAAGAGCTATAACTATTTTTTTTTGGCCCCTGAAGAAGTTTCCAAGTCTCAAGAAACATATTAAATTCAATTATTGTAAAGTTATGCTATTTCTTGTAGTTACTGCCTTATATTTATACAGCAATTAAAATTTTGCAAAGATCTTTTGCCTATCATCTTATCTCATCCTAACAGTAATTCTGGGAGGCAGACAAGGTTAAGGTAATTGAGGCACAGAGATGTCAGAGTGGGCTTTCCCAAAAGCATATGCTCACTAACTAAACATCTATACAAGCCTACTGTATGTGTGGAGCTAAGATGGTGTTGAGAAGATGATACACAGGTGAAAATGAAATAGTCCTCAACTTCAAGAAGCTTAAAACTTAGTAGTGGACAAACGTAAAATAGGTAGCTAGTGGGAAGCAGCCGCATAGCACAGGGAGATCAGCTCGATGCTTTGTGACCACCTATAGTGGTGGGGGAGGGAGGGAGATGCAAGAGGGAAGAGACATGGGGACATATGTATATGTATAACTGATTCACTTTGTTATAAAGCAGAAACTAACACACCATTGTAAAGCAACTATACTCCAGTAAAGATGTTTAAAAAAATTAAAAATAAAAACAGCATCCTAGTAAAACTGGAAAAAAAAAAAAACACCTAGTAGTGGAGATAAACATGTAGAGGAATACTTGGTTTAAATTAGGTGGAAGTAGCAGTTAAGCTAGGACTTAAAAGATGTGGAAGGCAATGAAGAAAAAGAGAACAAAATAAATGATGACAGAAATAAGAGAAGGACAAAGAAAGGTGAATAAAGACAAAATAGAGGAACACAAAAGGGAAGTGTTAGATAAGTAGGAAGAGACCCAAGAATGAAGAGTCACACAAGGTTTTCAAAAGAGTCTAGTGTAATTCAACTAATTCGTAATTGGTAGAGCTGAGACTACAGCTCACTGCTTTTTGCCTGATACCAAATACCTTAATTATCCACATAAAAAATTAGTACTTTTAAAGGTTGTTGAGGGAAATTCCATTTTACTAGTGGTATGTAATGGTAGCGGGCAGCTAAGGAGAGGAGCAGTGATGAAGTTTCAAGCACAAGTCCCTTTATGATCAGTCAAGTCTGGGCTCCAAATGAGGCCTGTTGTTCAGTCACCTGGGAATGGTCCCATCAAGACTGTCAGTGTGAGGTTTTCATGTGGGAAGGAGTAAAAGAGGAAGGGGGAGGAATAAGAGCCTGGATTCCGTAAGAGGGCAGTGCTAGGCTCATCCATTTGTTAACTCAATAAATATCAACTAAGCACCTATGTGCCAGGCACTGTTCTAGACTCTGGAGATTTCGGCAGTGGAGAAAACAAAGGCTCTAATCTCACTGACATCATATCCCAGTGGGATGTGAAGGGCAAATGACAAACAAGTAAGGACACAAACATATATTATGTCAGGTGGTGATGAGTGCTATAATGAAAAATAGGTAAGGGGTACGAGGGAGAATGAGTGATAAGGGACTTTCAGAAAGTTACATAACTTCTCTAAACCCTCATTTCCTCATCTACAAAATAAAGGTAAGAGTACCTACCTCAGAGGGTTGTATGCGGATTAAATGGGATAATGCATACAAAGTGTTTTGAATAGTGCTGGCAAATAAAAAGCACTTAAAACAGATTAGCACTTACTTTTATGGAACTGGAAAGAAATTATCCTAAGAGGCAATGACCCTCAGAGTGGGCTGCAAAAGGCAGTTGACTTAGGAGAGAGGGATAAGAATGTGTCACTGAAATACACTAAGAAAAAAACCCCACAGCTTTAGAAGGCCTCCAAATAATTATGCTATTTTTAACTCTAGTAACTGAGTTTTAATCAATGAGTTATATCAATAAAATGCATCACCTTATCTAAAGGTATTTGTTAATGTACATTTTGGAAAGGTTTTTTGAAGCGCTCATTTACACAAGCTAAACAGTCACAGTTTTAGAGCTTTAAAAGAGAATTTTTTAGACTGGAAACTTTTTTTCAAGAGCATCACTGTTAACAGGCAAAAAGAGTCACATTCATATCCAGTTATGGTCCTCACAGAGTTTAATTTTTTTTTAAAGAAAAGATATAATATCTTAATAAATCATCATTAAAGCAAACATAAATTTTCTACCTATATTAAATGTAGTTTGATGCTTTCAAAGTTTGACTTTTTAACTTTCCACAGTCATGTCATTACTCTATGATGTAATTGTTTCAACAGCTGTTTTCAGATTTGTTTTTAAAGAAGGGAGACTATTCCTTGATTCCATGGGTAGGCAGTACGTCATTTAACCTGGCATGCATTTAAGCGGGAGATGTCACTGAGCGAGACCATGTATTTGAAGCATCCTAAGTCGTATTTATAAAACTCTTTAGACATTTGAAATTCAATTTTTTTGCTTTAAAAATATTTAAAATTCATAAAGAAATTTTGTTTTTTGTTCTTTGATTGTAAGACTAAGGAACAGAAAATCTAAAACTAATTTATTCTAAGCAATAAAGTAATAATACAGGATTTTTTATGTCCATTTAAGAATTTGCCTATCACATGTGTATTTTTAAAAATACATATACATAACTTTCTAAAAGCTTTTTAGGTTTAGATAATCCATTTCATCAGCAGGTTTTAGATTCTGACTCTAATCTTCAAACAGTTGGTAACCCATTATTATGTCTCTGTTATTTGCAAACTGAGAGGAATCCAAACAAAGCAGTCTCTCCTAAAACAACAGGAGGCAAGCAGAGAAAAGAAGTAAAAAATTCCTCAGTAACTTCACAGAAGAATGCAGCACCGCACACTCCTCACTCAGATTCAGTAACTGCACATGGCATAAGCCACAGAAACTTATGGGATTCTTCTAGGAGTTGATGAATAGATAGTATAGTGACTTTAAATTGCCTGGATTTGGGTATTTCTACATGCAGATCAAGATGAGTTTCTTACACACTGCACATTTAAAAGTAAAATTAAAAAGGAAACAAAGGTAATAATCTTTCATCAAGTACCCGAAGGATCTGAATCCCGAGTCCATGGATGGGTGACCCGGGACCTATCTGTGAATACCCTGAAACCATATGCAAATTATTTTCATGTAAGTACAGTTTGGAAGGGAGGCAGGTAGTCATAGCTATCAATGTCTCTAAGGGGTCTGCGGACCCTGAATACTCAAGAACATGTACAGATGAATTACACTCTCTGAGTTGTTTTCCCAGCCGTAGTGGTGAAATACAGGGGTTCCTCTCCTGTTAACTGCGGATGCCTTATTCTCTGAAAGCAACGCTACTGCAGCACTTAGGAGACTGCACTGTAATCATTTATGTGTCTGTCACTTCCACTGGACAATATATTCCTTAAGAGCATGGATTGCGACTTGCACTCATTGTCTTCCGAGTGACTAGTACAGTAGGTACAAACTAAGTATCTGGGACCTTATCGTCTTGTATTACTGTTATTTGCTTGTGGGTCTGTTGCTCCTGTTAAATGTGCCCCCCGAGGACAACGACTTTGTCTTGTTTACCTCTGCATTCTACAAAGTTGTAGCATAATGCTAGGTACACATTGGGCCTTAAAATGATTGCTGAACCAAGCTGATTTGTTTCTACCTAGAGAGTCTGTGGTTCCTCATGGCTACCAGCTTGCTTAGACTCACGCTGACCAGATCCAGTCTTTAAAATCAACCCTGAGTTCCAGCAACACAGTTGCTTCCCAGCTGTCTATGAAAATGTTACAGTATTTCAGCTGTGTTTTACTGAGTTCTTGAAGCATTTTTTTCCTGTCCACCCTGGGTTCATCTACACTTGCTTAAATTCCTTGTTTAAGCAGCTGCTAAACTATCCTGCTGTATTCAATTCTCCTCGCATACTTAACCCAGCCCTACAGATTTTGCAACATCATAGCTTCAGTGCTTGAGAACAAATACTACAAGCCTTGATGAAGAAGATGCCTGGTCATTTGATGTTAAGTATATAGTATGTAAAATGAGATTTGCCTCTGCTTTACAGAATTAGTCAGTATTAAACATTTCTTTCCTTACTTTCATGTTTAAAAGAGTGCTTTAAAATGTTACTATAGTCTTATCCCAAAATGTGTTTTAGAAATATAAACCCTATTACATTTTTTAAGGTTACTATTCCTTCTGTTTTTTAAGTGAGTTCACAAATGCTTATTTTAAAATTTATAATTTAAGATAAAAATACAGCAGTTCCTATAGGAAGAATAAATGTATTGGCACCTGTAAAAACAAGTCCAAATCTTTTTTTCTCCAAAAAGCAATAGTTAATGTGAAAGATTTGTTTCTTCTTATGCCAGGTTCCAGCTGCTTCACTTTGTTTAAAACTGACTTCAAAGTTTAAACAGTGTCCTGTCCCAACAAATAACCTCCCCCAGATGGAATTATCTCGAGTACTAGCCTCAGTGCTCTGAATACCACACCTGCAGCCTTTTAATTCAACATTTTATAAACTTTCCAAAAGGAAATGATAGATTTTTTTTTTTTTGTCTCCTAACTTTTGGAGAGTTGAGTTTAGTGCATGAAGGGAGTTCTATACCTGGGGTGAGTTTATAGATATTTTAAAAGAATAAAAAATTGGAATTATTTTCTCTACTGTGTTGATTATTATGAGAGAAAGAAAGAAGGAAACGAAAAAAATCTGAAACTTTTAAAGTAAAAAAATCTTACCTGTAAATACGGATGTGAGGTACAGATTGGGCTCAATTTGTGTCTGATCCATATCACCTGGTGAAGCTACATTAAAAAAATTTTTTTTCATAAGAAAATCAGTTAAGCATAGAAATAATCATGATTCATTCCTGCTATAAAACAAACAAACAAACAAAAAATACCCCCACAAACCAAATGCACTCCCACAGTTACTTTCATAAAACCAGGCAAACAGAAGCCTGACCTTATGGCCTTAATATAAAGAAGGAAGATAAACAGCTGAATTTTAATGACCGCCAATAGAATAATACTTTACCTAATAGATTATTATCTTTATGCATCGAAGATTAGGGAAAGGGGGAAACCAAGGATCATGAAAGAATTTGCACAATTATTTGTATTTAATAAGAGAAACTCATGGGCCATTTCTTCCAAGGCTAAAAGTTTTCACAGATTCTCTTCCTTAAGGATTTAATCATTATAAAAAGAAGTTTAGAATTTCCCTTCTCCCTAGGCCAGCCTGTGGCATATTACCCAAGACAATCCATGTGAAAAAACCAGTAAAGTTGTCAGGGAGCACAGAAGAACACTACCCTGTTAAACCAAAGCCAAATTTTAATATTAAAATGAAACAGGCTGGGGAAAAACTCTTTTTATAGCTAGAGAATTATAAAGCCGAGAAAAGTTAAATAACTGAAGAGAGAAACCTGTGGTACATATAGTTCTCAGGCCAAAAAGATACCCTGGGTGCCTAAGGCATATGCCCCAGTTGATGGCATGCTGTTAACCTATGCTCTGAAATATAGTCAGTTACTGTTAATAAACACTGTTATTCAGAATGATTCAGAAAAAAATTTACAGTATGGTATAATCAGTATTTTCTGATTTTCTCTAAGACAAAAATCAGTCATCTCTCAAGCTTCCTTTATTTCACGAAAATTTCAGGTGGATTTAAAAGAAGATAATTAAATTAAAATGATTTTAAGCATTACATAGTTCACTAAGCCAAGCAATATATTCCCACTGGTGACAAACATTCATGTTAAACTATTGTAGTTACGCTGTAGGAAACACAGATTTAAATGCTAAAAAATTAAATGCATAATAGTTTGTACCTCTTAATCCCCTACACCTATATTGCCCCTCCCCTCTCCCCAACGGTAACCACTAGTTTGTTCTCTGTATCTGTGAGTCTGTTTCTTTTTCATTATATTCACAAGTTTATTGTATTTTTTAGATTCCATGTATAAGTCATATCATACAGTATTTGTCTTTCTCTGTCTGACTTATTTCACTTAGCATAATACCCTCCAAGTCCATCCATGTGGTTGCAAATGGCAAAATTTCATTCTTTTTTATGGCTGAGTAGTATTCCACTCTGTTTGTGTGTGTGTGTGTGTGTGTGTGTGTGTGTGTGTACACCACATCTTTTTTATCCATTCATTTGCTGAGGTACAAACTATTATGTATAAAATAAGCTACAAGGGTATATTCTACAACACAAGGAATATAGCCAATATTTAATAATAACTATAAATACAGTATTACCTTTAAAAATTGTAAATCACTATATTGTACACCTGTAACATATAATATTGTACATCAACTATACTTCAGTAAAAAACTTAAAGGCAATACAGATCAATGAAGAAAAATTAAAGCTTAAAAAGTATAGTTTTAGAAGAAAATATAATTTTATAAGGGTAAATTTGTAGGCAAATACAAATTACTTATACACCGATAATCAGAATTGACCCAAACTGAGCATCTGACTTTGATATTGTTTCTAAAAAAAAGCTTTAAATATATTTTTTAAATCTTTAAAAGCATTAAAAGTGCTTACTATGATGTTACTATTAGACACGGTCTACATTCACTTCCCCCTCTGCCTTTAAGTTTCTGAGTGTTAGCGGTGAGAGAAGTTACTGCTAGGCACCTTTCAGATTCTATATAGCACCTACAGTACAAACATGGAAACAAAGGTATCAGTACCACCTCAGAGGCCCCCTCCACTGAAGAACCATTTGTTTGTAGCAAGTAAATTAAATGGCAGTGTTTTCTGAGGTGGTTGCCTGGAAGCCCAGAATTCAAACTAATCTACTGTATTATAGTAAGAAATAAGCAACAGCATCCCTTTCAGACTAAACAAAACTGGGTGGAAACTAAGAAAAAGAAAAAGAAAACCTACCTTAGGTCTAGCTAGGGTTCAGTTAAAAAAATTTTTAAAAATACCTTTTATGTGTCCATCATTATTATACTAGGTGTTGTGAAGGCCTCAAAGAGTAAGACATTGTCTCAATCCTCTTAAACTGGAGGACTTCCCTGATGGCACAGTGGTTAAGAATCCACCTGCCAATGCAGGGGACACGAGTTCAATCCCGGGTCCGGGAAGATCTCACATGCCATGGAGCAACTAAGCCCGTGCACCACAACTACTGAGCCTGTGCTCTAGAGCCCACAAGCCACAACTACTAAGCCCACGCACAGCAACTACTTAAGTTCACATGCTCTAGGGCCCGTGTGCCGCAACTACTGAGCCTGAGTGCTGCAACTACTGAATCCCGTGCACCTAGAGCCTGTGCTCTGCAACAAGAGAAGCCACCACAATGAGAAGCCTGCACACCACAACAAAGAGTAGCTCCCGCTCACGATAACTAGAGAAAGTGTGCGTGCAGCAAGGAAGACCCAACGCAGCCAAAAAAAAATAAAAATAAAAAATTAATAAAGAAGGTACTAAATAGTGTACCCGGATACTTTGGAAAAAAGAGCTGTGATACCTTTTTTAAACCAGTGATTTTCAACAGAGGGTTGGGGTAGGAGAAGGGAAAGTCTGAATCACTTCTGGGGCTTTCTCAAACCAACAAGGGCTCCCTTCTATTCTGACAGGCTCACACTCCAAAGGGGATGTATCCCCCAAAGAGAGTTGCTGCTACAATGGAACACTCTTCTAAATTCATAACAACTAAATGGGAATTTTATACACTCCATTTTTTTCAATAAAAAATGGAGAATGTTTTCTCTAATATTCAGGTCCTTTGCTTAATAAAAACATTTTCTTGAAACTTTCAAAAGCAGCTTATTTTTGCTTTATTAAAAAATGAATTTTAACTAAAAAAATAACAACTATTTCATTAGTCCAAACCAAGTAAATGTTAGTCATCTCTTTATAGCCAACAAAAAGCTACATTATCAGTAAAATTGTCTAAATTAAAATAACATACAAAATCTGTTATTTTTTTAAAGGAATGTCTCCAATAAGCCACTTCATAGGCTGAAGTAAAAAAACGCAATGCCAGATTTCCTTAAAGGACAAGAAAATAAATGGTTCCCTCCATTATCTTTCTTCATTTTCCCTAAGATGCCTACTTCAGTTCTTTGTATATAGTTGTTCAAGAAATATCCAGCTGACCAATGTTTCTGAAAACTTTATATGGAACGGATATAATACCCTGTGATCTTTTATTGATCATTTTCTAGAAAAAATTGCTTCTTTTCCGTTCATTCTATACTGTGGTATGCAAGATAAAAACATTTTTGGCAAGTAAATAACAACCAGACACTCTTATTAGAGAGAAAGCTGTAAGCTCGAGGCTAAAAGCACAGACTTAGAAGCTAAGCTACCTGAATGCAAATCACAGTGCCAACCACTGTGAGACCGGGAGAAATACCACACTCCATGAAGTAGCGCCACTTTGTGCTTCTATTTCCTCTTCTAGCTTATAGGTTTCTTACGATCATTAACCGGAACGATATATGTAAATAACTTAGAGCAGTGCCTACAGAGGCACTCAATAGATGGTAGTTGTATTATTATTTAACCTATGATTATTTTCTAACTTTTCCCAATTGACAAAAAATTGATCTCATTAAGGCAATCTTTTCAAAATATATTTTGACAGGGAGACTTTTGGTTTAAGATCACATATTACAGCAGTAGAACGATAAGGGATCTCAGAGATGATCTTATCCTTACTAATAAGGAAATCGTGATTCAGGAAGGTTCACTGACAAAGAAATCAATGTCACAAATTAGCAGTAGGAACTAAAAACCCATAGTAAACAGTTCTTTCCCCACCACGCAACATTTTCATACTCTTCTACCAAGATGTATCTTCAGATATTGAGACCTGTAAGAATAATCAGAAATTATCTGTTCTACTTTTTAAAAATTTGTCAAGGAAGGAAATATATAGTATGTTGAAGAGCATAGCCTTTGATTTCAGAATTGGACTTGGTTTGACTCCTAGCTCTATCATTTATTAGCTGTGTAACCTTGGGCAAAATATGTAACCTCTCTGAGTCTCAGGTTCCTCAAATATGAAATGAGACGACTATTACCTACCTAATTGGATTGATTAAGGATCTTAGCAGAGTGCATCACATAAAGGAAGTAAACATAGATGGCAGCTATTACATATTGTCATTGCGGTTATTATAACTATAAACAAAACTCTCCTGTACCAAAACTGGGGGAGAATCTTTATTTCTACAATGACTTCTCCTAATGGTTAAAAAAAAAAAAAAAAAAAAAAAAAAAAAAAGGCCACCATGTCAATATCAGAGTTGACTATTCTCGTTTTTTCCTGTAGCTGCCTCATAATTGTCACTTGCTGGTGATAGGGTTTACTGGAAGTGTGAATATTGTGCTCTGCAGGTGAGGATTAAGGTAGCAAACACAACTTACACCATGGCCAATGTGCTTTGAAAACTGCTTATCAAGTTTGTTGGTTCTTACACTTCCTCATCCCGCTGTTCAAAACTGAGGAAACATAATACTCATTGGTATTTAAGTGAAAGAATGAGAAGAGAACATTTCTAAATATTTTATCTATAAATTTCTATTAACATTTCTGTGGAAGTTGTGAGTGGATAATATTGACTAAAAATTGAGTCATAAATTACCCATGAATATAATTTATCCTTCTACCTTTACCACAAAAGGCAAACGTGTTAACCTTTATTTAAATGTTTAAAAGTACCACAAAATAAAAACAAATGTTCTTAGATTTGGAAATAGATTCCAAGGCTGGGAAAGCAGGGATACTGCTGAAAAAGCTTTAAATGAGGGCACACCAACGGTACTGGGATTGTACCACTTGTACACTATGCTTCTTCCAAACACTCACTGTATTTCAGTACTTTAACTTATTTTAAATGGTCATTCAAAATCTTGTAGCTATATGGTGCCAATTTGAAAGTAACCATGTTGTATTTCAAAAAGTGGTATTTAAAAGGATAGGAACCTGGGCTTTATGTTCTACTCTTGTATTTAAAAAATTTTTATTTTTGGTTGAAAATCTATCTTCTGCTCTGTAATACTATCTTTAGTAAGAATCATTAGTATAGCAATACTTAAATCTGTAAATCATTATATTATTGTTTTAAACAAATTCTTTATGTATTTAAGAAAACCATATAGTACTACAGGACTGTTAACTGCAAAACAAGGATATAAAGATGAAGGCCTCCAAAACATGAATTTTTTTAACCCCCAAAACAAGAGTTTTTAAATGAGTGACATCCAGAATTTGAAACAAATCTAATAAGGAGAAATCTAAAATTAGTAGCATTCAGAATAGCTGGTGCTTTTATACTAATTTGAGTTCACTGAAGGAACAAAAAAGGGAATATTAGGAATATTATTAAAGTAGTTAAATATATATAGAAGAAGTTAACACTTTTGAAACAAATAAGTTACTCATTGGCTGCATATCTAATAGGTATACAACTCTTGTCAATAATAGGATTTTCAGAAATAGTATCTTGGCAGCATAAAAGCTTATATTCAAATGCCAGGAAACTGATTGGTAATTCAGAAAATAGATGACCCACCTAACCTGAATTCAGACCATGATTTATTTGAATAATGTACACTCAATTATTAAGGCTCATTAAAAAACCATTTAAGTGCTTGAATGTATTGCTGTGTAGTGTAATGACAAAGAGAGTTCCTGCCTTTCAGGGCCAGGAATGTCTAGAGAGACATTCCAGCATTAAAATCTGGTTGAGAACCGAGAGACGATGTTTTAGTAGACAACTTTATCTACAAGGTGCTTCCTGTTGGTTGAACAGCCTACGACACAGCTACTAAAACAAATTCCTCTCAGATAATTCTTTATAAAAACATGCCATAATGGTTTGAAAACTAAAAGAATCTTAAAAATTACAATAGGTTTGCCTTGTGAAAGAAGCCATACATTCTGTATGATTTCATTTATTTAAAGTACAAAAACAAGAGAACTAATCTATGCTGCTAGAAGTGAGAATAGTGGTTATCCTTTCGGAGGTGGAAGCTGTGTCTGAAAGGGAACGTGAGGGGCTTTGGGGGTGCTGGCAATATTCTGCTTCTTGAGCTACGTATGGGTTTTACAAGTGTGTTCAGTTTTTGAAAATTCTTTCAGCTGTACACTTATGTGTACTTTTCTGTATGTATATTATACTTCCAGAAAAACTTGAGGTTGAAAAAAAACCAATAGGTTAGTTTCATCAATTAAAAGATGATTCCCTTATAGTTTTAAACTGTTTTTCCAATGAATTAAAATGCCAAATAACTAACAGTACTAGGTAGGCTTTCACATCAAGTTAACATCAGCAGCAAGCCACACTGCTGACTAAAGACAAATTCCTTCCTATTTCTTTTCTTAAAATCTTGAAAAACCTGTAAGCTAAAATTATTCAGAAGCAGGAGGTGAGTTTTTGCTTTTGTCGCTGTTGCTTTAGTTTGACTCTCACAAGTCTAGTTTGACTTACTACTTAGGATGCTTGATGTTTACAACAATCACCCACTCAATTTAATTGAAAGCACAAACCAATCTCAGTTTAACTAATCTTGAAAGCATTTCTAAAAGCATTTCTAAAATATTAATACATTCTGGGACTTCCCTGGTGGTGCAGGGGATAAGACTCTGCGCTCCCAACGCAGGGGGCCCGGGTTTGATCCCTGGTCAGGGAACTAGATCCCACATGTATGCCACAGCTAAGAGTTCACATGCCACAGCTAAGGAGCTGGTGAGCCACAACTAAGGAGCCTGCCTGCCGCAACTAAGACCCGGTGCAACCAAATAAATAAATATTTTAAAAAATATTAACACATCCTGTAAAAGCCACTTAATTCCTTATTTTGGATACAAAACAAATGCTTGCTGTTTCAGTTTATGTCTATAAAGCAATGATATCATAACTATATTTAAACTCAACTATAACTCTTACTCAACAGTAATTCATATAACTTTAATTATGTGAGGCCACAGATTGTTATAGAAGGTCACTATTATCACATTCTTATAAATGATATTTGATAGCTAACAAAGCTGAAGGCAATGTAGGTCCCTAATATAGTTACTTAACAGTTTGAATCTAAGAGCTTCTATAATTTACACACAGAAAATCCATTTTCTGAGATGGAAATTCTCATATGAAAACCTCTCTCAAGTTCTGGCCTGTGACTATCGCTAAAAATACAGTGTATTATTTGTGTAGTCTTTACAGTGGATTTTGCCATATCTAGTCATTCCTAACTAAATTTGGAAACAAAAATTAAATGTGACATAGTGACCAGTTCACTTCCCTCAAGGCCAGACCTGGTAACTTTGGAAAAAGAATGAAAGAATGAAAAATGAGCTTTCAAATACAGGAAGCCACTAGAAAATAAGAACAACACTATTCCATATCCTAAAATTAGAACTTTAAAGACTTTCTGTTGACTAGTAAGTTTCGGGGTGAGGGGGCAGGCAGGCAAGGGGGAATTTCTGCTCAGTGTACACACGACACCAATGGGAATAAGGGCCAGTCCAAGTTCTATGTTACCATTACTCTGGGTAATAGTTCCAAGCTGTGAGGCACAGCTGTATGGGCCCTGCCAGCAAGGCCATCGCAGCATGCTTTGATAGCATGGGGCCCTGAAGTGTCAGGATATAGAGAAGGCAGCAGTTGTTGGCTGTGAAAACAGTCTGATACAAACCAGATGGGAACTTACTAGATGGGCAACACAAAGGAAAACAATTGGCTCATTCAACAAAGTCAGGCCCCTGCCCCAGAGAATTCACAGAAGACAATAACAGTCACCCAGAGTTGATGCAAACAAGAAACGGCCATGTGGTTACAGTTTAAAGAATTGTTTTTCCTCAGACTAAACGAAGTTTTGCTTTCTAATTCTTGTATTCATTAACTGTAGTTTGGTGTACAGGCCTTTTTGCCAAAGAAAAACATTTCATTTATACAATATATATTTTTGTGACACCAAGAGAAATATATGGCGACATAGAAATTTTATGCTGCTTCCTGTAAAGTGTTATGAACATAGGTTAAGCTATTTCAAGAAATTGGCAAATTTAGAAAATGATTTATCAGGCTGACACAGTAATTAGAAAATATCCAACATAATATTTCCATGACTTCCTAAGTCTGATTTGTTTTAACGTAGGCAGAATAACACGAAGGCAGTAATCACAGACTTTCGGAACTACATTTCTACCTACGTGATTTTTTCCTGACTTTATTAGATGGGACAGTATTATTGCAATTATATTCACAGTAAAAAAGTGCCAGTGTTCTCCATAACCTTACTACCTGAGTCTCATCACACTAAACAGTACCTGTCCATCTTAAGTTGACAATATAACAGAGATTAACAATTAGATTTTAAGATAACTTTTGGCAATAACATTTCACTTAAAGACTTTGTAGGTATATATTCCACAACAGAGTTGTTTGTTCTGCTATTTTAAAAGATAGTAAATAGCATTCTAGCTTAAAATGATTCACAGGTAACTGCATCTTTTTCCATTGGAAATCCCAGCACAACTTGGGCCTCTGCATTTACTACTAATTTAAAAACACACCCAAGGGACTTCCCTGGTGGTCCGGCGGTTAAGACTCCGCACTCCCAATGCAGGGGGCCTGGGTTTGATCCCTGGTCAGGGAACTCGATCCTGCATGCCACAACTAAGAGTCTGCATGCTGCAACTAAAACCCGGCACAGCCAAATAAATAAATATTTAGGGGAAAAAAACCCCCACACACACACCTGCCTCCCAAGAAAGCCTTATATTTGTAATCACTATTCTTAGGTGATGAATAAGGAGCCCATCAAAGAAACTCTGAAAATAAGAGCATTTTTCATGTACATGTTTGAACATATTTTATAATTAAGTAAACCTGTTTTGTTTCGTACTTTCGTAATAAAAAAATTAGTTTCTTAAAAGAGAAGACATGTGTCTGTGGAATTGTGAAAATTACTGTGGCACTTGAGACACAACTCAGGTTTCCCAATTTGCATTTGCTGCACTAACCAGATTATTTTCATTGACTCTTCCCACCCTAAAAATTGAGGCTGAACACGTGAACACATCCTTCCTCAGTCTTCCTAATCTTAGTAAATGGCACTATCATTTGCCCAGTAAGTTTCAGACCAGAAATCTAGGAGTAATTAATCCTTGACTCTGCTTTCAATTACATTCCACATCTATTCTGCTTTAATAAGTAATTTTTGAAATAACGTTATTCCTCAGCTTTATCAGGTATACGCCATCAGTACATAGCCTGAACCCGACCACTGTGACACCTCCACTAGGGCACAAGCCACCATCACCTCTCATGTGTAATACTGCAACGGTCTTCCAGTTGATCTCCCTGCTTCCACGACTGTCTCCCTATGGTCTGTTCTCCACCTAGAAGCCAGAGGGAACCTTTTAAAAATGTAAATTAGAGTTCGTCATTCCCCAGCTCAAATCCTCCATAGGCTTTTCATCACACTCAGAATGAAATCCAAATTCCTTCCCAGAGTCTGCAGGGCTCGACACGATCTGCCTACATCTCCTATCTCATTTCCTACCACAGCTCCCTTGCACACTCCCCTCCAGCCACACTGGCCTTCTTGCTGTTCTTTGGGCACAACAAGTTCATTCGCACCTTAAAACCTTCATTCTTCCCACTTTTTCTAGATGAAACACTCTTCCCCAAATGTTTGCAAGATTTCTCCTTCCCTTCATTCTATATGGAAATGCCACTCCTACAGAGAGGACTTCCCTAACCACATGATCTAAAGGAACAAACCACCTACTGTGCTTCCTTCACTATTCATCACCCTGCTTTATGTTCTTTTAAATTGATACTAGTAGAAACATTAATACAAATTGACATAGACATTATTTTTAAAATAAATAAAGCAATACCTTTTAAAAATGTTTCGCTTTTGGGCTTCCCTGGTGGCGCAGTGGTTAGGAATCAGCCTGCCAGTGCAGGGGACACGGGTTCGAGCCCTGGTCTGGGAAGATCCCACATGCTGCAGAGCGACTAAGCCCGTGAGCCACAACTACTGAGCCTGCACGTCTGGAGCCTGTGCTCCGCAATGGGAGAGGCCGCGACGGTGAGAGGCCCGCGCACCGCGATGAAGAGTGGCCCCCGCTCGCCGCAACTGGAGAAAGCCCTCGCACAGAAAGGAAGACCCAACACAGCCAAAAATAAATATAAATAAATAAATTAATTAAAAAAAAATGTTTCGCTTTTTATTTGGAAAGAATTTCATACTTGGAGAAAAATTACAAGAATAGTATAAAGAACACCTATATTTCACTTACCCAGATTCACAGTTGTTAACTTCTTCCCCATGTTTTAGATTGGTGTGATATTTCCCCGTGACTACATTCAGGTTATGTGCTCAGATATCCCATCCGGAGGCACACAGTATTCATTTGTTCCTCTATGGCGATACTAATTTTGATCATCCATTCTGGGTACTGTCCTATGTTTTCCCTTTCTACTAAATGAACCAATCTATGAGGAGATACTTTAAGACCATGCAAATATCCTGCTCTTTATTAAAATTTCCCTCTACATTTAGCATTCATTGATGACCTTTGCCCCATCTAATCTTTACTAGGATGGTTGCAAAATGCTGACTTTCCAACATTAGTAGTCACTCCACATTTGCCCGTTGACACCTGGCATTCTTCTGTAAACCTTTTATGTTTTTCACAACACTTAACATCATCTGAAATTGTTGTAAATTAATTTACTTTTTTCTTTGATGTACACAAGTATGTAAGCTCTGTGAAAGCAAGGATTTCAACTGTTATGTTCACCACAGTATCCCCAAGGTTTGGAACAGTACCCAGCACATAGCAACTACTCAAGAATGAATAGAAAAAGGAAGAAAACTGTTAACAAGGCCCTTGCACTAGATGGGAGACTAAGACTACCTAATACATTTGATCCAATAAACATTTACCAGGAACCTACCATTTAGGGTGCTGTGCTAGAGAGCAGGTGGTGCAGAGATGAATGAAACAAGGCCATTGTCTCTAAGAAATTTACTTTCTAGAGAAGGAGAGGCTATAGGAAAATAATCCTACAAGGTATGATGCAAGGGCTAAAAGTGAAGTATATACCAAATAGTACGGGCCCTTCAGCGACACAAAGTGGACCAAGAATGTTTGTTTCTAGGATGGAAAGGTGGTGAAAGAGGGCAAGGGAGGGTACAGTTCCAAGTGAAGACACTGAGAAAGGCATGGCGGAGGGGAGCTTAGGAGATACTGGTAAGTGTAGTAGGATGAGGGTTGAGAAGAAATAGAATTATGAAATGTGTGTGGCCACAAGTGACCTGAAGAATCATCAAGCCCCGCCCTCATTCTGTAGATAAGAATGAACGATCCTGCTTATTCCAACCTCATTCCCCTGCCCCCCTGCTCTTTCCCCTTCTCCCCTTTCCCTTTCCCCTCTACTATCTCATGTAACCCCACCTTTTCCCTTCCTCCTATTCCCCCTCCTTTCCTTTCTCTGCACTTACTCTTTTCTTCTCTCAGGATTATATCTTTCTCCCTCTCCTTTTGTCAAGAGTAGAAATGAGATGGGATCAAGGCTGCAGGTGGAAGAGTTACCTTTAAGGAGGTTTTAAAAAGCACGGCTCTTTCTTCAACCCAAAAAGGGAAAAAAGTGAAAGGATTAATGTGAAGCCATAAGAAGTTGGAGCTAGAGTAGCTATAAATGAAAGAGAACTTTTGAAACACATTTGAAAGAGTAGAACTTAGAAAAACAAAAGCATATATTAAAAGAGAATTGAGGGGCTTCCCTGGTGGCACAGTGGTTGGGAATCCGCCTGCCAATGCAGGGGACACGGGTTCGAGCCCTGGTCTGGGAAGATCCCACGTGCTGCGAAGCAACTAAGCCCGTGCATCACAGCTGCTGCGCCTGCACTCTAGAGCCCGTGAGCCACAACTACTGAAGCCCGCGCACCTAGAGCCCACGCTCCAAAACAAAGAGAAGCCACCACAATGAGAAGCCCGCGCACCGCAACTAGAGAAAGCCCACGCACAGCAACGAAGACCCAACGCAGCTAAAAATAAAATAAATAAATTTATATATATATTAAAAAAAGAGAATTGAGGGGATAAAATTGGGATTAAGGGTTTGGGAAGAAGGGCTGGAATACGTGCTATTTGGAAGCTAAAATCAGTATGAAATTAAAAGAATTACTGGGGAACTGGCCAAAGTCCAGTTCAAGCCGCACAGCACAGTCTGCTAACAGGTTATAATTGCACATATCACATCATCATTCAGCAGGATTTCATGACCAAGGAAAAAAATCAGAGACCCCTGAAAGCAGGAGGAATCCAGAACGGGGATTAGCACAGATCAAAGAGACACGCAAGTCTTGGATGGTGATAAGACAGTATTTACATGGGTTAACCATATAGGTCAGGCAAAATACAGGGCCCAGGGAATAGCCAGTCAAGAGAAATAGGACTGAGTAAATGGAAGTCCCAGTACAGGTGGGAGAATGAATACACGACTGAAGTGGCTCCATTAACTGATGCACTAACTACCTCACAATATCAGCTTCCTGTGCCATTATCCAAACCAGCCAGGATAGTTAGGGGAAGAAAGAGAAAAGAAGTAGTAAGTTGTATAATGGATAAGACAACTATCGCTACATACTCCAAGGAGAACTCACTATTCCCCAACATATAGGTTCTTCCACAAATTGAGGTTTCTAAGGAGAAGAGAAAATCTAGAGAAGATGAAAGGTGATAAAAAGCCATCTTAGAAAACTTAGTTCCAGCTAATTAGTACCCTACTACTTCTGAACAACATCATATAAGTCCAGGTCTTCATCTCTTCTATTCCTTAAAGGAGATGACTCTATGTATGAAAGGGAAATAAGAGAGTCAATAACTTGAATTCTCCCTAGACCAGCAATGAGAACTGTTTAAAGACAATCCCCTTAGAATTTCTTCTTCTTAAAGACATCATAAACACTGTTCAAAATCAATAAAACTTGCCTAGAAGACTTCATAGTCATAAGCTTAAATTTTAATTTGTCCCTCCCATCTCTAAACAGTGTCTATGATTCTCATTTGTACTTAACTTCTAAATCACTACAGGTTTGCTTTGGTAGAACATGTCTTCAAAAGCTGCCATTAGGCCTGAATTACATGTTTATATATGAATTACATGGTTAAAAATATGGCTTTTACTTCACCAATGTTATTTGTTTTTTGTAGCAAAGGATGATCTTGGAAGATTTTTCCCACTTAAAAAAATGTTTTAATGATTCTGCAATAAAGCTAGTAGTATTAAGCCTACCCAGATGATGTTAGACCTTTGTTTGGAGTGGGGATAGGGAAAAGGCTGAGCCCAAAGGCAAAAATTGAGGGCATTTTATATAAATAAAATCTTATTCTATATAACATCAATAATAACAGTGATAATAGTGGTAAAAAGCAAAATTATTATGGATAAGAAACTTTAAAGTATTAATTTAGTAAAATAAAATATGTAAGTACAATAAAAAGGTGAAAAATGTTTGTCAAGAACACATGAGGAAAGTTTCTAGGAATGACAATGAAATTATATCGCCTTTTGCCATTAGAGTTACAGGGTTTTTGCCCTAAGAAATTTAATCATTTTAATACCTTTATGTGTACCCAATACTGCCCCTAATTTTAATCCTTACTTTTAATCAGGATGCAACAGCTCATAAATGATTACTGAGCTCTTGAGTTATCAGTTTCTCTCTTGGATTAAAAAATGAGAGAATTGCTGACAGAACGCAATTCACCAAAACAGTCACTTGCCAATAGATAGGATTATAGATTGGAAATCATCCTGGTTAATAAGCTTCACTATATTTAATTGTCCAACATGCAAATCAATTTAAGAATTTTGTAAAAAAATTCAAGGTTTTTTTTGTTTGTTTTTCTGTTTTGTTTTTTTTAACATCTTTATTGGAGTATAATTGCTTTACATTGTTGTGTTAGTTTCTGCTGTATCACAAAGTGAATCAGCTATACATATACTTATATCCCCATATCCCCTCCCTCTTGCGTCTCCCTCCCACCCTCCCTATCCCACTCCTCTAGGTGGTCACAAAGCACCGAGCTGATCTCCCTGTGCTATGCGGCTGCTTCCCACTAGCTAGCTATTTTACATTTGGTAGTGTATATATGTCAATGTCACTCTCTCACTTTGTGCCAGCTTACCCTTCCCCCTCCCCATGTCCTTAAGTCCTCAAGCTTTAATAAATATAAATTATCTTAAATATATTCACTGAAGAGTAAAAAAATTTGTTGAAAGTCACTTTACCTCCCTAACACTATATGGAACATGTACCATCTCTAGCATTTTCTCACCAACGTCCTTAAAGCTCAGAACCAATATAGATTCAACGACTATCTGTTAAAGAAGAGCTGATTACAACATGAGTATTCAAAAAAGGAGAGGTGTCCTGGAGACAGTCATGCTAATAATAGCTAATATTTTCACAGCTCTTAATATGTGTCAAGTCCTATTCTAAGTGCACTACTACCTGTCTTCCACTAGGATATCAACCTTCTGGAATACATACTATATTACAGATGAGAAAAGCACAGAAAGGTTAAGTATCTTGCCCAAGGTCACCAGCTAGTGAATAGCTAGCAGAGTTAGGATTTGAACCCAGGCAATCTGACCCCAGAGTACAAGCTGTATGCTGTAGTGCTTCAAATTCTACAGTAGAACAGACATCAGCATGAACATCTGGAGTCATTAAGCAATGTTTCACAAAGGGTGGTCCTTCTTCTTCTGCATCAGAATGACCAGCGGTGCTAGTTTAACATTCAGATTCCCAGGCCCCACCTCAGGCAACCGATCAGAGTCTCATGGTGAAGCCGGGGATCTGCGTTTTAAATTAGAAATGCAAGAGATTCTTAAGTCAAAGTTTGAGAGACAATGTATTAGAGACTAACAAACAATCCAGGAGTAGTGCATCCTACAAGTATAAAAATATTACTTCTCTGCTCTAATTCATTCTGAATTGAAATAATCCAGCTTCTCTTTTATTTAGGGTAGAGCTGGGTTAGTAGAATAATCCATTGTTATCGTGGTTGAAATAGTCTATCTAATTTGTATTTTATTTATATAAAACTAAAATCACAAAAAATTTAAATGATTATTCTGTTGATTGGAAGAAAAGCATCTGTAATACACTGACTTGTCAATGTTGTTAGTTTTACTTGGAGGAGGGCAGTGTAGTATAATAGAAATACTACTACACTAGGAGTAAGAAGATCAGATGCTACCACTAATCAGAATTATGACCTTTGGTTCTTGGGCGCAGAGGGATCATCCCCAGTCCAACAGAACCAAAAGTCATAATTCTGATCAGTGGTAGCATCTGATCTTCTTACTCCTAGTTCAGTATTTCATTGATATTAAAATATAAAGATATTATCAAATCTACACTTACCTCTGTGATTATTTTGGAAGGTTAAATTTTGCTTAGTGGCTGTTGAATAAAAAGGCTACTAAGTTTAATGAATAGTTTACATCATGTTTTACATCAATTTGGTTTCTTAAAAAAACAGCATAAAAACTTTAAAGTCAGGTTTCAGGAAATCTGGCTAAGAACAATGAAAGGGTTGCAGAGGTTTCTGGAATACTGGTGAGTCTTCAAAACAATCCTGGTATATGTATTTGGTGAGACAGATTTAATATCAAAGACTTGAGAAAAACCTATGTGCTCCATACACAGTGTATAATTAATTCTACAACAATAAGAAAACTAAATAATTTCCACAATTAAAATACTCCTACATAGAAAAAGAAATCACTGTAGCACCAACAAGTGAAAATGTTATAGAAATCCTTGAATAATTTTCAGTATCTTTTCAAATAGATTTTCCCTATCAATCCTCTTTGCATTTTGCTTATTTTTAGGGAATAGCCTTAGTTAAGCACATTTATCTCCTAGATTATATATATATATGTGTGTATATATTTCTATTTTTTAAAGCAAAGGTGTAAATCCTTTCTTGTAGGAACGAACAGTTGAAATAATAATCTATGACAAAAATTCATTAATGTGCCAGAAGAGTGTCTTTTCTCATATGGTTTATGCTCCCACCTCCATCCATTCAGAAAATATAAGAAATGTATATACATAAAGACAATCAGCAAGTTGACCTAACACACTTGCTGCCATGTGTTTATTTTTTCAGCACTATAAGAAAAAAGTGACAATTTGACAGTATGATTACATAAAGATGTTTGTCTTTTTGAATTTCATAGTATTCTAACAAATTATTTCTGAGACTCAGTGTTTTAAAGAAATTATTCTTCTCAAACTACGCCCTTTCTTCTTATCCCTTGAGAGCAGATGTTTTGTCTTATCCATCTCTCTAGCTCCAAAGCACCTTCTACAGTCCTTTACACAAAAAGGATGCTAAAAACACTGACCTAAAAATAAATGTACAATGGAACATTATTGAGCCATCAACAGGAATGAAGTAATGACATCTGCTACATGAATGAACCCCGAAAACATGTTAAGTTGAAGAAGCAAGACACAAAAACCACATATTGTATCATTCCATTTACATAAAATGTGCTGAATAGGTAAATCCACAGACATAGAAAGTAGACTTGTAGTTGACAGGAACTGGGGGGAGGGGAGAATAGAGAATGAATACGAATGAATATGGGATTTCCTTTTAGGGCAAAGAAAATTTTCTGGAATTTCCATAACTTTTTAAAAATATTAAAAACCACTGAATTGTACACTATAAAAGGGAAAATTTTACGATATCTCAATTTAAAAAAAAAAAAAAAGAATGAGTGGATGAATGCTCACACTATTTCTCTTTCATTTAGAGTTAAAAAATACTGCCCACTGACTAACATGTAACCCGATTTAACTTCCTCTACCCTTGAGGATATGCTTGGTTGCCCCTTCCTCTTGCTTAACTAACATGTCCTCAAAGAATGAAAAATTTTTATACTACAAAAGAAATCACAAAATCTTTTAGAAGAGTAAAAATGACTTTACATTATTCCACCGTGGCTGTCTGTACCATGTCTACATTCAAAAGTTTCAACTGAAAAATGATTATAAGGAACTATTCTCATTTTTCTCCTTTTCTTCTTCCCTGTATCTTTTTACTAAATAACAGCATTAAACGTTGTTTGGTGTCAAAAGCAAGTGATGGAATGAATTATCAAATTCAATTCGATGAACACATTGATCACTGACTGTATTTAAGCACAGTGCTATGTTGGGAAACAAGGTCTATTAAATAAATAGGAAAACCTATCTTAAGAAATAAACCACAAAACTATCCCATATATCACTTTCTCTGAAACTTTAAATAATCAGTCTGGAGAATACAGCGATGGTAAAGGCAGCTCTTGCCACAAACTGTTAAGTCACACAAATATTTATTAAGTGCTTACTCAATAAAATGGTATAAAACAAGGAGAAGAGCATCAGCTTTGCCCTCAAGTAGATATGGGCTTGAATTCCAGACCTTCATTTGCTACACTGTGTGCGTTGGGAAAATTAGTTAACCTTCATGAACCTTACCCTTTCTCACATAAATGCCACAGTACCTGCGTGGCATGGTATTATGAGGAATAAAAGAGATAGCGTAGAGTGCCCAGCAAGGCTTCAGTAAATGGAAACTATTGTTAAGATTATGATTATGTTCCGGACACCAAAGATCTGGAGGGTGGGGCTAAGGATGAATAAGCCATTTTCAAATGGAGGTTCAGTAAGGACTCAGGAAAATGCAGCTGAATGTTGAAGAATAAGAAGTTTCAATTCAATTTGGTAATATTTTGTAGAGGAATTTTCTGTCTATGTTCATGAGAGATAGTGGTTTATAATCTTCTTTTCCTGTAATGTCTTTGCCTGGTTTTGGTATCAGGGTTATGCTGGAAAGAATTCAGTCCTTCTGGCAGTGGCGGCCACTCTTCTCTTCCAGGCCTGCACCAGTGAAGAAGAATCTCTCCAGTCTCCTAATCTTTCTTTTTCTAGAGGTCTGTGGAGAAGAGACTGCAAGTGGGAGTGAACCACTTTTGTATCAGTAGCTACCAATGGCTCTATGCTTGGCCTTTAGCAATTCATTAAAGAAAAGTCTAGTCAAATACATCTTATCTGCTTGTATGGTGCGTGGTGTCTCTTCCTGTGACTGTGCTCTGGCACAGTGACAGGGTTCTTGTGTCTCATCTCTCGGGAGGAGAGTCTGTCTTTCCGTGGATTTCAGGCTACTTAGTTGCTCTACATCATAAGCTCTCTGATGGGTTCAAGAAATGTTATGATTTTAGAGTTTATCTGACATTTTATTACAGTTAGGAGAAGAGACACTCTCCACTTTCCTCCTCCTAGGTGGAAACAGAATGCCCACATTCAGCAACATTTTAAAGTGAATTTCTATTTTATTCATCAATAATAGCATAGATTTGTGAAAGACACATTTATTCAGATTACACCTTTGGATTCATGGATTTGGGGCAGATTTATTACTCTGTGCCCCATTCCTTCCCTATCAGAGATCTACACACATGGCTTTTAAATCACTGTCATACTTTATGAGAAAAAATCAATTTAAAAAACTTTTAACTGTGATTTTAAAATTACTAAAATCAATTGTAATTTTGAGCTATTATAATTCAGTTATATTTCAAATACAAAGGCAAAAATTTTCATTTGCACATATGGTTAGAAATGACTTCTAAATATATATAAGCTTTGAATTTCCTAATTCTCACATATCTAAAGTCACAATCACTGTATGTTAAGGTATAAAAGGTGCTACGATGGCTAGGAATTAAACTCAGGACATAATGTCAAAAAAAACCTATTGTGATTTTCCACAAAAATGTAACCTGCTTTTGATTAATTAGTGCAATTACATTAGTAATTACTTTTAGCACTTTGATACATATTTTCTGAGCAACATATATCATCTACAAATAAGAAAACTGAAGAATGCTGTGATTTTCAAACAACTTTGACAACTAATCTGTCCTAGCATTTAACCATACAACATATGTTCTAATTTTTCCCCAATGATTATAGTATAGCCTGTTTGACTTTCTAATTATTCTTTATTATGCGGTTCTTAAAATTTTAAGAGAAAAACTAAAGAAGAAAAATATTTTTAAAAGTGAACTATTTTAATACATCACTTTATAGAATTTAATTGTTCCTGGGTTCATAACAAATAAATGGATTGAAAACTAGTCTCTCATTTGTATTGAAGAAAGTTAACTGCACAGTGAAAGGGAAAAAAATTTTAATGACTTACTAAATTACTTAAAAAGTTGCTTTCACTATAAAACTGTTAGACACATTAATCAGGACTTAGAATCAGATAAGTGGTATCATGTGCTCAAAAATATACCCAATGAATTAAATACCAAAAGAAACGGATATTACCTTTCAGAATTCAATTCAATTTCTCTTTTGTATTAAAATCTGAAAGTAATAATCAAGCGGAGGAAGGAGACAAGTACTTTACAGATCTCCCAGAAGCATAGTGCTAGAACCTATGTCCTACCATATCTTCAGTCAATTTTTAATGGATGATCACTAAACTACTGCTACTGCTAGTAAACGGCTTGATTTCTTTATATACATATATTAAACTACTATGCATTTCAAAGTGAAATACATAATACTTCTTCCTGAAATAGCCATAATTTGGGCTTCAAGTATTCTTAGAAGCATTTATCTTCCAGAAAAGATGTGGTTTTGATTCCCTTGTGATAAGGTGAATTTCCTTCATTATCTTCAAGCCCTTTGTGTATGATGGGATTGAATTCCTTCAAGGTCACTCAAAGTTGTGAAAGCCCTAGAGGATTATTTTGGCACTCTGACTCTCTTATTCTTTGAAACATTTGGCAGTGTATCAGAGCTTCATCAGAGAAAAAAATTAAATCCACAAAATTTATAGGGGAAAAAGTCATAACTGACTATATTTGCCAAGGGAATTGTATTCATCCAAAAAATATTTAGTATGGAGACGTATCAATTATAGAGTGAAACACTTGGCTCCTATTTAAAATGTTTTATCTATAGCCCACTGGGTATTTATTTATCTTGGTTAAAACTGACATAGGCCTGAGGCTCTCCTAACTTCTGTATTGCATGTAAAATTAAATGAAAATAATTCTTACACATATTAAATCCAACTGTTCTAGATTCTTTCTAAATAAAACTTCCTCCTACTAGCTAACACATTGGTTTCTTTTATTTTTCTTATGATTTTTATTGACATTAAATGTTAACTGCACACTATTATTTAATGACATGTTGTTAAGTCAAAAATTTAAATATTGCCATCTTGTGGTCAGACATTCATATACATGAAACTGAAAACAATGTCACTTTCTTAAAGAGAGGTATTTACCCTTAAAATCTTACCAAAGATATTTTCCTATCAGGTGAGAAAAATGATCATTTTATTATATACAACATTCTCCAAGGAGACAAAATTCATTTATAATTTTAAGAAATTATAATTTTTTAAAAAAACTAAATTAAATATACAGTCATTCACCATGAATGGTAACAGAATTCAGTAGAAGGATATCAAGTCAGTCCTGATATTATCTTAGAAATATTTATTTGCTCATATCTATATACTGTCATGATTAATTTTTAAACACAATGAGGAAAGTGTTACAGGTAATTTTCCATAAGATTCTAAAATATGATACTAACACTACTGTACCACTGTTAGGTTTTAAAAAGTGGTCAGGAGGGCAAAGTTCTGAAAAGTTGGAGCAAGAAAGGAACGGAAAACAAGCAGAAAAGTAAAAACCTAAACCTCATATAACATAATCTTAAGCACTTCCTCATTTAGGTCCTCCCCAAACTGCCAAACAGTTACATTTGTAATTATATTGGCATTCAATATATGAGATAAAAAACACAATTACAAAAGTGAAGAAAAACATTCTATGGCTCAAAATACTCCTAATACTTCTACCTGGACTGTAGACAAAAGTTTTTAAACAGAAGACATCTTAATTTCTACTGCCAAATTTCAGAATTTAGGTTATATAAAATTTAAATGACGAAGAAGCAAGAAGGCAAACTAAGCACAAGGCCAACAGCTTTGCAGAAACATAAAGACAACATCAAAATGCTGTGATGCTGACTGTGGAATCATTTAGCCACACAATTTTGGTAATCAAGCAGTACGGAAAAGTTCATTCATATGATAGCACCTAACATGAGTTCTTTGTTTTTTAAGTTGTACCTGTTGATCAAATTGCCACACAACATAAAGAGCCTTTACAAAGCTCCTTAACAACCATAACCATTGCCTTTATCATATTATAATTTAAAACAGACAACTATGATACAGATAGAGACTTATACACAGATAAAAAGACACTGACATTCAATTGTACAAGAACCAAAAGGTAAGATTAAAATAAAAATACTACCTAAGAGTTTTTAAAATCCATTAGAAATAGTGTTTATTGGTAAAAAGAACTAACAAATATACACTCAAATACAATACCAGATTCTTTATCCCAAAGGGCTAAATCAAAGAAAACAAAAAAAAAAAAACCCCTAGAGAATAAGAATAAAACTTATATAAAAGAATTCTCATTATATACGTGTTCAATATCACAACATATATCAAACTCTTATATTATTACAAGGAAACAAATCTTACCTTGTTGCTGTGAAAGTGAAATATCACATTTATTTCTTACACGTATTAAACGACTTTGAACTGGCTTGTGTTCAACTTGCTTAACAACTTGGTCTTGTTTTTGTTGGTACTGAAGAATTTAAGACATGAAGTCATAATATTATTTTTTAAGTTACTTTAAAAAGATCTGAGCAATTAAATTATTTAGGTGTTTATTATATAAAATTTGAATATCATGCATGCTTTCTAACTACCAAACAGGTGATGGAGTACATATTACTAAAGAAAAGATATTGCAAATAAAATCTTTCAAAAGATTTGGGTAATATACACAGATTTCAGATATTCAAATCATTTCTATATTTCCTAGAGAATTCAGAGCTACTTATAAATCAACTATTCTAGATACATACATGATGGATTTAGACAGGATAAAAACTTAATTTGACTGTAAGCACTTCCATATAACCATTTTTGCATAAAATGAAAATCTGCATAATGTACTGCAATTTTCAAAGAGCTTTTATATATAATAACATCACTGAATTCTCACAAGTGTTGAGTAGGTATTGTTTTCCTCCTTTGCCATTCAAGAAAAGTACACTCTACCATAAGCCCCATCATCTCTCTTCCTTACTACCACCTAACGAAATTTGAAATTTACAGTAGTCACAAATTCCTTCACAATCACACATTACAAATTGTGATGACTTTAGCCATTTTCTTTCTCCCCTTTCCTGTTTTATGAGCCTATTTATGAATGAGTCTCTGAAAACAACTGTCAGATATAATTTGACAGGAACCTAAAAAGGTATCTCTGAACTCTTAACAACAGATACAAGCAGAGGAGAATCTGAAACACCTGTCCACATGGACTCAAATGTAACCACTCCAGTTCTGGCAAGTACTTATTTATCTACAGGTAAAAATGAGTAGCTTTAGACTGCAATAATAACAACTAGCCTCACCTCTGGTCTTCTAAGTTTAGAGCCATTAGTCATATAGGTTTCTTCCCTGAAGGAAATATTATTTTGGTGTGTATTTCTAAGATGGGTACTATGACTCTTTTGTGCTGCTTCAGTTTAGAACCTTCCTACTGGCTCCCTTCCTTAACCACAGGGATTAAGAGCTGAGTATTGTGGAGCTACACTGCTTGTGTTCAAATTTGGCTAACTCATTATGTAGCTTTGACCTTGGGTAAGTTACTTAACCCCTCAATACCTCAATTTTTCTCATCCATCAAATGGGGATGATAATAATAATTACCTCAGTAGGTTGTTAAAAGGATTAAATGAATTAATACATAATGAACTTAGCCTCAGGCAGAGTAAGCACTATAAACAAGTGTGTGCTAGTATTAGTACTAGCCATACTTCTCTGTTAATAAAGGAAATCTAACAAATGAATTTTTCTGAAGCCATTCTTCTGGTAACACTTTGCAGTTTTATTTTAAAACAGGCCAATAATTAAAGGAGAGCAATCTTTCTTTTATTTTTTAGAATATCTTTATTGAGGTATAACTGATGGACAATAATCTGCATGTATTTAAAGTATATCATTCGCTAAGTTTTGACATATGTATATACCCATGAAGCCACCATCACAGTCAAGATAATATGATGAACATACCCACCAAGTTCAAAATAACATGAATTCCCTCCTATAACTATAGATTAGTTCGCATTTTCTAGAATGTCATGTAAGTGGAATCGTAAAGTATGCACTATTTTTTGGGGGTGGGGGTTCTGGCTTTTTCCCCTCAACACAACTTTTGTGAGAATCGTCCATGTCACTGTACGTATCAGTAGTCCATGGCTTTTTTTTTTTTTAATAAAGTTATTTATTTATTTACTTATTTTTGGCTGCGTTGGGTCTTTGCTGCTATGCGTGGGCTTTCTCTAGTTGCGTAGAGCAGGGGCTACTCTTCGTTGCGGTGCGTGGGCTTCTCATTGCAATGGCTTCTCTTGTTGCGGAGCACCGGCTCTAGGCACGTGGGCTTCAGTAGTTGTGGCACACGGTCTCAGTAGTTGTGGCTCGTGAGCTCTAGAGCGCAGGCTCAGTAGTTGTGGTGCACGGGCTTAGTTGCTCCATGGCATGTGGGATCTTCCCGGACCAGGGCTCAAACCCGTGTCCCCTGCATTGGCAGGCAGATTCTTAACCACTGCGCCACCAGGGAAGTCCGTCCATGGCTTTTTATTGCTAAGCAGTATTCCATCTTATAGATATGCCACAACTTGTACATTCAGCAATTGATGAATATTTATGTTGTTTCCAGTTTGGGGCTACTACAAATAAAGTTGCTATGAACATTCATGTGCAAGCCTTTGCTTAGACATATGTGGTAGTTTCTCTTGGGTAAATAAATACCTAGGAGTGAAATGTCTGGGTCATATGGTAGGTGTACATTTTATCAATACTTTTTTAAGAAATTGCCAAACTGTTTTCCAAAGTGGTTGTATCATTTTACATTCCCAACCAGCAGCATATGAGAGTTTAAGTGCTCCACACCCTTGACAAAACTTGGCATGCTGGTCTTTTTTTTTTTTTTTTAAAGTTTTTAATTTTTTAAATTTATTTATGGCTGTGTTGGGTCCTCGTTTCCGTGCGACGGCTTTCCCTAGCTGTGGCAAGCGGGGGCCACTCCTCATCGCGGTGCGCGGGCCTCTCACCATCGCGGCCTCTCTTGTTGTGGAGCACAGGCTCCAGACACGCAGGCTCAGTAATTGTGGCTCACGGGCCCAGCTGCTCCGCGGCATGCGGGATCCTCCCAGACCAGGGCTTGAACCCGTGTCCCCTGCACCGGCAGGCAGACTCCCAACCACTGCGCCACCAGGGAAGCCCATGCTGGTCTTTTTAATTTGAGATGTTCTAATGCGTGTGTAGTAGTATTTCAATGTGGTTTTAATTAGCATTTTCCTAACGATTACTGATGTTGAGAATCTTTTTATGTGCTCACTTGCCATCAGTATATCTTCTTTGGATAAGGTATCTGTCCAAAAGATTTTATCCATTTTTTAATTGGACTGTTTGTTTTCTTAATATTGAATTCTGTGAGTTCCTTATATATCCTGCATATAAGCCTTCTACCAGATAAGTGATTTGCAAATATCTTCTCCCAATCTGTAGCTTGTTTTTTCATTCTCTTAACTGTGTGTTTTGAAGAGCAGATGTTCTGGTTTTTAATAAGACCAGTTTATTAATTTTTTTTCTTTCATGGATAGTGTTTTTGGTGTCATTTTGGCCTAACCCAAGGTCACAAACAATTTTTCTTTTATTACAGAATTAATTAACAGATATTTATTCATTACTAGTTTTTTCCTGATGTTTGCTTGGTCACAGGTTATTAATACTGAACCCTACATAATAGTGTGTTCCATAAGCAATCTTTATTTTATATACTTTTGGCTTTCACCCTCAACATCATGCAATGCAACACAATACCATACCATGATGACTATTTATTGAATAAATTAATCTACAGTGAGATTACACAGATTAAAAAACTGTATTTAATTTAACATGAGCATTTTTTTTTACACCTTGGAGAGTAATTATCCTACTTTTTCAGTACACAAGATTGCATGGGCCATTGGCTTAACTCAGTATGAAATATCTCATGCTTTCACGGTAACACACTTCACAAATTTTAATAGAATAAATATTTATTGAGTACCTATTATGCACAAACTACTAAACTAGATATTGCATGGGAATATAGAGGTGTAAATGATAATAGCTATCTAACTTGGTAATAGGCATTTTTACATACATTATTTTAATCTTTAATTTAAAGATGAGGAAATTAAGGCTTAGAAAAAGGCTAAGTATGTATTCAAGGTCACAGCTAGAGATTGGATGAGCTAAGATCTACAGCCAGGCTTGAGTCAGTGAAAAAAGGAGGCATGATTCGAGGCTGTCTGACTCCAAAGACTGTGCTCTTGACAGTGTTCTATGCTAAGGCAATATTGTTACCATTCTGATTTAAGTAAAGTACAAGTGCTATTAATCGGGTACCTGAGGAAAATCTTCAGCTGCCACTGATAGTTTAACATCATCTTCTTGTGTTGTCAGAAGTTCTGTGGGAAGGGCAAGGTGAGGATCTGGCCGCAACTCCAATTCTCCCAAACTCATTGGACCATGACTAGCACATAAATCTTCATAAATATCATCTGTTATCAAGTATGTAAACAAAAAGTTAAAATAAATTATTTCTTAGAAAAAGAAAAATTGGCTAAAATTACCAATATTTCTTACCTGCTGAATTAGAAGTACTTCAATAGAAAATACGTGTCACCAAGGCTTCACTGCAATTAAAACCAAAGCTCATAGAGAACGCAAAAAGTACCTATGTTCAAACAAACCTATGGACTATTCTAAGGTTCCAATCAGCAAGCTATTCACGCAGTTCGCACCCAACACCCACTCCTACACACCAACTCCTAACACTCCAGATTACCTTTTCTATCAATAAGAGTCAATAGAATACTTTGCATCTAAAATGTAATATCAAATCAAGGGGCAATTTCCTGACTAGAAAATGTTGGTATTGCTTAGTTCTGTTCTGGTATTTTTCTTCAAAAGATCAAGCTCCTCTTTTCCTCATCCAAATGACATCTCAATCAAATCAATAAAAAGAAGACAATAAGAGCGGAGATAAATATTTATCTAATAATATCACTGTACATTTACACTACATTTTATACTCCAAGAACTTTCACATATATTATCTCATTTAACTTGAATCTCACAATCATTCTGTAAGGCAGGAGGATCCGATAGTTTTATAACTGTCTTTCCCTGTAAGGCTCAGGGAAGTTAACTGTCAAAAAATCAGAGCTAAGAGGTGAAAAGGAACTAAAATTCTCATCTTTCGACTCCTAGTCACTGTTCCTTATTTCACATTCTTGCTAAATTATTTCTAAGAAAATTGTTTTTCCTAATTAATGGTCACCTTTTAAATATAGCACAATGCAGTCTCATTTTAATCAGTGGAAATAGACCTGAAGCACTATACATAAATTGTTTTAAATGAAATGATATTTTAAAGACCCCACAGGTATTTTCCACTTAAAGGCAGTATGTTGACAATTTCTTAGGTTTAGCAAATAATTACTCTCTGATTTTTTTATGTTAATCTATATTTTTAGGTGGCTTTTACATAAAGCAGAATACATACACTGACTTTTAAGTTTTACCTTTCCAGAATTTGATCTACACAAAACAATTTCTCAAAATTATTACCTGTTTTATTCTCATTTTATTTATAAGATTAATTTAAATAATTGTAATAACATCCATCATTTAGAGCAACCATTGTTCCAAGCCTCATATTGGCCTTTTTATATTCTGATATGACTTTTTCTATTCCTATGTCACTTTTCCTACATTTTCTTAAGACTGGCAAATGAATTAAGATAAAAGAATTCATACATACATAAAATCTTTTTGTATTGATTATATGATTATATACCTAGAAAGCCCTAGAGTCCCTAGTGAGGAAAAAGAATTTTGTTAGAATTAATAAGACAATTTGGTACTATGACTGGATACTAAAAAAATATACAAAAATCATTGGTTTCTCTCTATATTATGCAATATGCACTTAGAAATAGAAAAGTAATCTTTTACTGTAGTGACCAGAACTGTAAAATAATTAAGAAAGGTATAGAAGAAGAAAATGAAGAAAATTATGAAATCTTGTTGAAGAGCACAAAACAAGATCTGGACAAACAGTAAAATACATGAAATGTATTTTTATATATACATATAAAAATGTCAATTCTTCCAATATTAATACATAAATTAGCACAATTCCAATCAGGGTGATTTTCAATTGAAAAACAGAATTTTAGAGTTTATATGGAAGAATAAATACCTGAGAATTGTCAAGAAAAGCAGGAAAATTTATTTTCAAAAGTAAACTTGCCCTATCAGATAACAGAATGTACCATAAAGACACAGTAGTCTAATGTGTTTTAGATCCTAAGGAATCTAGAATACTTAGAATAAAGAATCGAGAAAAAAAATTCCTACATCTATGAGAATTTAATATACAAATTGGTTGATATTTCAATTCAGTAGGAAAAAGATACATAATAATTGGCACAACTGACTACTTATCTGGAAGAAAATCAAATTGAACTTCTACCTTACACCACTTGCAAAAATAAATTCCAGATAGACTTCAATATAAATATATACTAAATAATGAACTTGCAAAAAGAATCTGAGACTACAGGTATAAGCTTGTATTGGGGGAAACCTAACCACGTGATGAAAACACAGGAAGTATAAAAGATGTAAATAACTCTATAAAATTGTTTAAATTATATGGAAAAGAATATAAATAATGTCAATGAACAAAGTACAAATTTGGGAAAAGACATTTGCAATACAGATGATAGAAAATATCTAAAATACAGAAATAGGTCTTACAAAGTTACAAGAAAAACTTAGAACCTAACAGACGGGGGAAAAACTTAAGTAGGTAATTCACAGAAGAGCAAATACAAATAGCCAACAAACATAAGCTCAGCAGTAGTCAGCCATATCTTTATAATTTAACTGACAAAAATAAAAATAGTAGTAAACACAATTTCTGGAAGGGATATGGGGGAAGGCTGTAATATATTACTGATAAAAATAAATTAGTTTAAATTTTTAAGACAGCAACTTGGTATATCTATTTTAAATTTTTAAATATATTTTCCCTTGGGCCCAGTAACTACTTCTGGGAAACTATTCCCGAAATATAAAATGCAGCAATATGTTAGGATACACACGTGTGAATATTTACTTTAGCACTGTTTATAGTAGGGGCAAAATGATAATAAAGTAAATATTCATCAACAGAGCAATGACTGAATACATTATTGGAAATCCACACTAAAAGTGGATAAAAAGTCAATAAAAAGATGAATTTAAGCACTACTACTTGACGTGGAGTAATTTCTGCAGGGTTTACTGGGTGAAAACAAAATGCAGGCGAGTGTGCATGACACAATCTCAACTTGTAAAATAACAACAAATACACACACATCATATGTACCTATCATGTATACTATATGTGTGTGTGTATATAATTATTATATATGCATAAGGAAAAAAACCCAGGAAGGTTACATACCAGAATCTTAACACGAGTTAAAGCATAAAGTGGGACAGGAGAAAATGTGAGGAGGAGGGGTAGATGAAGAGCATTCAAAAAAAAAGTCTATAACTTTAAGTAATATATGATATAATCATATTTTATTTTTATGTAAAATGATATGTGGCTGATGTATGGTTGTAAAGAAAAAAATTAATTAAAAAAGACGCAAGGTAGATTGTGATAAAAGAAGAAAAAAATTAAATATAGAAACCAAGAAAGTGTATAATCAAACATCTCCCAAAAGCATTAAAAGTGCATAATAGCTTTCAGCTCACATAACACCCTATCACTTAACCTATATTTACTGACTATGCTACATACTCTGCTAGATGACAGGGCTATTACAGTGGACAAGATAAAGTCTCCATTTTCAAGTGAGATTACAAATCAGTGTGATAAGAGCAACATTAGGCAGGCGACATTAGAGGACTACACAGAGAGCATATTTGACGGTACCTAACCCAGTGATAAGGGATCAGGAAAGGATTCCATGACAGCAATCACAACAATGTTGAACTTGCTGTGTCACTTCTAAAAAGTATGCTCATTGAGTGTAATGTACATTAGTTAGCCCTTTGTAAGAGGGACACTTAAAGTATTATTCCATTCAAGACAAATTTAATTAATCATAATTTAAAATCCCTAATTTTACTTTTCTAGAATCTTACTGCTTTGAAAAAGCAACCATGGTAGACTTTCAGAGAAGACTAAGTCTGCTTGAATTGCCAGTGCCAGCAGCAGCTTTGGCTCTTGCCTGTCTAATAAATTATTCCATTTGTATGAAACCCAAAGGTACCTCAAATTCCACATAGATGAAACCCCACTCATTCTTATTTCCTCCTAATTCTGTCTTTCCTCCAGAATCCCTCCCTCCCTCAGTGAATGGAAATACCACCTATCCAATCATTCTAGCCAGAAACCTGGAGTCATCTTAGACCCTCTCTTCTTTTGCACCTCTCATATTCAACTAAGTCTTGTCCACTCTCCTCCTCAAATGTCTCTCAAGTCTCCCTTTTCATATTTCTTCGCTGTTGAATAATGTCTCACCAGGTTTACTTTAATAACTGTCTAAGCCAGAGGCTCCTTGCCTCCAGTCTTAATCCTCCCCAATCTATCCATCACACTGCACCTCACATGATCTTGCTAAATAAAAGGTAAATATGATCACGTCACTCATTTACATACAATCTTTAATGGATCTGTGAATATCACAAAACATTCAGAATTGACAGAAATTCAAGACTGAATTTTCCATGGGCATAAATATAAAGTAAGATTGGAATTACTTTCCGTTTTGCACACAAACGAATCTCTACTGTCTTAGAGTAAATCCAAAAACCACTTGATATTATTATCTATATCCACCTGGTTTCTGCTACTGTTCCAATCCCATTGCATCCTAAACTCTAATTCACTGATAAAGTACTTACATTTCCCCACTTAAGTTTCACTGTTTTTTTTTCTTTAACTTTATCCCCTTGTCTCATTGCATATTCTGCCTCGGAGGTTTCTCTTACACTTACTACACAGCAAACATCTATTCATCATTGAGAACTCATTTCAAGTTAGCTCCTCACACATGAAGTCTTTCCTGATTGCCCTCCCCAGTTACAACTGACCTGTACCCCCATCCTATACGGACTGCTTCACAATAACTACAGTCATTTATTGCATGCTTTTGCCTTCTCTCTACTACCTCTACTAGAGAAAAAATTCATTATGGATAAGGTCTTACCAGGTTTTATATTCCTACCACGTAGAATGTGCTTAGAGCAGAGCAAGCACTCAAAAAATATTTTCTGAATAAGTAAATGAATAAACTGGAACGTGCTTATCACACTTCATCATCTGGCTAATTCCTCTAAGATTCAGTTTCACATTGGCTCTTGTGGGAAACCTTCTCTGAGCTCTCATGTGTGGGCTGTTCCTCCTCTGCACTCCCAAAGCAGTCTGTGTTGTTGCATTAGTCACACAATATTAAAATTGCTGTCTCATATTCTCCTACACGAGTTTGTAAACTTCCTTGAGAGCAGATGTCTATTACCTCTGCATCTCAAGACCCTAATATTGTACTAATATATTGGTACCAAGTACACAGTAGGTACTCAATACAAGTTTTCTGAGTAAATGAAGAGCTATAATTGGTAGTAAGTCCCAGAGTCCTCACAGTTTGTTCAAAATACCAGTTTACACTTTAGGGTTCTCGAGACAATTCTTCAAACCTTATTTAGCATCTTTTTGTTACTCAACCCAACCTGAAAGCCTCAGAATTAGAAACAGTGGTAGGGGACTATAGGTTGCAAATAGGATGCTTTCTGAAAATGAGCAGGGGTGGGGACAGGCAAGGTAAGAATAGCTGAGCCTCTGTAAACAAAGTTACTAAAAATCAACATGAAAGGCATGAGATTAGCCAGTAGCAGAAACAGTGATACACTGGGACTCATTCTTCTACAGTAAACATAATGTAACAAAATACTTAGAGCAAGAGGAACAAACTAGCTCTCTATAGGCACCTTCCTTTTAAGCAACTGTGGATAGTTTCTGGTTCCATTAAATACACTGGAGAAGGTATTGATATTTTTACATCCTCCAAGCATTATTAAAGATAGTAACAGTTATCACGTGCCAAGCACAGTGCTAACTATTTTATGCACGTTGTCACCTACAACCCACCCCTAATAACCTTAGGAGGTAGATATTGTTCGTGGTAAGCAGCATCCACGATGGTCCCCTAACATCTGGGTCCTGGTATTCACACCTTTCTGTAGTCCCCTACGATATTACTCCAGGATTGGTCTGTGTTATCAACAGAATGTGGCAGAAGTAATGGCATGTCACTTCTGAGACTAGGTTATAAAAGACATCGTGGTTTCCATCTTGGTTGCTCACTTTCTCTCAGATCATCCACTCTGGGGAAAGCCAGCTGCCATGTCATGACAGCTCTATAGAAAGGTTCCAGTAATGAGGAACCGAGGCATCTTGCCAGCAGCCATGGGAGTGAGCTTCGAGAACAGATCCTCCAACCCTAGCTGAAGCCCTCATACGACTGCAGCTCTAGCCAACAGCTTGACTACACCCTCATGAGAGATCCTGAGGACCGTGCAGCTAAGCCACTCCCAGATTCATGACTTTCAGAACTGTGTGAGATAATAAACGTTTGCTGTCTTCATCTGCTAAATTTGGGGGTAATTTGTTACATAGCAATAGGTAACTAATACATTAATATTATCCCCACTTGATAGAGGAGGAAACTTGGGCTCAGAAAGATTGTTACTTGCCCAAAAATACAGAGCTGGAATTCAAAGTGATTTCTGATACTCCAAAAGCTCAGACTCTTAGCCACTCTGTCATACTGACCCATCTATATGCTCAATCTTATGCCACATTACTTATTATTTTTTCCAATTAAATTAAATAAATATCTATAGCGTGCCTACAATTAAAAATGAACTGTACTATAGGTAATCTGCTAGGTGATACCAAGGTATAAGGAGGGGCTAAACAGGATATATCCTCATGGATTTTATTCTGTAACATTTATTATTTATTTATTTTTATTTTCTGTAACAATTTAACAAGTACCTCTTTGTTCGCCAAGTACCAAGCAGCTCTCAAGTGATCTGCGAGAGCCATCTAGTGTCAATTCTATTTAATTGCACTCTGCACGGTTAGCTGGATACAAATATAGAAGTCATATTTTAATGCCACTTTGAATCCTAATTTTTAAAAATGTAAAAAAACTAATACTCTTACTATGTGCATAAAATAAATAATTCAAATATTAATTTACATTTATTCCCATAGAAAATTCAGTCTTGAATGTCTCTCAGTTCTGAATGATAAGGTGTTCGCTCATACTCTGTGCCAATGTTTTTCTAACTTCCAGCATCTCCTCTTCTAACTTCTGGCAAATCTGCATACCTCCAGAAGTTCTTTTCATTTAAGAGAATGCAGCAATGGGCATGAGAAAATCAATAAATGAAAACATAGTTGATCCTCGTTAATTTGAAGATTCCATTTTTGCAAATTCACCTATCTGATAAAAATTTATTTATAACCCTGAAATCAATAATCACAGCACATTTGCAGTCATCTGTGGACATGTGTAGAGCAGCAGAAACCTGAATCACCCTACACACACTGCAGCAGATGAAGTTGAACACTGCTCTACTTTCTTATCAGCTCTTACACTGTGAACAAGTGTTCTTTTTCGCTGTCTATTTAGTGACACGTTTTTCACATTTTTGAACGTTTTGTTGGTGATTTTGTGGGTGTTTAAAATGGCCCCCAAACATAGTGCAGAAGTGCTCTCTAGTGTACCTAAGTGCAAGAAGGCTGCGATGGGCCTTACAGAAAAAATATATGTGTTAGATAAGTGTCATTCAGGAATGAGTTAAGTGCTGTTGGCCATGAGATTCAATGTTAATGAATCAACAATATATATTAAATAAGTGTCCTTAAATAGAAACACACATAAAACAAAGTTATGTATTGATCAACTGTCAAAAATGTTATAATCAGAGGCTCACAGGAACCTAACCTTGTATTTCCCCTAGAAGCAGTGGCTCAGTATTTGCTAATTCAATGTTTCTGGTGACTCTATAGGACATAAGTACTATAGATAATGAAAATCAACTACATATGCTAGAAATTGGTATTCTCTACTCTACTCTTATTCCCAAAGTGTTACAGCAGAAAGTTTAGTTAATAAAATTCCAAAACAGTCCTGAGTACACTGAGCACTGAGTCAGAAGAGTGAACTTCTACAGTACTACCTAATTTAACATTGTCCTACGCAAGATCTGTTATGTCACCGTTGTGATGTGCTGGTTATATTTTTCCAGTATATATTAAAATAAATACATCACTATTAAAAATTTTTAGGTGGACACATGCATATTACCAAAATTATCTCATGCCCCATCCAGTGATTCACAGACCAACACTTTGGGGAAATACTGCTATAAATACTATAGAAAAAGTCATTATCAAACTTTTCAATTATGAATACCCCTTTTAATAAGGAAATTTTGTAAGCCCCTACCTGAAAATAGTTATGCTTTTCTTAATTCAGATTAGGAACACTACTGTAGATTATAATACAAAACAGAATACAGCATTCAACATGGAAACAGTACCAAAAAAGTATGATGGGATTCGAAGTGAATACTCTAACAGACAATACCTCAAGAAGCAATATTTTGGTGTATACCTGTAACTGTGTCACACTGCTGAGATAATGGCTTAGGAGCACATCTTTGATCTGAAGACTCTGCGTTAGCTACAGGCTGCTGCATATAGGTGGAATGTCCCATTAAGATGTTCTCTGCTGCTGCTGTCAGCCTGGGCCTTTGTCCTTCACTAAGTTCACCTACACTGTTTTCCAAGTCCTGTAAAAAGTAGAAACCATTGTTACAAACATTACATTAAAATCAAGTCAAAACAAGAAATATTTGTCAAATGTATCATGATGCAGACCACAGGACTGCTTGAAAGCTATTTTAGGAAGTCCTTATTATGTCACACACACACTACAGGACAGTTAGTTTAATAAGATATCTAAGTGCAGACTTTGTTCTCCATATCTTATTTCTTATGAAGTTAAATACCCATTATCTGTTTTCTTCAACCTCCAAATTAGACAACAATAAAACACACCGGAAAAATGTTATTATTTAAAACACTAAATGCTGGCACACATTATACATTGTTCATACAGCTTAATTAGAAGAATAGAAAATTCACCTCTTGTTCTTTATGAATGAAAATTGGCTAAAGTTGTTAGTGTGAACTTTATAATAAAACAACTGATGAAAATGTACAAAAAGTATGAATATGTTTCTTTATCAAATATATGAAATAAATAAAAACCAAAAAGATGATGACTTCTATTTTCTTTTGGTATTAAAAATAATATGCCCTAATCACTAGCACCTCTTGTGACTTGGAGATATTCTAATTAATGAGTTTGCTAATCAAGAACTGAATAAAAATTCCAGTATATGAAAGTTCTCATGTTTTTTATTAAAAGGAGTTTAATTTCAACCAAGTGGGGTTTTTTTACTAGAATATATGAAAAAATCACTGCTGAAACATCTTTGATGACTCTGTTGATTACAAAATAAAATCTGTTTAGCTCATCATTCAAGATTTTCTACAATTTGCCCTAATTATCCTCTACAGATTTGTAGCTCCCCTTATCCTGTAATCTGACTTTTCTTTAAGAATATCAGTTGCTCAACATCCTTTAAAAAGAAAAAGATTGTTTTGCAATTAATATAAAACCCTTGGAGATTCTTGGGCAAAGTTTAGAATGACAGCAGATACATTTTCCCTAGAAACTAACTAGAAATATTTCACAGTGCCTACATTACTCTGCCACTACCATATAAATGTTGTGCAATATACAGTACCTTCTCTGTTGTGAACCAATTTTTTAAGGTACTTGTAACTGCTGAACTACTTAACACCTTAATACTCTATGACCCTACTGAAGATTTAGCTTCCCTATTCACAAAATGCTCTCGTACTCATAAGCAGTTATCATTCTTATATTATACTCAAAGCTCAGACTCATGTCAATTCTAAGTTAGGCTACCTATGATCTCTAGTAGTACACCTGGCCCATCCACATAAATGTACAAATTGCAGTTTTGTCATCAGACTACTCTCACTGACCTGATGCTCCCTCTGGGCAAAGAGTTTTAAGCACAAAGAATGGTTACTATTTTCTTACCAAAGCAATATTTTAACTTACAAATGTATCATTACTACAAGTTCTTATTACAAACAAAACAAATGTTTGATAGTTCTGTAAACGTAGGATAACGCACTAAATGTCACTGTTAATCAGACTGGCAAAAAAGATTAAGATTAAAAATATCATATGTGGTGTTGGAAAGGAATCTCACATGGTTGAAAAACAATTTATTAGTGTCTATTTAAATTATAAATGCTCGTGCCTTTTGAGTAATTCCACCCCTCATTATCTTCTACAGAAAGGCAATTCCTCATAATGTAAAAAGGATTTTATTCTTATTACAGTTTGGAGAGAAAAAAAAATTGGAACCAATCTAAAAATCCTTCAGTAGTAGAATAATTAAACTAGGGTATACTACATGGTAGATAAAAAGGATATGGTGGATCTTTAGGATTTATAGTTAAATTTTAAGAATCAGATGGCAGAAAAACACATACACATACCTCAAAATTATCCACACATGACCACACACAAACACACACAACCACACACATATGCAAATGCTTAGGTGCTTAGGAAAAGATCTGGAAAGGATAAACTTCCAACTTCTGGGCTTCTGGTCTAGCCAAGATGGCACACTAACAAAGGCTGCCAGCTCCCTGTCCCCAAAACAATGTTGTAGTAACTACATAAGTGGGAAGAAACCAGGATTCTGAGAACTAAGTAAAAATTGTGAAAAACCACTGAGAAAGACTGACGACTAGCTTGACCTGGTGTGTGTGGGAAGAAAGGGGCTGCATCCTGAGGAGGAGGGTCGCTAGAGGAGGTTTAGTGAGAAGAAAGATTGGAACAAAGTGCTGCTGCCATTCCCTTTTTCCCTCACTAACTTGAGATCATCACTGCTTGTCCCTTAACCATAAGGATCTTGGCAACAATCTGGGTTGCAGATACTAGTACCCCAGAGTAACATCAGGGAGCATGAAGGCCCAGCTGGGGTGAAAAGTTACAGGTGACATCTGACCAGGAACCCATGGCCATTCATTCCTTCACTCTCTCCCTTCTTCACCCCAGGACGGGAATACAAAACTTCCCAAAGAAACTTCTTCCTAAGGGTTTTAAAGACACAACAACCAGCAGAAACACTGAACGGTAGAGTACCAGCAAACAGCAGTGGCCACGATCAATAGTGGTTCTGTGCTGCCTGAGACGCCCATCCCTGGGGCTCATCTCCTCCTCTCTTCTTATATTCACAGGAACAAACTATGGTCTGATTTTAGTCCTTACCCAATACGAATTCTCACAGAATAGCTTATTCCCACGGCCGCCATCCCAGGCCCCCGGCCCCGGAACATGAGTTCATATACCAAAAGAAACAGATACTCTTATAAAGCAGAAACTAACACACCATTGTAAAGCAATTATACTCCAATAAAGATGTTAAAAAAAAAAAAAACAGATACTCGAGGAATCAATTAGTGTTTAAAAGAAAAAAGTGAAAAACATTAATCATACACACAAAGAATAAAGAAAGATATTAACAATGTGAAACAAAAAATCATTTAAAAGAAAAAGAACCAAGTAAGACTATCGGATATGAAAAATATAATAAATCAGATAAATAGTAGGCTAAAGAACAACTTAGTGGTTGGCAGATCAGATTGAGGAACTCTCCCAGAAGAGAGTAGGAAAGAATGAAGACATAGAAAGTCTAAGGGATAAAACAAACAGAAGCAGAAGTGTTAATATCTGGAAATAACAGTTCTAGCCAGAGGGGGAAAAAATGAGAGGAAGAAAAAAATTGAAAAAGTAGTGAGAGAAATTTCCCAGCATTAAAAAGATGGAAAAGTCTGAGCATCGAATGAATAAATGAACCAATATTACTGATTTCCAAAATGAAGGAAAGAGGGATTAGTTAGTGGAACTTTTAAACTACACTGACATTTCTACTATTTTCTACCATTTTTTGTGCCATTTGTTTGTCTCATTTTCTCTCTCCTCTTTCTCTCTCAGCCTGCTGGTTTCTATACTAAGCAGCATGGTTTCTACAGCTATGAGAGTACTTTCTTGAGTTTAGCAACAGCAATCACAACTAGTATCTTTCCAGTGAAATCAATTTTTGGTCAATAGCTAAGTAAAGTTGCAGAAAATTTAGTCATTTTTCAATAAGAAGGAGTAAGTTAAATTTCCATTTTTTCCATTACTAAGTTCCGTATCTTTTTTCTTCTACCTTTCCTAAGAATTTAAATTTTTAAGATAAAAATTAATAGAAAATAAAGCCAGCCATCTCCTTGGATTCTGTATAGTCTTCAGATCTTCAGCTCATCTAAAGCCAGTTTCACACCTGTTCAAGTAAAGACAACCAAATACAAGAGAAAGAATACTAAATAGAATCAAGAATCCTAGTCCCACCTCTATCATCAACCAGGCTGAGCAACTACACTGTATATTTCCACCTGGAATTTCCTTAAGCACCTTAAACTTAATGTTTCAAATCAAATTCATTACCTTCCTCACAATACTTGGCACTCTTCTCTCTGCTTTTCTAAGCCAACAACTGTACAACCACAACTTCCCTTAACCAGTGACCAATTACTGCCAATCAGTACTCTTAAATTTAAATCTCTCTCCTTTCTATTTCTACTTAACTGCCTTTGTTCATGTTCTCATTCTGGACTACCCCAGTGGTGTTCTGACAAACCTCTATCTTTCCCTCACTTGTCCATGGCTCCATAGGTCTTCCTAAATATCTTAGCCTGTGACTCCCTTGCCCAAAAATATCTTAAGGGGCTCCATAGTGTCCAAGCCTTACCATGGCCTACAAGGTTCTTTACGATCATATTGTTCAATCTACTTCTCCAGCTATTTGATCAGTTACTACATGGTAGAGTAATTGTTTAAGCTCTTTTCTCCCTACAGGACTGTAAGCTGCTTAGAGGTGGGGACCCTGCCTCATTCATCTTTGTACCTTTTCGGAGGTTGTGTCTGGCATATAGTAGATACTCAGTAAATGGTTGCAGAAAGAAAGAAAGAATGAATGAACGATCCTCACAAATCATTTAAAAGGGCTTCAGTTTTTTTCATCTGTAGAATAAGAGAGTTGGAACAGATGGCCTAAATTCCTTTCAGCTGTAAAACTCATAACTCTTCGGTTCTAGGTTAAAGTTACTGCAAGGCTGATCCCTGAGTAAGTTGAAGTATTAGAGTGCTTTAACTAAAAGTAGGAATACTTTTGTTATCTTTTTCCTGTATTTAGATCTAACAGAAAAAAAAGTTAAGGTTAAAAAATACCTCTGAATGATAGACCATTTGCTGTGAAACTAATGATTCCTGGTTTTGTTTAGCAAGAAGAGAAAGAATTGCATCAGCATGAATTTCTTTATGGGGCATCCTAATCACTTGTCCTTCGCTGGGAGGATCATCTTCCTAAGTAAAATATAAAGACAATACAATAAGAAAACAAAAATTAATCTATCAATTACATTTTTCATAATTTATGATTAATAAAACTTAACAGTCATCATGAACATGGTCATATTAGCACTTTACAGAAAGAAGACGGACTCTTTATTATCATTTAGATCTCACTTCCATTCGACTATACTAAAAACCCTTTATTTTTGCCTCAAATGTAAATAACAGTATAAAATAATTGGGTTACATTTAAACTAGAGATTTACTATAAAAGCATATGAAAGTTGGACCCTTTGTCCCATGTGATTGAGTTACAATGATTCATAAACGTTTTATACAGTGTCATCAAGTTTTTGGCTCACACGGTTTCCTGCTTCATGTTGAAGCAGCACACAAAGCTGTGCCCCCAGTGTGGCAATGGGGGCAAAGCACCGTAGCAGTGGTGCAACCTGGACCGCAGGCAGAAATGAAAAACTGCAGAAATACGCTGAGGCACCTATAGACCTTTGATTGTCCATTTGCCTTTGCGCTGACCTCCAGTACTTGCTAGGGAGCAGGTACTGAAAGCCCTAGTTGGAAGACCCAGCTTAGACTTCTTGGTGCCTCAAAATAGACCAGTCCCGAAAATGAAGGACAGTGTGGGCCAGAGAGTCAGAAAACTGTATTCCCTTCTAAATACAAGGATTAACATGATTTTAAACTCCATTAATAGTATTTTTTTTTACTTAAGTATCTTACATTTAATGAAATAAAGTTTAACTCTGCAGTACAAGTCTTTATCCCCCAGGTGTACACAGATAAATACCTACTGGTACATAACTGCAAAGTTAGTCTTTTTCAAGATTGTACTTCTGCATGTGACTTTATCATGAATTTGTAGCATATCTGATTTAGGCTTAGTAAAAATATCAAAATTAAAGTTTAGTTTCAAATGTAAAAAAAGAAAGATGTTATAATTTAGTCCTGGTTCAGTTCAGCTATTTAAACAAACTTAAATGTGCTTTGGCACCATGATAAAGTTCTAAGAATGGATAAAAATGCCCTAATGACATATTAAGTAAGCCAAATGTTAGTGTAATTCTTCTCTGAAAATAAAGACTTCTCCTTTATGCTTCCCCCCCATATTATTTTATAAAAGTGATTTCCACTCTCTTCAGAACAGACTCAATCAATTACTTGTAATAAATAATTAGTTAGAAAGGTAACTGCCCCATTCAAATCTTATCAAAACTCTCCTTCATTAATTATTTCATACTCCTACATATAGTAAAGCAAATTGTTTTAACACATTTTATTACTTGAATATATGAATCTCCAGATTTGGCATCTTTACCCTATTGTGTCTTTAATAGCGTAAAGATGCTACATGGCATCTTTTGCTTTTTGTTTGTTGGACTTGACAAACACCGGACACACACACCCAGCTGCTTGCAACTCAAGCTTTAGGATTCAGATAGCTCCTATTAGAACTCAAAATTTACAGTTTTTAGCTTAAGTTGATAGCTTAAGATGAAAGGCAAATTATCATGTATCCATATAAAAAGAGTTGTGGATCTATCACTATATAGCTATGTGACACAAACAAGTGATTTAACCTCATTCAACGCAAAGTAAAATGAGTAGTTACTATTTTTGACAAAGGATGAGCATCATCTTTTGGGATGCTTTTTAAAAATATACAGGTTTAGGCTTCTAACCGCCCACACACATGCATGCATACCATATAACCCTCATGACCTCCTGAATCCACATATCAGAGGGTGGGGGCAGGATGCATATTTTTAAAAGTTCCACTGGTGAATTTAATATACAGTCCTAGTTTACATCACTTGAATAGGCTGCTTTAAAGAAATTTCTAGGGAGTTCCCTGGTGGCCTAGTGGTTAGGATTCTGGGCTTTCATTGCTGTGGCCCAGGTTCAATCCCTGGTCATGGAACTGAGATCCCACAAGCTGCGTGGCACGGCCAAAAAGAAAGAAAAAAAAGAAATTTCTAGCATTATGATTGTAAGGGGATAGAAGGGCATGATGTTTCAAAAGTACACCAATATCTTTCTTTTTTCATCATGATCTTATATAATGATACAAATGGAAAGATAAAAATGCAACTAGACTTCTAAAACTTCCAGTCAAGGTGGAGTAATAAGGACCAGATACACCCACCACCTTGAAACAACTGAAAAATGGACAAAGTATGTGAAAAACTGCATTTCAAGACATGGAACATCAGGTAACAAAAGACAGCGATCTCTGAGAAATGAAAAACAAGTCAGAAGAACCCTATGCCTGCTCCAGCTTACTGTCTGTGAGTTTCCAGGCTGTGGCACAGGAGCCTAAGCTGAGAAGGTGGAGCTGAAACTCCAGGGAGGCCAGGACAGCTAGAGTTCATAAGACGGACTGCTAGAAAAGTGAAAGCTGCAGAGGGAGAAAACTCTGGAAATCTGCAGAAGATCCCCTTTGAGTATTAAGCTGAGTACTACTCAGCAGATGCTTTGGAGACAATTACATAAGGCTGGAGGAACGAGCACCTGAGAAGGGATTGGATATAACAGTGCCTGATGCTCACACAGGGCCTGGATAATGGTTGTTCCCACTAGCCAAGCTGGAAAACCTCATTAATGAGGCACTGGGTGGAGTACATAGAAGTGTCTTCTCTCCATAGCGGGGGATAAATAGCCCTAGATTGAGTACTGTTCTGGTACTGCCTAACAAATCTTAAAAGCAAGACTCAAAAGGGTAAAACTGTCTCTAAGTACTTAACCATGTCCTGAGCAAAGCTCAAAAATATTTATAGGAATATAAAACATAGAAGGAAAAAGTCTATGCAAAATTTTGGCAGATCAAATTAAACAGCTTTTCTTTTTTCTTTTTTAATTTATTTATTTTTGGCTGCATTGGGTCTTCATTGCTGAGCACAGGCTTTCTCTAGTTGCAGTGAGGGGGAGCTACTCTTCGTTGCGGTGCATGGGCTTCTTGTTGCAGTGGCTTCTCTTGTTGCAGAGCATGGGCTCTAGAGCGCAGGCTCAGTAGTTGTGGTGCACGGGCTTAGTTGCTCCGCGGCATGTGGGATCTTCCCGGACCAGGGCTCAAACCCGTGTCCCCTGCATTGGCAGGCGGATTCTTAACCACTGAGCCACCAGGGAAGCCCTAAACAGATTTTCTTTTTTTTTTTTAATTATTTATTTATTTATTTATGGCTGTGTTGGGTCTTCGTTTCTGTGTGAAGGTTCTCTCCAGTTGCGGCGAGCGGGGGCCACTCTTCATCGCGGTGCGCGGGCTTCTCACCATCGCGGCCTCTCTTGTTGCGGAGCACAGGCTCCAGACGCGCAGGCTCAGTAATTGTGGCTCATGGACCCAGTCGCTCCACGGCATGTGGGATCCTCCCAGACGAGGGCTCGAACCCGTGTCCCCTGCATTAGCAGGCAGATTCTCAACCACTGCGCCACCAGGGAAGCCCCAGCTTTTCTTAAAGATTAAGATATAACTACCATATTATCCATCCATTCCACCCCTAGATATTTGCCAGAGAGAAATGAAAGCATATGTCAATACAAAGACTTGTACACAAGTCTTCATAGCAGCTTTATTTGTAATAGCCCCCAACTGGAAATGAACCCAAATGTCCATCAACAGGTGAATAGGCAAATTGTGGCAAATCCATACAATAGAGCACTGCTCAGCAATAATAAGGAATGAACTATGATACAAAGTATAACACAGATAAATCTCAAAATAATTATGCTGAGTTAAAGCAATCAGACAAAAAAAAAAGAATACATGCCACGTGATTCATTTACATACATCTAGAAATGCAAACTAATCTATAGTTACAGAAAGTAGATCAGTGGTTACTGGGAGAGGTATAGAGAATGAGAGGAATGATGAGAGATGAGAAGGAGGGATTACAAAAGGGCCTGAGGAAAGATTTGGGAGTGATGGATGATGAATATGTTCATTACATTAACTGTGGTAATGGCTTTACAGATACATACATATGTCAAAAATTATCAAATAAGTTTTTTTTTAAAGAGCAACAATAATAGCAATGCTTAGCAAAGGCTATGGATGAATGTAGATGAAAGTTGAGCACAACTACCCTTCCTTGCTTAGGTTGTTTGAAAACATAAAAAGTAAAGATTTCTATTCCTTAATAATTTTCAAAAGAAAATCCCTATTATCATTTCTGTATGGTATTTTTATATATATTATACATGTTGATATATTATATATGTTAAGATATATATTTTTAAATGTGAATTTTTCTTCCATAAAGCTAGATAATAACTAGGAGTGTTAGTACCCTTGGGTCCTATTTCAGTATTTTTTTTTTATTATTTTTTAAAATCTTTACTTATTTATTTATTTTGGCTGCGCCAGGTCTTAGTTGCGGCATGTGGACTTCTTAGTTGCGGCAGGTGGACTTCTTAGTTGCGGCATGCGGACTCTTAGTTGCAGCATGCATGTGGGATCTAGTTCCCTGACCCCACAGTTCCCCAGGGATTGAACCCGGGCCCCCTGTATTGGGAGCACGGAGTCTTACCCACTGGACCACCAGGGAAGTCCCAGTATTTTTTTTTAAAGCCACTAAATTCAATTATTTTTTAGCGTAAAGAATTATAATCACGATTAGGGATAAATTACAAACGTATTATAAGAGAGTTGGTTTCAACAGCTAAGGTCCTGCCTGAAACACTGTAAAGGCAACATATCCAGGTGACAATGTGCCTTGAGTTAGATTTTCATCACCTAATTAAATTAACTGCATTTTTCAACTACTGGAGCCACAGGGGTTAACAACAGTTTTCTATTCATTCTCACAATTATGATAATGAAATGTATAAATATGATAATGACATGTGTAAGAAGCCTTAAATTCCTTCATGGATATTTTATTAAATTTTATGACTATAACTCAAATATTTGAGAAAAAACCCTGATCAGTGGCAACAAGTTCATCAAGATATTCTTCACCTCAGAATTCAATGTGGAGTCAATCACTTCTTACCATTTCGAGGGCATCATGCAGAGTACTGGATAAGCTATCATTTAGGTTTGTCAGATACAGTCCTTCATCTCCTAAAACTAGAAATTAAAATGCAAAAATTTGGAAAAAAGAAGAAACATAAATTTAGTAAATAATCTCACCATAAAGCCATAGAATATTACACTTAAAACTTATACAATAAAAATACTGGCAAAGTTCATAAATCATAATTCACAAGCTATTCAATCTCACTAGCTCTTTGAAAAGCACATTTTATAACAAAGATGAGATTTTTGTTTCACTTACCAGCTTGTCAGAAATTAAAAAGGGCTATTAAACATCAACTGTAACCATGAAATTAAAAAGAGGCACTCCTATATACTACTGATATAATTAAAAACTGATTAAAATTAAAAACCGATTCACCTTTCTGGAGAGCATGTTGGCAATGTATTGCTATTTTATTTTGTTTGGCCACGCCGTGTGGCTTGTGGGATTTTTTAGTTCCCCAAACAGGGACTGATTCCAGGCCCCTGGCAGTGAGAGCATGGAGTCCTAACCACTGGACCGCCAGGGAATTCCCTATGTATTGCTATTTTAAAGGTGCATACTCTGACTCAGCAATTCCACTTCTAGGCATGTATTCTAAGGAAGTTATCAGTTATGGAAGTTCACAAAGATAAATAAATATATGTGCAAGGACTGTCAGTGGAGAGTTATGTATAGTATGAAAACACTGAAAACAATCTAAATGCCCACCACTATGGCACTGTTTTAGCAGACTACCCAGCCACTGAAAAAAAGAGGTAGGGCTATATGTATTAATATAGAAAAATGTCTATAACATATTTAAGGTTAAAAAATTCAGATTTCAAAACAATATGTATAATATGACCCTACTTAAAAGGTAAAAATATATATACATACAAATGTATTTAGGTGTCTATATATGCATAGAAAAAAAAAGACTGGAAGGGTATACCCCAAACTTTCAACAGTGATATTATTTCTGGAGGGTGGGATTTATGAGGGAGATTTTACATTCTGAGGTTAAGGTGTAGAAAAGTTAACTTGCAGAGTCCATATTCTTTCTACTATACCCTGTTAAATCTTGAAAATTAAGTAAAAACACTTTAGACAGAAAAGTATTACTTAGGAATTATCATAAGCTAACCAGTGAAATCAATTGATACAAAATTAACTTACTCTTAGGAGCCACTTTTTGACCACAATTAAATAAAACCTCTCCTTCAGAGATGGGTCTATCTAAGGTTTCAGTTTCAGTGGCAGTAACGCTCAAGGTACTCTCCATTGTTGATGAATCTGAACTTGGCATCTGTATGGGGGAAGGGGCCTTGGTGTCAGCAGGAAGCGGCATAAGGGGAACTGGCTCTGGAGGTGCAGGCTGAGCAGGGAAGTCCATGCTCTCAGGTTCTTCATCCTTGGCCACAGACATTACACTAAGAAGAAAGAGACATAGTTTGAATGTATTACATCGGTGAAGGCCTATATTAATTTTTATATAAAAAATAGATTCAAAAGTACTATGTCTCCTTTAGACATATTTCTATATCAATATATAGATATATCTATATATTTCTATAATCTGAACTACTATAATTAGCCAACAAGATTTATTTTTCCAAAATCACCTTCATGCTTTAATCAAAGACCATCTTGAAAGTTCTACCATCTCTAAAATAAATCTACATAGGGATATGTGGTAATATAAAAGTTAACTGATCATAGTAAATGAAGATTCACACTGGGGAAAAATCTTCTTCTATTTTATTAACAATATTATAGATATCTTTATTTTAATCTGTTTCCCCCAAAATTTTATTTTAAAAGAAGAGAACTGAAAGTATAAATAAATCTGGTAAAAATTTTAAAACCATAAAATTTATGAAACTTCTTCCTACTAAAGTATAGATTAGCTTGTGGTTTATCAACCTTCATTTATCATTTCTGATGTTTTCAATGGGTCACCTAAGTCAACATAAGAAGAAATGTATAGTTACTAAAAATGAATATATTGTCATTTACATAGCTCTCGGGTGAAGTTCTTCTTGAAGAGAGCTGGGATTCTCTTCTTCCAGTGGCAGGTCTCCATTACTCCATGGCTTGGGAAGCTCTGGGCTTGGCATCTTCAATTTATCAACAGAAGTCTCTGACAAAGTTGGGGTAAGAGCTGCTGCGGGAGGAGGTGTAGTTGCAGGGGTAACGGTTGGAGTATTAACAAGTGTGATGGGAGGCATATTATTTCCTAAAGGTTTTTTGTAAAAGCAAAAAAAAGTCAATAAGAATTCCACAGGAAGGCAAGATACGTTGTTTAACATTTTGGCATACAAATAATGGCAACAAGAATTAATAATAATAATGATGGCCATTAATGGGAAAAGCTCCAAATTAATTTAGTAAAGTACAAAAAATAACCTTGAAAAGACATCACTTTCAACATCACCATGAACTTAAAATAGTCTGAATGTCTACTAGATTATATACTTTAAAAAGTGGTAACCAACCCCTTAGTTTCCTTGTAAGAAAAAATGACTTAACTAGAACCTAGTAAGCAACAGGTATGTGTATACTAATCTATAAAGACTCATAAAACAAACCATGATATTTTATTTAATAGTTGCTAAAATTAAAACTGAGTTATAGAAATAAGGTTTCTACCTTCTTCAGCAAATATTTCTTTCATGGGAAAAGCTACATCATGATCTGAAACACAGGGAGAAGAATCCGGAGTTTTTACCCACACACGCTCCTCAGGAGGTGATGAAGGTGAGAGAGGAGGAGTTGGCTGTGGGGTAGCCACTGGGGTACACACTCTTGCCTGAAATAAATAAAACAAGATAAGTGGTGCTTACAATCCCCAAATAAGGGCAATTTGAAAACTAAAATGATCTCATTCAGAGTTACATAAAATTTAAATGGATGGGGGGGGAAAATGGAGTCCTCTGTATTCTAGCTCTTGAACTTCTAGCTATTAGTTTCAAGACCGGCCTACAGAAAGCCTCCAGCAACTCAAACAGCTCTGCCTCTGAACTAGGCCCCCTTATCTAATATAGAGAGGAAGATTAAACAGACAGCTGAAGATCAAACCCAAACACAAGCTGGGTAGACCATGTGACAGAAAGAGGGCATTTTAACTAATTGACAAGACATCAAAAATCACTTTTCAGTACAAAAGAACAAAGCTTATGAAAAGCAATGGAAGGATAAGAAAAAGTAGGGGGGATAAAAGGAAGCCAATGTAGAGATGGAAAGCCCTGGGGAAGAAAAAAGCAAACATTTTAAAATCAATTTGTTAAACAGGTAATTCAAACGATTCAAACTTCAAAAGGATGATGGTGAAAATTAACTCTCCTTTCCTACCCATGTCCTATCTACTTAGTTCCTTTCCTCAGAATTATCAAATACAATCTTAAGTCATTTTTTTAATGTCCAGAATACTCTATTTTTTTTAATTTTTATACAATTTTTAAAGGTTACACTAGGTTTACAGTTATTACAAAACGTTGGTTATATTCCTACTTAAAATTTTTTTTATTGAAGTATAGTTGATTTACAATGTTGTGTTAGTTTCAGGTATACAGCAAAGTGATTCAGTTATATATATGCATACATATATATATATTCTTTTTCAGATTCTTTTCCACTATAGGTTATCACAAGATATTGAATATAGTTCCCTGTGCTATACAGTAGGTCCTTGTTGTGTATCTATTTTATATATAGTAGTTTATATAAACTACTAATTTGCTAATCCCAAACTCCTAATTTATCCCTTCCCTACCTCTCCCCTCGGTAACCATAAGTTTATTTTCTATGTTTGTGAGTCTTTCTGTTTGGTAAATAAGTTCATTTGTATCATGTTTTTAGAATCCACATATAAATGATATTGTATGATATTAGTCTTTCTCTGTCTGCCTTAGATAATCTCTAGGTCCATCCATGTTGCTACAAATGGCAAAATTTCGTTCTTTTTTATGGCTCAGTAGTGTTCCATTGTGTGTGTGTGTGTATACACCACATCTTCTTTATCCATTCATCTGCTGACAGACACTTAGGTTGCTCCTATAACCTGGCAACTGTAAGTAACGCTGCTATGAACGTTGGGGTGCGTGTATCTTTTCAAATTAGTGTATTTGGTTTTTTTGGATATATACCCAGGAGTGGGATTGCTGGGTCATATGGTAATTCTATTTTTAGTTTTTTGAGACTTAAGTCATTTCATATGTGTATCGATTTTCTACAGAATAAATTCCCAGAAGTGAGACTGCTTGGTTAAAGGTCTAATTGCATTCTTAACTTGAATACATATTGCCAAATTTCCCTCTACATGGTTATATTATTTTATCAATGCAATAACACCAGAAGGTATGAGAATTCCCATTTCCCAAAGGTTTGCTGAACAATGGTGTTAATCAAACTTCTGGAGTGTTACCAATTTGATCAGTAAAAATGGATTCAATGATTTTTTTTTCTCACTATCAGTGAGACTGACCATCTTTTTGTATGTATGTGGGCCATTTGTATTTCCTTTTTGTGTGTGAACTGTCTGGACATGTCTTTTCCTCATTTTTCTATTTGTCCTTTTTTCTCTTTCTAAAACATATTTTTATAGTGGGTGACTGGTCTTTATTCTGTATTATGAGTTGCGAAGAGATATACAATTTAAAAATCATGAAGCATATTAGAAATTCTATAGCATTGGCTTAATTATTAGCATATTCTTAGCTTTGCTTTTTAAGTGAAAGAAATATACTATGTTTTATTCTTCTTGACTGCATAAACCTATAGCCTAAGATTGCTGTTTTCAAATATAATGCTACTGGCTCATCATCATGAGAGGATTCAAAGGTATCCTACTAGTCTTGGTAATGGGTAATAATGATAAACAATTAGGTACCGAGTATTTACCAAGTTCCAGGCCCTAGCTTAAGCTCTTTCATAAATCATCTTATTGAATCTTCCACAAAATCGTCTATGATGGCTCACAAGATACAGTATCATAAAGATGTCAATTCTTCTCAAATTAAACCAATCAAAATTGAATTAATTCCCAAAAAAATCCCAACAAAATATTTTATAGAACTTGAAAATTAATTTTAAAACATGTATCGAAGATGAAAAGGCCAAAAAAAGCCATGACAATTCTGAAGATAAGGAACAATACGGCAATGGGGGAGGGGAACTTGGCCTCCTTAATATTTGAAAAGCAGATTTTGGTAAAGCCATCATCATTTAAACTCTGAGTATTTTATCTCTAGTATACAGACAAGACTAAAGTAACCGAGCTGAGGGTTCAAATTCAGAACTTCCCAACTCCAGAGTCCATGCTCTTAACAATTACATTTATTTCCTATTTATACTGATTTTTCTACATTTTCTCATTAAATCACCCTTATGAAAATATCTGAAATATATGGGCAGAAGACAAACCAAAGTTAATTAGCATAGAGATAACCATAACTCTGATACTGGCATGCATTACCAATGAGCTAATAAATAAAGCACAGAACAAAAGTATGTACCAAATCTCTGGCACACTAATCACACTACACCAATTACATTACACCAATCTCCATAAAATTCAAATATGTAACTTTATGTTTATATTTCAAATGAGTCAGTTTAAATGTTTCACCTATATAAAATGATGTTTTTATGATCGACAGGATCAGAAGTGACCATGAAGTTTTAAACAGTTGGTAATACAGAGTACATTCTGGTTTTGTATAATTTCTTTTTCTTTTTCTTTTTAGTTTTTTAAAATTTTCATACAATTTTTAAAGGTTACATTCCATTTACAGTTATTACAAAATATTGGCTCTACTCCCTGTGTTGTACAGTACATCCTTGAGCCTATCTTACAGCCAATAGTTTGCACTTTCCACTGCCCCACCCCTATATTGCTCCTCCCCCCCTCCACTGGTAGTGGTTTTGTATAATTTCATGTTGCTATAATAAATTAGAAACAAACAATAACAAAAATGCCTAAAATATACTTTCTTTTAAAGATTAAAAATATCACTTAACATAAGAACCAAAAGCAGTACATGTGATTGTTAGCTATAGCTTGAATTTTTAAAAAATTAGCTATAAGGATATTCTTGGAACAACTGGGGAAATTCAAATATAGACTCTATATTATATAGTATTAACATATCAATGGTAAATATGGAGAGCAATATAATGGTATTTTGGTTATGTAATAAAGAATCGTGTTCTTAGGAGATATTGCCGATGCTTTTAGAAGTGTCATGATATCTGCAACTTTCAAATGATTTTTAAAGCATATATAATAAACAACATATAAAGACAGATAAAGAAAATGTGTCGAAATGTTATCAACTGGTAAATGTAGGTAAAGTGTACACAGATGTTCATTGTATCATACTTTCAACTTTCTATAGATTTTAAAGTTTTTAAAATAAAATGCTGGGGGAACTGTTATTGTAATCAAAGCCACAAGAAACCAATCTCTACCACAAACAAGATCTTATGACCCAATTTAAAATCTGTCCATTTTACTGTTCTTTAACAAAGGTATCAAAAATTCCCCAGGACTCCAAGTCATGAAGGAGAGTCACACTTACCGGCAAGTGTGTTTTGCTTATTGAAACATCCCCAGAAACACTTGTAACAACAGGACCTGGCTTCTTTGCTTCTCTGTCACCCAGCAAGATGGCAATGGTTTCAGCAAGAGCTTCATTCACAAAATGCCTAATAATGTCTGAATTCACAGGAACCCCGGCATCAACAAAAAGCTGGAGGGCACCACTGCTTGTTCCTTCCACTAAAAAATGAAAGAATTTCAGAGTAAGTGTGCAAGAAACATGCTTGCATTCTAAGTCTTAATTCTTAAAATTTTAGAGATGCGAGCATATGTGTATGAGACGGTGTGAGGAGGAATAAAATGAAAATACAAAATCTACTTATTGTGACAGAGAATAAGATGGTAACTCACATAATGAACATCCTCTCTAAACAAACTAAAAAGGGAAGGAAAACATCCAGATGAAAATTTACTTATATGGCCTCTTCCCTACCACTACAAAATTTAGTGATAAAAAGGATTTGCAGGGACTTCCCTGGTGGTCCAGTGGTTAACATTCCATACTCCCACTGCAGGGGGCACGGGTTCAATCCCTGGTCAGGGAACTAAGATCCTGCATGCCGCGTGGCACGCCCCACCCCTGCGAAAAAAAAGATTTGTATCCACATTAAATGTTTTCATCTGAAAACAATCCACATTTCCAAGAGTAGGGCATCAGGAAACCCTGTGATAGATCTTGGCAAAACACAGGGACACAATGACTGTGGGGGGATTTTAGAGAAATGGCAGCTTCTTCATAAATATGAAGACAAATCTTATTTCCGTCTAGTTTCAGATACTTCAGTTACTAACATTACAGGCTAATCCTCCTCAAACTTTTAGAGTAGTTTAGGTGCTTGATGTCAGCAGCTCTATAGGTATATTAATTTTCCAAATGGGTTGTACTTTTCACTTGCGTGAATGTACTTAAAATTCAGTAAAACTTCCTAAACAGACTTTATTAGGCTTAAAGTGGTTATGTTTCTAAAGCTCTGTGTGGAAAACACGTAAACAGTGATCTATACAACTTGATGCAGACATGACCTCTCCAAAGAGTACTCCTTAATTAGTACAACTATGGCGGCATTACCCAGAATTCCCTAAAAGGTAGGTACAGGTGTCTTGGGATCACTTGTTGAGAGATAAGCAATAGCAATTTACTCTGGAGCTCCATAGCAAAGACTATCACAATCCCAAATTTATATTCAACAGTATATATCAACACATCTCCCTTTTTAGTTCCCATAATTCATTGTTTTGGCATGACCAAAAATCAGAACATCTCTGTTATAAAACCCAAAAGCCCTACCCAGACATAGGCAAAACAAAAGCAAACACACATGCTTTTAAAGAAAAGGGAACAGGATCTAAATACCCTCTTTATTAGACCATCTTTCCTTAAGGCTACAAAGCCTGAATTAGTCTCACTGAAACCACCACCTGACCCATGTGAAGGACTGCTAAGAGGACTATCACTAGCCCTGCTTTGCGCTAGCAGGAGAGACTGGTGGAGAATCCAAACACTCCAAAATATGCCATCCAGGTGTATGACCTAGCAATGAAGAAAAAAGCATCTGGCAGTTTGGACAGTATCCATCATAAACCGGACAAATCTCTGGAGACACTTGTTTGTTTTCCTGGACTGGTCTCCTTGTCTTGAGACTGCTGAATACCATCTCCACAACCAGAATTTTGACCAAAAGCTACAGAAGTTCGACTATCTGTTTCTCCAAGGCATATTTCATGGTCCTTTGTCTTCTCTTTAGCTTCTAGTTCTTTTTTATTCCAGTTTCACTTGGTATTTTCCATCTGTTCCTTTTTCAACAGATTTTGAAATAGTCTCAGAGCAATTATTTGGATGAACTGGTTTCGGTTTTCTTTTGGATTTGTATTCCTAGATGTCTTCTTCTGAAAAAGTATCTTCTAACATGACAAAATGATTTTATCATTAAAGAAGCACTAATCTTAAGTAAAAAAAATTTCCTCATAACTTTGTTGGTCATTTTATTCCTTCCTTCAAAAAATGAGAAGATGAAAGAAAACCTGGGATAGTAGCAGTGGAAGAGGCATTTGAGTTGTACTAAATAGGAAGAATTCATCAAATATAAGAATAAATTGTATGGAGCCAGGACATGGGACGTGGCTGGGTGTGGACTGAGGAAGACCAAAGAAAACAAAGTAGAACAAGCGATACTCCAAGGCTTTGGAAATTGGGCACTTGGAAAATAGTGGTATCATTAACAGAAACAGAAACAAAGGAGGAATAAGGTTGGTTAGAAAAATGAGATGCATTCTGGACACACCAAGTTTGGTATGCCAGTGGAGCATGAAGTAAAATATTCATCAACAGGCAAAACTGCAAGTTTACAGCCTAAATGTGTGGCTTAGGGGTCATCAACTGACACGGGATAACTAACGCCAAGAAGAGACTAGAAAAACAGAAAAGAAAGAGGGCAGGGGACAGAAGCTTGGGGGAAATTTTTTATTCAAGTAGCAAAAAGAAAAAACGAAAAAGATGAGGAAATGAGGTCCTAAAGAAATTAAAAAGGGGAAGAACAAGAGAATGAATTCTAAGAAACCAAAACCAGTAGAACATTTTAATAATTAGAGGTAGTCAACAATGCCCATACCAGAGCCTTCTAGGAGAATAAGGATTTGAAAAAAGGTTATCTCTGAGAACCAAATGCTGTAAGAGAGGAATTTCATTAACGAGAAGGAAGAAGAAACCAGCTCATAAAAACTAAAGAGAAAGTGAGAATGAGAAAGTAAAGCAGTAAATACAGACTCTAATGTCTAGGATTTAGGCAGTTAAGGGGTACTTTAAGAAGGAGGAAGAGGAGGTTAATTCCGGACTGTAAAGAAGTGAAAAAAAATAGAGATAACGATATATAGGAATGTTAAAAAAAAAAAGAGCTAGAAAGCTGGAGAACTTATACCATCCAATATCAAGACTTATTTTTAAATTACAATAATCAAGAAGTGCGGCATTGATGTAAAAACAGACTTGTAGATCAATGGGACCAAACAGCAAGTCCAGAAACAGATCCACACATATATAATAGCCAGATGATTTCCAACAAAGGTGTCAAGGCAATTCAGCAGGAGAAAGGATAATCCTTTCAACAAATAACGCTAGAAAAATTGGATATCCATACACACACAAAAAATCTTGATCTTTACTTCACACCACATATAAAAATTAACTCAAAACATACCATAGACCTAAATTTATAATCTAAAACCATAAGGCTTCTAGAAGAAAACATAGGAGAAAATCTTAATGATGTTGGGCAAAGATTTCATAAACAGTATACCCCAAAACCCACAAGCTATAAAAGAAAAATTGATAAATTAAACTTCATCAAAATTAATCTTTGGTCTTCAAAAGACAGTGTTGGTAAGATAAAAAAGGTAAGATAAAAACTAGGATAACACATCTGCAAAACATATGCAATAAAGGACTTGTATCCAGAATAAAGAACTCAATAATAGTAAGACACAGACCCCAATTAAAAACTGAGCGAAAGAGTTTTAAAGACACTTTGTCAAAGTAAATATACAAATGGCAAATAAGCACATGAAAAATTGTACAACATCATTAGTTACTGGGGAAATGCAACTAAAACCCACAATGAGATATCTCCACATGCTTAGTGAATGGCTATAATTAAAAACTTTGACAACAAGCATTAGTAAGGATGTGGAGCAGCTGGAACTCTCATTCACTGCTGGGTGGAATGCAAAATAGAACAGCCACTTTGGAAACATTTAGCAGTTTCTTATAAAGTTAAATATCTACTTACCATATGACCAAGAGAAATTAAAAGATGTGTATAAAAGATTTGTTTGCAAATATACATAGCACAGCTGTATTTATAATAGCCAAAAACTAAAACTACAAATGTCCATCAACTGGTAACTGGATTAACAAATTATGGTATATCCATGGAGTGTAATATTTATTACTATATGCAACAACATGACTGTCAAAGCATTATGCTAAATAAAAGAAGCCAGATACAAAAGACTAAATACTGTATGATTACATATATAGGAAATTCTAGAAAAGGCAAAATTCAATGATAGAAAGTAGATCAGTGGTTGTTAGGGTCTAGTAGGCATGGGAGGGGGTTAGGGATTGACTGCAAAGTGGCATGAGGGGACTGTTGGGGATGATGGAAATGTTTTTCTATAACATGGTTGTGTGGCTAACATGTGGCTGTGTTTGTTTAACAAAACTTGTCAAATGGTACACTTAGAATTGGTGAATTTTATGGCAAGTAAATTATACCTCAAAAAGCTAATGGAGAAAGAGGGGGAAGAAGAGGGAAGGAGAGGAGGGTGAAAAGGACGAAGAAGGAGGGAGAGAAGAGGAAGAGGAAGGAGGAAGGAGGAAGAAGAGGTGAATGGTGTGGGCTCCCTAAAGAAAGAGGATCTATCCATTCAGGGAATACTTAAACTCTTCTTAGGTGTCAGTCAAGGGCTAGGCTCTAAAGGAGAATCACCCTTACTTGTGAGTAATTTATAGTCTAGTGAGTGAGACAGATATGCAAGCCAATCATAATACAATTTGATGGTTACTATAACAAAGATACACAGACACACAAACAAACGCACACAAAGTGCTATGGGAAATAATGGAGAGATTGGGGATAGGAGGGATGGACGCTGATAGCATAATCTGAATGCTGCAGTATGTAATAAGGGAGTGAGGGAGAAATAACTTCCACTACAGAAAACTGGGAAGTGACATTGAGAAGAAGAGGACTTTTATCTTTTGTCAACCAAGGACTATGTGACCTCTAGAATATATAAATCCACAACAACCTGAAGGTTTTGTCTTATAATAACAAAAAAAGCTAAAAGATTCCATTTCACTTACCAATGTCAGAAGTCAAGGGCTCACTGGCCTCACTGACTGAGACACTGATGTCAGCTGTGGCCTGCTGTTGGACTGGAAGAAGCCCAGAGATCATTCTTGACATTATTTCTTGTTCTACCCTGTGGGAAAAAAGTTAAGGATTCCTAAATTTAGTTGAAATGTATAGATGGTTAGAAATAACACACTTAAAAATAACTGGTACCCATGGACACAAACATTTACATGTGAAAGCAGTCATTCTGAAAGTTGAATCTGGAAAGAAGAAAAAATTCAAATATATCTCCTAGAAAAACAAACCGAATCTCTGTGTGGGAGACAGTTTATCAAATCAAAATCTTTCTGATTAGTCTAATGAAAACTTTAACAGCCCTCATAAATTCAAAATAAGGTTTAGGTCAATGATTACCTGGCATATCATGCACCTAAAATGTTCGGTTCCCTACTCTGAAAGCACATATAAAACCCCACAAGATCAAAGCTAGAAAAGAAGTCCAGCTGCCCTCTCTTCAAGGAAATAAATATATAGACTGCAACACAGGTAGTTTTCCTCTAAAAAGGGAAAGAAAATTTACTTTCAAGGTCATTTTTAGGAAGGGAAGTAGGAGAGGAAAAGGAAGGGAAACACAGTAAGAGACTGCTTTTGTACATTTCTTTAGAGAAGCTAACAGGCTTCTTAATTATTATTATTATACAAGTAATAGATGTTCACTGTAAAAATCAGAGAACACATAAAAGTTAAATAAAAAAGACAAGGCTCACTCACAATCCCAGATTCAAGAATAAACAAAGTTAGTTAACAATTTGGTATTATTTTTCAATATTTTTCCCACGCACATTTATTTTTGAGTGAGCTCTTCTAAACTGTGGTTGCATCATTAGTATCCTGCTTCATTTATGCACCAGTGTTATTAATATCTTTCTACATCATTAAAATTTTTCTAAACCCAATCTTGATAACTGTATGAATATTCAGTTGTTTAGTTTATTCCGTAACTTCTTTAAGGTTTCTCACAGGTAAAAATAGGTATAAAAGTAGAGTTCATGAGTTTATATAAGTAACAAACAAAACAGTGCCTTGTCTGTAGTAAGCACCATAAGTGCTAAGTATTCTATGGCCTAGTAGCAGAACTGATTATTTCCTTAGGATAAATTTCTGTTAATAAAACACTGGATTAAAGAACTTGTACATTTTTAATGCTTTGTTACTCAGCAATAGCTTCTTTTGTCATAATAGACAGCCTCAGTACAAATATTCAAGGACAGAAACAACACTTGCAACAGTTAGTTAAACCCTCAGCATCATGTCAGTGTCCAGTGACTACAGCAAAGGAAAAATTTAATAAACAAAAAGAGACAAGGAAGATTTTCAACCAAAATTTCATACATTCTATTTATACTTGCTACTATAATTCTGTTCACCCCACACCACTGTAAACTCACCACTGAATTAAGCTATTTTCCAATGTTTCTTTTCTCTGAATTACTTTATCCAGAACATCAGTAGTGGGCTGAAAAGTAGAAGCAACTGGCGGAAACGGAGGGCCATTATATTTTGTAGAAACAACTTTAACACTTCTGTTAAACTCCAGAATTGGTTCAGAGTATTCCAGAATTTCATCACATTTTTCCTCTTCCTGGTAATAATAAAAACAAAACTATTATATTCATGTATCTGTTCAACACTTACTGAGTGCCAAGTAGAGATAACTTAGGTAGGTGAATTAACCAACACTTCTAAATTAATCAATAGCATTTTCTAATTGGTGGTATCACATTATTTATAGTATACACATTTGTCATATAAATCACATTGAAGAAACTTAATTACACAATTATATTGTGTTTTTAAAGCCCAATATTCAGGGATTTCCCTGGTGGTCCAGCGGCTAAGACTCCACGCTCCCAGTGCAGGCGGCCTGGGTTTCAACCCTGGTCAGGGAACTAGATCCCACATGCCGCAACTAAAAATCCTGCATGCCACAACTAAAAGATCCTGCACATCACAAGGAAGATCCCACATACCGCAACTAAGAGCTGGCACAGCCAAATAAATAAATAAATATTTTAAAATATATATATTCATTTTAAACAATCATAAAACAAACTAGAAAACTTGGTTATTCCTACATAAAACATTATTAACATTTCCCTCTATAAATTTATTAATTTATTATCATAGCAAAGCTAACACTTCCAAATATTACTGCTTACTCTTACAGAACATATAATTTACATTTAAATATGCAGTTAGATCATCTTACACATTATTTGTACCATCACATCATGATCAAAAGAGTTACTTCCGGAATTTTTAAACTTTTTATTATGAAAAATATACATGTTTAAAAGTGAACAAAATAGTGCTCATGCACTATATCTGTTATATATAAATAATAAGAATCCCACTTACCTGTTCCCCAGCTTTAACAATTATCAACTCATAACGAACTCTGTGTCATCTATGCTTCCCCCATCCACTTTCCCCTTTGCACACCATTTTGAAATAAACCACAGATACCATATCGTTTTATCTGTAAATAATGCAATATGTATCTCAAAAAAAGTTAGGGCTCTTTAAAAAATATAACTCAGTAATATTGTCCCATTGAAAAATGAAGTCCACAGCTATTAAGTGGCAGAGCAAGGATAGAAACACTTGTCTCTGAAGTCCAAATTCTTTGCTATTTCTACAATGTTCCTTTCACTTATATATTGAACAGTTGTCTAATGTCTTTGCTACATTCTTACCTTCAAAACATTCACGTCGAGCTCACATGAGCAGACACACTGGTGAGCAAGTAACATTAATGTAGTGCATATCTCTTAATGTTTAAAATAGGATTTTATTTTATGATTGACAAAACTAGTCTTGGTTCTGAAAGTCTAAGAAATATGAACAAATGTCTCCTTTAAAGTTCATTGACACATCATTATTCAAGTAGTCTCTATGTTCTACGATCTTTTCTCCCATCCTTTATATTTTACTTCCAGCTACTTTTTCCCTCCTTCTATTTAACCATTTCTATCATTTCTATATCTCTTCCTGCTATATGGGCCCTTCCCTTGGATTTTAGACCCCTCACAACTTTTTTCCTCAATATGAACTAACAGGCGAACTTGCCAATAATCCAGAAATGAAAACAGACAAATATAATAGAATGAAGAAAGGACAGACTGGAGAGAGGGAAACCAAGGGAAACAATAAGGAAGAAGGAAGTAAGAAGCAGGAGAGAGGAGATGCAGGTTGGAAACAGCTAACAATCATTAAGTTTCATGGAGGTAGCTAGGTGATATAGAAGATAATACTGTACTACAGAATAACAACTTATAATTTTAAAATAAAAATATATTTAACTGCAAAGTAAAAGGAAGTTTCTCAAAGCTCTGTAACATAATACTGATGGTCAAAAGATATTCAACCATCAGAAACAAGGCAAGGATGTTCCCTCTCACCACTCCTTTTCAACATTGTACTAGAAGTCTTTGCTAATATAATTAGACAAGAAAAGAAAATTAAAGGTATACAGATTGAGAAGGAAGAATTAAAACTATCTTTGCACATGACATGATTGTCTATGTAGAAAAGCTGAAAAAATCAACAAGAAGACTCCTGGAATTAATTAGCAATTATGGCAAGTTTGTAGGATACAAGGTTAACATACAAAAGTCCATCACTTTCCTATATGCCAACAATGAACAAGCAGAATTTGAAATTAAAAACACAATACCATTTACGTTAGCACACCCTCCCCAAATGAAATACTTAGGTATAAATCTAACAAAACACATACAAGATCTATATGAGGACAACTACGTAATTCTAATGAATGAAATCAAGAACTAGATAAGTGGAGAGATATTCCACGTTCCTGGAGAGGAAGACTCAATAACGTTAAGATGTCAGTTCTTCCCAAATTGATCTATAGAGTCAATGTAATTCCAATAAAAATCTCAACAAGTTATTGTGGAGATATCAACAAACTTACTCTAAAAGTTATATGGAGAGGCAAAAGACCTAGAATAGCTAATATGATATTGAAGAAGTACAAAGTTGGAGGACTGACACTATCCAACTTGAAGACTTACAACAATCAAGACAGTGTGGTACTGGTGAAAGAACAGACAAATAAATCAATGGAACACAACAAAGAACCCAGAAATAGATCCACATAAATATAGTCAACTGATCTTCGGCAAAGGAGCAAAGGCAATACAATGGAGCAAAGATAATCTTTTCAACAAATGGTGCTGGAACAAATGGACATTCACAGGCCAAAAAAAAAATTTAGACACAGAGATTACACCCTTCACAAAAATTAACTCAAAATGGATTACAGACCTAAATGTAAAATGCTAAACTATAAAACTCCTAGAGATAACATAGGAGAAAACATAGATGACTGTGGGTATGGCAATGACTTTTTAAATTTAAGACCAAAGGGACAACCCATGAAAAAACTAATTGATAAGCTGGACTTGGGCTTCCCTGGTGGCGCAGCGGTTGAGAATCTGCCTGCCAATGCAGGGCACACGGGTTCGCGCCCTGGTCTGGGAGGATCCCATATGCCGCGGAGCAACTGGGCCCGTGAGCCACAATTACTGAGCCAGCGCGTCTGGAGCCTGTGCTCCGCAACAAGAGAGGCCGCGATAGTGAGAGGCCCGCGCACCGCGATGAAGAGTGGCCCCCGCTTGCCACAACTAGAGAAAGCCCTCGCACAGAAACGAAGACCCAACACAACCATAAATAAATAAATTAATTAAAAAATAATAATGATAAGCTGGACTTCATTCAAATTAAAAACTTTTGCTCTGTGAAAACGAATGTCAAGAGAATTAGAAGATAAGCTACAGACTGGGAGAAAATATTTGCAGAAGACACATTCTGATAAAAACTGTTATCCCAAATATACCAAAAAAAAACTCTTAAAACTCAATAATAAGAAAACAACCCAATTTTTAAAATGGGCCAAAGACCTTAATGGACACCTCACCAAAAGTGATGTACTGATGGCAAACAAGCATTTGAAAAGATGCTCCACATCATATATCAGCAAAATGTAAATTTTTTGATTAATTTTTATTCGAGTATAGTTGATTTACAATGTTGTGCTAGTTTCTGCTGTACAGCAAAGTGAATCAGTTATACATATACATATATCCATTCTTTTTTAGATTCTATTCCCATACAGGTCATTACAGAGTACTGAGTAGAGTTCCCTGTGCTATACAGTTGGTTCTTATTACTTATCTATTTTATATATAGTAGTGTGTATATGTTAATCCCAATCTCCCAATTTATCCCTCCCCCTTCTTTTCCCCCTTGGTAAGCATATGTTTGTTTTCTACATCTGTGACTCTATTTCTGTTTTGTAAATAGGTTCATTTGTATCATTTTTTTAGATTCCACATATAAGCAATATCATACGATATTCGTCTTTGTCTGATTTCACTCAGTATGAGAATCTCTAGGTCCACCTGTGTTGCTGCAAATGGAATTATTTTGTTCTTTTTTATGGCTGAGTAATATTCCATTGTATATATGTACTACATCTTCTTTATCCATTCCTCCATTGATGGACATTTAGGTTACTTCCATGTCCTGGCTATTGTAAATAGTGCTGCAATGAACACGGGGGTACCTGTATCTTTTTGAATTGTGGTTTTCTCCGGATATATGCCCAGGAGTGAGATTACTGGATCATATGGTAGCTCTATTTTTAGTTTTTTAAGGAAACTCCATAATGTTCTTCATAGTAGCTGTACCAATTTACATTCCCACCAACAGTGTAGGAGGGTTCCCTTTTCTCCACAACCTCTCCAGCATTTATTGTTTGTAGATTTTTTGATGATGGCCATTCTGACCAGTGTGAGGTGATACCTCATTGTAGTTTTGATTTGCATTTCTCTAATAATTAGTGACGTTGAGCATCTTTTCGTGTGCCTGTTGGCCATCTGTATGTCTTCTTTGGAGAAATATCTATTTAGATCTTCCACCCATTTTTTGATTGGGTTGTTTGTTTTTTTGATATTGAGCTGCATGAGTTATGTGTATATTTTGGAGATTAATCCCTTGCCAGTCACTTCATTTGCAAATACTTTCTCCCAGTCTGTGGGTTGTCTTTTCGTTTTGTTTATGGGTTCCTTCGCTGTGCAAAAGCTTTTAAGTTTCATTAGGTCTCATTTATTTTTGTTTTTATTTTCATTACTCTAGGAGGGGGATCAAAAAAGATCTTGCTGTGATTTATGTCAGAGAGCATTCTGTGTTTTCCTCTAAGATTTTTATAGTCCCTGGTCTTACATTTAGGTCTTTGACCCATTTTGAGTTTATTTTTGTGTATGGTGTTAGGCACTGTTCTAACTTCATTCTTTACATGTAGCTATCCAGTTTTCCCAACACCATTTATTGAAGAGACTGTCTTTTCTCCACTGTATGTTCTTGACTCCTTTGTCATAGATTAGGTAACCATAGGTGTGTGGGTTTATCTGTGGACTTTCTATCCTGTTCCATTGATCTATATTTCTGTTTTTGTGCCAGTACAATACTGTTTTGATTACTATAGCTTTATAATATAGTCTGAAGTCAGGGAGCCTGATTACTCCAGCTCCGTTTTTCTTTCTCAAGGTTGCTTTGCCTATTTGGGGTCTTTTGTGTTTCCATACAAACTGTAAAATTTTTTGTTCTAATTCTGTGAAAAATGCTATTGGAAATTTGATAGGGATTGCACTGAATCTGTGCATTACTTTGGGTAGTATAGTCATTTTGACAATATTGATTCTTCCAATTCAAGAACATGGTATATCTCTCCATCTGTTTGTCTCGTCTTTGATTTCTTTCATCAGCATCTTATAGCTTTCTGAGTACAGGTCTTTTGCCTCCTAAGTAGGTTTATTCCTAGGTATTTCATTCTTTCTGATGCACTGGTAAATGGGATTGTTTCCTTAATTTCTCTTTCTGATCTTTCGTTGTTAGTGTATAGGAATGCAAGAGATTTCTGTGTATTAATTTTGTACCCTGCAACTTTACCAAATTCATTGATGAGCTCTAGTAGTTTTCTTTTTTTAATTAATTAGTTTATTTATTTATTTATTATTTATTTTTGGCTGCATTGGGTCTTTGTTGCGGCATGCAGGCTTTCTCTAGTTGCGGCAAGTGGGGGCTACTCTTCGTTGCAGTGCGTGGGCTTCTCATTGCAGTGGCTTCTCTTGTTGCAGAGCACAGGATCTAGGCACGCGAGCTTCAGTAGTTGTGTCACGTGGGCTCAGTAGTTGTGGCTCGCGGGCTCTAGAGTGCAGGCTCAGTAGTTGCATCGCATGGGTTTCGTTGCTCCGTGGCATGTGGGATCTTCCTGAACCAGTGCTCGAACCCGTGTCCCCTGCATTGGCAGGCAGATTCTCAACCACTGTGTCACTAGGGAAGTCCCTCTGGTAGTTTTCTGGTAGCATCTTTAGGATTTTTATGTATAGTATCATGTCATCTGCAAACAGTAACAGTTTTACTTCTTCTTTTCCGATTTGGATTCCTTTTACTTCTTTTTCTTCTCTGACTGCCATGGCTAGGACTTCCAAAACTATATTGAATAAAACTGGTGAGAGTGGATATCTTTGTCTTGTTCCTGATCTTAGAGGAAATGCTTTCAGTTTTTCACTGTTGAGAATGATGCTTGCTGTGGGCTTGTTGTATATGGCCTTTATTATGTTGAGGTAGAGAAATGTAAGTTAAAACAACAATAAGATACCATTACACACCTATTAGAATGGCCAAAATCTGGAATGCTGACAACATCAAATGCTGGCAAGGATATGAAACAGCAGGAACTATCATTCATTGCTAGTGAGAATGCAAAATGGTACAGCAACTTTGGAAGACAGTTCAGTGGTTTCTTACAAATCTAAAGATACTTTTACCATGTTAAGTCAGCAATTGTGCTCCTTGATATTTATTCAAAGGAGTTAAAAACTTATGTCCACAGAAGAAAACCAGATGTTTGGTTTTGTTTTGTTTTTGTTTGTTTGGTTTTTTTTGGCTGCACAGCGTGGCTTGCGGGATCTTACTTCCCTGACCAGCGACTGAACCTGGGCTCCTGGCAGTGAAAGCACGGTATCCTAACCACTGGACCACCAGGGAATTCCCTCAGATGTTTATAGCAACTTTATTCATAATTACCAAAACTTGTAAACAACCAAAATGTCGTTTAGTAGGTGAATGGATAAATAAACTGTGGTCCATCCAGACAATGGAATATTATTCAGTGCTAAAAAGAAATGAGCTGTCAAGCCATGAAAAGATATGGAAGAAACGTAAGTGTATTTTACTAAGTGAAAGAAGCCAATCTGAGAAAGCTGCATACTGTATGACTCCAAATATACTGAATTCTGGAAAAGACAAAACTATGAAGACAGTAAGAAGATCAGTGGTTGCTAGGGACTGGGGTGGGTAGGGGGGAAGGATGAATAGTCAGAACACAGAGGATTTTAGGGCAGAGAAAATACTCTGTATAATAGCATAATGATGAATACATTTTTCCAAATCCATAGAATGTACAACATAAAGAATGAACCCTAAGGTCATCCATGGACTTTGAGTGATTATGATGTGTCAATTTTAACAAGTCAAAATTGTTGGGGTATGTTGATAATTGGGGAGACTATGCATGTGTGGGGATAGGGAACATACAGAAAATTTCTGTACCTTCCTCTCAATTTTGCTGTGAACCTAAACTGCTCTAAAAACAAATGAAGTCTTAAAAAAAAAAAAAAGATAATCAAGTCACGTAAAAAAATGCTAGTTGAAAAATAAATTCACATGATTGCTAAGCTTTGTTACCTGTATGATATCGATTACTTCATCGAAGTTAGTTCCTGGAAACTTCACCTCTTCTTCATCTGCCTTCGTAAATTCTGGAGTCTAAGAAAGCATTTTCAGAAAGTTTTTGTTGTGTTTAATGTCTTTTTAATTTATACCTAATTTATCATAATACCATAGCATAAGCTTATAATTACATGCCCCTATGTTTTATTTTGATATCCTGCTCAGACTTGATTTAACTAGTAAATGAAATCCAAGCTAGTCTCCAAGTTATCATTTCAATAGCTATAAAAAACCAGGTATCAGTTTTTCTATCAAGGACTCCACCAACAATGCAACTTAAGTCAATTGATCAAGTTGATATAATTGTGATTTCTCTCCTAGAATTAAGATAAAGAAATGCATTTATATGTATAGATATATAAGTTTACACATATACAAACTCACAAAAAGACAGATACAGAATCAAATAATTTAGAAAGACAAACAAAATAATTATTTTACAAATTTAGCCTCTAGGCCTCATTATATATAATCTGGTCACCAAAACCCACAATAGACAATTCGTGAGAGCAGAATGATGAACAGTCCAAAAAATTATTTGTAATCATGTATGTTTTAATAAACTTCTGGTTAAAAAAATTATTGATGAAAAATAAAATTAGGCACAAGAGCCATTCAGGGCCAGTTCTATTTTACTATTTCTGATTGTGAAAAACTGATGTTCTTCCTCTCCTTAAAACTGTATCCTCAATGAACAAATTTGCTTACAATAGATGAAACCTGGGGAAATGTTACAGTGCTATTTTGCTGTGTAGTAAAGTCATAATTTTGTCATTCAGTCACAAGCAGCAAATAAATATCAAAAAGAAATGCATATTTTTGCATCGTGCCAATAGTATGACGACAAAGTAACAACCCAAAACATAAACTCCAGTTGTCACTATAAAATTCACATTCAGGAAAACTATAATTTAATTCCCATTTAAATCAAGATTCTTCTCCAAAGAGACAGAAATTCTTTCTTCACATATGAGTCTTACAACTTAAGTTACCAAAAAGTTACACTAAGGATTATCATTTTCAGAACATTTATAAACGTAAGGATATTAAACAAACTTTCTTTTTCGAGTTCATAAGCAACTTCAGGGACTTCCCTGGTGGAGCAGTGGTTGAGAATCTGCCTGCCAGTGCAGGGGACATGGGTTCGATCCCTGGTCCGGGAAGATGCCACATGCTGCGGAGCAACTAAGCCCGTGCGCCACAACTACTGAGCCTGCGCTCTAGAGCCTGCATGCCACAACTACTGAGCCCACGTGCCACAACTACCAAAGCCTAGAGCCCGCGCTCTGCAACAAGAGAAGCCACCGCAATGAGAAGCCTGCACACTGCAACGAAGAGTAGCCCCCACTCCATGGAACTAGAGAAAGCCCACGTGCAGCAACAAAGACCCACGCAACCAAAAATAAATAAATTAATGAATTTTTAAAGAAAGCAATTTCACATTTGTTTTGAATCTTTTCCTTAATGCCAAAATTATTAAAATATATTATAATGGAAGACTTTGCATGGAATAACATTAGTTAAAAATCTATAGTCAGACATTGCTCAAAGATATAGAATACATTTCTGAACATACCTGTATCCAGGTTTTCAGAGGAGGAGGAGGAGATGCTTCTTTGGGACTAGACGGAGATAGACCAACATCAGCACTACCATTTGAAATGCTGTCGATATCTACATTGGGTAATACCTAAAACAGAATACAACATACAGCTTTCAGTTCATCATTTTGACTCAAATATTTGTGAATCTATGTATCAATAAGATATTTAACTTTTTATTGCAAAGTCAATGGATAACAAATTTAAATTATGAAAGCATATTTTACAAAATTTGGAAAATAAAAGGGAAACACAAAGAATCCTATTATCTTAAGACAACATCATTTTCACTGTTCCCTTTATGTTTTTACTATCCACTTATGCATAGCTAAAATCTAAAACAGTTTCATTCCTGATTTTCCATTGTAATTAGGTCATAAACACCTTACTATACTTCCATATAGACTTCATAATAGTATTTTAAATGAGTGTATAGTATTTCAAGAAAATACATGCCTTATTTAATCATTTCCTGTTGGTAAACATTTAGGATATTCCTTATATATTCACTATTAGATAGATAGATATATATCACTCCAAAAAACTTCATATATACATAGGAGTTTTTTCCCTGAACTTTGAATTATTTCATTATGCTAGATAGCCAGATATTAGACTAACTTCTTGAGCCAAAAATCATAAATATTTAAGATTCTTGGTAATTACTGCCAAAATGCAATGAAGAGCTCTATTTCCATCATCAAAAACATAATTAATTATGTTTTACCCAACTTTCACCCAAATTAGATATCAGAAGTGTTTCAGCAAGAACAGTTTTTAAATGGAGGTATATTACTGTTATTTTAATTTGCATTACCTTGGTAACTAGCAAGATTTAAATTACTCAATTTGATTGCTTGTAACTTCCTCTTCTGTAGAGTCTTATACATGTTCTTTGAATATTTCTGGATTTGCTCTTATGTTTTCTTATTAATTTATGGAGGTTTTTATATTTAAAAATTAAAACTTTCTATCATATTCCTTTCATATGTTCTCACTGTATATTGTTTTCCTTTTCATTTAGGAACCTTTTACATATATGTTTTAGATTTTATAGATTCAAATCTATTTTCTATCATAACAAAGATTTCTCCTCTCATATCCAGACTTAGCTTCATTTTTGATAAGGACTACATGCAATTATCTTCTAATTCTTCTATGTTTTTATATTTTGTAGTTACACTTTAGTCTATTGCCTATTTGGAACTCACTTGCTATACAGTAAAAGTTTAGAGTCTAAAACCGATCTATTTCCCACACTGCTAACTAATTATAACATACATTATTTCATTTAAAATAACCCTATTTCCCACTGACTAATGAACTATCTATCACATATTACATTCTTTTTAAATAACCAAGGCTATTTCTGAAATAGGACCAGTATCAAAACACTTTAACTTTTCTAAACCTTTGTTCTTTCAAATGTCAAAATGATCCCAAAGTTCAAGTTTTAAAAAAATCATGGCTTTTATTTTTTTTAATACAATTTCACTTAAATTATACATTAACTTAGGAAGAATTGTCATCTTGAATATTGAAGCTTCACATTATAAGTTCTCTCTCCATTCATTCAAGTCCTCTTATATATGTTTGTATAAAGTATTAATTATATAAGACAAACACATTAAGCCTTTTTTTAAAATTAATTATAACTATTGAATTGTTCCCTTTGGAATATCATCAATTCACCTGGATATGAGTTATCAGCTTAGAAAAGGTAGCTTAAATCATGCAGAACAAGGATAGCAATATCACATTAATATCATAGTTTTAAAGAAGGAAAGACCCATCATGAAAGCACAGTTTTCATGAAGCAATATAATAGATTTTAAGTACTAAAGTTAAGCCAAATATTTTTTTCCTTAAATTTTTCTGTTCATGCACACTGAATACCTGCACAGTAAGCTGAGGAGGGTCCTTTTTTTCCGACTTCATTTCTACAACTGCTATGTTAGGTTTCTTTACTCCAGTTTCTGTTTTTCGAGATGATGGTGGAATAGAAGTAGTCACTGTTACAGGGTGTGGCTTGTTTACAATTACTCCAGCAGGTGGCATGGAATCACTATTACTTTGGGTTTGTCCTAAAAAATTTGGGGGGAAAAGGAGTCAACCATTTCAGAAATAAAGAGAAAATTCTAATTTAAAACCTAGATCTTTATGCCTAACTTCTCATAGGAAAGGAAAGCACTATCTGCAATCACCTTTTCCTCTATCATCACCACTGTCCTCATACTCACCATGTCATCCTTTTAGCAGCGACTAACATTAGGCGCTCATATGTACTAAACACTTCACATACGCTATCTAATTTAAATAAGCCTATGGAGTATTAATATTATCCACATTTTACAGTTGAGGGAGCAGAGGTTTAGAGACATAACCTAATTTGCCAAAGGTTATGATAGTAAGTGGCAAAGCCAACACTAAAGTGTATTGCATTGTGTTGTATTATTTTTATTCTCAAATCTTCATAGAGCAGCAACAGACAGAAATAAAACCGACAACAGAATACTAGTGTTTGACTACCAATAAACAGCACGTAGGCCAACTATCTGCTAACTATCATAGCTGTCAAAATTTTGTTACCTTTCACTTCAAAAGTTCCACTTGTTTCCTAAATTTCAAAGTAAAGAGGGACAGTGCGGTGCATTCATTAAAAACACAGACTCTAAAGTCACACTGCCTGGGTTTGAATCTTGGCTCCACTCTAGCTATGTGGCCTTTGACAAATTACTGAACTCTCCTGTGCCTCAGTTTCTTCATTTATAAAATTGGTACATTACCATGCGTTTTATACAGTGGATTAAATAAGTTAATATATATAAAGTGCTTAGCTATGTCCCTGGCACACCGTAAGGACTTTATAAGTATCAGCTATTATTTTAGTAGAAAACATGTTTGAACAGACAGCTACCAAGTTGACATGCCATTAACCCATAATATCAAAAATAAAAAATTCTCTCTTATGTTGAAAAATATTCACATTTAAATAATTCATCAAAATTAAGAATCGCAGTGACATTGAAAGAAAAAAATAGCTAACAAAGTTTGAAGAGCTAGTGTGAGAACAAAAATTATTTGCTCAACTTTTACAATGATGGGTCTGAGAGACCTCAAATAAGTTAATAACAATTAGCTTAGAACACACAACTACATAATTTTTACTTATCACGGCCTATTCCAAAAGTATATAAAAGGTAATTCAAAGTACTTCTCCTAAGATATGATGATATTAAACCAATCAAAATCCTTAAGTTCTTTAATTATTATGAATGTCTGTCACGTCTAAACATTATTTTAATTTCATTTCATCTACAGCAATATACTATAAAATACCAAAAGAATGTTTCCTGTAAGTGAAAATATAGCATCATTTCAGAGACTGCTACTACACAAAGACACATTCTGAGGCCCTATTCACAAATACAAACAACACATAAAGGAAAAGGTAGGTGACTACTATGTCAGTATCACTTTGTAATTTCTGCTATTGCTGATTAGAATTTTTAAATTTACCCCATATATTTTGTTGGGTCTTACCTAAAAGAACTGCCATAGGAATTAGATGACCTTCCAGTGTACCTGAAAAAGTAGGCATTTCCCGGCTTGGGCTGAACAAATACTGCTGATCACCAGGAGACAGTGTAGTTATGGTATGTTGCAGTTTAGAATCTGTCTTTGTAGGTTTTGTTGCATAAAAGTCAGTTTGTGTTCTTATTGACTTTACTTTAGTGCCTATAATAATCACCAATGGCAGATATTTTAAAATATTGTTTGAACATCTACTATGCAGTCATCTACAAATATAGCAACCCTTCCTCACAGAAAGATCTCATTCTATATAATAAGGTTACAGGGCCCCAAAATATAAGTAAACCAGGGGTTGGCAAACTTTTTCTTAATTGGTCAGAGAGTAAATATTTTAGCATTGGCCGTGTGGTCTCAGGGGCAACATCTCAACTCTGCTGTTGTAGCATGAAAGTACTCATAGACAATACTTAAATGAATGAGTATAGCTATGTTCCAACAGAGCTTTATTTATAAAAACACGCAGCTGACCTGCAGGTCATGGTTTTTCAACCTCTGAATAGATGTAACAACTTGTGCAACTACTATGATAGAAAAGATACAATAACTAGAAAAAAATGTTGAATAAAGATTCAAAAGAATATTCAGAAGGTATTATTTAACTCATTACATTTTTTCCTATGAGTATAAAAAAGCTAATGATCATTTTTGGAATTGAAAATTTTTTCATCCTCTCATTATTCTGAATAACCAGGCTTTATCCTTTGAAATTATGTGCAGATAATCAAATTCTATACTTTTTAAAACCTTGCAGAAGTTAATAACATTATACATTTTTTAATCACTATTTAGTAAATCTATATAGATATTAAAGCCTGAATTCTTAAATAATTAGAAATTTTTCTGATTATCTGTCTCTCTGGAGAAGAACATAAATTTCTGTGGAACCTGACAAAAGTGGAGAAAACTAAAAGTGTAAAGGAAAAGAAACTAAAATCTTTTCTATTGATAAATAAATACCTGACATTTCTACATTTTTACTTTTAATATAAGAGTAGTTTTATAAATCTAGACTTTTAAATATAGTTTTATGATCCTAGGAAGAAAAATTTTAGTACCACATCTATATTTTTTTTATCATGTTCTCAAGTATTCATTCATTCAATTGAAGGAATATTTTTCTTGAATGTTCATTTATTTTTGATAAATTTATTTATTTATTTATTTATTTATTTATGGCTGTGTTGGGTCTTTGTTGCTGCATGTGGGCTTTCTCTAGTTGTGGCGAGAGGGGGCTACTCTTCGTCGTGGTGCGTGGGCTTCTCATTGCAGTGGCTTCTCTTGTTGCGGAGCATGGGCTCTAGGTGTGTGGGCTTCAGTAGTTGCAGCACACAGGCTCAGTAGTTGTGGTGCATGGGCTTAGTTGCTCCATGGCATGTGGGATCTTCCTGGACCAGGGATTGAACTCATGTCCCCCTGCGTTGGCAGGCGGATTCTTAACCCCTGTGCCACCAGGGAAGTCCTCCAGTTAAAGAGGATTGAGACAATGTCTTACTCTCTGTGGCCTTCACAATACCTAGTATAATAATGATGGACACATAAAAGGTATTTTTAAAAATATGTTTAACTGAACCTTAGCTAGACCTAAGGTAGGTTTTCTTTTTCTTTTTCTTAGTTTCCACCCAGTTTTGTTTAGTCTGAAAGGGATGCTGTTGCTTATTTCTTACTATAATACAGTAGATTAGTTTGAATTCTGGGCTTCCAGGCAACCACCTCAGAAAACACTGCCATTTAATTTACTTGCTACAAACAAATGGTTCTTCAGTGGAGGGGGCCTCTGAGGTGGTACGGATACCTTTGTTTCCATGTTTGTACTGTAGGTGCTATATAGAATCTGAAAGGTGCCTAGCAGTAACTTCTCTCCCTTCTAATGCTCAGAAACTTAAAGGCAGAGGGGGAAGTGAATGTAGACCGTGTCTAATAGTAACATCATAGTAAGCACTTTTAATGCTTTTAAAGATTTTTAAAATGTATTTAAAGATTTTTTAGAAACAATATCAAAGTCAGATGTACATGGGCTTAGTTGCTCAGTGGCTCTGCGGCATGTGGGATCTTCCCGGACCAGGGTTTGAACCCATGTCCCCTGCACTGGCAGATGGATTCTTAACCACTGCACCACCAGGTAAGCCCCTTGAATGTTTATTTAAAATATATTTTTTCGGCATTTAAAATGTGCTTGGCATCATTCCAGACACAGGGACTACAAGTACTGAATAAACCAACTGTATTCATGTAGCTTACACTCTAGTAAGGAAAAAAATTGATAAACAAATAAAAGTATAATGTCAGATGGTGAAAAGTGCTATGAGGAACAATAGGCAGAGCAAGGGAATAGAGAGGGCTAGGTGATAAAATTTTGGATAGGATGGTCAACATAGACCTCTCTGAGGAGCTAAGAGCAGAGATTGAAAAAACTGAGTGAGCCATGCAAGGGTCTGAGGGAAAAGCCCTCCAGGCAGAGGGAATAACAGGCACCAAGGCCCAAGGAGGAGCCTGGGTCCATAAGTTCTCAATCACTTCTATCATTAAAAGGGTTCCTTCATAAAGTGATTTTTGGATTTGAAAGTATTTTAAAACCTTAACTTATTTTTTGCAAAGGCTTTCCAAACCCCAAATATAAGTTAATAGCAAGCTCTAAGAAACAAGGAAATATTAAGGTAAATATCATCCACAAGCCTAGTAAAATAAAATCTATAGGATTTCTAGATAAACTGACACCCTATATGATCAACTAACTTTTGGAAAGGAAAGGAAGGAAAACTAAAGCAACTGCCATAGCTCTAACTTCCAGAAAGGATCAGAAAGGAAAATGAGTTGGGATCCACGAGTGATGGCATGTTGTCAAAGTGCCTTACAGACTGCTAAAGCACAAGTTGAGAAACTTCAAAATGTAACCAAAGTCAACAGACTCAATATTTAACTAAGAGTTATAGTTAAATATACTAGTGAAATGGTAGGTGTGAGTCAAAACATATAGTGATAAATAAAGATATTTTTAGTTGTGTATAAAAGTAACAAAAAAAATTTTCCCCTTTCCTAACTAAGGCTCTTTGAGGACAAACCAAACTGCAAAAGTGCCCATAAGCACTTTTATGATAATGTACAGCATATGGCTTATCGTTCTGTTCATAAAGAACATGATGGAGTAAGCTTTGCAAGGAAATGTCTACGTTCCCTAGATTATAATTTAAATTGCTTAAAAGTCATCATCTCATACATTTTATCATGCTTTATCTGAAGATACCACCGAATCCTATTTTTTCCCACTGATCCTATCTTGAATCTGGTCTATTTTTCCCTACTTTCCTAAAAGGAAATGTTTCCATCCCTAAGCATTACATAATTTGAACAGTATTTATAAGTAATAAAAAGCAAAAATTAAACTTTACATATTAAACCAATACCACAAAAAATGAGTTTTATCACCAAAAAATGAGGTTCCTTACCTTTAACTCGTTCTATTACTTTTGGTCTCTGTGGTCTGGACTTAGGAGATGGAGAATTAAATCTGAGATATGGTCCTTTTTTAAGAGTGCTGCGATGACCCTGATAAACTGGTTTTCCATAGATTTGTAACATATAATCCTTGTCTTGTACCACTGTGGTTGCTTTCAAAAACCCCTAAGTATACAAAGTTATTCAACTCACCAGCAAAATAGTTATCAAACACTTATTTTTCTAAAACCTCCTTTTGTCAGCTTAAGTACTATATTAAGAATGATCAGGTCAGGAAAGTCCTCTATGTTGAATGGCTCTTAAATTCTGGAGATAGTTCTCAAACTACAGTTGTAAAGTTTTCCAAAGTATGAAAATTAAATACAAAAATCATCCACCCAAAACACATGAAGGTTCTTACACTACTAAGCATACTTTCAGCAACAAAAAGTAAGTTTAAACACATTTTACATATGAAAGTAATAACTGTCAAGTACAGTAAAATAACATAAACCAAGTCTTTAAATAATTTCCTACATTCCTGATCTCACCTTCAATCATAATCTAAATGCCACAGAAAGGTAGCATTTATTGAGCATCTACTAAGTACTAAGTACTGAATTAATCAGATGCTTTATGAATCTGCCCAACAATCCATGTTTGGCATTAACAAAGTTTCAGCTTAGTTAGAGCAGCCAAAAAATTCCCTCTAGCATCTAGTACCATGCCTCTCAATCACTAGGCACTAAACAGACATTTGTTAAACTGAAAAATAAACAAACTAAAATTTATACACACACACACACGTACAACATACAAAGATGAAATACAATTTTGAATACCATGAACTAGCGGATCTAATTTTTGTACTAGATGATCTCTAGATATACCTGCTGTAACTGAAGTACTGTGATTATAAGTGTGAGATGTCAGAAGGAAGGAACTGTGTACTTTGTGCAGTGATTTCTACATTATGGATATCCAAAACTCTAAATATCAATAGTTTAAAGATGGTTTACATTTGTATAGTCATTCATATTTTTAAAACATTTTCATAGTCATTTCATTATTTATATCTTTAAAAAATGATCAATTATAATGCAACATTTACATCACAAAACCAGATTAGGATCTTACCTCTTTTCTCTCTTTCTGTAAGCTTGAAGCAGGCATGCTCCTTGTAGGTGGATTTCTAATTTGCTCCTCTTTTTGTTTTTGAGAATGTTTTCTTGGAATTACAGAGCTGTTTACCGTTTTGTCTTGTGTGTTGGTTTTAATATCTTTACTCATGTTCTGAACTCTCTTGGTCCTTTGGTTCTTCTGATCAAATCTCTTTTGTTCATAATCTTTTCTTGCCAGTTCATCCTTAACATAACCAAAATTAAAATTACTTAAAATCTATCCAAGTAGTAATGCTTTCACATCAAAAGTACTAGAATTTATTTTCTGCTGCTATAGAAATATAATTTCGCAGTTTTAAAGGCTTTACAAGTAAATGATATTGGTTTACATATGAATAAAAATTCTTTTTAGAATAAACGAAAAATTAAAAAGACTGGTGTTTTATGGAGCAGAAGGAATGAGAAATAGTAGACAATGTTCAGGGATAAGAGGGCAACTTTTCATTATAAAGCTTTTTACACTTCTTGATGTTTAAACCATATGAATATAGTAACTGTTCCAAAAATTAAATTAAAAAAAAGTTTCCAAAAAGTAAACAATTTTGTAATAAAACTCTGAGATTTATTTATAAATTAAAGTTACATGTAGGTTTAAACAAGCATATTTTGCATGAAATCCACAGTTACAGAGTGACATATATTGCTAGTCTTCTGCAGAACCAGATATGAACTCCAAGTCTTCTGACTCTTAGCTCACTTTTTTTCTGGCGCATTACATAGCAGCTAATATAAATTCTTTATAACCACATTAGAGATATATATTCTTAAAACAACAGTGTTTAAAAGTGTATATTAGGGAATCCCCTGGAGGTCCAGTGGTTAGGACTCTGTGCTTTCACTGCTGAGGGCCCAGGTTCGATCCCACAAGCTACATGGTGCAGCCAAAAAAAACCCAAAGAAACAAAAAAAAATCCCCAAAACCGAAAAAAACTAACACTTCATCTTCTACCACTGTGAGTACACATATACACACATCTTACAGTCAGGAAAAAAACACTTTGCATCCCAAGGTAAAAATGAGTTACCCTGTCTAGTTTTGCTTCTTCAAATACATAAAATTTTAAGAATTTCCTTTAAATTACTGACCCCTTAATAAAAACAACTGTCCTGGATTTTTGCAATGCTAATGTCTGAAGATACACCATGAGCTTTGTGAAGGTGAGAAAGTGGCAGTTTTTCCAGCTGGAACTGACTTCTCTAAACTTAGTAACCTTAAAAATCTTGTGGAGTATTTTCCTTTTAAGTAACTTTGATGTTTTCACTTTGGTAAGCCAATGCTTCTAAATCTGCTGTCTTTTTTTTTTAAAGGATACTTTTTTTGTAAGTATACTTCTTTCTTTTCTAAATGCTTTTGCTAAATTTTCTTTCAAATCACTCATATTTTAGTTATTATCCACAATTTTCCAGTTAACAGCCATAATATAATTTATGAGACAAAGCACGTTAAGTAAAATGAAACTTATTACTAAGTAAGTATAAAGGGTGACAGTGAAATTAAGAATTATCAGTGGACTTAAAAGGAATATTTTGAGAATATGTGTGATACTTGTAAATTGTAATCAATGTTATCTCCTAAGAATTCAATTAATTCTGTTTTTTTCCAATACCTACTTGAATTTCTGCGGAAATAGTTTTAATCCAGTTATCTACTGCCTTTCTGATCCGAATCTTCTCTGACATCTCTCTACAAAACAGAAAAAAGAATTTTCTTAAATTAACATTAAAGCTCCTAAGAATAGATCTCTTACTTAGTTTTGAATCTATTGTGTAGCCCAATATCCTTCATCTGAAAATGAAAAACCAATGTTATTAGTTTCATCGAATGTTTGAAAAGCACATGTAGATCCCAGAAGAAATGTACCAAGGAGAGAAAAAAACAGGGAAAATTAACATCTGTGAAAAATAATAGCAACATGTACATACCCAAATTCCAACTTTATAATAAGTCCACATGTCAAAGGCAATGAAGAGCATTTTCTAAACATTAAAACACACTAAAACAAAATGAAGCACTTAGAAAAAAAATTATGAGAGCCTGTAAACTGGCAGTTTCATAAAAAATCTTGGGATGCCAACATCCTGTCCTACCTGTTGGTAGATAGAGCATTGATAAATGAATACATGGCAGCTCCATCCTTTGCACGAATAATAGCTTCCAGGTTTTCTTCAAGTACTTTTTTATTGTTTTGTACTCCTCTCAAAATCTTCTCAGCATCTTTCAATACGGATCTCGTATTGGTTATTTGAAGCTTAATGGAATTCTGTGGAAGATCAGCAACCCCTGACACAGTCTGAGATTCTTTTGGCTTAAAAGATAAAAAGGCAAGAATGTTACTATGTAAAACTCATATTAATATTTTAATCCAAATAAGAGCTATTACTATAGTTTGGGACATATACTATGACAATATAGTCTAAGGAATCAATTTGTCAAATTGAAGAGCTATAAAAGAATACTTGGCAACTAAAGTTTCTTTCCATTTAGAAGCACTAATGTGAATGTTCAGTGAAATGGGGCTGGGAAGCCCACAGCAGTTCAGTGGCCAACAAAAGCTCTATCTGGTGAAGAAAGCTAAAACAAAATAAGAGCAAGTTGGCTCTAGGTAGGCAGAGCATACAATGTCAACCGGATAAACGAGGGCCATTCACAGTTCTCCTTCCGCCTTCCTTCCTCTCCAACAGAAGCTGGAGAGCTACAGGTTGCCATGTGGCTCAGTCTTAGCCAAGGAGTAGTAAGTAGTAAGTAGAAATCACTTGATGAGGGCTTTTGGAATAGTTTTGTAAGGGGAACAGGCTGGGCTGACATGTCTTTCCATGCTTTGTCTTCATCCTTCCTCTTGCTTTCTGTCTTGATAACTTTATTTCTTTGCAATTTTTACCTTTACTAATCATTAATTTTAGTATTTTGTTCCCACCTTACCTGGAGTATGCCATTTGTTTCGTTCCTCTTTTGGCCAAGATCATGAAGAATATCATCAGACTTCTGCACAGTCACTTTAGCTGTTCCTAGTTCTTCATAGGAAGGAAATTTCTGAGTGGATAGAGGGTAAATGCTGTAAAAGATTTAAAAATAAAGTTTTCTAAATTGTCATAAATTCAGTAAACAGTTGATTATATAAATCTTTGATACATCCTTAGTTATATGAATTCTAAATGAGTCATATTAAAATTGTACAACAGAATTAATCAGTTATGTGATTAAACATATGAAACACCAAAAATTACAAGAAACAAAATTACTCTGGCCAGACTGGTTTAGGAATAGTTGAAAAAGAGCAGAAAACAGTTTTGCTTTGAAAAAGCTAACGTGCAGAAGCACTTCTGGAATGGTGGAGTAAGAATCTCTAAAAATCTACTCCTGTTAAGAGTAAAGAGAACACTAGCAAAAATGGTCAAATCAGCTTCTGCAGAACGCTGGAAATTAAACAAAAGCTTACAACAACCCAAGGAATATTTACGCAAGAAAATGGCTGACAAGAACAGCAAGCTCTATGGCATTTTTAACTTGCCCTATTCCCAGACCCCTTTCCCCAACTCTGTGGTAGCTTTGAAAATCAACAGACTCGGGAATTCCCTGGTGGTCCAGTGGGTAAGACTCCATGTTCCCGGGCTTCACTGGTAGCGCAGTGGTTGAGAATCTGCCTGCCAATGCAGGGGACATGGGTTTGAGCCCTGGTCTGGGAAGATCCCACGTGCCACGGAGAAGCTGGGCCCATGAGCCACAATTACTGAGCCTGCACGTCTGGAGCCTGTGCTCCGCAACAAGAGAGGCCGCGATAGTGAGAGGCCCACGCACCGCGATGAAGAGTGGCCCCCACTTGCCACAACTAGAGAAAGCCCTCGCACAGAAATGAAGACCCAACACAGCCATAAATAAATAAATAAACAAATATTTTAAAAAATAATAATAAAGAAACCCATGCAAATATATTATTTAAAAAAAAAAAAAAAAAAGACTCCGTGTTCCCAATGCAGGGGGCCCGGGTTCAATCCCACATGCATGCCACAGCTAAGAAGTCCACATGCTGCAACTAAGAAGCCCACATGCAGCAACTAAAAAGGCCGCAACAAAGATCCTGTGTGCCACAACTAAGACCCAGCACAGCCAAAATAAATAAATAAAACATTAAAAAAAAAAAAAGAAAACCAATAGCCTCACAACCACTAAAAAGTCAGAACGAGTTTGGAGCGCCTCAAAAAGTCCCATTCTCAGGGTTTCTCCTTAGACCTGACCCAGAGTTATCTCAGTGAGAAATCCCATCCCCAGGTCATTCTTCGAAAACAGCGCCAATTGTTCAACATCTTAGCTGCCTGAGGGGGTCATGGCAGTTGAGGCAAACAAGAGGGTAAACAATAAACCAAAAATCTGGGGAATGCGATGTCCATGGTGGAGTTCTGAAAAGCTCCAACACATTACTGGGGATCTAGAAGGTCATGTGCATGTACAGGGCTATGTGCATGCAAAAGAATGACCTAAAAAGGGCCTAATCTTTCACATCTGGCTGACCGTGGGCTCTGTGCGAGTAGGAAGTTAAGGTTAAGACGGACTTATAAACTGCTGGAGCACTGAAGGTGTGCCCCAACATGTATGTACACACACACACACACACACACACACAGCCCCTTGCAAAGACAGGGAGACTTACTCATTCAAAGCAGATAAGGAAATCTCCTTCCAATCATTAGCAGACTTAGCTAACCAAATAGAGACTTGCTACACATGATAAAGAATTAAAATTATAGAATTAGTCCAGGAAAATCACTTAACAAACAGCAACAACATGAACAACAACAATCAGCAATACCAACAAATGCTGGTTGGGGGTGGCAGTTGTTGGAAGAATCTGATTTCCAGAACTGGCACATTAAAATGTCTAATTTTCAACAAAAATGTGAGACACAAAGAAACAGGAAAGTATAACTCAGACACAGGAAAAAGCATAGTCAGTAGGAACTGTCCTTGAGGAACCCCAAATATTGGACTTACTAGAGAAAGAATATAAATGAGCTACTACAATTAAAGGAAAGTATAAGAATGAAGTCTCAGGAACTCCCTGGTGGTCCACTGGTTAGGACTCCACACTTTCACTGCCGAGGGCCTGGATTCAACCCCTGGTCAGGGAACTAAGATCCTGCAAGCTGCACGACACGGCCAAAAAGAAACCTAAAAGAATGAAGTCTCATCAAAGAATATCAATAAAGATAAAAACTATTTATTAAAAAATAGAAATTCTGAGAGTTGAAAAATACAATAACTGAAATGTAAAATTCACTAGACAGGCTAAACAGCATATTCAAATTGGCAAAAGAAAGAATCAGCAAATTTAAAGATAGATTAATTGAAATTATCCAGTTTGAGGAACAGAAGAAAAAAAGAATGAAAAAAATTAAAAGCCTCAGAGACCTGTGGAACATCATCAAGCATACCAACATACAACATAGCCCTAGGAGAGAAAAAAAAGGTCATGTGCACTATTTAACTGTGTAAAGAAATAATGGCCAAAAACTTCCCCAATTTAATAAACATTAATCCACTCATCCAAGAAGATCAACAAAATCTAAGGAGGATAAACTCAAAGAGATCCACACTTAGCTACATCATAGTCAAATTGTCAAAAGCCTAAGACACAGGGAGAATCCTGAAAGCAGCAAGAGAAAAATAACTAATTATATACAGTTTCCTCAGGAAGATTAACAGCTTACTTCTCATCAGAAATCATGAGGTCTAGAAGGCAGTGAGATGACATATTCAAAGCACTAAAAGAAAAAGAGTGTCAACCAAAAATTCTACATCTGGCAAAACTACCCTTCAAAGGTAGAAACTAAGACATTCCTAGATAAACAAAACTGAGAGAATTCATCACCAGCAGACCTACTCTACAGTAAATACTAAAAAGAGTCCCTCAGAGTGAAATAAAAGGACACCACAAACTAACTCAAATCCATGTGAAGAAATAAAGAGTACTGGTAAAAGTTAACTACATAGGTAAATATAAAAGACAGTATTAAATTATTTTTGTTTATAACTCTTTTCTTCTATTGGATATAAAAGACAACTGCATAAAGCAATAATTATCAAGCTGTATAGATAAACTTATAATGCAAGAAGACATAATTTGTATGACAATAATAGAAAGAAAAGGGGAGGGAATCAATCTATATCAGAGCAAAGTTTTTGAATCCTATAGAAATTAAATTGGTATTAATCCTAACTAGATCATTTTAAGTTAAGATGTTAATTGTAATTCCTAGGGCAACCACTGAGAAAATAACTCAAAAAATATAGTAAAAGAAGCAACAAGGGAATTAAAATCTTATACTAGAATATATCTATTTAATTAAAAAAAAGACATTATGGAGGAATAGTGGAATAAAAAAAGACCTAAGATATAAAAAAACATATAACAACATGACAGACATAAATCTTACTTTATCAGTAATTACATTAAATGTAATGGACTAAAATTGTAAAGTCTTCTTATGAGATTACACAATATGTGACTCATTTAGTTTTTATTATTGTAGTTTTTATGACATTCAAAAAAAAAATTATAGTGGCTTAGATTTACTTGACTTTTTAAAAACTCTTTATAATGTAAAGTTTCAAACATACACAAAAGTAGAAAGAATAGTAATAATGACCTCTATATACCTTTATTTAACTACAAAAATAACTAACTTATGGGTATTCTCATTTCATTTATACTTCCAACCCAGTTTTCCCCACCCTTCAATGGATTATTTTTTTAATTAATTTAATTTATTTTATTTTTTTATTTTTGGCTGTGTTGGGTCTTCGTTGCTGTATGCGGGCTTTCTCTAGTTGCGGTGTGCAGGGGCTACTCTTCGTTGCGGTGCACCGGCTTCTCATTGTGGTGGCTTCTCTTGTTGCAGAGCACAGGCTCTAGGTGCACAGGCTTCAGTAGTTGTGACTTGCAGGTTCTAGAGCGCAGGCTCAGTAGTTGTGGCGCACAGGCTTAGGTGCTCCACGGCATGTGGGACCTTCCCAGACCAGGGCTCGAACCCATGTCCCCTGCGTTGGCAGGTGGATTCTTAACCACTGTGCCACCAGGGAAGCCCCTACAATGGATTATTATTGAAGCAAATCCCAGATATCATTTCATCAGAAATGAATAGTAAATAATCCACAGTTTGAGAAAATTAGATGTATTCATAATTATATTATAGAAAAGAGGAAAGATCTATTAGCAGAAGAAAATAGTAACTAAATCTAAGACAATTTTTAAAAGCAATGTTTTAAATTCACTAAAATTTCTAAAGAAATTTTAAAAATATAAACAAAGCTCTTTTCAATGTAGCTTTTATTCCAATCTCTTGTTTTTACCTGTTTCTCCTCTCAGGATTCCATCCTATTTTTGATCTAGTTAGTAAGTTTTTGTCTGAAGATTCACTTATTCTTGTCAAAGAATCATAGTTATTCAAAATCTGTTCCAAGAGTCCTACATTTTCTACAATAGAAGAAATACAGTATCATTTTTCAAGTACTAATTCATTTCTCTTTTATATACTATCTCACATATATTTGTACTAAATTAGTTTCATGTGGTGATGACCTACTCAATTTACAATGTACACTATACATACATTCATCAATAAAACTAAATATTTATAACTCAAGGAAACTATACCGGTAAAATTTTAGGCCTGAATTTATTTCCATCACAGAAAAAAGGAATTTGAATGAGAAGTAACATCATCACAAAGCCCAGTAAACTGAACTATTTTTATAAACAGTAATAGGGAGATTTAACTATTTCTTCACAACAACTATCGGTTGAATCTTCCTTTTAGCCTCATCTTTAATGAGACTACATAACAAAATTTTTTTTTTTTGGTGAGGTTAGTTTATTTATTAAAGATTTTATTATCTTTTAAATTCCTTAAGATTCTTTAAATGTGTCCAAGACAAGACTGGAATGCATTTAAATGACTCCAAAAATGAAAGCTTATATTTAACATTTTTACTTACTTTTACTAGAAAGGCTATATTTTAAGCACCTATAACAAATTATTACTTCCTGTCACTTATAAAGGTTATTAGCACTTTTTCCAATTGAACACAATAATAAATGTTAAATTTCTCTGAGTTTTAGTATTTAAATTCACACTTAAAAACAATATAAGTAAACATGATAATCAACCTTACCTTCTATAAAGCATTATTTTTTATTTATTAATAACAAATTCTTTTCATTAAAGGTTTAAGTAATAACATGTTGAAGATAGTCAGAATAATTATAAAGGTATATCTCCAACTCCTTCTACAAAGAATCTGAAGAAGCTTGATTTGCCCAGAAAGTATCATTTAAATACAAATATTAAAAATAGAGATCCCACTTCAGTTACTACAAGGCACATTAGAGAATTATAAATCATGAGTGTGGAAATCTGTTCCTAAATTGAGATGGGTCTAATAAAAGTAGTGGGTGCTAATTATAATTGCTTTATTACCTGTATGACGTGACATCTCCGTATTTTCTTTTTTATCTGTAGGATTTTCCCTCTTTGATATTTTATCATCCTTTGAAACAGGTACAGGAGCAAATCTGCGAGGTGCTGGTGTCTCCAAAGGAGATTTCTGTTTATCAAAATTGGTATCTTCAACCTCTATTGAAGGTGCTTCAATAGAAAATAAAGAAAATAATAAATTTAACTTACTTTTTAAAAACATTTAAATTGTAATATTACTCTTCCCCATATTTTAAAAATAAAACCAAAATTATATAGGATACTCAAATTATTAACAAATATATAGAAATAAGTTCATCCTCACTAGAAATCAGAAGAATATAGACTATAAATACTTTATACTTATACCTAATAAATAAGAAAAAAATATGACAATATTCAGTGCTATTCAAGTTGTGGTGAAAAATGGCATAGCCAGACACTGCTCATGGCAATGAAAACTGATAAGACTGTCTGGTGCTAAGTACAGCAAGTCTTAAAATTTTTATATACTTTGATCTAGAGAGATCCCACGTTAGTGAGTACAAGATACATTAGACAACTATAAACCGTGAGCGTGGAAACCTGAGTTCTGGCTGTAGCTCTGATACTTTCACTCTCAAGCCAGGTGACCTTGAGCAGGCAGTCATAACCTTTTTGGGCTTCATCTTCCTCCCTTTACAACTTAAAAACTGACTCACATTACTTCACAAAAGTTTTGTAAGACCCACTCATTTGTGGGAAACGTAAAGCACCTTGCAAGTATAAGGAACCTTTAACATGTCTGTAATCCAACAATGTTCTAACAAATCAAATGTCAGGAATATTGTACTACATGGATCTGTATATCATTAAAGGGATAGGCCCTTGATTTTCATTAGTTCATTATTCAAATATCAATAATTTGGAGATACATTTATTGATATAGTTTAAATTCCAAAGGTGTAACACAAATAAGCTATGTATTCCCCTGTTTTTATAAAGAGATTTTTTTTAATTCCATTAAAATAGACTTGCATTACTAACTCTTTGAAAATATTTAGAAATTGTTTCTAATTGTACTCAGATGGTTTCTCCCCTGACAGAATCAAGAAAACAGTAAATATCCAGTTTGTCAGAAAATTGGTGAATTGATGACAAGCATTTTTGATGCTAGATAAGTAAAATTTTTCTAAATTTATATAGAAGTGCTACTGACAATTTATGAAAGTTATTAATTAAAACCATTAAGTAGAACATGATCCATAACTTGACTGAACAACTTTCAAAATAATCTAAAACTTACCTGACCTAAAAAAAAAAAACCTAATTTTATAAAGCAAAGACTTAGTCTCTCACAACCTTGTAAGTAAGTTTTCAGCTTATATACTGCAAAGAACATTCACAGTTGGCATTTTTTAGTCATAGTAAACTACATATTTTTACCTTGTTTGGAAGCAAAGGTGTTATGTGAAGATAGATTACTGCTACCAAAATTCAAATGGTCTGGTTTTACAGAATACTTTTCCACTGCTCTAGAAGGGGGCACAGTAGCAGGCTGAAAACTACTAGTCTTGAGTGCAGCACTAATGAAGTGAGTCTAGAAAACATAAAATTACTTTGTTAATTTCAAATATCATTTGAAAGAGTTAGATGCCAAAATACCTTGAAATTTATTAGAAGACTTGAAAACAATCTATTAGATTTAATAAACAATGAAAATACATACATTACATGCAACTACCCACTTCAGCAGCAATGCCACTGGAAGCATATAATAGCACTTGGGTTAAGTCTGGCTCTGCAGTGTGGTCCTGATCATTTAATTTATTCTAAACCTCAGTTTCTTCCTTTTCACCTCAGAGATGGCTCAAGAGACACTGAAGCAGGGTAGGAGAGGACCAGGAAGAAGGGACCCTAGCCCTAGACCTCTACTTAAACCAGAGAATTTAAAACCAAAACATCTCAACTTTTATATCCTAGATGGTAAGATTTTATTTTAATTAAAGGTTTAAAAACCATTGATACAAAGCACTCAAATAAAATAGTAGCTGCGCATAGTAGCATCAGTAATACATGCATTTACATATAAATAGAAACTATAGTGACAACACAGTTTTAACACTATTAAAACATCTGAAATGTGTAAGTATCTTAACTAATAAAACTGATTTTAAAAGAGTTTTATGCTAGGCAAAGGAAAACCGAAAAGATTTATAGTTTTACAGAATTCTTAAAAGTGTGTTGAGATCACTCTTACATGAAGAAGAGGGATGGACTCAAAAAGAATTTCATTTCATTAAGCATTAACTGAACTACTACAATACTCATTGAAAGTTCAATTTTCTCTGTAGTTATAGGCTTTATAAATAAGATGTCTGAATTAGCAAAGATTCCATTCTTCTAAAATCAGAAAGTTAATAAATTATGCGTTTATTTATGGAAGGATAAATGAATGGAAGTCACCTAGAACTACCTTAAAAAAACTCAATGTGCTTTTCAAATGTGTCATCTCATTCTATCCTGAACCAAAAATATTTTCTAGGTAAAGAAATCAAGGCTCAGAGAAGCAAAGTTATCTGTAGACTGGGGACCAGCACTCTGATAGGCCCACTCCTAGCCTCTCCAGATGACATGCTGCACACTCAATTTTAGCAATGTATGGAGTACTTACTAAAACTTTATTTTATATGCCCATAATCATTCCAATAAAAATAATATCTTAATCTCGTGAAAATTTCAAGACAAGCTCTATTAGGAAGTCTTGAAAATAATAGGACATTAGTGTTCACTCTGTGATCTTATATTGAGCTATGATAAGCTTATTTTTATATATTCTTCTGAATGTTATATTTTAATTTTATTTTTAAAAGTTTTTAAACTGCATACTAAGTAGGGAAAAAAAGTAAATTAAAACCAATGCATTTACGACGCTGGTCATTCACTCATTCAAAAAGAAATTATACTGAGTACCTGAGTGCTGGGTAGTATCCCAGGACTTAGAAATTCCAAAATAAATAAGAAACTATACTATTAGCTCTCTGTGAGGATAACTCTTCTTTTTATAATAGCCCAGTGCCTCATATTCAAAAGGCATAAGAATGTTCATTCTTTTTAATTAAGTAAATGTAGAAGCAAATAAGTATACTAGGTGGTTCTCATCCAAGGGTGTGCAACAGAATCATTAGAGAGCTTTCAAGGATTCCCAGACCCCATCTGAGACCTGCTGTCTCAGACTTTCTGAGAGGTACAAGCACGTGTATATTTATAAAGCTCTCCAAGTGAGTCTTATGCACATTCCCAGGCTAAGAGCCACTGATGTAAACAAAAAACTGCAATGCGATAAACGCCCTTTAAAAACACCGTGAACGGAAATACCACAAAAGAAGGAAAAGCCAACTATAAGGAGAGGTCTCACAGAGCTAGACATCTGAACTAGAACATGCAGAGTTACCCCCATAGAGGAAAAGAATTCTGAACAAAAGCAAATCATTATTTAAGAACTAAAACTGTTACAATCTCCTGAGCTATTGCAATAATCAAGGAATATTAGCTTAGAGATCCACGTGATAAAAGGTCATGGAATGTGTGATCCCTTTATTACCTGAATATCTATTTGTTGTTGCTGCAGTTTTTCAAGATGCCTAATGTGCTGTTCCATAAACACATTCATTTGCTTTCCATGATCACGGCAGTGTAGTTTCTCATGTTCATTCTGAATGGTTGTCTGCTGCTCTGTAACACGTTGTAGCTGTTTATCGGTCTCCTGTAACTTATTGAGTAATTCTGTAACAGTACTGACCTTTGCTTCCAACTCACTCTGCACCTAAAACAGTAAAAATATCCAAAGATATCAAAAATATGCTCAATTACTAGAAAGATTATATAAAGTAACTGGTATTGAGAAATTATCAAACCAGAGCTTTTACCCTCTAAATTTCTGATGATTTTACGCCTTTATTTTTAGAATCACAGAAATAAAAGGCAGAAGATAGCTATCCTTAAGTAGATCTTTTCTCTCATAAAAAATACCAAATTTGTCACATACAATTTTTATTTCTTAAGTGGAAATTAAATACTTAATGGAAATTAAAAATACTTAAATGGAAATTAAAAAGAAGGAAATAGCAAAACAAAGTAGCTTTCGATACTTCACTAATCTGAGGCTGAGTTAGGTCAGCAGTCTTGGCTCTCCCACCTATTAGCTCTAAGACCTTATTGCTGACTCTGACCTGTTTCTTGTTTTTCCCATTTAGAAACTGAGGGTTTTGGCATAGATGGTCTGTATGGTCCCTTCTAGCTCTAAAATAAGGATGACCAACCATCCCAGGTATCCAGGACTGAGGGGTTCCCAAGATGAGATTTTTCAGTGCTAAAACTAAGAAAGTCCAGGATTTTCTAGAACTAACACAGGGATGAGAGGTAAATCTCACAACTTCTGAGAAATAATTCACAACTACAGACAGCAATATCCCTAGCCAATGGCTGGACACAACAATTACAGAATCAGTTTCTAATAAACATTTTTACATTTTACAAAGTAGTAATGACTATCTGGGAAGAAACAGATATACTTTTATCAGTGGAGCTGCTGTTGCAATGGCGGCAGCAGTTGCTGCAGCCACAGTTGCAGCTGAATCAATTCCACTGGGTGAAGTTCTATTCTCCTGAATAATAGGGTCCTTTTCTGCGCTGGCATCTTCTAAAAGCTGTACCTTTACCTCCTTAAAGACAGGCATGCTTTGAGCTCTGTAAATAAAAAAGGAATAAAATCTATTCAGTAACCTATATTGAACCATTAGAAGAAATACCTACAAGTGGTAATCTGCTGCAGGTGAGTTTTCCTGATTTTTTAAAAAGTTAAATCCCTATTTTTCGCTATCAGCATCTTATCAGTCATTTGGTTAATGAAATCTATTAAGGCTCAGGTCACTACACACTAAAAAAATAAAAAGGTAATTCCTTGAAGGCACTGATAATTCAGAAAATATGACTTATGTATGTGGAAAAGACATGGGCACAATTACAATGATTTATAGTCAAGAAGTACAAATTTTAAAACATGCAGAAAAGGCTCTAAGAATTTAGGTATCAAGTTTTACTCCCAAAGGAAGACAACCCAAGAGGGATTGTTAAAACTGCTGAAAAGAATTTTTTAAATTCTAACTCATTTAGATTTAATAAATGTCACCTAGTTTATTAAAATGGGCACAAAATACACTACTAAGCAGTCTGGATTAAAAATGAGTCCAGAAAATAGATACATATTCACAATAAGGCATTTAACTAAACACCTAAAAAAAAAAAAAGAAAAAGACTGGTCAATTTTGTGCTGTATTTGACCTAAAAGAAATCAAACAAAACACTGACAAAACTGAAGAGTCCCTAAGGTAAGTCTAAGTAAAATCAACAGGAATGAGCTCCATCTCCAGCTGCTGAACTTCCACCCTTTGATTTCTGAAGAAGGCCACAGAGCTCTTAAACTTACTCCTCACTGATGCTACCTCATCTCTATTAAGAGCGTCATTTTTCTCTCATTCTCAAAATTTTGAAGTTAACTTCTCTATCCTCCATTTACCTTCTCATGATCAACTGAGTCATCAGGTTTTGTCAATTATTTCATCACAATTGCAGGACTAGTGTCATGGAATTACGGAGGCAGGGGGAACCCAGTAGCCCATCTTTCCTAATTTTCACATGAAGAAACTGAGGTCCATAGAGGTAACAGGATTTACTTGATCATGTCACAGAATTAGTAAGTAGCTGAGTTAGGACCAGTTCCCAGAGATCGTCCCGTGACACCAAGCTTTCTCTCTCAAAACAGCACTTCTCCCTTCAGACTTCTGCTCTAGTACAAAACCATCATCGCTTGTCAACTATTTCATTCTTCCCGTTTCTAGTTGCTTAAAAACTTTCCACACACATTTTCCCACCATTCAAAAATCTAAAATCATTCCTTATAGACAACTGCATAGGCTACTTTCCTGTTTGGCCTTCCACACACTCCATCCTCTGGCCCTGCCCTATACATACTGCCCTTTTCCTCCCAAAACCACCTCTCTCCTGAGTCACACTGCTCTCACTGACTACTCCATGCCACTCCCACAGCTGACTCCATGCTTTTTCTCACTCTGTTCTCTCAACCTTCTTCACCCAAATTCCTCTATCCTTCTCCTCAAGATACAAAAAAAGCCTTACCTTTTTCAATAAGCCTGTGCTTATAACACTTCCTCTTGATCTCTCCATTAATTACTTTTGCATTTATTTCCTATACCACACAACTGAGGCTTGATAGTCAGCCATCTTATGGTTTAAATGTCTGTACAGAACAGTTTAACAATGTATTGAATGTTTCCTCTCACAGCTCTAATCATGCATTCCTCCATATATCTACCTATTCTCTCCCCAACCAAGCTCTAAGCAACCTGGGGTGGGGGGCCGGGGACTTCTTTTATACCAAACAGCAACTAAGAAAGAGCACATAGTAGATGCTCAATATATATTTAGCTGACTGAGTGATGTACTAAGAAAATGTAATTCAGATAATCCGTATCTTTTAGAATTTCTGTCTGAAGTCTGAATGTGACTTACCCTTTAAGATCTTTCATTCTACATTAATACATTAAATTGACCAACAAGAAAAATAACATTATAAGGCTAGACATCAACTTCTTCATAGGCTTTAAAATTTTATTTTTTCCAATTATCAAATTAATAAATGCTTAATGTAGCAAATGAGCTTCTAAGTGTAAAGAACTAGAAAAAATGCACATAACTCTCCCACTCAGAAGAAACTGTTTCCTTCTAGTCTTTTTCTAGAACTTTCTTCTTTATTCCTAAATCCTCTGAATCTGGCATCTATCCCAATGCTACACTGAAACTGCTCTTACCAAGACCATTACTACTTCCTCTTGCTCAATTTAATGGACACTTTTCAGTCCTTATCTTTCTTTACCTCTGAGCAGCTATCAAACTTAGAACCTCATTTCCCTTGGTTTTGTTCAGACCATACTCTCTTACACCTCTGGATAAACTTTCTGAGTAGCATTTAGAAGCCACATTGCTTTCTTTGCACATCTCTTAAAGGTTTGGTTTTCTCAGAGCCCTACCCTATGCCATCTCTTTTCACTCTCACACTCCCACTGAGTCACTTCAATCACTTCCAGAGCTTAGACTACTATCTACATACAGATGACTTTTACATATGGATTTCTAGCTTAGACCCCTTTTGTGAATTTGACCTTTATATTCAATTTCCTATCGGACATTATTCACCTGTATGTCTCATAGGTACCTCAAACCCCTGCTTATGTCTAAAATGAAATTTATTCCCCCAAGGCTTCCCTTTCTCAATGAATACTACTACTGACTATGCATTTATACAAGCCAAAAATCTGGGATCCATCCTTAGCTCCTTCCTCACTCTCACATCTAAGCAATTCCTGTCAATTGTATCTCCAGATCATCTTCCAAACCTGTGTACTCCTCTCCAGCCCAGCATGATTCCCACCCTCACATTCCACCACTCCCCAATGTACTCAGGACCAATCTAATTCATCTCTTTAAAAGATTCCTGAAAAATTCATAGTCAACTGGTTTCCTGGACTCCAGTGCAGTCCTCTTCCAATCCATTTTTTCATAACTACCTGAGTAAGCCTTTTAAGAAAAATATATCATACTTTAAAACTTTTAAATGATTTGCCGTTTCTCTGTAAGTCCCAACTTCTTTAAAGTAGTTTATAACCTCACCCCTTGCTTACCTCTCCAGCCACATGTAAGGACATTCTACCCTTGTTCTAGACACTCTGGACAGACTCTTCATTCCTCAAAGGCTCCAGCTGATTACCTTTTATCACAGCTTTACAGCATATTATAGTAGCAAATAGGACAGATTTTCCATCATTCCATTTCTGTTTCTCCAAAATTAGCTATTCTCAACTGTGTGCATTCTACATGTATGTATTCTTAACAGTATGTGTATATATTCTCAACTTGTGTGTCCTTCCAAGTAAATTTTAGAATCACTTTGCCAAATTCCATCCACCATTCTCCAAAAAAAAAAAAAAAAAAAATTCAAGTGACACTGACTATAGCAAAATCTCTCTTAACCCAGTATGAGAGTCATTTTATACTTCTGACTCAATTATTATTCTCTACATTGCAATGAACTTCTCAGAGGCCCTTCCTAGTTTTTCTGTTTTTTGGTTTTTTAAAAAAATGCTGTTCATCCACCCTGAAATGGGGAGAGATCTACTGTGAACAGGTAAGAGGAGTAGTGTTCACAGTTACCTCTCACAGTCCACTTATATATAAACAACTTCTCCCTCTCAGATCTGAGAGTTCTGACTTGAAGGCAAGTTGATAAAGTCTCTATTACGGTTGCAAGCAGCCACTTCTACCTGGGGTCAGCTGGATGGAAATGGTAATCACTTTCTCTCCAAATGAGTCAGATGTAGTCTGCAATTTTTAGTTCAAGTATAGAATTTGGGAGACTGCACTACTTCCTCATGCCCTTACTTTTGCCTTTTCTTATATATTTACAAATCCCAGAATACAATTTACCATCCAAATTCTCCTCCTAACCACCATGTCACATATTGGGAACTGGAGGCTGATCAAATGTAAAAAGGAAAAGCACCATTAAGCAAAACAACCAGTTGTGAAACTCTGGCTGGCTCAGATCACACCCTTGTAGTTTGGAGGTAATATTTATTTCGTTAGTGTTTCCCAGAGTATAATATGTATACCATGGAAAACTACAGGTGAAAAAAGAATAAACTTTATTTTAATAGTTATATACTTATTTTCATTGTATTATTAGAAATACTGACTTTCCACTTATAGAAGTAATCTAAAATTTCCTTTTTGAATAAAATGAGAGTTCAAAAGTAAGTAAAAATTTTTCCTATTTTCTAAGGGGCATCCCAGGCTGCTCTGGTTCAGGAGTAGAATACATTTAGCCTAAGAATATGTATCTCATTCCACCACCACTAATGATAAAAAAAAAAAATTCCTCCAGTGATATATTCTTTCATGTTTAGTATGGTGCTGTTGTCAGGGTTGGTTCTGTATTTCACTGGCATTAAAGATAAAGTTGGGAGGAAGCATTTGAATAGAGTAGTAGCCACATTCCTCTTCACTCCATCCAGATGCTAAGCTTGTCCCTTTCTCAAATCTTAACCAGAAAAAGTCTAAATGTCCTTTGATAGTAAGTAGTAAGTATTATATATTTGGAACTACTTGACTACTGCTATAAGCAGTATAGTGAGGTGACTAAGAGAGGACTCTAAAGACAGACTACCTGGGTTTGAATCCCAGCCCAGTGAATACTTGCTAAATGACTTCGGGAAAATCAATCCCTCTCTACCTCAGTTTCCTTATCTATAAAATGGGGATTCTGTAAAATTGGGATAGTAATCGTATCTATTTCATTGGATTTTGAGAGAATTAAATGAGTTAATGCACATAAAATGCTTAGAACAATACCTCTTCAATAATAATAATAATAATTGTTAACAGCCACTGAGTATTTTACACATGCCCAGCACCATGAAAAATGCTTTATACATATTATCACATATACATATTTCACACATTGAAAAAAAAAATTTTTCCTAGGTGCAAAGTATAAATAAAGCTGATTTTAGAGAACCATATAGAAACACAAGAAATGGCCCACCTATTTTCTGTAAATGAAACTTACTTTTGTTTTAAAACTGCTCTTAGAGCATCTTTCTGTCCCATAGTGTACTGAGAAATAAAGATGTCATTTGCTGCAAAATCAAAACACAAAAATATACTTTAGATTCCTGAAAATTTATTAAATTTTGATAAGCTACTCAAAGAAAAATTTTTTTAACTAAAAAAAATGTTTGGGGATTCAGCAATATGACTTCCCAATTTAAAAAGGTAAGGAACAAATTAAATGACTGAGTAATAATAGTTATAACCCTAGACTGTAGGAAAAAAATTGTGTAAAAACACCTGGGGCCAAATTAGAGACATTTGTTCAAACTCTAACAATAAAACTGCTTAGATGAAAATAAAACCAACTACTTTTAAAATGTCATTAAATAAATTTTTTCAATGTACATTTTAATCTATTATCTTACGAAAGACTATACAAAACTTGAATTCAGCATGTATAAACAGGTATCAAATACCAAACCTACGCAATATGTTGGCAATAATAAAAGTATCCTTACCATTACAAACCATTTTCTGGACTTTAGAGATTCCATTAGTAGCTTAATTTGGAAGGAAAAACTAATTAAAAATGAAAATAATAAGAAAAAACTATAAGGCTGTTTAATGTATATCTAAAAAAAAGATCAATGAATGTCTAAAAATCTAAAATTCTATCCTTACCAAGGAAATTCTTACATGTTACAACATAAATGAACCATGAAGACATGCTAAGTGAAATAAGTCAGTCACCAAAGGACAAAAACTGTATGATTCCATATATATGAGGTATAGTGGAATTTATAGAGACAGAAAGTAGAATGGTGGGAGGGGGAATAGAGTTAGTATTTGATGAGTACAGAGTTTCAGTTGGGGAAGATGAAAAGTTCTGGAGATGGACGGTGGTGATGGCTGCACAATATGAATATACCTAGCATTAGGTATATTCATATTTAAGTGTACAGTAAGAACTGTACACTTAAAAATGGTGAAAATGGTAAATTTTATGTTATGTATGTTTTACCAAAAAAAATCAAATCTATCCTTTTACCTTTTTGTCTGTTGTTCTCTTCTGTTTTATCCAAAGGCAACACTTGCCCTGCAACATCTTTAGAAAAATCCTTTAAGATATGAAAGGAAGAAATGAAAGGCTAAATAAACTTTATAATGTATTATTTATCAATTACCATTTACTAGCCATGTGACTACTGTGCCCTGGGAGGAGAGGACTGTGTGTCTTACATGCTTAATTCCCAGCACCACCACAATGCTTAGGTACCTTGAAGCTACTCAAAGATTTGTTGAATGAGTAACGAGCTGTCATCAAGTGAACGAATGGGTAAGTGAACAAGCAAGCAACTGTGACCTTGAAATTCAGATTCAAATCCTGATTTGGTACTCAGCAGAGCAACTTATGTAACATCTCAGTGGCTATAGTTAAATGTGAAAATGTGATTCACTGTGAGTCAAATGAAGTTCGTAAGGATGGTCAACGCATGGCACAATATCACAAATTAATCACAGTATTCTTTGTCACTAAACTATAATGTGGCCTCAGAAGACTTCACTATATAAGTGACACCTACTGGCAAATAGCTTTCTGCTCACATGTGTAACCCTAGACTTCGCTTCTAAGATTCTATTCAGTGCTAAGACACCATGACTTTTTAAGTACTAGGTTCAGTCAACATTGCTTCATCTTCCTTACACACACATTTTTTTCCCTGCTAAATCATTAAAGGGAAAAGAGAAAATCATAAAAGAAAACTGATCCAAGCTATCTGCTGATAACAGGTGTTAACTTCCTAAAAATAGCCCATGAGGCTAACAATACAGTAGAATGTATCTGGGAAATTAATGTAAAGAACTCCCACAAATCAGTTAGAAAAAGCACAGCACATAAATATGTAATTCACAAAAGAGTAAATACAGGTGGCAATATAAATGAAAAAAATTTCCCCTCCACTAATAATTAAAGAAATAGAAAATAAAACAATAAGATGCCTTTTTCACCTATCAAAATGGCCGGGGTTTTTTTGGTTTAATTTTAATGCTTTGTATAAATAAAGACGGGGGAAATAATTCCACCAATTCTTACTCATGACCTTGCTGGTGAATATATACTGATACAGTTTTTCTGGAGGCAATTTAGAAACATTGCAAAAAAATGTGCATAATCTTTTATCTAATAATTTTACACCTAGAAATTAATACAAGGAAATGAGCTAGGATATATACCAGAATGTTCATCACCTGGTTGTATATATTATAAAAAACTGGGGGAAAAAAACCTTAATGTCAAGTGACAGGAATATGAACAAATAAACTTTGGTACACACATACACTGAAATTCTGTGAACCCATTAAAAGTTCCTAGGAAAAAAATCAGTGGCATGCAACGATAACCTTAATACTATTAAATTATAAAACAGTATGGTCTCACTTCATAAAATATATATACACATAGAAAAAAAACTCAAAATGTTAACAGTTGTTGATTTTAGTTGTGGAATTTCTTTTTTTCCTTCTTCTCTTTGTATTTTCTATAGTGATTTTTTTTAAGTTTTTGTTTTCTTTCTGAACATGTGTAAGGATTTGTCCCAAGTAGGAAAAGGTATATCTCATCTTCAGGTAGTAGGGAGAAACAGGTATGAATAGGAACAAATCCAAATAAGCTTAAAAATGTGAACATATCAGACACAAACTACTTTAATTTTCTCATTAAAATAGCTGGGTCAAGTCAATACACACTATAATCTTAGTACTCATTTATGAAATAAAAACATAATGCAAAAAGATTGCAGTTTATGTTCATGGTAAAATGATAAAGAACTAGGGTTGCTTTGCAGGTATATTTTATATTAGGCAAATCTACACAAAACAAGCTGTGAGCCCGTATTAAATCTAACAGAATCCTGCCTGATGATCTTCCAAAGACCACCCTTTTATCTTCAATTATACAATAATAGCATATCCATACATCTGGGAAATTATTTAAATAATGGAATTCAAATACCATTAATCATTAAATAAAGCCTGCTCAAAAAAGAAACAAAAAACACCAACCCAAAACTAGGCATTTATTCAGGGACGAAGTACAGCACATTTTTATTGTGAGTTTTTGACAAAGTTCATAAGTAAACAGCTTCGATATCATTCTTAGTTTACTAGTTAAATTGACAATATATAGGTCAACATTATGATAAGTGGTCAAAGTCTAATTAAATTGCATGACCAAACATTATACTTATAATCAAATATTTTCAGCATTATAAATAAAAAATGTTATGATGAGAATTTCATGTTATTATTTCTTAAAGACCTCTCAAAAAAAGAAGTACACAAAAGGCTTCAGAATAGTTTGAATGATATATAATTCACACCTCACTTTTTCTTAAATTATGTTGTTACAGCTGCTTTACCTTTACCTTACAGTTTGTAAAAACATTTCTTTGGTATATGAAATTTAAATAAAAACAAGGTCTGTTGCTAATCAAACAAAACTTTAAAAAGCATTATTTGCCAATACTTAAAATTTTAACATGAGCATAATTAAGAATTCTTTTGCTTACACTTTCTGACACAGTGGGATTTTCTAATGGAGGCTGCTGATAATTTCTGGCAGAAGTTAAGTCTGATGAACCTAACAAAATAAAGGAATCAATTTTAGTGATTTTTAAATCAGAATGTTACCTTTTAAACATAATTCAAGAACTATAGGGGGCTTCCCTGGTGGCGCAGTGGTTGGGAGTCTGCCTGCCAATGCAGGGGACACGGGTTCGGGCCCTGGTCTGGGAGGATCCCACATGCCGCGGAGCAACTAAGCCCGTGAGCCACAATTACTGAGCCTGCGCGTCTGGAGCCTGTGCTCCGCAACAAGAGAGGTCGCGATAGTGAGAGGCCCGCGCACCGCGATGAAGAGTGGCCCCCGCTTGCCGCAACTAGAGAAAGCCCTCGCACAGAAACGAAGACCCAACACAGCCAAAAATAAATAAATAAAAAATAAAAAAAAAATAAAAAAAAAAAAAAAAAAGAACTATAAACTCCATATTAATGCAATTAATTAAATTGGAAGCCACTCTTCATGCAAAAATCTTAAAATGTACTTAAATATATCCTGATGAAGGTTTTTACATCTGATATTTTGGAAAATAAGGGCTCAGAACTGACAATCAAATGAGATAAGTATAAAATGTTATAAAATATATCATTACACTATTGGATTTGGACAAACTATGGGTACAATCATTTGCCAGGGACAAAACATGCACATGATATAAAAGCCTAATTTAACAGCAGGCCTATGTTATGCTGTACCCCTCAAAAGCAGCACTATAAAAGCTGCTTTATTTATTCTTTCGTTTTTTGCACTTATATTCATTAATTTGATTACCAGGGAAGTGGGCAGAGCATATGCTATGTTCACTTTCAGGGAGCTCCAGACAAGTGAATTGGGACATGGAAGCCATCAAAAGGCAGAAATTGTGCTTTTCTACTATCCAAACAGAAGGTAAAAAGCCAGCACTACTGGTGAAAAGTAAGCACATCACACTAGTTGAGTGTGTCCATCACAGATGTGGACAAGAATAGTGTGCCAAAAACACGCAAAGAAAAAACAAAATACGAAATGTTTTATTCATTCTATCTGTTCAATATTATTCGATGTAGACTGTCGGTGCCTGGCCATTTTCCCAGGAAAAGGGGTCACTTTTCAAACGCCTGTACAAACTAGACATATATTTAGGAATTTAAACATTAAAAGTCCTCTAAATTTTGAAGCACAAAAAACGAAATGAAAATAAAGACTAAAGATTTACAGAAGTGAAAACTGGTTGAAACTATTTGGAATCACATACCACATAACGTTCCATTCAAGCTCTTCCCAGTTCTAACAGGAAGACGTTTATTTGCAGACAACGCTGGAGGAACACGGGACAACTCATATTTCAGCAAAGCCAAATTATCTCCCTGATTTGGAGAAACTACCTCACGAAGTCTCCTCGCTGGTATTTTAACCTTTTTTTTCTTTTCCGGGTTAAACTCAGAGCCTTTCATATCACTGGTAACAAAACTAGTCCCACAATTATGAACAGAATTTTCTTCTGGGTCCATAAAACTTCAGAACAAAATTTTCACCGCTTTGAGGATTTCGGGGGGGCAGGGGTAGGGGAGAAGAAATAAAGTGGGAGTATGATAAAGAAAACGTGAATTTCAAGTGATTTTGAAACATGCAGTCATCAACTTTTAAATAAAACTTCTCAACAGACTATGCACAAAGCCAGAAATTTCAATTTGGTATTTAATCCAGGATTAGAGACGACTAGAACATATTTACCCATTAATCCCACTCAGTCTATTTATGCACCATGCCAATGAATCTGAAAGTGAGGATGGCAAGAGAATGGCCGCATAAGCAATAATAACAATAACACAGAGCACTCCCCAACCGGAGAGATGGCAGTGCAAAACTAACCAGATGTGGAGGCGGAGTTAAAATTTGAGAAGAGGGAGTCAAGCAGGTAAAACCGAAATGCTATTTTTTTCAAAATCACCCACATAAGAAGTTTAATAGCTTTCTTCAGCCAAAGAGTCTTACACACCCCTCCAGAAGCAACCATCAGACACCTAAGTTCACCCCTCTGCGTCTTCCGAACCCTCGGCAGCAGAGGAGTCACAGGTCTAACCTGACAACAGCTTCAGTTGCCCGCGGGTCAACACCTACTTCCTTTTAAACCCGCCCTTCAGACACAACACGCACGCGCGCCATGAAATCGTCCCAAATAGCCAACCAAAAAGCTAAACGCTCTCCGGTGCTCTTCCATCCCTCTCCGGGTGGAAACAAACTCCCAACATAAAAGGCTTAAAACGGGTGTGAATTTTTTGTTTTATTAAAGGCAGTACATTGCCCCCACAAGACTTAAAACATTGAATAACACTCGGGAGTTTCATCCAAGACCTGAAGAGCTCCCGACGTAGATGATAATACCAATCTTGTTTATTAGGGACTGTTTACAGGGTAGCTCCTGGAGACCGTTAGGGACGCGAGATTAAGTAAATTAGTTTTACAAAAAGTTTCAACAGATTCGTGTTGATATTGAAGAGAAAGTCAGAAATAGCTTTGTCTAAGCAGACAATCAAAACAATCAATTCTCAGGGGATTTTAAAATTCATTTATGAAATCAGCTTTTTCCTCTAGAGTGTCCGGCATTATAACGAATCGGCGAAGTAAGGTATAAGAGCTATTTGACATCGCCATTCCCACGTGTTCTCTTTCATCCAGCGGCTGCGGCGCCGGCCCTGACCCAGATCCTCCGCCCCCAGACTCGACTGGTAGCGCAGCCCCGCAACCTCCTACTGGTGTCGGATGCGAGAGTCTATCCTTAAGTATGGTCTCTTTTCTCTGTCCACAGAATCCCGGGTTTCCAGGCGGGGGGCTGCAAGCTACCCTCAGGAAGAGTGGCAGGGTCTCTGAAGGAGGCCGCCGCGGGTACCTGGGGCTATGGGGGGCTGCAGAGCCGGGCAACGCGTCCCCAGAGCGGGTTTGGGACCTGCCTCGGAACAGTGTCATCACTGTGGCGAGGGTCGAATTCGAGGCTCAGAGCCACCTTCAACCCAGGTTTGGGGAGTCGGGGGCTTGTTTTGGGACAGTGAGTTAGACTAAGGCATCCACCCCGTGACCTTGAGCTGAACCCTCCTTTAACTGAAAAATTCTCTCTAGACAGAAGACCAGGGCCAACACACCTTATCTGATTTGCTAATTTTCGAGGATGCATTACTTAAACGTTTCCCTTTACGCATTACTAAAAGATTAATCAAAGCAAAAAATGTAATCTGATGTAAACGTTAAATAACAAATTTTTATTTATTTTTACATCTCAGCTGTCTACTTTGATAGAAGAAATCCTAGGATTAAAAGAGACCTTAAGGGCTCAGCTTTAGAGAACCTTTTAAATCTTGATGAGTTTCTGTATTTCAGTTACATTTCCTTCATTACCAGGCTTTTAGGTAGTATCTGTTCACAATTTGTTTTATAATTTATGTAAATTAAAAGATATAATGACAGTGTCAGAGCTGTAAGAGACTTGAGGTGATTTATCTCCCTTATTTTCTAGGTGAAACTTATATGTAAAAGAAAAAGTGACCTTTCCCCTCTACTCTAAGGTGTGCTCATAGGCGTAGAAACTCATTAAAAATGTGACTTGTTTTGGATCTTACAACCCTTTAATCAGAGCTGGGATTAAAACCCAAGTAGTCTTGCCCCCATCTAGTCCAGTACTCATAGGCTCATCCTTTAAGGACTTGAAGCCATCCTTTAAACCCAAAAGGAGTATGCAGTGATCTTTCAAAAGAATGTTTTGCTCTGATTAATAAGTTAGGGTTGCCAGTTAATCAGGCACAATTTCCTAAAGCTGCTGCAAATGATCTAAAGTAAAGGGACATGTGGTAGAGTCCTATTTTATGTCAATCTAGCAAGTTAGTTCAGATCAGTTTAGACATCTGACCTATCAAATAAAGAACAGATAGCCCGGGAACAAAAAACATGGCTCACAAGATTGTTCTTTCATTTCTTTTTTGTTGTTAACACTTTTACTTATTTGCTTTCTCTTTCCCACTCTCATATCTCTATATATACATATAGAGAGAGATATACAGGGTTTTTTTGCTGAACCACTTACAAGTTGCAGACATCATGACCTTTAACCCTTATTTCTTCAGCATGTATTTCCTTAAGAACATACTATTACATAGCCACAATATGACTATCACACCTAAGATAACATATTCAGATTTCTCCAATTATCCCAAAAAGTCTTTTAAAACTCAAAAATGGTTTTGAGTTCCAAAGTTCACAACTGTTTAGTTATAATTCTTTAGTCTCATATTCTAGAACAGCCCTTTCTACCCCTTTCCTTTATGACTTTAATTTTTAGAAAAGACCAGTCTAGTCATCTTACACATAGTCCCAAATTATGGCTGTTCCTAATTATTCCCTCATAATCAATCACATCAAACATTTTTGTCAAGAATAGCACATAGGTGGTACCACACCGGTTAAGGTGGTGACTGGCAGATCTTCCCAATGTAAAGGGACAGTTTTCTTTTTGTGATAAGTAACCTGTGGAGATGCTTTGATACAATGCATATATCCTGTTCCCCAACCTATCACCCAGTAGTTTTATCATCCATTCATGATCCTTGCCTGAATCACAAGATTACCAATTACCAGTACCAGCCATGCTGAGGCCAGGATCAATTATAGTGATAGTGGTCAAGGACATCAGAAGAATCACTTACTGTAAACTAAGTTTGAACAGAATTAGAAATTTGGCTCCAGACCTGGTAAAAATCTGCATATGATTCTAAAGACTAAATGGAGGGTATCTCCCCACCACATCCTGATTAGTTTTGTTTTTTTTTTTTAATACTCAGAAATTTCTGGGAATTGTTTGTCCTTGTGTGTTCACCTGAACATCCAAATTACCTGGCAAAATAGGATATTAAGTATTTTTTAATACATAATAACACATATGCTAAATAACTGTAACCTCAGAACAGCTTGAGGAAACTGATTTCACTTATTGAAAAGGAAAAGGCTTTTCAAAAAATGACTTAGCCAGCAGAAGTTTAGATTTCATCGAACAGACTTAAAGCTTGAAGGGGCCTCAGCAGTCATATTGTAATCCCCTCATTTTTCAGGTGAGAAATCAGGCCTCACTGGAGACATTCAAGCAAGGGTTGGACAACTACTTTTCCAGAACAGAAAGGAAACTCATGCATCAGAAAAGGTTTGAGCTTGATGACTAACAATTCTCTTAAGTTCCCTGGTTTTATGATATATTTTGTTTGACACAAAAATTACTTAGCATTGCTGTAATCATTCCTAAGGCCCAAGCCAGAGATGCTAGAACTCTCTATCCCTTCCCTCCCTCTTCAGGTTTCAGGGATATAACCAGAAGGTATCCCCTGATTGGATATTTGCCTCTACAGTACCAAACATTTGCTTGTAATATCTGGTAATTAGGACCAAATAAAAGGGCAGCCACATTGCTTCTACCGCTTCTCACTATCAGGTGGTTTGTATGGCTGTTGGACTTTGTCAGTCAACATAACTAATGATTAAATAAGTGCAAGATAGAATGCTGGAAGACTCAGAAGACACAAACTAGCAAGTAAATTTGAAAATCATCTACTCACTCAACCGTCTCCAATATTTTCTAGGAACAACTGCCTTCACTTAGGTATACCATAATCTTGATATTGGTGACCACAGAGAAGAGCTTTGGAGATATAGGCAGACTTAAGAAAATTGCTGACTGTTAGCTTTTTTTTTTTTTTTAATAAATTTATTTATTTTTATTTATTTATTTTTGGCTGCACTGGGTCTTCTTTGCTGTGTGCAAAGAAGTGGCTTCTCTTGTAGCGGAGCACGGGCTCTAGGCGCCTGGGCTTCAGTAGTTGTGGCTTGCAGGCTCAGCTGCTCCACAGCATGTGGGATCTTCCCGGACCAGGGCTCGAACCCGTGTCCCCTGCACTGGCAGGCAGATTCCTAACCACTGCACCACCAGGGAAGTCCCCTGACTGTTAGCTCTTGAGTTCAGCTGTGGGTCTGGAAAGATATTTGAAAAAATAAAATATATAATTGAATGATTCTAGAGAAAGGGAAATCATAATGTTAACACAGTGGTCTTTGAGTAGTAGAAATATTTTTTATTTTCCAAATTCTCAAGAAATAGGTTATATTACTCTTATGATATACTTTATTTCATTTAAAGGAGGAGATATACTGTTAAGGACTGTATATTAAAAGACAATATCAAGAAAATTCATACAAACAACATTTGGGGGTGCTCCTCATCTATATCTCTTCAAAGACTTCCCAATAACAATCACCAATTGTCACTATGAGTTGTATACCAAGAGGGAAGTGACGTAGAGTCAGCAGTGTTACACAACATTTAAAGATTTCATACTTTCTGCCTCTCTGACCTCTGCTTGAAAAAGTCATATTATATATGAATTTTAACCTGAAGAAATACTAGGATAGGAACAGGAAAAAGAAGCTGATTTTGGCATTATAATTAGCGAACATGAACAGGTCTTTGGATAACCTTTTGTGCTTTCAGCTAGAGGCCTGCTGGTAAACCAGGTTCCTTTAATTCTTGTTTTATTGCTCTTGTATTTTTTTTTTTTTTAAGTTCCCACAAAACAAAGTCTTCATTTAACACCTAACCACAAAAGTTATCTTACCAGTTCTTGGATCTTTTCAGGCTGTTTTCTGAGTAGGAAGCCAAAAGAACTCTAGTTCTGAACATTTGCTAACATTTACCACAATGCACACTGTACCTTGTTCTTTGGCAGGGATTAGAAAGCTGGGCAACCTCAAACTTTTTGAGATTATTGTAGATTCACATGCAGTTGTAAGAAAAAATAGAGTTCCCTTGTGTCATTTACCCAGCTTTCCACAATGGTAACATCTTACAAAACTGTAGTACAATATCACAACCAGGATATTGATGTTGATACAGTCAAGGTACAGGACATTTCCATTTCAAAAGTCTCATGTTGCCTTTTTATAGTAACACCTACTTTCCTCCTCCCCCACCCCTGGCAACCACTAATAAGTTCCCCATTTCTGTAACTTTGTCATTACAAGAATGTTATATAAATGGAATCATATAGTATATAACCTTGTGGGATTGGCTTTTCACTCAGCATAATCCTCTAGAGTTTCATCCAGGCTGTTGGCGTGTGTCAGTACCTCATTCCTTTTTATTGCTGAGTAGTATTCTATGGTATGAGTGTACCGGTTTGTTTAATCATTCACCTGTTGAAGAACATCTGGATTGCTTCCAGTTTTTGACTGTTATGAATAAAGTGTATATAAACATTCATGTACAGGTTTTTGTGTGAACATAAGTTTTCATTTTTCTGTGAAAAATGCCCAGGAACGCAATTGCTGCATGATATGATAGTTGTACATTTACATTTTTAACATAGTGCCAAACTGTTTACCACAGTGGCTATATGATTTCACATTACCACTAGGGAATATCTGAGTGATCCAGTTTTTCCTCATTTTCACCAGCATTTGGTGGTGTCACTATATTTTTTAATTCAACCATTCTGATAGGTGTGTAATGCTATATATATCGTGGTTTTGTTTCCCTAATGGCTAACGATGTTGAACATCTTTTCATGTGCCTATTCGTCATCTATATCTTTTTGGTGAGGTGTCTTTTGCCCATTTTCTAATTGGATTATTTGTGTTTTTACTATAGAGTTTGCAGACTTCTTTATATTGTCTAGTTATTAGTTCTTTATCAGATACGTAGTTTGCTTTTGATGTGAAGTCTAAGAATTCTTTGCCCTAAAGCCCAAAGATTTTCTATTTTTCTAAAAGTTTTAATGGTTTTATGTTCTATATTTGAGTCCCAGATCCATTTGGAGATAATTTTTGTATAAAGTGAAAGACTTACTTTGAGGTTAAATTTTTTGCCTATGGATGTACAGTTGTACCAGCACCATTTGTTGAAAGGGCTATCTTCACTTAACTGCGTTTGCATCTTTACCAGAAATCAGTTGGGCATATTTCTGTGACTATTTCTGGGTTCTCTATCCTGTTTCATGGATCTGTGTGTCGGCTTTTCCACCAAAATCACACAATATTGATTATTGTAGCTGTGTAATAAGTCTTGAAATCAGGTAGACTGATTCCTCCCACTTTATTATTCTTTTTTTGAATTTGTTTAAGTCCATTTGCTTTCCATATAAATTTAAAAATAATTGTCTATATTTATAATAAATGTTACTGGGATTTTGATAGGAATTGCATTAAGCCTGTATATCAATTTTGGGAAAATTTACATCATTACTATGCTGAGTTTTACAATCCATGAACACAATGTGTCTTTCCATTTATTTAAGTCTTTGATTTCTTTCATCAGCATTTTGTAGTTTTCAGCATACAAGTCCTGTACATGCCTTGTTAGATTTACCCATAAATCTTTTCTTTTTGAGTGATTATAAATGGTATTGTATTTTTAATTTCAGTAACACTGA